>NC_091166.1:24178024-24815524 GCF_040958095.1 Procambarus clarkii | reverse complement strand
CCCTTCACAGATGAAAGAACTGATCATTGTGATGTTCTTTTGGAGCTTCGAACGGATTAGTCACAAAAAGCAGTTTTAAAGACATTTAGCTATCCCATGGATTTCTGGGTTACCCAGTTTGATGTCCCAGAGTACAAGGATCTAGCTGAGCAGGCAATAGCCATATTTGTACAGATGCCAACATCATATTTGTGTGAGCAAGGGCTCTAGTTCAGTTTTGGTGAAGACAGAGAAGAAATGCAATCCTGAACTTGGATTCTCTCATGCGAGTTGCACTTGAAAATCGTCTGATACCTAGATTCAACCTAATAGCAGACAAAGTGCATCAGCAGCCAACCCACTGTGGTTTTTTTTAAAGGATAACTATTTGTTCTATTTATTGATACTGTACCAAATATAGCAAACATTGTTTGCAATTTTACCTTAGTGAAGGAAAATGCGTCTAAATGGCATGCGTATTATCTTCTGTCTGAGAGAATGAACGAAGCAGTAGGACTCCCCTGTTGAAAAAGGGGAGCACCGCTGGGGACGACGCACCCTTCCTGCACTGGCCCGCGCTCGGCCTCCCTGGCTGCCCTGGTAAGTGGTATCCCTTGGTTCCAGGTACCATTCCTTATATATTGGTTTGCTGTATGGTTGACGACTTGACTTCTCTTACCCAGGCTCATGGGGTGGGCGACCAGGCCCCTGAGTCGGACCGTCATCTGTAGTCCCCGCTGTACGGCCCGGTTTAAGCCCAGACCGGACTCTTCCTCCCTGCTCCCCTCCCTGTTCTGTGGTTGCGTCGAGTCCCAAGCCTGCTGTGGTGACCGTCTCGTCCCCTTGCACGGCTCCATCTCCTCTTGTGACTACTGGACCTTTTGACAAATCTCTAAAGGTTCTCATCGCCGTCCCCGCCACAGCTACTCTCGTATGCTCCCTTCTCATCCTAGTTTATTCCATGCTTTGTTTGGTCCTGCAATGTGGACTAAGTACTTTGACCTCCAAACTTTGGATGCAACTCCTCCTGACGATTTTTCCCTTCATAGGCATCTTGTCGATTCCGTGGATGGCTCTGTCACCTTCAACCCCACTCGTCTTGGTATCCATGTCGTTGCTGCTCCTTCTCAGGATGCGGCCACCCGCTTGGCCGCCTTATCCTGCCTTGGCGAGGCCCCTGTTCAGGTTTCGAAGAACTCGGTTGAATGCCAGTGTTGGCACTGTTCTCCCGCACCATGTTGCGCCCGGTGTTCGGGATCTCAAGGACTGCCACGAGGATATCAAGCATATCCTCGAGGCCCAGGGTCATTCTATCCTCCAGGTGGATACGTTTACTCGTCCCCCTCGTGGTCATCGCCGTCTGTGCCCCTTCGGGTTATAAAGGTTACCTTTGATGGTAGGACCCTTCGGCCTTCTGTCATTCTTGCTGGTGCCAGATGCTCCGTTCAGGAGTATATTCCATCTCCTCGGCTCTGCGGTAAGTGCTGGAGGTTTGGGCATAGTGCCCTCAAATGCTCTAGTCCTGTCTCTCTCTGTCCCCTGTGTGGAAGCGAGGGTCACTAAGTTGGAGTGCACTTCTCCCCAGGCCCATTGCCTCAATTGCGGTGAGGCCCACCCTACCTTCTCCCGTACGTGTATTCGTTACAAGCTTGAGGCAGCTGTCCACAACTTGAAGCACCGGGACCGTTTGTCTTTTCCTGAGGCTCAGCGTCAAGTTCATTGTCTCCCCCCTTTCGCTGGCATCTCTTATGCTCGCGTGGTGCGCTCTTCCTCTCCCCGTCCTTCCAATCTTCCTCAGTCTCAGAACCGTTTCCAAGCCTTAGACCCGGACACGCCCACCACTACCTTCACTGTTTCTCTCCATTCTGTCCCGGAGGGTCCCCCTCCTGGTTCTCTGTCTAGGGCTCCCCTTCTTTCTACCCAGTCTGTCCCGTCTCCTGTGTCTTCTTTCTCCTCTCCCTCTGGTCCTCCTTCCCATCCTTCTCCTCAGTCTCTTGGCTCCCCACGCCGCCTGACTGTGCGGGCCGACGTCCATCGCTCTCCTGGTGGTCGTGTTGTTCGCTCTCGCTCTTCTCCTACCGAGACGCTGGAGTCTGTTGCTCTTTCAGTCAGAAGCTGAAACCTGGATCCTCTCTTTCCCGGTCGGTAAGAAGGCTTCGCTTTCTTCTTCACCCATTATCTCTGATTCAATCGTTCCTTCCCCTCACGCGTCGGTGGTGGAACCCCCCTGTTCCAACTGTGGAGGTTTCTTTAGGCCCCGGTTCCATCTCGGTTACTGCCCTCGCTGAGGTGCGCTCCCCTCTTCCTGCCCCTCCTCCTCCAGGCCCTGCTCGTCCACCTCTGGTCTGTTCTGCTTCTTTCCCTCCTTCTCTACTCAGTTTACCCATGCCCCCTAACCCTGACTTCGCTGACCCTGATCCTGACTGTGCTTTTTTAACATGCTGTGTTCCTTCTTCACCTTTGTTTCTTCTTTGCTCTTTGTTGCTCTCCTCTCTCTCTCTTTGCCGATGTCTATTCTTCAATGGAACATCCGTGGATATTACGCCAATTTCCTTGACCTCCAACTTCTCATTTCAGAGTTTTCGCCCCTTTGTGTCTGCCTCCAGGAGCCGATGCTTTGTGCTCGTCCTGGTCGCTTCCATGGCTATTCTTTTTTCCCCCCCTCCTCCCCCCAGCTGTTGCTGGGGTCCATAATTCTTCTGCTCTCTTGATTCGCTCCGATGTTCCCTTTGTCCCCTTACATTTTTCCTCACCTCTGCACTGTTCTGCTTCCTGTGTTCTTGTGCGTAGATGGTACTTGGTTTGTTCCATTTATCTCCTCCCCACTGTCCCATTTTTTCTTCCCGATCTTAAACAACACCTAGATTCCTTGCTGGAGCCTGTGCTCCTGCTGGGTGATTTCAATTGTCGTCATGCCCTTTGGGATGATGTGCTGACAAACACCTGGCGTCGCCTCCTTGAGCCTTTCATCCTCTCTTCTTCCCTGTCCCTTTTTAATTCTGGTGAGCCCACTCATTTGGACTCTCGGACTCGCTCTCTTTCTTGTCTCGATCTTTCTGTGCTCATCCCTTTTCTTAGATTTCAGGTGGCGGGTCCTTGATGACCTCCATGGCAGTGACCATTTTCCTATCCTTGTTACTTTTTTCTCGTTTCACCCTCCTCTCTTTTTCCCTAGGTGGCGGTTTGCCGAGGCTGACTGGTGCATCTTTACTCTCCGTGCTACTATTTCCGACACCTCTATTATGCCTCTCCCTCGCGCCCTCCTTCTTTTTCATGACACTGTCTTTGACGCTGCCCCCCACTCTATTCCCCGCTCTTCCTCTCGGGGAACGCGGATGTGCGTTCCCTGGTGGAATGTGGACTGTGCTCGGGCTGTCTGCTGTAAGCGTGCAGCCTGGAAGAGACATCGCTGCCGGCAGACGGTTGAGTCTTTTCTTTTGTTTCAGAAGGCGGGTGCGGTGGGATGTAGGACCATTCGTGTGGCTAAACGTGCTTGCTGGAAGTCTTATATGTCTTCCGTTATGTCCGAAACTCCTCTCCCTCTGGTCTGGAAGCGTATCCGCAAGATTACGGGTAAGTTCGTTCCCAATGTCTCGCCGGTCCTTCACCTCCATGGTACTATTGTGGCGGACCCGTTGCAGGTAGCGACCGAACTGGATTCCCATTTTTCATCTGTTAGTTCTGGTTCTCATCTTCCCCAATCCTTCCTACCTCCGTAAGCCTATTCTTAAATTTCATCCTTTAAATTTATGTACTTATCTTCGCCTTCCCTATAATGATCCCTTCTCTCTGAGCTTCAGTCTGCCCTAGCCCTTTGCGGTTCTACGGCAGCGGGCTCCGATGGCATTCATTATGAAATGCTTCGCCATCTCTCTCCGTGCACGTCTCGGTATTTACCGAGTCTGTACAATCGGATCTGGGAGTCATCATCAGTCCCTGAAGACTGGCTCGATGCTGTTGTCCTCCCTGTTCGGACACCAGGGTCTCTCAGGTCGTCCCCCAAGGACTTCTGCCCTATTGCCCTCACGAGTTGTCTGCTAGCTCTTTGAACGTATGGTTAACGTTCGTTGATGTGGTTCTTGGAACACTATCACCACATCTTCCCTTCTCAATTTGGTTTTCGCAAGTGCCGCAGCACAACGGATGTCCTGGTTAACATGGTCTATATTCGTACTGCTTTTGCTGCGAAGACCTCCGTTGTTGCCATCCTTTTAGACCTGGAAAAGGCTTACGACACCACCTGGTGGTATCATATTCTGTCTCAACTTCATTCTTTTGGCCTTCGTGGGAATCTCCCTCTCTTCCTCCGGAGCTTCCTCTCTCGTCGTTCCGTTCGTGTGCGGCTTCGTACTACTTTCTCTGCCCCTTTTCGGCAGTATGAGGGTGTACCCCAGAGTAGTGTTCTGAGCACTACTCTCTTTCTGGTTGATCTCACCGGTTTTCTTTCTTCTCTTCCTTCTGGCGTCTTCTCCGCTCTCTATGTTGATGATCTTGCCCTTTGCTGTCAGGGTGATGATTCGCCTCTCCTTCAACGGCGGTTTAACTTGAGATTGATGGCGTGTCGTCTTGGGCCACCGATCATGGCTTCAAGTTGTCTGCGTCTAAGACTTGTGCTATGACATTTACTTGGAATTATGTAGTTCTTCGTCCCCCTTTGTCGCTTTATGGTCATCCCCTTGTGTAAAGGGATTCCGCTAAGCTTTTGGGGTTAGTCTTTGTCACTCGTTTTTCTTGGTCAGCCCATATCTCTTACCTCCGAGTTGAATGCTCTAAGGCCCTTAACCTCCTTAAGGTTTTGTCCCATACTTCTTGGGAAGCGGATAGGCGCACGCTCCTCTATTTGCACTCCTCTCTCGTCCTGTCTAAACTCGATTATGGTTGCCCTGCATAATCTTCTGCTTCTCCTACTCTTCGCCGTCTTGATGCTTTGCACCATACTGGGTTGTCTCGGCTCTGGTGCCTTTCGTTCAACTCCCGCCCTCAGTTTGTATGTTGACACTGGCTTTCTCTCTCTTCGGGACCGCCGTGATCGCTGCTGTCGTAGCTATCTTGCACGGTCCTTACAACGTCCTTCCTCTCGCCTCTGTCGTGCTTGAACTTTTACTGCTCCTCTAACTTCTGTTCCTTTTCATCGTCTCCCACTTCCTGTTCGGTTATCTCGCTTACAGGATTCTCTTTCTGTTCATATTTCTAATGTTTCTCCTCATATTGTTCCTTCCTTACCTCCATGGAGGGTCCCCCTTCCCAAGTTTTGTACGTCCTTGTCTTGTCACTAAAGCCATTACCCCTCCTACGGTCCTGAAAAGCCTCTTCCTTGAGCACTTTTCTTCACACTCCTGCTCTGTTTCAATCTTCACCGATGGGTCTAAGCCTGCGGACGGTGTGGGATACTGTTGTTTTTCTTGGCCGCACTTGTCGCCTCCCTTCGGAGGCTAGCGTCTTTACGGCGGAACTTTATGCTATTCTCCATGCTCTCCGTCTCTTGCTTTCTCATTCATTCCTTTGTGGTTGTAGTCGACTCTCGTAGTGCCCTGATGGCTCTAGGGTCCTTTCATCCTGTCCATCCGGTGGTCATAGAGATTCAACATTGGTTGGTTGTTATTTCTAGTAAATTCAAATCGGTAGAGTTTTGCTGGGTTCCCAGCCATATTGGTGTCTCTTTGAATGAGTGCGGATGCTGCCGCTAAGGAAGCTATCTGTTCTTGTCCCATCTCCTGTAAAGGTCTTCCTTATTCAGACTTTTATCCTGTTATTCATTCCTCCATCCTTGCCCGTTGGCAGGGTTGTTGGTCCTCTGTAGTTAGTAACAAGCTGCGTACTCTCAAACATAGTGTGTCACCGTGGCCTTCCTCCTACCACCGTAACCGGCGGTGGGAAACTGCTTTAGCAAGGCTGCTGATTGGCCATACTCGCTTAACTTACGGTCACTTAATGGAGTGCCGCCCTGCTCCTTATTGTCCGAATTGCATTGTCCCTCTTACAGTTGTGCATCTTCTTGTTGAATGTTCTGACTTCCAGGACGAGTGTGTCTTGCTTTTCGACCGTCCCTTATGGTCGCTTGTTCCTTGATAGAATTCTAGGTGAACCGGATACTTTTGATATCGTTCGCCTTATGCATTTTTGTTCTCGTATTGGCATTCTTGGTGATATTTAGCGCCCTCTGATTATTCTGCGCAGTTGGTGCTACATAGCCTTCCCGGTTTGGTGCCGCCTTTGATAATTAATTACTTACCATACCTTACCGTGTTATCTCAAATTAAGAGGCTCAAAATACAGAAGATGTGTGTAAATATATGGATGAATATGTAAAAGTTACATAAAATATAAAACTCTTTTTCTGTTTACATAGTCATAGAAATGAGATGAAACAAAGATTTTAAATATTAAAAACGTGAGATTTTTAATGAGACTTGGGATGGGGGTGGACAGCTTCTACTTGATCACCACTAGGGGTGGACGACATTAAAAAAAAAAGTTGAAGACCTCTACATAGCCTAGACCATAAACATATAGGTCAGATAGGATTTTGTCAACAACAATGGCCTGTACCAGGCTCGCACAGCCTCCCAGGTATACCAAACCTCCTACAACCTTGTAGGCGTGAGGTCCGATGTTAGTCATTAATCCTGAAATGTTTAGTTTCACTTGACACAAGGTTTTAAGTTAAAAATGATTCAGCCAGTTGTGTAAAAAAATATTTTTTGAGAACCTTGGTCAAAAAGACCACTGGTGGTGGTTCTTGATTTCTTACTGGTTAACCTTACCAGAGCTGTAGGTAACGTGGTGATATTAACTGACTTGGTACCAAGTACATTTACTTCTTGATGTACTTTGCAATACTGCACAGTGGTGGAGGTACTTGGTTCCACTTGAGGGTTTTTGATCTCATTCATGTTTCTCCTCATAGGAGAACTATGATGACCCTTATGGCACTTGCTGCAGCTCGTTGATGCCGTGAGGTGGGCTTAGTGGACGGCTGCCGGAGTGTGATGCTCCTTGGGACAGTCCTCTGTCCTTTTCTAGCCTTGTGCTCCTGCTGCCGTCCTCTCCAATTCTGCTGGGCATCTTTTCCTTTTCCTTCTGTTTCGTTTTTCTCCCCCCTCTTCTCCTATCTGCTTGCCGTTTCCTGCCGACCTTTTGCTCGTTCTGGTTCTTCCCTTGGACTTCTTCTACTTTGACGCCCGGGTGCTTGAGGAGGCATACTCTTGCACCCGTAGAACTGCAGTACCCGACGTCGAGAGCGAGGGGAACCTTTTATTGTCAATCCCCACTTCGTCACTGAACCCGATCTCGACGGACTGTCGGTTTCTTAAGGTGGCGTTTGTGGGGCGTATACTCACGACGCACCCCTAGGAGGCCCCGACAAGATCGGCGATAGCTTCTTGTTGGGTGTCCTGCCTCTAATTGTGGCTCCATGGTGGGTGTGGGGGCACATTCGTGAGTGAATTCGTCATTTCGTCAAGATGATAACCCCTGTTTCGGCTGCTTCTGGCTTACCTTTTCAGGCTCGTGGGGTGGGCGACCAAGCCCCCGAGTCGGTCCGTATTGGAAGACCGGGCTCTGTAGCCTCCGCTGCATTGGGCCCCGACCTTGCTCCTCCTTTGGCCTCTCTGACTCCTTCCCCTGGCTCCCCTCCCTCCTCTGTGGTTGGGTCGAGCCCCAAGCCCCCAGTGGTGACTACCTCGTCCCCTGGCGCGGCTCCTTCTCTGGTTGTAACTACTGCACCTTTTAACCCCTCTCTCTCTGGGGGTTCTCACCGCCGTCCTCGTCACGGCCGCCCTCGCTCGATTCCTTCCAGTTCTGCTACCTATCAAGCCTTGTTTGGTCCCGCTTCGTGGGCCAAATATTTTGATCTCCTCCCTCTTGATTCTGCGCCTCCTGACGATTTCTCCCTTCATCGACATCTCATTGATTCCGTGGATACCTCCATTACTTTTAACCCCACTCGTCTCGGTACGCGTGTCGTTGCTGCTCCTTCTCAGGCTGCTGCTTCCCGCTTGGCTGCCTTATCCTGCCTTGGCGAGACCCCCGTTCGGGTCTCGAAGAACGTTCAGTTGAATGCCAGTGTTGGCACTATTTTGCTCCCGCCCCATGTTGCGACCGGTGTTCGGGACCTACGCGACTGCCATGACGATATTCAACATATCCTCGCTGCCCAGGGCCATTCTATTCTCCAGGTGGACACGTTTACTCGTCCCCCTCGTGGTAGTCGCCGTCAACCCCTCCGGGTTGTGAAGATTACCTTTGATGGTAGGACCCTTCCACCCTCGGTCATTCTTGCTGGTGCCAGGTGCTCTGTCCAGGAGTACATTCCTTCTCCTCGGCTCTGCAACAAGTGCTGGAGGTTTGGGCATGGTGCCCTCCGCTGCTCCGGGACTGTCTCTCTCTGTCCTTTGTGTGGTGGCGAAGGTCACTCTAAGTCGGAGTGCGCTTCTCCCCAGGCTCGTTGCCTCAACTGCGGTGAGGCCCATCCTGCCTTCTCCCGTGCGTGTGTCCATTACAAGCTTGAGGCAGCCGTCCTCAACTTGAAGCACCGGGAGCGTTTATCTTTTCCTGAGGCGAGGCGCCAGGTTCGCCGGCTCCCGCCTTATGCTAATATCTCTTATGCTCGCGTGTTGCGCTCTTCCTCTCCTCGTCCTTCCCGCCTTCCTCAGACTCACAACCGTTTCCAGGCCTTGGACCCTGATGCGCCCACTGCCCCCTCCTCTGTCCCTTTGGGTTCTCTCCCGAAGGATCCTCCTCCTGGTCCTCTGTCTGGGGTTCCCCTTCCTTCTACCCGGTCTGTCGTGTCTTCTGTGTCTCCTTCCTCGTCCCCCTCCGATCCTCCTTCCCGTCCTCTTCCTCCATCTATCGGCTCTCCCCGCCGCCTGTCGGTGCGGGCGGATGTCCATCGCTCTCCTAACGGCCGTCGTGTGTGCTCTCGTTCGGCTTCTCCTGTTGAGACACTGGAATCCGTTGCCCGGTACGTAGTTGCTGGGACACCGGTCTCTTTAAGTCAGAAGCGTAAGCCTGGCTCCTCTCCTTCCTCTTCCCCGGCGGGTAAGAAGGCTTCGCTTTCTTCCTCAGCTCCTCCTTCTGGCTCTGTTGCTCCTTCCACTCCCGTTTCAGTGCTTGCGCCCCCTGTTCCCGCTATGGAGGTTTCTTTGGCCCCTGCTTCCCTTTCGGTTGCTGCTCTTGCTGGGCTGCGCTCCTCTCTTTCTACTCCCCCTCTTCCTGCTACTGTCCTTGACTGCTCCTCTCCGTTGTCTCCTCCTCCTCCTCCTCCTCCTCCTCCGGACCCTGCCCGCCCACCTCTGATCTGTTCTCCCGTTTCCTTCCCTCCGTCTTTGCTCAGTTTACCCATGCCCCCTAATCCTGACTTTGCTGACCCTGATCCCGACCCTGATATTCTTTAACGTGCTCTGTTGGTCTTTCGCCTTTGTTTCTTCCTTGTTCTCTGTTTTTGTCCTTTCTCTTCTCGTCGTTGTCCATTCTTCAATGGAACGTTCGAGGTTATTACGCCAATTTCCTCGAACTCCAACTTCTGGTTTCGCGGTTTTCGCCCCTTTGTGTCTGTCTCCAGGAGCCGATGCTTGGTGCTCGTCCTGGTCGTTTTCGTGGCTATTCCTTTCTCTCCCCCCCCCCCAGCCATTGCTGGGGCTTCTAATTCTTCTGCTCTCTTGATTCGGGCTGATGTTCCCTTTGTTCCTTTACTTTTTCCTTCGCCTCTCCATTGTTCTGCTGCTCGTATCTTTGTGGGGAAATGGTACACAGTTTGTTCCATTTATCTCCCCCCGAGTGTCCCGCTCTCTCTTCCTGATTTGAAACACCTCCTAGACTCCTTGCCGGAGCCTGTGCTCCTGCTGGGTGACTTCAATTGTCGTCATTCTCTTTGGGGTGACGTTCTGACGAATACCCGGGGTCGCCTCCTTGAGCCGTTTCTCCTCTCTTCTTCCCTGTCTCTTCTGAATTCTGGTGAGCCCACTCATTTGGACTCTCGAACTCGTACCCTTTCTTGTCTTGATCTTTCTCTCTGCTCTTCTTCTCTTTACTTAGATTTCACATGGCAGGTTCTTGATGACCTCCATGGAAGTGATCATTTCCCCATCCTTGTTTCCTTTTTCTCTTTTCGCCCTTCCCTCTCTTTCCCTAGGTGGCAGTTTGCTAAGGCGGACTGGACCCTATTTTCCCTCAGTGCTACTCTCTCTGACCTCTCCCTTCTGCCCCTCTCTCGCGCTCTCCTCCTTTTTCATGACACTGTCTTCGACGCTGCCCTCAGCTCTATTCCTCGCTCTTCCTCTCGGGGTCCACGGAAGTGCGTTCCCTGGTGGAATGCGGACTGTGCTCGGGCTGTCCGCTGTAAGCGTGCAGCCTGGAAGAAGCACCGCCGTAGGCAGACGACCGATTCTTTTCTTTTCTTTCGGAAAGCGAGTGCGGTGGCCCGTAGGGCCATCCGTACGGCTAAACGTGAATGTTGGGCATCTTATGTCTCGACAATTACGTCCGAAACCCCTCTGGCCCAGATCTGGAAGCGTATCCGCAAGATAGCGGGTAAGTTCGTTCCCGATGTTTCACCGGTCCTTCACCTCCATGATACTCTTGTGGCGGACCCGTTGCAGGTCGCTTCCGAACTGGGTTCCCACTTTTCTTCTGTTAGCTCTGGTCTTCATCTTCCCCAATCTTTCCTTCTTCGTAAACCTGTCCTTGAGTCTCGTCCTTTAGATTTCTGCACTCATCTTCAGCTTCCCTATAATGATCCCTTCTCTCTCTCTGAACTTCGTTCTGCCCTGGCCCTCTGCGGTTCTACGGCGGCGGGCTCCGATGGTATTCATTATGAGATGCTTCGCCATCTCCCTCCGAGCACGTCTCAGTATTTACTGAGTCTGTATAATCGGATCTGGGAGTCGTCGTCAGTCCCTGAGGACTGGCTCGATGCCGTTGTCCTCCCTGTTCGCAAACCGGGGTCTCTGGGTACTTCCCCTAAGGACTTTCGCCCTATTGCTCTCACAAGTTGTGTCTGCAAACTCTTTGAACGTATGGTTAACGTTCGTCTGATGTGGTTCCTGGAACACCATCACCTCCTCTCCCCTTCTCAATTTGGGTTCCGCAAGTGCCGCAGCACGACAGATGTCCTGGTGAACTTGGAGGTCTATATACGTACTGCTTTTGCTGCGAAGACCTCCGTTGTTGCCGTCCTTTTTGACCTAGAAAAGGCTTACGACACCACTTGGCGTTATCGTATCCTATCTCAACTTCATTCTTTTGGCCTTCGTGGTCATCTCCCTCTCTTTCTCCGCAGCTTCCTCTCTCGTCGTTCCTTTCGGGTGCGCCTTGGTACCGCTCTCTCTCCCTCTTTTCGGCAATACGAAGGTGTGCCCCAGGGTAGTGTTCTGAGCACTACTCTTTTTCTGGTTGCCCTCAATGGTCTTCTTTCCTCTCTTCCTTCTGGTGTCTTCTCCGCTCTCTATGTCGATGATCTTACCCTTTGTTGTCAGGGTGATGATTCGCCTCTCCTTCAACGCCGGCTTCAACTTGCGATTGATGCCGTGTCGTCTTGGGCCACAGGTCATGGCTTCAAGTTCTCTACTTCTAAGACTTGTGCCATGACTTTTACGCGGAAACGGGTTGTTCTTCGTCCCTCTTTGTCACTTTATGGTCATCCCCTTGAATACAAAGATTCCGCGAAGCTTTTGGGGTTATTCCTTGACACTCGTTTGTCTTGGTCTCCCCATATCTCTTACCTCCGTGTTGAGTGCTCTAAGTCCCTTACCCTCTTTCGGGTCTTGTCCCATACTTCTTGGGGGGCAGATAGGCGCACTCTCCTTGCTTTACATTCCTCTCTCGTCCTGTCTAAGCTCGATTATGGTTGCCCTGCTTACTCGTCTGCTTCTCCTTCTACTCTTCGCCGTCTTGATGCTTTGCACCATACTGGGTTGCGCCTCAGTTCTGGTGCCTTTCGTTCGACTCCCGTCCTTAGCTTGTATGTTGACACTGGCTTCCTGTCTCTCCAGGACCGCCGTGATCGCTACTGTCTTCGCTATCTTGCGCGGTCCTTGCAACATCCTTCCTCTCGTCTCTGTCGTGCTTTAACTTTTACCCCTCCTGCGGTTCCTGTTCCTCTTCACCACCTCCCTCTTTCTGTCCGGTTATCTCGCCTGCAGGATTCTCTTTCCGTTCGTATTTCTGATGTTTCTCCTCGTGTTGTTCCTTCTTTGCCCCCGTGGAGGGTCCCTCTTCCGCGGTTTTGTACATCCTTGACTCGTATCACTAAAGCTTTTACCCCTCCTACAGTTCTAAAACGCCTTTTCCTCGAGCACTTTTCTTCTCACTCCCGCTCCGTTTCTGTCTTCACCGATGGGCTAAGTCAGCGGACGGTGTTGGCTACTCTGTTGTTTTTCCTGATCGCACTTACATGTGTCGCTTGCCTCCGGAGACTAGCATCTTTACAGCGGAACTTTATGCTATTCTCTATGCTCTTCGTCTCCTGCTTTCTCGTTGTCAGTCTTCCTTTGTGGTTGTTGTTGACTCTCGTAGTGCCCTCATGGCTCTCGGGTGCTTTAATCCAGTTCATCCGGTAGTTGTCGAGATCCAGCATTGGCTGTTTCTCGTTCACAGTAAATTTAAGTCGGTTGAGTTTTGTTGGGTTCCCAGCCATGTTGGCGTGTCTTTAAATGAGCGTGCGGATGCTGCCGCTAAGGAAGCTGTCCGCTCTTGTCCCATCTCTCGTAAAGGCATTCCGTATTCCGACTTTTACCCGGTTATCCATTCCTCAGTCCTTACCCGTTGGCAGGCTTCTTGGTTGTCTGTTACTGGTAACAAGCTACGTACTCTTAAATGTTGTGTTTCCTCGTGGCCGTCCTCCTTCCACCGTAACCGACGGTGGGAAACAGCTCTAGCGAGGTTGCGTATTGGCCATACTCGCTTAACCCATGGTCACTTGATGGAGCGCCGCCCTGCTCCTTATTGTCCTAGTTGCATTGTCCCTCTTACGGTCGTGCATGTCCTTCTTGAATGTCCTGACTTCCAGGACGAGCGTGTGTCTTGCTTTCCGACCGCCCCTCGCGGTCACCTGTCCCTCGATAGAATTCTTGGTGACTCGGATACTTTTGATATCGTTCGCCTTATGCGTTTTTGTTCTCGTATTGGCATCCTTGGTGATATTTAGCGCCCTCTGATTATTTTGCGTATTTGATGGTGCTACATAGCCTTCCCGGTTTGGTGCCTTCTTTTGATAATTACTTACTTACTTACCACCTCTCCCCTTCTCAATTTGGTTTCCGCAAGTCCCGCAGCACGACAGATGTCCTAGTGAACTTGGAGGTCTATATTCGTACTGCTTTTGCTGCGAAGACCTCCGTTGTTGCCGTCCTTTTTGACCTGGAAAAGGCTTACGACACCACTTGGCGATATCATATTCTATCTCAACTTCATTCTTTTGGCCTTCGTGGTCATCTCCCTTTTTCTCCGCAGCTTCCTCTCTCGTCATTCCTTTCGGATGCGCCTTGGTACCGCTCTCTCTGCCTCTTTTCAGCAATACGAAGGTGTGCCCCAGGGTAGTGTTCTGAGCACTACTCTTTATCTGGTTGCCCTCAATGGTCTTCTCCTCTCTTCCTTCTGGTGTCTTCTCCGCCCTCTATGTCGATGATCTTACCCTTTGCTGTCAGGGTGATGATTCACCTCTCCTTCAGCGCCGGCTTCAACTTGCAATTGATGCCGTGTCGTCTTGGGCCACCGATCATGGCTTCAAGTTCTCTACTTCTAAGACTTGTGCCATGACTTTTACGCGGAAACGGGTCGTTCTTCGTCCCTCTTTGTCACTTTATGGTCATCCCCTTGAATACAAAGATTCTGCGAAGCTTTTGGGGTTATTCCTTGACACTCGTTTGTCTTGGTCTTCCCATATCTCTTACCTCTGTGTTGAGTGCTCTATGGCCCTTACCCTCCTTCGGGTCTTGTCCCATACTTCTTGGGGAAGCAGATAGGCGCACTCTCCTTGCTTTACATTCCTCTCTCGTCCTGTCTAAGCTCGATTATGGTTGCCCTGCTTACTCGTCTGCTTCTCCTACTACTCTTCGCCGTCTAGATGCTTTGCACCATACTGGCTTGCGCCTCAGTTCTGGTGCCTTTCATTCGACTCCTATCCTTAGCTTGAATGTTGACTTTGGCTTCCTGTCTCTCCAGTACCGCTGTGATCGCTACTGTCTTCGCTATCTTGCGCGGTCCTTGCAACATCCTTCCTCTCGCCTCTGTCTTGCTTTAACTTTTACCCCTCCTACGGTTCCTGTTCCTCTTCACCACCTCCCTCTTTCTGTCCGGTTATCTCGCCTACAGGATTCTCTTTCCATTCATATTTCTGATGTTTCTCCTCGTGTTGTTCCTTCTTTGCCCCCGTGGAGAGTCCCCTCTTCCGCGGTTTTGTACATCCTTGACCCGTATCACTAAAGCTTTTACCCCTCCTACGGTTCTAAAACGCCTTTTCCTCGAGCACTTTTCTTCTCACTCCCGCTCCGTTTCTGTCTTCACCGATGGGTGCAAGTCTGCGGATGGTGTTGGCTACTCTGTTGTTTTTCCTGATCGCACTTATGTGTCGCTTACCTCCGGAGACTAGCATCTTTACAGCGGAGCTGTATGCTATTCTCTATGCTCTTCGTCTCCTGCTTTCTCGTTGTCAGTCTTCCTTTGTAGTTGTTGTTGACTCTCGTAGTGCCCTCATGGCTCTCGGGTCCTTTAATCCGGTTCATCCAGTAGTTGTCGAGATCCAGCATTGGCTGTTTCTTGTTCACAGTAAATTTAAGTCGGTTGAGTTTTGTTGGGTTCCCAGCCATATTGGTGTGTCTTTAAATGAGCGTGCGGATGCTGCCACCAAGGAAGCTGTCCGCTCTTGTCCCATCTCTCGTAAAGGTATTCCATATTCCGACTTTTACCCGGTTATCCATTCCTCCGTCCTTACCCGTTGGCAGGCTTCTTGGTCGTCTGTTACTGGTAACAAACTGCGTTCTCTTAAATGTTGTTTCCTCGTGGCCGTCCTCCTACCACCGTAACCGGCGTTGGGAAACGGCTCTGGCGAGGTTGCGTATTGGCCATACTCGCTTAACCCATGGTCACTTGATGGAGCGCCGCCCTGCTCCTTATTGTCCTAGTTGCATTGTCCCTCTTACGGTCGTGCATATCCTTCTTGAATGTCCTGACTTCCAGGACGAGCATGTCTTGCTTTCCAACCGCCCCTCGCGGTCACCTGTCCCTCAATAAAATTCTTGGTGACTCGGATACTTTTGATATCGTTAGCCTTAGGCGTTTTTGTTCCTGTATTGGCATCCTTGGTGATATTTAGCGCCCTCTGATTATTCTGCACATTTGATGGTGCTACATAGCCTTCCTGGTTTGGTGCCTTCTTTTGATAATTACTTAGTTACTTATGCAGACACGAATTTTCCGTCAAAAAAGGCATAATTGGAATAGGGAGATTGAAGAAATCGAGCGGAAATTGAAACTCGTATCAAACTGAAGAAAGGCAGTTAGAACAGAAAGCAATTCAGGAAATAAAAAAAAATCCAAAATACTTCACATATGCCAAATTAGAAGCAAAAACCACTGCCAGTATTGGACCTATTCGTACAAGTGAAGGTTCATACACGGAGGATGACAAAGAAATTAGTGAAATCCTAAAAAAGCAGTATGAGGACATGTTTAGCACTCCAATAAAAAACATGAAAGTGGAAGATTGACAATTTCTTTATGCGGGATATTCAAACCCCTGTATATATAAGATATCAACACGAGCGCACTACACTTTGAAAGAGAAATTGAAAACATACTAATGCATTCGGACCCAGGTCCAGATTCATGGAATTCAATGTTTATAAAGAAATGCAAAGTGCCGGTAGCACAGGCACTCAGTATAGCGTGGAGGAAGAGCTTGGAGACAGGGGAGATACCAGATGCACTTAAAGTAGCAGACATAGCCCCTTTACACATGGGGGGGAGCAAAGCATTGGCAAAGAATTATAGATCAGTTGCACTAATATCGCACATAATAAAAGTATTTGAGAGCGTGATTAGGAGTCAGGTCACCAATTTCATGGAGACCAATGACCTTTACAACCCAGGCCAGTATGGATTTCGAGCGGGAAGATCGTGCCTCTCACAACTACTTGAGCACTAAGACAGTCACTGAGGCATTAGAAGAAAAACAGAATGCTTATATGATATACACGGACTTCGCAAAGGCTTTCGATAAATGTGACCATGGCGTGATAGCAACCAAAATGAAGTCAGTGGGAATAACCGGTAAAGTAGGACGCTGGATACTCAGTTTTCTGTCAAACAGGACTCAGCGAGTAATAGTCAATGATATAAAATCTAGTCTGAGCGCAGTTAAAAGCTCTGTACCTCAGGGTACAGTCCTTGCACCGCTGCTTTTCCTTATTCTCATATCAGATATAGACAAAAATACAAGTCACAGCTTCGTATCATTTGCAGATGACACAAAAATCAGTATGAAAATTACCTCGGCTGAAGACATTGAAAAACTTCAAGCTGATATTAATAAAGTTTTCGACTAGGCATCAGAAAATAACATGTTTAACGGTGATAAATTCAAGATACTCGGGTACGGTAAAAATGAGGACCTTAAACATAATACAGGGTACAAAACACAATCAAATGTACCCATAGTAGAAAAACCGCATGTAAAGGATTTGGGAATAATGATGTCTGACGACCTAACGTTTAGGGAGCATAACAAAGCAAATATTGCTACAGCCAGAAAAATGATAGGATGGATTACGAGAACTTTCAAATCCAGGGATCCCATCACAATGGTTGAACTCAAGTCACTTGTGTTGTCCTGTCTTGAGTACTGCTCAGTACTCACTTCCCCCTTCAGAGCAGGAGAGATTGCTGAAATAGAGGGAATACAGAGAACATATACTGCACGCATAGATGCGATAAAGCACCTAAATTATTGGGATCATCTCGAAACCCTCCAAATGTACTCATTAGAAAGAAGACGAGAGAGATATCAAATATACACCTGGAAGATACTGGAGGGCCAAGTACCAAATCTACACAGTAAAATAACAACGTACTGGAGTGAACGATATGGAAGAAAATGCAGAATTGAACCAGTGAAGAACAGGGTTGCCATAGGCATAATCAGGGAACACTGTATAAA
This sequence comes from Procambarus clarkii, assembly GCF_040958095.1. Classification (NCBI taxonomy): domain Eukaryota; kingdom Metazoa; phylum Arthropoda; class Malacostraca; order Decapoda; family Cambaridae; genus Procambarus; species Procambarus clarkii. The sequence goes on along the minus strand of NC_091166.1, from coordinate 24,798,393 downwards.
CATCAGAGGTCCACGGTTGTTCAACACCCTCCAAGCGAGCATACGAAATATTGCCGGAACAACTGTGGACACCTTCAAGAGGAAACTAAATGTAAAGCAAGGAGGGCACGCCTATCTGCTCCCCAAGAAGTATGGGACAAAACCCGAAGTAGGGTAAGGACCTTAGAGCACTCAACATGGAGGCAAGAGATATGGGGAGACCAAAACAAATGAGTGTCATAGAATAACCCCAAAAGCTTCACAGAATCTTTGTAATCAAGGGGATGACCGTAAAGTGACGAAGAGGGACGAAGAACGACCCGTTTCCGAGTAAGGATCATGGCACAAATCTTAGTAGTAGAGAACTTTAACCCATGATCGGTGGCCCAAGACGACACGGCATCAATCGCAAGTTGTAGCCAGCCCGGTTGGTCGGGCACTCTTCCAAGGAGTGCCCGACCAACCGGGCTGTGGTGGGTATGTGGGCCTGCGGGCCGCTCCAGCCTAGTGGACCAAACTCTCACAAGTCAAGCCTGGCCTCGGGCCAGGCTTGGGGAGTAGAACTCCTCCCAGAACCCCATCAACCAGGTATCAACCAGGTAACCCAGACTTTGCTGACCCTGATCCCGACCCTGATCTTATTTAACGTGCTATGTTGCTCTTTCGTCTTTGTTTCTTCCTTGTTCTCTGTTGTCCTTTCTCTTCTCGTCGATGTTTATTCTTCAATGGAACGTTCGGGGATTTTACGCCAATTTCCTTGAACTCCCAACTTCTGATTTCGCGGTTTTCGCCCCTTTGTGTCTGTCTCCAGGAGCCGATGCTTGGTGCTCGTCCTTGTCGTTTTTGTGGCTATTCCTTTCGCTCCTAACCCCCCCCCCCCCCTCCCCAGCAGACGGTGAATTCTGCCCACGGGGAACTGAAGTCCGGCCCTGCTGGAGCGAGACTTTGACTTGCCCTTCACTTTGCCTCCCTTGCCAAAGGTTGGTTTCCCTTAATGGTCTTCTTTCCTCTCTTCCTTCAGGCGTCTTCTCCGCTCTCTATGTTGATGATCTTACCCTTTGCTATCAGGGTGGTGATTCGCTTCTCCTTCAACGCTGGCTACAACTTGCGATTGATGCCGTGTCGTCTTGGGCCACCGATCATGGGTTAAAGTTCTCTACTACTAAGATTTGTGCCATGATCCTTACTCGGAAACGGGTCGTTCTTCGTCCCTCTTCGTCACTTTACGGTCATCCCCTTGATTACAAAGATTCTGTGAAGCTTTTGGGGTTATTCTATGACACTCATTTGTTTTGGTCTCCCCATATCTCTTGCCTCCATGTTGAGTGCTCTAAGGTCCTTACCCTACTTCGGGTTTTGTCCCATACTTCTTGGGGAGCAGATAGGCGTGCCCTCCTTGCTTTACATTCCTCTCTCGTCCTGTCTAAGGTCGATTATGATTGCCCTGCTTACTCATCTGCATCTCCTCCTACTCTTCGCCGTCCTGATGCTTTACACCATTCTGGGTTGCGCCTCAGTTCTGCTGCCTTTCGTTCGGCTCCCATCCTTAGCTTGTATGTTGACACTGGCTTCCTGTCTCTCCAGGACCGCCGTGATCGCTACTGTCTTCGCTATCTTAAGTGGTCTTTGCAAAATCCTTCCTCTCGCCTCTGTCGTGCTTTAACTTTTACCCCTCCTGCGGTTCCTGTTCCTCTTCACCACCTCCCTCTTTCTGTCCGGTTGTCTCGCTTACAGGATTCTCTTTCCATTTGTATTTCTAATATTTCTCCTCGTGTTCCTTCTTTGACCCCCGTGGAGACTCCCTTTCGCAGTTTTGTGCATCCTTGACCTGCATCCCTAAAGCTTTTACCCCTCTTACGGTTCTAAAACACCTTTCCCTTGAGCACTTTTCTTCTCGCTTCCACTCCGTTTCCATCTTCACTAATGGGTGTAAGTCTGCGAACGGTGTTGGTTACTGTTGTTTTTCCTGATCACACTTACATGCGTCACATATCTCCGGAGAATAGCATCTTCACAGCGGAGCTTTATGCTATTCTCTATGCTCTTCGTCTCCTGCTCTCTCGTTGTCTTTAATCCGGTTCATCCAGTTGTTGTTGAGATCCAGCATTGGCTGTTTCTTGTTCACAGTAAATTTAAGTCGGTTGAGTTTTGTTTGGTTCCCAGCCCATATTGGTGTCTCTTTAAATGAGCGTGCAGATGCTGCCACCAAGGAATCTGTCCGCTCTTGTCCCATCTCTCGTAAAGATATTCCTTTTTCCGACTTTTATCCGGTTATCCATTCCTCCATTATTACCCATTGGCAGGCTTATTGGTCGTCTGTTACTGGTAACAAACTACGTTCTCATAAAAGTTGTGTGACCTCGTGGCTGTCCTACCACCGTAACCGGCGATGGGAAACGGCTCTGGCGAGGTTGTGTATTTGCTATACTTGCTTAACTCATGGTCACTTGATGGAGCGCTGCCCTGCTCCTTATTGTCCTAATTGCATTGTCCCTCTTACGGTCGTGCATGTTCTTGTTGAATGTCCTGATTTCCGGGACGAGCGTGTCTTGTTTTCCGACCATCCCCCGTGTTCGCTTGTGTCTCGATAGTAGTCTTGGTGTCTTGGATACTTTTGATATCGTTCGCCTTATGCGTTTCTGTTCTCGTATTGGCATTCTTGGTGATATTTAGCGTCCTCTGATTAACCCGCACATTAGATGGTGCTACGTTGCCTTCCCGGTTTGGGGCCTTTCTTTTGATAATTACTTACTTGTAAAATTTCGCCTGTGTTGGACCAGAGGAAGATCAAGAGATGCAACGCTTCCTCAAGCGTTTGAAAGCTATTTTGCATATAAATATTTCAATGAAAAATGTAACTTTAACGTGCAGCATTGATGACACTCCGATCTACAATTATACGGTTAGTTTGCATATCACCTTCGTACAATTTTTTTTACTTTAAAATACAACATATACAGTATATACATACAATTTATGTCGAGATTAACAGAAGCCATACACAAGATAGCACAACAATCCTCTCAAACCCAAGAAAACATTATAAACCCAAACAACCGAGACAAACGGTGAACCTCACAGGCCCTGGAAGCCCCCCCACACCAAGCACCACAGTTACAATAGTTCCCAGTTAAACATACAACACAATACATGTATACAGAAATGTGTACAAAGAAAACAAATCCCATCAGCATGAGAGAAATAATACGAAAAATACAACAAACAATGCAACATATATATAATAGGGCAACATATGACACAATGGAAGCTACAGAACAACCTCCACACACTTGCAAGGAATATCTCGAGTCACTACACGCAGGCAAGTGTTCTACAGATCAACCATGAAAACAGTGAATACAAAAATACGAAACAATATGATCGCATAAAAGCATAATAATGGACACAGAGGAGACGGAAAACAACGAAACACACACACAGGCATCCGTAACACTTATTGTATGAGCACACAGTCACCCAAGATGAACATTTCGGGCAATAAAACCAAGGAAGAGTAATCTCCACAGGCACACCAGCTGGCAGACGACCAGCATCCGTAACTCTAGAAGGGCCTCCTGGAGCATAACCTCCTGGCTCAGAAGCATCTGAGCCTTCCCATCAGGGGGAGCACCTCGCCCACAACCACCTGCACAACCCGTGCCAAACCATCAGCAGCTGAATTCTGCAAACCAACATGCCCATCGACCTTCCTATATCCTATACAATGCGTCAAACCCAACATAGGCATAGTAGAGCATCCCATCCGTACCTACCATTGAGTAAGAGTAAACCAGACAAACACGGACCCTTGCCTAGCCTTCTACCCCTCCGCCCCCTTAAGCAGGATCTGTAGAAACCGACATACACCCTCTTATAACGTGCCTACACTTGCACCCCTTCAACATCATCACTCGACCCATTTAATTCAGCTTTATACGGAGATCTCGCAGTGTGTATCCAATCTATTATTTATCAGCGAATGCAGATGAATCGATGCATCCTGCAGTACTTTGAGACCAAACATCTTGGCCACCCGCCTCGTCTTCAGATATGGAAAACATTCTCGATTCCTCCTTACATCAATCTCATCACTTAATCATAAAGAAAATTACCCATATACCCGAAGTCATCGAGCCACATCCTCACATTTCATCAAGCTACAGTTCAGTTACAACCGCCACTCCCCCGACTGAACTTGACTCCAAACCACCACTTAAGCTACAATCATGCAATTGTTAGAGAAGCTACGACATTGAGAGACAGGAGCCAGTACCACCATGCAACCAATGAACGCAGTTTATCCAGCCAGGAACTGGCATCCCTGAACCCAAAGCAATTCAATATCTAGACAGGAGCACGACAGACAGAGGTTCTTCCTTCACTGCTACAGGCCAACACAGCATGCACACAATAAAACTTAACCGCAGGCCGGAGACCTTAACACTACTATCATGCCTCATTAAGTTCATAACATCACTGGAGAAAACCTTTTCCCTTCTATACACTTGATAAATCTTGGAGGCGCACAGAACTTAATTTAGTAACGAATCAAAGATCCAAAGACTCATCCGAGCACAAATGTGACCCACACCATCCGGCTCCTTGTGTAAAACACGAACCAGAGCCAATTTTTCAGCGAGTCCAAGTGCCACATTTCAACAGCCTTTGGGATTAAACAATACTGCGTGACTAAACAATACCCGTTAACAGTTCACTAAAGGTGAACTGCGCTGCCCCCTGCACTTTGTGCTCCTCCACAAACACCACATCAGTCTTATGTCTGCTTTCATTGCCACGATATCATAATTGATTCGTCTGACAACACAGTCCATTCACAGTGAGAATGGCAAAATTGAAAATACGAAACGTTTTAACTCTAAAGGATTGAGACTAAACAGTCTTTAACTATCACCCACCTCGCTAACAACTTCCTAAGGTGGGTACACATATATCACCCCCCCCCCTCACCCCCTGGCCAGGGGGCCCCAAGAGGCTCCAATCTTCCACCACTGACATGATGAACGTCACGACCTACAGAACCACTAGCATCTCATGTCTGAGGTAAGCGCAACCTCTACACCACATCCAGCTATTTCATGCAAGTCAAGAACATCGTCCACGATGTTTACACCACACCGCACCCTTTGCATCTTTATCAGATTGCCTTTACAGAAACTCGACTGGCCTTTGACCGAGTTCGAAGATTGTCACGAGCACTAGCAGACGGCGACCCCACTCGCGCTACGAACTATGAACAGGGATGCGACCCACTGGAGTAGGTGGGATTGGAATAACCGCCAGTACCCACTGCACAATCAGACCACTCACTGGTGTCACAAGGCTCCACTGCTCGACCTCTAGGACGCATCACCTCGCACATGTTTATGCTGGAATTTCAACTTATAGCATGTACATGGTTGCCCAGCATAAATGAAGTGTAGGCTGTAACGTGTCACCAACTTGCAAGAGGAAATATTTTTCACCGACTACACACGGATGGTTTGAGTACCATTTAATAAAACCCTGGCTAGTCCAGATGTAAACTTGTTTTCCTGTGCACAACAACTTGACCATATAGACAGAACTACCTCTTTAGCCATCTCGAAAGCCGCATCATGTACCAACACGAAAACTTTTGCTAACATAATATATCTTCACCTCGTCCTGCCCATGAGGTAGAGGGAACGTCTGGTCCTTGAACATGGTCATAAACAATAAAAAAAAAAGTCGCTCAATTTAATTTTAAGCGCTTCCCAGCCAGACATTACCCATTGTACTCAAAGCAGGTTTTCTAAACGTATGTGCAGCACATCCTCTAAATGTCGATCCCACAACAACAACATAATTCACTTGATTAGTGAACTCCAGGCCAGCAAACTCAGACCAACTCCATAGATAAGAGTAAGCACTCATGATGGAACGCCCGGACCCCGACTCCTGAAAGGGACGCGAGAAGCGAGACAAAGGGAGGGCGACCAATCAATGCAGTCAATTGCCAAATCAGGAGAGCGATTATTCACATCCACAGTTATGGCTGGCTGGTCGCTCAGGTGTTGGTCCCTAGTTCACTACCAAGGCGTGGAGTCGGTGGTTGGGCGTCAGTCCTGTGGCCTGTGTGGTACCTGGCTGTACAGATTTCCTTTACGATGGGGTCGTTAAGACGTCTCTGAAACAGCCATCTTTGACAGGACTAAAATTTTCAACGTCACATGACCATAGACGCTCGGTATTGCGCTGGTGGAGGTGCTTCGTGTGAAGTTGACTCATCTAGTAGGAGTGCAGCTAGTTAAAGTTCGACGTATGTTGGTGAAATTTATTCGGCTAGGTATGTTCCGGAAGTTCCTTGAGTGGTGTGAGGGTTGCTCTTTCCGTATGTTAGATGGTGCTGGCACGGTACGAGTGGTAAACTTGAGTGTGACCTTTTATATATGTGACAGTGAATGGTGCACTGTTTGAAATAACAGAGGGGCTGTTGACCAAGATGTTTGGGTAGTTCGTGAAGGTGTTAAACGAGAGGTGGAATAATGTTTTAGTGGACTATTGTAATGGAATACTTGCTGGCACCTGGACGCTGACTAAAGTCCCTGACACAAGATATACCATCTTCGTTTTCCCTGATGGGGTTTACGGTTCGAAATATGTATTCGGGTCAGCCCTGTACCTGTTATCGCTGTGGTCTGCAGGGTTACCTGGTGACAGCTTGCTCAGTGAAGGTGGCTGAACATGTCAATATCTTCAGGGAGGGTGCCTCCCTCCCTGCTCAGCTCGTTGATGCTGTGAGGGGGGCATAGTGGGCAGCTGCTGGAGTGTGATGCTCCTTGAAACAGTCCTCTGTCCTTTTATAGCCTTGTGCTCCTACTGCCATCCACTCTAATTGTGCTGAGCACCTTTTCCTTTTCCTTCCGTTTCGTTTTTCTCCCCCCACTCCTCCTATCTGCTTGCCGTTTCCTGCCGACCTTTTGCTTGTTTTAGTTATTCCTTTGGATTTCTTCTATTTTGACACCTGGGTGCTTGAGGAGACATACTCTTGCACCGGTAGAACTGTAGTATCCAACGTCGAGAGCGAGGGGAACCTTTTATTGTCAATCCCCCTTTCGTCACTGAACCCGATTTCGACGGACTGTCGGTTCTTAAGGTGGCGTTTGTGGGGCGTGTACCCACGACGCACCCCTAGGAGGCCCCGGCATGATCGGTGATAGCTTCTTGTTAGGTGTCCTGCCTTTAATTGTGGTAACATGGTGGGTGTGGGGGCACATTCGTGAATGAATGTTTTTTTTTTTCGTACCTATGTTGTATTCTGTTCCTCCTTTACCTTCTAAGGCTCGTGGGGTGGGCGACCAAGGCCACGAGTCGGTCCGTGTTGGAAGACCGGTCCCTGCAGCCTCCGCTGCATTGGGCACCGACCTTGTTCCTCCTTTGGCCTCTCTGACTACTCCCCTCGGCTCCCCTCCCTCCTATGTGGTTGGGTCGCGCCCCAAGCCCCCAGTGGTGACTACTTCGTCCCCTGGCACTGCTCAATCTCTAGTTGTAACTATTACGCCTTTTAACCCCTCTCTCTCTGGGGGTTCTCAATGCCGTCCTCGACACGGCCGCACTCGTTCGATTCCTTCCCGTTCTGATGTCTATCAAGCCTTGTTTGGTCCCACTTCGTGGGCCAAATACTTTGATCTACTCCCTTTTGATTCTGCGCCTCCTGACGATTTCTCCCTCCATCGACATCTTGTTGATTCCGGGGATATCTCTGTTACCTTCAAGCCCACTCGTCTCGGTACACGTGTTGTTGCTGCTCCTTCTCAGGATGCAGCTTCTCGCTTGGCTGCCTTATCCTGCCTTGGCGAGACCCCTGTTCGGGTCTCAAAGAACGCTCAGTTGAATGCCAGTGTTGGCACTGGCATTCGTGTGGTGCCGTGTCGTGACGCTGAACCCCGGTTCATTCCGAACACAGCGATTACACAACACATAACACCTTGCCTCAGCAACCGTTACTACGACCTATACTCCTACACACACCAGACCCTTGAGGCGTACCACTAGGTTTGTACTGGAACACAATGAATGAACATATGGAAGATATTTAAAGGCCGTCGGGTTTTGTCATTTAATTACAAAGAATAGACTCTGACAAATAATAACATATTTACATACTCTATTAGGTCAATACACTTCAAATACCCATAGACCACTTGACCTCCGCGATCACCACCCACACTCGTAACTTCCGCCTAAGTCCCTAATACGGAATGATTACTACAACGCTCCACACCCGGTTAGTCTTTCATTCAATACTCACATACTGCAGACTTAACTTCGTCACCAAGATCACATCAGGTTCTCGCATAGCTGTCTGCTACACTTCGCTGCTGCCGCAAACGGGGATCCAGAGGACTTGCCAGTTCAACTCCCACAATCAGACTGACTCTAGCCAACCATGGCCTCAAACATTTCACCACTCCTCTCAAGGAAGGTATAATCCAATTAACCTTATCCCTAGAGCGGTAACCTTGATCCTAGAAGCCTGACGAAAAATAATTCCTCTTTCCAGGAATTATTAATTTGGCTAAACAGCTTCGGTCTTAATCCATTGACCTTTCTTAGATATGTGATCCATAGTCTGTCTACTTACATGTACTTCCAATTATTATTCGTTAAGTGTTGTAGTAATGATCCTCTAGCTAATAATTCCTACTAACTTGTGGATTACAACACCCACCCCATGTTGCGACCGGAGGTCGGAGTCTGTAGGACTGCCACGATGATATTTGGCATATCCTTGATGCCCAGGGCCATTCTGTCCTCCAGGTGGACACGTTTACTCGTCCCCCTCGTGGTCATCGCAGTCAACCCCTTCGGGTTGTGAGGATTACCTTTGATGGTAGGACCCTTCCACCCTCTGTCATTCTTGCTAGTGCCAGATGCTCTGGCACCAGCTAGAGCATGTTTCCTTCTCCTAGGCTCTGTAACAAGTGATGGAGGTTTGGGCATGGTGTCCTCTGCTGCTCTGGGACACTCTCTCTCTCTCCTTTGTGCAGGGGGCAAAGGTCACTCTCAGTCGGAGTGCACTTCTCCCCAGGCTCGCTGCCTCAACTGCGGTGAGGCCCATCCTACCTTCTCCCGTGCGTGTATCTATTACAAGCTTGAGGCAGCTGTCCTCAACTTGAAGCACCGGGAGCGTTTATCTTTTCCTGAGGCGAGGCACCAGGTTCGCCGGCTCCTGCCTTATGCTAACGTCTCTTATGCTCGCGTGTTGCGCTCTTCTTCTCCTCGTCCTTCCCACCTTCCTCAGACTCTCAACCGTTTCCGGGCCTTGGACCCTGTTATGCCCACTGCCCCCTCCTCTGTTCCTTTGAGTTCTGTCTCAAAGGGTCCCCCTCCTGGTCCTCTGTCTGGGGTTCCCTTTCTATCTACCCGGTCTGCCATGTCTCCTGTGTCTTCTTCCTCGTCTCCCTCCGATCCTTCTTCCCATTCTTCTCCTCCATCTATTGACTCTCCCCGCCGCCTGTCGGTGCGGGCTGATGTCCATCCCTCTCCTAACGGCCGTCGTGTGTGCTCTCGTTCAGCTTCTTCTGTTGAGGCGCTGGAATCCGTTGCCCGGTACGTAGTTGCTGGGACACCGGTCTCTTTAAGTAAAAAGCGTAAGCCTGGCTTCTCTCCTTCCTCCTCCCCAGCGGGTAAGAAAACTTCGCTTTCTTCCTTGGCCCCTACTACTGACTCTATTGCTCCTACCCCCTCCCGTTTCAGTGGTTACGCTCCCTGTTCCTGCTATGGAGGTTTCTTTGGCCCCCGCTTCCCTCTCGGTTGCTGCCCTTCCTGAGGTGCGCTCCCCTCTCTTTACTCCCCCTCTTCCTGCTGCTGTCCTTGACTGCTCCTCTCCGTTGTCTCCTCCTCTTCCTCCTCCTCCTCCGGAACCCGCCCGCCCACCTCTTGTCTGTTCTCCTGCTTCCTTCCCTCCGTCTTTCCTCAGTTTACCCATTTCCCTTAACCCTGACTTTACTGACCCTGATCCCGACATTGATCCCGACCCTGATCTTCTTTAACGTGCTATGTTGTTCTTTCCCCTTTGTTTCTTCTTTGTTCTCTGTTGTCCTTTCTCTTCTCGTCGTTGTCCATTCTTCAATGGAACGTTCGAGGTTATTACGCCAATTTCCTCGAACTCCAACTTCTGATTTCGCGATTTTCGCCCCTTTGTGTATGTCTCCAGGAGCCGATGATTGGTGATCGTCCTGGTCCCTTTCGTGGCTATTCCTTTCTCTCCCTCCCCCAGCAACTTCTGGGGCTCCTAATTCTTCTGCTCTCGTGATTCGCTCTGATGTTCCCTTTGTTCCCTTACTTTTTCCATTGCCTCTACATTGTTCTGCTGCTCGTATCTTTGTTTGGAAATGGTATACAGTTTGTTCCATTTATCTCCTCCCCGAGTGTCCCGCTTTCTCTTCCTGATCTGAAACACCTACTGGACTCCTTGCCGGAGCTTGTGCTCCTGCTAGGAGATTTAAATTGTCGTCATTCCCTTTGGGGTGATGTTCTGAAGAACACCCGAGGTCGCCTTCTTGAGCCGTTTATCCTCTTCTTCCCTGTCTCTTGCTTGTGAATTCTGCTGAGCCCACGCATTTGGACTCTTAGACTCGCACCCTTTCCTGTCTTGATCTTTCTCTTTGCTCATCTTCTCTTTACTTAGATTTCATGTGGCAGGTTCTTGATGACCTCCATGGCAGTGACCATTTCCCCATCCTTGTTTCCTTTGTCTCTTTTCGCCCTTCCCTCTCCTTCCCTAGGTGGCAGTTTGCTAAACCGGACTGGGACCTATTTACCCTCAGTGTTACTCTCTCTGATCTCTCCCTTCTGCCTCTCCTCCTCTTTCATGATGCAGCGTTTTCGACGCTGCCCTCCGGTCTTTTCCGCGCTCTTCCTCTCAGGGTCCACGGAAGTGCGTTCCCTGGTGGAATGCAGACTGTGCTCGGGCTGTCCGCTGAAAGGCGTGCAGCCTGGATGAGACACTGCCGTCGGCAGACGTCTGATTCTTTTCTTTTCTTTCGGAAAGCGAGTTCGGTGGCCTGTAGGGCCATCCGTACGGCTAAACGTGAATGTTGGGCATCTTACGTCTCCACCATTTCGTCCGAAAATCCTCTGCCACAGATCTGGAAGCGTATCCGCAAGATAGCGGGTAAGTTTGTTCCCAATGTTTCACCAGTCCTTCACCTCCGTGGTACTCTTGTGGCAGACCCGTTGCAGGTCGCTACCGAACTGGGTTCCTACTTTTCTTCTGTTAACTCTGGTTTTCATCTTCCCCAATCTTTCCTTATTCGTAAACCTGTCCTTGAATCACGTCCTTTAGATTTCTGCACTCGTCTTCGACTTCCCTATAACGATTCCTTCTCTCTCTCTGAACTTCGTACTGCTGGGGCCCTCTGATGTTCTACGGCAGCGGGATCTGATGGCATTCATTATGAGATGCTTCGCCATCTCCATCCGTGCACGTCTCAGTATTTACTGAGTCTGTATAATCGGATCTGGGAGTCGTCGTCAGTCCCTGAGGTCTGGTTCGATGCCGTTGTCCTCCCTGTTCACAAACCAGGGTCTCTGGGAACATATTCTAAAGACTTTCGCCTTATTGCCCTCCCAAGTTGTCTGCAAACTCTTCGAACGTATGGTTAACGTTCGTCTAATGTGGTTCGTGGAACACCATTACCTCCTCTCCCCATCTCAATTTGGTTTCCGCAAGTGCTGCAGCACAACAGAGGTCTTGGTGAACATGGGGTTTATATTCATACTGCTTTTGCTGCAAAGACCTCCGTTGTTGCCATCCTTTTTGACCTTGAAAAGGCTTACGACACCACTTGGCATTATCATATTCTATCCCAGCTTCATTCTTTTGGCCTTCGTGCTCATCTCCCTCTCTTTCTCCGCAGCTTCCCCTCTCGTCGTTCCTTTCGAGTGAGACTTGATACCGCTCTCTCTACCCCTTTTCAGCAATACGAAGGTGTACCCCAGAATAGTGTTCTGAGCACTACTATTTTTTTTTCTAGTTGCCCTCAATGGTCTTCTTTCCTCTCTTCCTTCAGGCGTGTTCTCGGCTCTCTATGTCGATGATCTTGCCCTTTGCTGTCAGGGTGATGATTCGCCTCTCCTTCAACGCCGGCTTCAACTTGCAATTGATGCCGTGTCATCTTGGGCCACCGATCATGGCTTCAAGTTCTCTACTTCTAAGACTTGTGCCATGACTTTTACTCTGAAACAGGTCGTTCTTTGTCCCTCTTTGTTACTTTATGGTCATCCCCTTGAGTACAAAGATTCCAAGAAGCTTTTGGGGTTATTCTTTGACACTCGATTGTCTTGGTCTCCCCATATCTGTTACCTCTGTGTTGAGTGCTCTAAGGCCCTTGCCCTCCTTCGGGTATTGTCCCATCCATCTTGAGGAGCGGATAGGTGCACTCTCCTTGCTTTACATTCCTCTCTCGTCCTGTCTACGCTCGATTATGGATGCCCTGCTTACTCGTCTGCTTCTCCACTACTCTTCGCCGTCTTGATGCTCTGCATCAAGATCTCCCCGATCTGGGCTGCGCCTCAGTTCTGGTGCCATTCGTTCGACTCCCGTTCTTAGCTTGTATGTTGACACTGGCTTCCTATCTCTCCAGAACCACCGTGATCGCTACTGTCTTCGCTATCTTGCGCGGTCCTGGCAACATCCTTCCTCTCGCCTCTGTCGTTTTTTAACTATTACCCCTCCTGCGGTTCCTGTTCCTCTTCACCACCTCCCTCTTTCTGTCCGGTTATCTCGCTTACAGGATTCTCTTTCCGTTCATATTTCTAATATTTCTCCCCGTGTTGTTCCTTCTTTGCCCCCCCCTGGAGAGTCCCCTTTCTGCAGTTTTGTACGTCCTTGACCCACATCACTAAAGTTTTTACCCCTCCTACGGTTCTAAAACGTAGGAGGAGTAAAACTGACTTCACTAATGGGTCTAAGTCTGCGGACGGTGTTGGCAAGTCTCTTGTTTTTCCTGATGACACTTATATGCGTCGCTTACCTCTGGAGACTAGCATCTTCACAGCGGAGCTTTATGCTATTCTCTCTGCTCTTCGTCTCCTGCTCTCTCATTGTCAATCTTCCTTTGTAGTTGTTGTTGACTCAAGTAGTGCCCTCATGGCTCTCGGGTCCTTTAATCCGGTTCATCCAGCGGTTGTCGAGATCCAGCATTGGCTGTTTCTTGTTCACGGTAAATATAAGTCAGTTGAGTTTTGAGTTCCCAGCCATATTGGTGTCTCTTTAAATGAGTGTGCAGATGCTGCCACTAGGGAAGCTATCCGCACTTGTCCCATCTCTTGTAAAGGCATTCCTTATTCCAACTTTTACCTGGTTATCCATTCCTCCATCCTTACCCGTTGGCAGGCTTGTTGGTCGGCTGTTACTGGTAACAAACTACGTTCTCTTAAAGGTTGTGTGTCCTCGTGGCCGTCCTCCTACCACCGTAACCGGCGATGGGAAACAGCTCTGGCGAGGTTGCGTATTGGCAATGCTCACTTAACTCTAGGTCACTTGATGGAGCGCCGCCCTGCTCATTATTGTCCTAATTGCATTGTCCCTCTTATGGTCATGCATATCCTTGTTGAGTGTCCTGACTTCCGGGATGAGCGTATCTTGTTTTCTGACTGTCCCCCGCGGTCGCTTGTCTCTCAATAGTATTCTCGGTGACTGATACTTTTGATATCGTTCGCCTTATGCGTTTCTGTTCTCGTTTTGGCGTCCTTGGTGATATTTAGCGCCCTCTGATTGTCCTGCACATTTGATGGTGCTACATAACCTTCCCGGTTTGGTGCCTTCTTTTTGATAATTACTTACTTTTCTTCTGTTAGCTCTGGTTCTCATCTTCCGCAATCTCTTCTTCTTCGCAAACCTGTCTTTGAATCCCGTCCTTTAGATGTCTGCACTCATCTCAGACTTCCCTTTAATTATCTCTCTCTGAATTTGAGTCTGCCCTGGCCCTCTGCGGTTTTACGGCGCCGGGCTCCGATGGCATTATTTAATAGATGCATCGTCTTCTCCCTCCGTGCCCATTTCAGTATTTACCGAGTCTGTATAATCGGGTCTGAGTCGTCGTCAGTCCCCGAAGACTGGCTCAATGCCATTGTCCTCCCAGTTTGTAAACCAGGAATATCTTGGGGCAGCCCCTTAGAACTTTATCCCTATTGCCCCTCACGAGTTGTCTGCAAAATCTTTGAACGTATTGTTAACGTTCGTGTGGTGTGGTTCTTAGAATACTATCACCACCTCTTCCCTTCGCAATAAGGTTTTCGCAAGTGCTGCAGCACAACAAATGTCCTGGTGGAATTGGAGGTCTATATTCATACTGCTTTTGCTCCTAAGACCTCCATTGTTGCCGTTCTCTTTGACCTGGAACAGGCTTATGACACCACTTCGTGATATCATATTCTGTCCCAACTTCATTCTTTTGGCCATCGTGGTAATCTCACTTTCTCCAAAGATTCCTCTTTCGTAGTTCCTTTCGAGTGAGGCTTGGTACCACTCTCTCTGCCTCTTTTCAGCAATACGAGGGTGTGCTCTAAGGAAGTGTTCTGAGCACTTTCCTTTTTTTGGGTTGCTTTCAATGGTCTTCTTTCCTCTCTTCCTTCTGGCGCCTTCTCTCTATGTCGACGTTCTTACCCTTTGCTGTCGGGGTGATGATTCGCCTCTCCTTCAATGGCGGGTTCAACTTGCAACTGATCACATATTGGCTTGGGCCACCGATCATGGCTTCAGGTTCTCTTCGTCTAAGACTTGTGCTATGACTTTTACTCGGAAGCGTGTCGTTCTTCTTCCCTCTTTGTTGCTTTATAGTCAATTCTTTGTGTATTAGCATTCCGCGAAGGTTTTGGGGATTAATCTTTGTCACTCGTTTGTCTTGGCCGACTTATATCTCTTACCTGGTAGTTGAATGCTCTAAGGTCCTTACCCTCCTTAACGTTTTGTCCCATACTTCTTGGGGAGCAGATAGTCGCACTCGCCTTGCTTTACATTCCTCTCTCATCCTGTCTAAACTCCATTATGGCTGCCCTGCTTACTCGTCTGCTTCTCCTACTCTTCGGTGTCATGATGCTTTGCACCATACTGGGTTGCGCCTCAGCTCTGTTGCCTTTCGTTCGACTCCTGTCCTCAGCTTGTATGTTGAAACTGGCTTCATAATTCTCCATGACCGCCGTGATTTTCTACTGTTTTCGCTATCTTGCGCAGTCGTGGCAACATCCTTCCTCTCGCCTCTGTCGTTCTTTAACTTTTACCCTGTTATGACCACACATACACCAGTATGATCATACTGAGGCTGGTGTATGATTGTGCTCAAATTATACAGTTATATCTTGGTTGATAGCCTCATATCCCGAATATTGTAAGTGTGATATAATCCTATGTTCCAGTCCATTATATAAATTTGTGAATTGACAATGTTTGTCATACACACCCAACTACATATATTTTAGCATCAGTGATATGTCATGTAATTGTGGTTATATATATATAATTATGAGAAGTCTAGAGTTATTGCAGAAGCCTAATGTCATAGAATTTACAAGTAATTAATTATCAAAAGAAGGCATCAAACCGGGAAGGCTATGCAGCATTATCAGATGTGCGAGATAATCAGAGGGCGCTAAATATCACCAAGGATGCCAATACGAGAACAGAAACGCATAAGGCGAACGATATCAAAAGTATCAGTCACCAAGAATTCGATCGAGAGACAAGCGACCATGGGGGACGGTTGGAAAAGAAGACACAAGCTCGTCCCGGAAGTCAGGACATTCAACAAGGATATGCACGACCAAAAGAGGGACAATGCAATTAGGACAATAAGGAGCAGGGCGGCACTCCAAGTGACCATGAGTTAAGCGAGTATGGCCAATATGCAACCTCACCAGAGCCATTTCCCATCGGCGGTTACGGTGGTAGGAGGACGGCCACGAGGGGACACAACCTTTAAGAGAACGTAGTTTGTTGCCAGTAACAGCCGACCAAGAAGCCTGCCAACGGGTAAGGACTGAGGAATGGATAACCGGGTAAAAGTCGGAATACGGAATACCTTTACGAGAGATGGGACAAGAGCGGACAGCTTCCTTGGCGGCAGCACCTGCACGCTCATTTAAAGACAGACCAATATGGCTGGGAACCCAACAAAACTCAACCGACTTAAATTTACTGTGAACAAGAAACGGCCAATGCTGGATCTCAAACACCACTGGATGAACGGGATTAAAGGACCCGAGAGCCATGAGGGCACTACAAGAGTCAACAACAACTACAAAGGAAGACTGACAACGAGAAAGCAGGAGACTAAGAGCATAGAGAATAGCATAAATCTCCACTGTGAAGATGCTAGTCTCCGGAGGTAAGCGACACACAAATGTAATCAGGAAAAACAACAGAGTAGCCAACACCGTCCGCAGACTTAGACCCATCGGTGAAGACGGTGACGTAGTGAGAAGAAAAATGCTCAAGGAATAGAATTTACAAAACATCTTTGTATGCTTATTGATGTAATGCTACATAAATGCTGTATATGGACCATGATGAATGTGGGGGTTTTCTTTTTTGCTTTCACGACTGCAATGCGTACGTCGCCAATGTACATGTGGCAGACGCTTCACGAAACTGTCGGAATTAGTAGAATAGAAAATACGAGAGCAACCGTACAGGGCCTGGGAGCAAGGTCGAGTTAGTCCTTGAGGGTCTCTTCTCAGACTAGCGTCACCTGGTCCTGCTCCGCAATGAGCGCTGGAATCTCCTCAATGATTTAACACTTGAAAGGACTCCCAGGGTCCTCATCACATTTATAGTTTAGTGAATATAGGCAACTCGGTGTTGAAGACACCTAGAGCTGAAGGCTTGAGTAATATTGGCAGTATTCAAAAGTGGTTCATCAGAAACACCGCATAAATCTTAACAGTAGTTTATTTGCTAACTCCCCCTCCCCATCCGGCCCGTTGGCGTCGTGAGGGGGCTTGGTGGACGGCTGCCGGAGTGTGATGCTCCGTTGGGCAGTCCTCTGTCCTTTTCTGGCCTTGCACTCCTGCTGCTGTCTTCTCCAATTGTGCCGGATCGCTTTTCCTTTTCCTTATGTTTCGTTTTTCTCCCCCCCCCCCCTCCCCCCTCTTCTCCTATCTGCTTGTCGTTTCCTGCCGATCTTTTGCTTGTTTTGGATTATTTCTTTGGACTTGTTCTATTTTGACGCCCGGGTGCTAGAGGAGGCATACTCTTGCACCCGTAGAACTGTAGTACCCAACGTCTCGAGCGAGGGGAACCTTTAATTGTCAATCCCCCTTTCGTCGCTGAACCCGATCTCGACGGACTGACGGTTCTTAAGGTGGCGTTTTGTGGGGCGTATACTCACAGCGCACCCCTAGGGGGCCCCCGGCATGATCGGCGATAGCTTCCTGTTGGGTGTCCTGCCTCTAATTGTGGCTCCATGGTGGGTATGGGGGCATATTCGTGGATGAATTTCTCACTTTTCGTCTCTGTCGTTGAATGTTTCCGTTGTACCCTCTCAGGCTCGTGGGGTGGGCGACCAAGCCCCCGAGTCGGCCTGTATTGGAAGACCAGGCTCTGTAGCTCCCGCTGCGTTGGGCCCCGACCTTGCTCCTCCTTTGACCGTCCTGACTTCTTCCCCCAGCTCCCCTCCCTCCTCTGTGGTTGGGTCGAGCCTCCAGCCCCCGGTGGTGACCACTTTGTCCCCTGGTGTGGCTAAGTCTTTCGTTGTGACTACTGCGCCTTTTGACCCCTCTCTCTCTAAGGGTTCTCAACGCCGTTCGCGCCCCAGCCGCACTCGCTCGATTCCTTCCCGTGCTGATGCGTATCAGGCCTTGTTTGGTCCTGCTTCATGGGCCAAATACTTTGATCTCCTCCCTCTTGATTCTGCGCCTCCTGACGATTTCTCCCTCCATCGGCATCTTGTAGATTCCGTGGATGCGTCTGTTACTTTCAACCCCACTCGTCTCGGTACATGTGTCATTGCTGCTCCTTCTTAGGATGCGGCTTCCCGCTTGGCTGCCTTATCTTGCCTTGGCGAGATCCCTGTTCGGGTCTCCATGAACGTTCAGATGAATGCCAGTGTTGGCACTATTCTCCTCCCACCCCATGTTGCAACCGGTGTTCGGAATCTGCAAGATTGCCACGATGATATTCGGCATATCCTTGATGCCAAAGGCCATTCTGTCCTCCAGGTTGACTCGTTTACTCGTCCCCCTCGTGGTCGTCGCCGTCAACCCCTTCGCGTTGTGAAGATCACCTCTGATGGTGGGACTCTTCCTACCTCTGTCATTCTTGCTGGTGCTAGGTGCTCTGTCCAGGAGTATATTCCTTCTCCTCGACTTTGTAACAAGTGCTGGAGGTTTGGGCATGGTGCCCTCCGCTGCTCTGGGACTGTCTCTCTCTGTCCTTTGTGTGGGGGTGAAGGTCACTCTAAGTCGGAGTGCACTTCTCCCCAGGCTCGTTGCCTCAACTGCGGTGAGGCCCATCCTACCTTCTCCCGTGCGTGTGTCCATTACAAGCTTGAGGCAGCCGTCCTCAACCTGAAGCACCGGGAGCGTTTATCTTTTCCTGAGGCGAGGCGCTAGGTTCGCCGGCTACCGCCGTATGCTAATATCTCTTATGCTCGCGTGTTGCGCTCTTCCTCTCCTCGTCCTTCCCGCCTTCCTCAGTCTCACAACCGTTTCCGGGCCTTGGACCCTGATGAGCCCACTGCCCCCTCCTCTGTTCCTTTGGGTTCTCTCCCAAAGGATCCTCCTCCTGGTCCTCTGTCTGGGGTTCCCCTTCTACCCGGTCTGTCGTGTCTTCTGTGTCTTCTTCCTCGTCCCCCTCCGATCCTCCTTCCCATCCTCTTCCTCCATCTATCGGCTCTCCCCACCGCCTGTCGGTGCGGGTGGATGTCCATCGCTCTCCTAACGGCCGTCGTGTGTGCTCTCGTTCGGCTTCTCCTGTTGAGACACTGGAATCCATTGCCCGGTACGTAGTTGCTGGGACACCGGTCTCTTTAAGTCAGAAGCGTGAGCCTGGCTCCTCTCCTTCCTCTTCCCCGGCGGGTAAGAAGGCTTCGCTTTCTTCCTCAGCTCCTCCTTCTGGCTCTGTTGCTCCTTCCCCTCCCGTTTCAGTGCTTGCGCCCCCTGTTCCTGCTATGGAGGTTTCTTTGGCCCCTGCTTCCCTTTCGGTTGCTGCTCTTGCTGGGGTGCGCTCCCCTCTTTCTACTCCCCCTCTTCCTGCTGCTGTCCTTGACTGCTCCTCTCCGTTGTCTCCTCCTCTTCCTCCTCCGGACCCTGCCCGCCCACCTCTGATCCCGTTTCCTTCCCTCCGTCTTTGCTCAGTTTACCCATGCCCCCTAACCCTGACTTTGCTGACCTTGATCCCGACCCTGATATTCTTTAACGTGCTCTGTTGCTCTTTCGCCTTTGTTTCTTCCTTGTTCTCTGTTTTTGTCCTTTCTCTTCTCGTCGTTGTCCATTCTTCAATGGAACGTTCGAGGTTATTACGCCAATTTCCTCGAACTCCAACTTCTGATTTCGCGGTTTTCGCCCCTTTGTGTCTGTCTCCAGGAGCCAATGCTTGGTGCTCGTCCTGGTCGTTTTCGCAACCCGTTCTCACACAAGACAGCACATATATGACTTAATGCTTAAAGTCAATATGTTGAATATGAATTAGTAAATATGTGATATATTCCCAGTTACTTTTTTTCCAAAGCCCAAACTCTTCCTCACGTACCAATTTACGTCTCACAGTACCCGTCCGTCAACCTAGATAGCAGAATAGTCGTGATTGGTTCAATTATAAGGAAAATTGTACTTTTCAGGTCCCACATGGGTTGTGAAATTTACCTACTATTGTCCATGCTCTTAGAATATTATAGATCAGCTACTTCCTATTGAAGGCTCGTAGTTTTGTTTTGAGAAATATTAGTTGTTCTTAGTAAATTATAATAAGCACTAAAAATGATTACATAAAATAACAGTCCTTCAACAATCAATATTATATACCATAGTTTGTGCTTTACAAATCTTTAAAGGATGTTTTGTAGGAACGCTAACAGAAAACGATGGTTCATTGGAATGTCTATGGGGTAAACTACTGTAAACAGGATGGTATTGTGTCTACTATACCAACTACAGGATCGGTATATTGTCCACTACCACCTGTTAGGTGAGTAAGGGGTGCAATACCACCCACAGGATGGGTATGAGGGTCACATCCACCCAGAGGATGAGTATGGGGATCACATCCACCCACAGGAAGGGTATGGGGTCCAATACCACCCACAGGATGAGTATGGCGTCCACTACAACCCACAGGATGGGTATGGGGCTCCAACCACCCATAGAATAGGTATGGGGCTCCAACCACCCATAAAATGGGTATGGGGTCCAATAACACCCACTGGATATGTATGGCGTCCATTGTCGAGCTCGCAAACCGCAGCATTCATCTCAGAACCATGCCTATTTCACGCAGATTCCTTAATAAACGTAAGAGTTTTATATGTCACAAGAAAGATAGAAATATAAGCTTTATTCTAAATACCTTACCATGGGTATATTTAAATTTAAAGCGAAGATACGTGTACTTTTATAATAGCAGAGCTCCGACCCCGGACAGATCGATCGACCGAGCAACTCTCTCTCAGAACAATGTTTATTTCACGTGAATTCGTTAATAAACATATATGTTTTATATGTCTCAAGAAAGACAGACATATAAGCTTCACTTTAAACACTTTACCATAGACATACTTAAAGTTCTAATGAAGATACATGTATTTTAAAAATTACGGAGCTCCCACCCCGTACAGACTGAACGACAGAGCAACTCTCTCTCAGATCAATGTTTATTTCACGTAAATTCGTTAATAAACACAAATGTTTTATAAGTCTTAAGCAAGATAGAAATAAGAGCTTCATTTTAAATACATCACAATAGACATATTTATAGCTCAAGTGAAGATACATATGTTTTTATAGTAGCACTCAGTAGCTTGTCGGGCATGGAGTGCAGACGCCTACGCACTTGCCGATATATTGTATAATTAACAAAGATTCGCTAATAAAGCCTAAAATCTTATATGCCTCCAGAAAGACCGAGAAATGAACATTATTATGATTGCACCAAATGAAATATATCATGTTCGAGGACAAAGATATATCAATTTTAAATTAAGTTTCGACTCTCTCTTGGGTGAGAGATGGGGCGACTCTCGCCCCATCTATTGGAGATTCTGTGCACTAAATACCCAAAGCTACTCAAACCCTCATAGCATTATATATATATATATATATATATATATATATATATATATATATAATATAATATTATATATATATATATAATATTATATATATATATATATATATATATCGTACCTAATAGCCAGAACGCACTTCTCAGCCTACTATTCAAGGCCCGATTTGCCTAATAAGCCAAGTTTTCATGAATTAATGTTTTTTCGTCTACCTAACCTAACTTTTTTGGCTACCTAACCTAACCTTACCTATAAATATAGGTTAGGTTAGGTAGGGTTGGTTAGGTTCAGTCATATATCTACGTTAATTTTAACTCCAATAAAAAAAAATTGACCTCATACATAGAGAAAAGGGTTGCTTTATCATTTCATAAGAAAAAAATTATAGTAAATATATTAATTCAGGAAAACTTGGCTTATTAGGCAAATCGGGCCTTGAATAGTAGGCTGAGAAGTGAGTTCTGGCTACTAGGTACGACATATATATATATATATATATATATATATATTATATATATATACACGTATACACATATACATACATATCTAATCACCCACACAATTACACACATCAATAATCTTTGTGTCACAAGTGACATTACAAGAGGCTCACAACAGTCACTATACGAGGCACTTTACATCTATAGTGAGTCACACAGTTACTAGTCTTGCTGCACACCCACCCAACTGGGCGGCAGCTTTACAGTCATGTGCATGCATTACCTACAGTAAGCAAATTTTGGATACTTCGCTAAAATTTCGGGCAGCATATCATTATGAATGAAGTACTTACACATTTCTTGGACACTATTGATGGTGTTATTTCTAAATTCCGCAATTTTTTCACATTCCATTATATAATGACGCAAAGTATGCGAATAGTTCTGCTGACAGAGTTTACATTTAGTCAAATGTAAATCAGCAGATGTTACAAACTCCCAGAGGTACTTGTAGCCGAGCCTAAGCCTAGCAGTGGTAACATCTAGAAGTCTGAGTATCTAGTGGGCCATTTTTGGTAAGCAGAACTGGCGCTGTGGGATGAACCAAACGTCGAGTTAAGGGGCCTAAATGAATGCTCATTCATATATGGCCCACTAGATGCATTCGGAGATCAATATGGGAAGGAATCCACAGGAGACAAACTCTGACTCCATCATTGATTATTTCACTATATCTGTGTCTAGCTTCAGAGATAAGCACGTCACAGTTATGCCTTGGGAAGCTAAGGGCAGTCAAGGATGACAAGGAGTCACTTACAATTAGCGTGTCAACTTTGGATTCATATACGCGCTCTAGTGCAAGAATTATGGCAACCAATTCTGTTTGAAGAGTGGAGGCCCAGTTACTTAGACGCGCTCCACACTCATGGGAGATGGAACCATCTCTCCCTGTCACAACAACTGCACTTCCAGCTGCACCATAGGACTGATCCAAGGATCCATCAGTGTAAATAATTTGGGAAAGGGAGCGCTCTCTGACTAAAGCATCAATTTGGCTTAAGGCATTGTACTTTGCTTCTTGTCGAAGCAAGGACTGTTCTTTAATCAGCTTCTTGGGTGGGAAAGGGGGACAGTAATTTGGAAAGGAGTGATCTCCCATGAGGCAGGAATGTGTTGTTGTTGTCTCTCTTGGTAGGGGTGATGGAAGTTATACATTCTGAGCACATTGGCAGTTACCGTAACCCATTTGGAGGGATGCTGATCTTCAAGGAAGAAGGCTTGGAGGGCTTCAGTGCAGGGGTTAGGGTGGGTTAGCCTAAGCATCTTGATACCAATTAAAGCATTAATTTCAGTGATACAATCACTTACACATGAAATATTCAGTTCCTTCCTCATGTTTAGTAATTTAGTTGTACGGGGGCATCCGAGGATAATCCTCATGGCTTCGTTTTGCATCTTTTCCAGCTCTCCAAGCATTCTCTCAGGCACTAGAGCAAGCATGGGTGCAGCATAATCAGTCAGCGACCTAATATATGAGAGATACATCATTTTGACAATTCTCACATTTGCACCATAGCTTGGATGGTAGCCTGCCACAGTCTTGAGAGCACGGAGCCTCTCTCTACATTAGCGACCCAGTCTGGCTACAACATTGCGGTACAGTAAGGAACTTCAAGACCAAGGAATTTGTGTCTGGTTACATAGTCGAGCAGAGAGCCATCATGCAACTGCATTTTGCGAACAGCCCCACCCCGTCTGGGTGGGCGTCGGTTCAGGATCTTTGTTTTCTCTACTGAGGTGACCAAGCCTAGTTCATAGGACAATAGTTTGCTATATATACTCGCTATTCGTTGACATGCGTTCGCTACTTAAACTACCATGTACTGTACTTATGTAAAATCTCCCATGTCTCTTCACTCATCTCACCGAACCCTACAGGCTCTGTGATATATTGTTTAATTAATTGAGATTCACAAATAAAGCTTATAATTGTATATGTTATCAAAAAGGCAGAGCTTAGTTTAGTTCATTTATTATGCACCCCATACCCATCCTATGGGCGATAGTGGAGTGTTACAGAGGCACATAATTGGCTCAGGGACTGAGCCCCACAATTCATATAGCCAAGTAAGTTAAAATCTTGATAAGCTAGTTACAAAAGTCAATACACATTGTCACATCAACAATGGGCTCGAGACCGACCACAAGTACAGTTTATAATTTAAGCAACTGATTTATATGGAGGGCTAGTGTCACAATTGAAATGTTTATCCTACACATAACCCCCTCTCCCCCATCCAATTGGCAGCGGTGGATAGGTTACAATCAAGTCGTTTTTTGCGTTTTATTCAGAGATTAGATCTTATTGGGTGAGGAAAGATATTCATATTTTAAAGAAGGCTTCTTGGCTGATGCTCTCCATTGATGGAAAATATACAACCTTTTGAATATCAATGTTAGTTTGATCTAGATATTGTAATTAACGAAAGTATTTATGTCATCAGAAAGGTAGAAATATAGGCTACATTTAAAATCCTTTGTCATAAATATAACTGAAGTGAAAACGAAGATATATGCGTTTTGATAGTTACTTGATGGCTTGCTCTGAGAGTGTCAAGCCCTGCACACCAGCCAATAAATTGTATAATTAGTTTCCATATATTTTAATTAATCTTAAAAATCTATATGTCAGAAGAAAGGAAGATGTAGCCGTTAATGTGACAACATTTAAAAATATATATATCTTAAGTTAAATAAATAATACCACCTTATCGCCGGTGTCCGGACACATGAAAATTACCTAGGTATCAGTATCCAGCCAGGCGGGGATCACAGGCTGCACAATACTGATAAATCATGTAATGCACTACTTGTGGTCCATCTCGAACCCATTTATGATGTGACGACTTATAGTGAATTTTGTAACTAGCTCATCAAGATTGTAACTTGCTTAGCTAAATGAATTGTGGGGTTCGGTCCATTCATTTTCTTTCTTTATTATGCACCCCATAATACCCATCCCGTGGGCGGTGGTGTAAAGGATTACACAGGCACATAATCGGTTCAGGAACTGAACCCTCTAGTTCGTTTAGCTAAGTAAATAACAATCTTTTGACGCTAGTTACAAAATTATTAATGTACACATACTTATGCATACATGTACATATTCATACGTATACATATATACATACACATACATATTTAATCACCACCACAAATACACACATCAGTAATCTTTTGTGTCACAAGTGATTCAACAAGAGGCTCACAACAGTCACTATACAAGGCACTTTACATTTATGGTGAGTCACACAGTTACTAGTCTTGCTGCACACTCACCCAACTGGGCGGCAGCTTTACAGTCATGTGCTCCACACCCACCCAACTGGGCGGCAGCTTTACAGTCATGTGCTCCACATCCACCCAACTGGGCGGCAGCTTTAGTCATGTGCTCCACACCCACCCAACTGGGCGGCAGCTTTACAGTCATGTGCTCCACACCCACCCAACTGGGCAGCAGCTTTACAGTTACCTAGTGTTATTCTTCACCTATATCTTTTTCTGGTTAATCCCTATTTACATTATGCAGTTCAGGTTTCGTCGCTATACTATAGTTTTTAGTTTAGTTAATTTACCACATAATGGGTTCAGGGACTGAACACACAATTTATTTATCTAAGCAAGTTACAATCTTGAGGAGCTAGCCACAAAATTCATAGAACCTCCTTGGTACTATACTGTATATATATACTGGTAAGAAGTATAATAATCCTGAGAAATCGTGTAAATTATGTTGTACGAGTGCTTCCAGTTAACTAACATAGTTCATTTGTGTGCGCGTGCTTGAAGAGGAAATGCTATCCACCCCCCCCCCCCTCCCATTGTAAATATTTGTGGGTTTCAGACCATATGGCCGCGGCTTACCCTCGCCGCGGTCGAGGGTAAGAACACTGGACTGGATGTATATACCCAGTATTACAAGTAAACATTAGCAATAACAATTATGGAAAGTTCCTTCACCTATACATAGACAAGAGACTGAACTTCAGCACCCACATACAACACATAAGGGGATGCTCTGAGAGAGAGGGAGAGTAAAAATATCCACTGATGTCTGATTAAGTCCTTTTGGGGACCTTAATCATTAAGGATGTTCAATGTTCAATGATTAACGCAAAGTGAAGCGTATTCAGATGGTATATTGACAACATTCAGCATATCTCATAATGACCTAGTAGTACTTGGTGCACAAATACTTTTTCCAAAGGAATCACAAAACATAATTAAACACAACTGTACCGTACAGTGTTATATATTTATTTCAGTTTGAACAATTTTTAACATTAAAGGATAAATCCTTTAACTGGTTGAAATTGGTTTTAACATTCGAAATCTAATTTGTTGATGTTAAATAATATAAGGTTCAAATTTATTAAGATACATACTTTTAAAACTATTTCTATTTGAAATTTAAATAACATAAAAAGGGTACAGAATATAACAAATACCGACTATATAAAAGACCTGACACTTGCAGCACTTAATTATGCTCTTGTAACACATTGAAAGTAATAACATTATTTGATTCAGCAAAGCATTTGGTAAGGTTATAATAATAATAATAATAATAATAATAATAATAATAATAATAATGTATTAATTAATTATTTTAAATTATAATTCACAAGTTGCTAGCGCACAAGAAACAAATCCACGAATCATCATTACATTCTGTAACACCTACACATGATCCATGGTGCCAAATATTGCAACGGTCACAGCATACCATCAGCTTCAAATCATTTGGCTTTCTGTAAATGCAGTACACTTCCATCGAGCATGACCGGATGATTCGTTTTCTTCTCAGTGTCTGAGCTGCAGGGAATGAGATGAGACACTTTCCATTAAAGTTCTCTTGAAGATGTTGTCTCATTCTGCACATCATACGAGGTTCACCGGATCTACACCACTTGCAAGTGATGCAGCAAACGCAACAGCATATACCCCACTCATACTTGAGTCCCTGTGTCTGCTGACATTCATTATATTGCATATCAGCTTATCATCCTGGCAATTAGCAAGAGCACACAAGATAACTGCAGTAGATTTGGATGGTAATTTATGCCTGGTGTCGTATATGTTAATTTGTCCAGTTACTCCAATGTTGGAAACGTTGATGGTTGGTGACCCCAGTGACATCCATCACCTTGGATAATTTGAATAAATTCACCAATTGTAACTGGCCAGGAGAGGTCCCGCTACAACGCTGGGTCATGAAGGCCTTCTACGCTTGGCACAGTTTCATGAGGTGACATGCAGATTTTATGTGAAGGTCAGAGAGCTGTACATTTGTTCCAATGTTCATTATCTCGTCATCTGTTAAATAATTTAAGATTGTCGAATGTGAAGCACTGTTATCACTCACCTTATTGTTGCATTGGTGTGAGGAGTGGCAGTGATTGGTGCAGTTTATTTTTCTTTAAATAGGGGACATATATTTGTACTCCAGATACCAGTACAGTTGCACCGTTTCTTTATATATTTTATACTTGGGTTAGCAAGGCGAGACGCTTCTCTTAACGTGATACTGTTGGTATCAAATAGAAATAGTTTTAAAGCATGTATCTTGATAAATTTGAACCTTATATTATTTAACATCAACAAATTAGATTTCGAATGTTAAAACCAATTTCAACCAATTAAAGAATTTATCCTTTAATGTTAAAAATTGTTCAAACTGAAATAAATATATAACACTGTACAGTACAGTTGTGTTTGCCTGCCACAGCCTGCCACAGCCTTGAGAGCATGGTGCCTCTCTCTACATTGGCGACCCAGTCTGGCTAAAACATTGCGATTCAGTAGAACCTCAAGACCAAGGTATTTGTATCTGGTAACATAGTCGAGCAGAGAGCCATCATCCAACTGCATTTTGCGAAGGGCCCCACCCCGTCTGGGTGGGTGTCGGTTCAGGATCTTTGTTTTCTCTACTGAGATGACTAAGCATAGTTCCTGACATGTGGACAATACAGAGTTCAGAACATTTTGGGTGTTGGTATACCCATTGGTGCGGATCAGTATATCATCCACATAGCTAATAATGTGTTCGCTGGACCTTCTAGTTACTAAGTTTAAAAGTGCATTGATTAACACATTGAACAGAGTACGACTGAGGACACCTCCCTGTGGAGTGCCAAGTTCAAAATCTCTCGTTACACGCCTATGCCCCTGGAACAGTACAGAAGACTTCCTGTTGGATAGATAGCCTCTTATCCACCGTAGAAGCCATCCTCCAATTTTCAATTTAGCAAGTTCTCTCAGAATGACGTGTGGGCTAGCAATGTCAAAGGCTGACTTAAGATCTAGAAAAGTGGTATATGACCTATCAGTATGCAGGGTGAGGAATGTGGTAATACAGTGATGTACACTCTTTCCATGCGTAAAGCAATATATCTGGGGAGACAACATATTATTAATTTTGTAAAGGAGACGGTTGAGAACCATCCTCTCAAGACACTTATAGAGACAACTAGTGAGGGAGATTGGGCGAAAAGCACTCGGCTGGTGAGGCTTAGGAATGGGAATAATAACACTGTTGGTCCATGACTTAGGAAGCTCCCCAGTTACATAGCTCATATTATACAATTGAAACAAGGGATTCCCTGGAACTAGCCGAAGCATATGCAGTATGCCGTAAGTAACTCCATCCTCCCCGGGTGATGTAGCTTTACCTTTATGTAGAGCAGAATCTAGTTCGTATTCAGTAAAAAGCATGTCATAGTCATCCTCTTGATGACGCATGAAGTCAAGGAGCCTTGCCCTATCAGTATACTATTATTTAGTTCATTCTGTGAGGGTAGAGGAAGACTGTCAAAGCTGGAAGTCGTGGCCCAAGCATCAACAAGCTCATTTGCTCTGTGCAGAGGATTAGGGTACGAGATCTCTGCAGCATTTTTCCCATTGGCATTGTTGATATCCTTCCATGCCCGACTTAAGTGGCGTGTGAGAATTGAGACCACGGACAAAAGTTTCCCAGTCTGTCTGCCTCAGCTCCACCATACGTTCCCGGGCCTCTGCCAGAGCCGCTTGAAAGAGCTTAAGCTTTTCAGCAGTGCGGGTCCTTCTACAAGCTAGTCAAATTATTCTGGCAGTGCGTTTTAGTGCATGCAATTTAGAATCATTATAATAAACATAAGTGCTATGACCAGTGTAATTTGGGTTACGTGGCCTGGACGATGGATCAAGTGATTCTATAAACTGCTCGATAGTACCAGTGAGCTTATTGTTAAAATCTTCAACTGATGAAGGCTCTGATGAACTGCACCAATCTGACACATGAGCAACAAGATTGTCTCGTTGATCGATGGGCACAGTCAGCCTCTTCCGCTTGAACATTCCACCAGGGAGGATAGAGCTTCCAATGCTTACAGTGGCTAATATGGCCAGATGATCAGACGCCATATCTGGCACTATTGCTAAGGCGCACACGGTGTGGGAGACGTTGAAACCGAGACATAGATCAAGAATACCTCCGTAGATATTCGTCGGTTCAAGGTCACCCACAATCTGTGCATCATCGTGACTACCTAATAGTGACAACAGTTGGTTGCCGTTACGATTACTGAACTGCGAATTACCAATATTCCTGTCTAGCGTTATTATCACCTTTAATGATGGTAGGCTCAGTCTGAATACAGATAGGAAGGTCAGCATAATTAAAGTTACAAGGAGTCGATTATTTAGTACATAGTTGTTTTTCTCTTTAATTGGATGATAGATGGGGAGTCTTTAACGTGATTGGGAATACATACATACACACATACATACATACATGCATACATGAGTACATACATACATACATACATACATACATACATACATACATGCGTACATGCGTACATACATACATACATACATGCATGCATGCATGCATGCATGCATGCATGCATGCATGCATGCATGCATGCATGCATGCATACATACATGCATACATACATACATGCATACATACATGCATACATGCATACATGCATGCATACATGCATGCATACATGCATACATACATGCATACATGCATACATACATGCATGCATGCATACATACATACATACATGCATGCGTACATACATACATACATACATATACGTCCAGTCATTTCGTCATTTCGTGACAAAATCCAATACAGCTTATATTGGTGAGACGCCACTGTGATGAGGTTTATATATCACAGGAACTGTAGGTTAATGTGTGACATAAGTGAGGTAAGATGAGGCATCTACAAGCACCAGCTGGAGGCTGATGGAGTGTTGTGGAGGCTGCTGGTACTATGCCCAGATGTTGGAGGGTGGATTTGACCCCCCCCCCCTCCCCCACGTTGACCACAGAACTTCTAAGGTTACCTGCCACTCTCCCTTACCAAGGGTATAACCCCCCCCCCCCAACACACACACATGCATCAGATTCTTAACTTACAATATTTATGATTTACCAATTTATGTTACTACACTGACTCTCAATTTCACAATATTGTATAAACTTTGATGAATCGCTCGTCTATGGGTCATTCAATAATGTTAGCAGACTTCTAGATGTTAATTACCACTGCCAGGTTTAGGCTCAGCTACAAGTACCTCTGGGAATTTGTAACATCTGATGATGTAGATTTCACTAAATGTAAACTCTGTCAGCAGAACTATTCGCATACTTTGCGTCATTATATAATGGAATGTGAAAAAATCGCGGAATTTAAAGATAACAACATCAATAGTGTCCATGAAATGTGTATAAGTACTTCATTCATAATGATGTGCTGCCCGAAATCTTAGCGAAGTATCCAAAATTTGCTTACTGTAGGTAATGCATGCACATGACTGTAAAGCTGCCGCCCAGTTGGGTGAGTGTGGAGCACATGACTGTAAAGCTGCCGCCCAGTTGGGTATGTATGCAGCACATGACTGTAAAGCTGCCGCTCAGTTGGGTGGGTGTGGAGCACATGACTGTAAAGCTGCCGCCCAGTTGGGTGGGTGTGGAGCATATGACTGTAAAGCTGCCGCCCAGTTGGGTATGTATGCAGCACATGACTGTAAAGCTGCCGCCCAGTTGGGTGGGTGTGGAGCAATTAGACTAGTAACTGTGCGACTCCTCGTGGATGTAAAGTGCCTTTTATAGTGACTGTTGTGAGCCTCTTGTTACTTGTGACACAAGATTACTGATGTGTGTATTTGTGTGGGTGATTAAATATGTATGTGTATGTATATATGTATACGTATGTAGATGTACATGTATGCATAAGTATGTGTACATTAATAATTTTGTAACTAGCGTCAAAAGATTGTTATTTGCTTAGCTAAACGAACTAGAGGCTTCAGTTCCTGAACCGATTATGTGCCTGTGTAATCCTTTACACCACCGCCCACGGGATGGGTATTATGGGGTGCATAATAAAGAAAGAAAATGAATGGACCGAACCTCACAATTCATTTAGCTAAGCAAGTTACAATCTTGATGAGCAAGTTACAAAATTCACTATAAGTCGTCACATCATAAATGGGTTCGAGATGGACCACAAGTAGTGCATTACATGATTTATCAGTATTGTGCAGCCTGTGATCCCCGCCTGGCTGGATACTGATACCTAGGTAATTTTCATGTGTCCGGACACCGGCGATAAGGTGGTATTATTTATTTAACTTAAGATATATATATTTTTAAATGTTGTCACATTAACGGCTACATCTTCCTTTCTTCTGACATATAGATTTTTAAGATTAATTAAAATATATGGAAACTAATTATACAATTTATTGGCTGGTGTGCAGGGCTTCACACTCTCAGAGCAAGCCATCAAGTAACTATCAAAACGCATATATCTTCGTTTTCACTTCAGTTATATTTATGACAAAGGATTTTAAATGTAGCCTATATTTCTACCTTTCTGATGACATAAATACTTTCGTTAATTACAATATCTAGATCAAACTAACATTGATATTCAAAAGGTTGTATATTTTCCATCAATGGAGAGCATCAGCCAAGAAGCCTTCTTTAAAATATGAATATCTTTCCTCACCCAATAAGATCTAATCTCTGAATAAAACGCAAAAAACGACTTGATTGTAACCTATCCACCGCTGCCAATTGGATGGGGGAGAGGGGGTTATGTGTAGGATAAATATTTCAATTGTGACACTAGCCCTCCATATAAATCAGTTGCTTAAATTATAAACTGTACTTGTGGTCGGTCTCGAGCCCATTGTTGATGTGACAATGTGTATTGACTTTTGTAACTAGCTTATCAAGATTTTAACTTACTTGGCTATATGAATTGTGGGGCTCAGTCCCTGAGCCAATTATGTGCCTCTGTAACACTCCACTATCGCCCATAGGATGGGTATGGGGTGCATAATAAATGAACTAAACTAAGCTCTGCCTTTTTGATAACATATACAATTATAAGCTTTATTTGTGAATCTCAATTAATTAAACAATATATCACAGAGCCTGTAGGGTTCGGTGAGATGAGTGAAGAGACATGGGAGATTTTACATAAGTACAGTACATGGTAGTTTAAGTAGCGAACGCATGTCAACGAATAGCGAGTATATATAGCAAAACTATTGTCCTATGAACTAGGCTTGGTCACCTCAGTAGAGAAAACAAAGATCCTGAACCGACGCCCACCCAGACGGGGTGGGGCTGTTCGCAAAATGCAGTTGCATGATGGCTCTCTGCTCGACTATGTAACCAGATACAAATTCCTTGGTCTTGAAGTTCCTTACTGTACCGCAATGTTGTAGCCAGACTGGGTCGCTAATGTAGAGAGAGGCTCCGTGCTCTCAAGACTATGGCAGGCTACCATCCAAGCTATGGTGCAAATGTGAGAATTGTCAAAATGATGTATCTCTCATATATTAGGTCGCTGATTGATTATGTTGCACCCATGCTTGCTCTAGTGCCTGAGAGAATGCTTGGAGGGCTGGAAAAGATGCAAAACGAAGCCATGAGGATTATCCTCGGATGCCCCCGTACAACTAAATTACTAAACATGAGGAAGGAACTGAATATTTCATGTGTAAGTGATTGTATCACTGAAATTAATGCTTTAATTGGTATCAAGATGCTTAGGCTAACCCACCCTAACCCCTGCACTGAAGCCCTCCAAGCCTTCTTCCTTGAAGATCAGCATCCCTCCAAATGGGTTACGGTAACTGCCAATGTGCTCAGAATGTATAACTTTCATCACCCCTACCAAGAGAGACAACAACAACACATTCCTGCCTCATGGGAGATCACTCCTTTCCAAATTACTGTCCCCCTTTCCCACCCAAGAAGCTGATTAAAGAACAGTCCTTGCTTCGACAAGAAGCAAAGTACAATGCCTTAAGCCAAACTGATGCTTTAGTCAGAGAGCGCTCCCTTTCCCAAATTATTTACACTGATGGATCCTTGGATCAGTCCTATGGTGCAGCTGGAAGTGCAGTTGTTGTGACAGGGAGAGATGGTTCCATCTCCCATGAGTGTGGAGCGCGTCTAAGTAACTGGGCCTCCACTCTTCAAACAGAATTGGTTGCCATAATCCTTGCACTAGAGCGCGTATATGAATCCAAAGTTGACATGCTAATTGTAAGTGACTCCTTGTCATCCTTGACTGCCCTCAGCTTCCCAAGGCATAACTGTGACGTGCTTATCTCTGAAGCTAGACACAGATATAGTGAAATAATCAATGATGGAGTCAGAGTTTGTCTCCTGTGGATTCCTTCCCATATTGATCTCCGAATGCATCTAGTGGGCCATATATGAATGAGCATTCATTTAGGCCCCTTAACTCGACGTTTGGTTCATCCCACAGCGCCAGTTCTGCTTACCAAAAATGGCCCACTAGATACTCAGACTTCTAGATGTTACCACTGCTAGGCTTAGGCTCGGCTACAAGTACCTCTGGGAGTTTGTAACATCTGCTGATTTACATTTGACTAAATGTAAACTCTTTCAGCAGAACTATTCGCATACTTTGCGTCATTATATAATGGAATGTGAAAAAATTGCGGAATTTAGAAATAACACCATCAATAGTGTCCAAGAAATGTGTAAGTACTTCATTCATAATGATGTGCTGCCCGAAATTTTAGCGAAGTATCCAAAATTTGCTTACTGTAGGTAATGCATGCACATGACTGTAAAGCTGCCGCCCAGTTGGGTGGGTGTGCAGCAAGACTAGTAACTGTGTGACTCACTATAAATGTAAAGTGCCTCGTATAGTGACTGTTGTGAGCCTCTTGTAATGTCACTTGTGACACAAAGATTATTGATGTGTGTAATTGTGTGGGTGATTAGATATGTATGTATATGTGTATACGTATATATATATATATATATATATATATATATATATATATATATATATATATATATATATATGTATATATATATATACATGTATATACATGTATGTATGAGGGTGTGTACATGTGTATACAACATTGATAATTTTTTAACTAGCGTCATATATTGTTATTTGCTTAGCTAAACGAACTAGAGGGTTCAGTTCCTGAACCGATTATGTGCCTCTGTAATCCTGTACACCACCGCCCACGGGATGGGTATGGGGTGCATAATAAAGAAAGAAATTGAATATGAAGTCGATTTAACTTCCAAACATATATTTTTTAATAAATGTTAAATGTTTTCTGGCTAGTTATGTTAGATTTTATTAAAAATACGTATTCTACTTGTTAACATTATAATTTAAATTTGTGATAATTTGAGCAGAGAAGTGCGACCCCTGGATATGCCAACAAACCCTTTCCAAACAACGATATATCTTGGATAAGTCGCTCAACAACATTGACGCTTGGACCGTCGACTTCCTTTGATGCTACTTATTTAATAATGAAATTACATTAGTTTGGAGTAAATATGTTTTCTCATGTTCTGCATTCAGCACCCACATTATAGTGAGTAAATATACCATATTACTTCATTACTTAAATAATGCTATGAGGGTTTGAGTAGCTTTGGGTATTTAGTGCACAGAATCTCCAATAGATGGGGCGAGAGTCGCCCCATCTCTCACCCAAGAGAGAGTCGAAACTTAATTTAAAATTGATATATCTTTGTCCTCGAACATGATATATTTCATTTGATGCAATCATAATAATGTTCATATCTCGGTCTTTCTGGAGGCATATAAGATTTTAGGCTTTATTAGCGAATCTTTGTTAATTATACAATATATCGGCAAGTGCGTAGGCGTCTGCACTCCATGCCCGACAAGCTACTGAGTGCTACTATAAAAACATATGTATCTTCACTTGAGCTATAAATATGTCTATTGTGATGTATTTAAAATGAAGCTCTTATTTCTATCTTGCTTAAGACTTATAAAACATTTGTGTTTATTAACGAATTTACGTGAAATAAACATTGATCTGAGAGAGAGTTGCTCTGTCGTTCAGTCTGTACGGGGTGGGAGCTCCGTAATTTTTAAAATACATGTATCTTCATTAGAACTTTAAGTATGTCTATGGTAAAGTGTTTAAAGTGAAGCTTATATGTCTGTCTTTCTTGAGACATATAAAACATATATGTTTATTAACGAATTCACGTGAAATAAACATTGTTCTGAGAGAGAGTTGCTCGGTCGATCGATCTGTCCGGGGTCGGAGCTCTGCTATTATAAAAGTACACGTATCTTCGCTTTAAATTTAAATATACCCATGGTAAGGTATTTAGAATAAAGCTTATATTTCTATCTTTCTTGTGACATATAAAACTCTTACGTTTATTAAGGAATCTGCGTGAAATAGGCATGGTTCTGAGATGAATGCTGCGGTTTGCGAGCTCGACAATGGACGCCATACATATCCAGTGGGTGTTATTGGACCCCATACCCATTTTATGGGTGGTTGGAGCCCCATACCTATTCTGTGGGTGGTTGGAGCCCCATACCCATCCTGTGGGTTGTAGTGGACGCCATACTCATCCTGTGGGTGGTATTGGACCCCATACCCTTCCTGTGGGTGGATGTGATCCCCATACTCATCCTCTGGGTGGATGTGACCCTCATACCCATCCTGTGGGTGGTATTGCACCCCTTACTCACCTAACAGGCGGTAGTGGACAATATACCGATCCTGTAGTTGGTATAGTAGACACAATACCATCCTGTTTACAGTAGTTTACCCCATAGACAATCCAATGAACCATAGTTTTCTGTTAGCGTTCCTACAAAACATCCTTTAAAGATTTGTAAAGCACAAACTATGGTATATAATATTGATTGTTGAAGGACTGTTATTTTATGTAATCATTTTTAGTGCTTATTATAATTTACTAAGAACAACTAATATTTCTCAAAACAAAACTACGAGCCTTCAATAGGAAGTAGCTGATCTTTAATATTCTAAAAGCATGGACAATAGTAGGTAAATTTCACAACCCATGTGGGACCTGAAAAGTACAATTTTCCTTATAATTGAACCAATCACGACTATTCTGCTATCTAGGTTGACGGACGGGTACTGTGAGACGTAAATTGGTACGGGAGGAAGAGTTTGGGCTTTGGAAAAAAAGTAACTGGGAATATATCACATATTTACTAATTCATATTCAACATATTGACTTTAAGCATTAAGTCATATATGTGCTGTCTTGTGTGAGAACGGGTTGCGTTTTCGTGGCTATTCCTTTCTCTCCCCCCCCCCCAGCCATTGCTGGGGCTTCTAATTCTTCTGCTCTCTTGATTCGGGCTGATGTTCCCTTTGTTCCTTTACTTTTTCCTTCGCCTCTCCATTGTTCTGCTGTTCGTATCTTTGTGGGGAAATGGTACACAGTTTGTTCCATTTATCTCCCCCCGAGTGTCCCGCTCTCTCTTCCTGATTTGAAACACCTTCTAGACTCCTTGCCGGAGCCTGTGCTCCTGCTGGGTGACTTCAATTGTCGTCATTCTCTTTGGGGTGACGTTCTGACGAATACCCGGGGTCGCCTCCTTGAGCCGTTTCTCCTCTCTTCTTCCCTGTCTCTTCTGAATTCTGGTGAGCCCACTCATTTGGACTCTCGGACTTGCACCCTTTCTTGTCTTGATCTTTCTCTCTGCTCTTCTTCTCTTTACTTAGATTTCACGTGGCAGGTTCTTGATGACCTCCATGGAAGTGATCATTTCCCCATCCTTGTTTCCTTTTTCTCTTTTCGCCCTTCCCTCTCTTTCCCTAGGTGGCAGTTTGCTAAGGCAGACTGGACCCTATTTTCCCTCAGTGCTGCTCTCTCTGACCTCTCCCTTCTGCCTCTCTCTCGCGCTCTCCTCCTTTTTCATGACACTGTCTTCAACGCTGCCCTCCGCTCTATTCCTCGCTCTTCCTCTCGGGGTCCACAGAAGTGCGTTCCCTGGTGGAATGCGGACTGTGCTCGGGGTATCCGCTGTAAGCGTGCAGCCTGGAAGAGGCACCGCCGTAGGCAGACGACCGATTCTTTTCTTTTCTTTCGGAAAGCGAGTGCGGTGGCCCGTAGGGTCATCCGTATGGCTAAACGTGAATGTTGGGCATCTTATATCTCAACAATTACGTCCGAGACCCCTCTGGCCCAGATCTGGAAGCGTATCCGCAAGATAGCGGGTAAGTTTGTTTCCGATGTTTCACCGGTCCTTCACCTCCATGATACTCTTGTGGCGGACCCGTTGCAGGTCGCTTCCGAACTGGGTTCCCACTTTTCTTCTGTTAGCTCTGGTCTTCATCTTCCCCAATCTTTCCTTCTTCGTAAACCTGTCCTTGAGTCTCGTCCTTTAGATTTCTGCACTCATCTTCAGCTTCCCTATAATGATCCCTTCTCTCTCTCTGAACTTCGTTCTGCCCTGGCCCTCTGCGGTTCTACGGCGGCGGGCTCCCATGGTATTCATTATGAGATGCTTCGCCATCTCCCTCCGAGCACGTCTCAGTATTTACTGAGTCTGTATAATCGGATCTGGGAGTCGTCGTCAGTCCCTGAGGACTGGCTCGATGCCGTTGTCCTCCCTTTTCGCAAACCGGGGTCTCTGGGTACCTCCCCTAAGGACTTTCGCCCTATTGCTCTCACAAGTTGTGTCTGCAAACTCTTTGAACGTATGGTTAACGTTCGTCTGAAGTGGTTCCTGGAACACCATCACCTCCTCTCCCCTTCTCAATTTAGTTTCCGCAAGTGCCGCAGCACGACAGATGTCCTGGTGAACTTGGAGGTCTATATTCGTACTGCTTTTGCTGCGAAGACCTCCGTTGTTGCCGTCCTTTTTGACTTAGAAAAGGCTTACGACACCACTTGGCGTTATCATATCCTATCTCAACTTCATTCTTTTGGCCTTCGTGGTCATCTCCCTCTCTTTCTCCGCAGCTTCCTCTCTCGTCGTTCCTTTCGGGTGCTCCTTGGTACCGCGCTCTCTCTCTTTTCAGCAATATGAAGGTGTGCCCCAGGGTAGTGTTCTGAGCACTACTCTTTTTCTGGTTGCCCTCAATGGTCTTCTTTCCTCTCTTCCTTCTGGTGTCTTCTCCGCTCTCTATGTCGATGATCTTACCCTTTGTTGTCAGGGTGATGATTCGCCTCTCCTTCAACGCCGGCTTCAACTTGCAATTGATGCCGTGTCGTCTTGAGCCACAGGTCATGGCTTCAAGTTCTCTACTTCTAAGACTTGTGCCATGACTTTTACGCGGAAACGAGTTGTTCTTCGTCCCTCTTTGTCACTTTATGGTCATCCCCTTGAATACAAAGATTCCGCGAAGCTTTTGGGGTTATTCCTTGACACTCGTTTGTCTTGGTCTCCCCATATCTCTTACCTCCGTGTTGAGTGCTCTAAGGCCCTTACCCTCCTTCGGGTCTTGTCCCATACTTCTTGGGGGGCAGATAGGCGCACTCTCCTTGCTTTACATTCCTCTCTCGTCCTGTCTAAGCTCGATTATGGTTGCCCTGCTTACTCGTCTGCTTCTCCTTCTACTCTTCGCCGTCTTGATGCCTTGCACCATACTGGGTTGCGCCTCAGTTCTGGTGCCTTTCGTTCGACTCCCATCCTTAGCTTGTATGTTGACACTGGCTTCCTGTCTATCCAGGACCGCCGTGATCGCTACTGTCTTTGCTATCTTGCGCGGTCCTTACAACATCCTTCCTCTCGCCTCTGTCGTGCTTTAACTTTTACCCCTCCTGCGGTTCCTGTTCCTCTTCACCACCTCCCTCTTTCTGTCCGGTTATCTCGCCTACAGGCTTCTCTCTCCGTTCGTATTTCTGATGTTTCTCCTCGTGTTGTTCCTTCTTTGCCCCCGTGGAGGGTCCCTCTTCCGCGGTTTTGTACTTCCTTGACCCGTGTCACTAAAGCTTTTACCCCTCCTACGGTTCTAAAACGCCTATTCCTCGAGCACTTTTCTTCTCACTCCCGCTCCGTTTCTGTCTTCACCGATGGGTCTAAGTCAGGGGACGGTGTTGGCTACTCTGTTGTTTTTCCTGATCGCACTTATATGTGTCGCTTGCCTCCGGAGACTAGCATCTTTACAGCGGAACTTTATGCTATTCTCTATGCTCTTCGTCTCCTGCTTTCTCGTTGTCAGTCTTCCTTTGTGGTTGTTGTTGACTCACGTAGTGCCCTCATGGCTCTCGGGTCCTTTAATCCGGTTCATCCAGTAGTTGTCGAGATCCAGCATTGGCTGTTTCTCGTTCACAGTAAATTTAAGTCGGTTGAGTTTTGTTGGGTTCCCAGCCATATTGGTGTGTCTTTAAATGAGCGTGCGGATGCTGCCGCTAAGGAAGCTGTCCGCTCTTGTCCCATCTCTCGTAAAGGCATTCCGTATTCCGACTTTTACCCGGTTATCCATTCCTCAGTCCTTACCCGTTGGCAGGCTTCTCGGTTGTCTGTTACTGGTAACAAGCTACGTACTCTTATATGTTGTGTTTCCTCGTGGCCGTCCTCCTTCCACCGTAACCGGCGGTGGGAAACAGCTCTGGCGAGGTTGCGTATTGGCCATACTCGCTTAACCCATGGTCACTTGATGGAGCGCCGCCCTGCTCCTTATTGTCCTAGTTGCATTGTCCCTCTTACGGTCGTGCATGTCCTTCTTGAATGTCCTGACTTCCAGGACGAGCGTGTGTCTTGCTTTCCGACCGCCCCTCGCGGTCACCTGTCCCTCGATAGAATTCTTAGTGACTCGGATACTTTTGATATCGTTCGCCTTATGCGTTTTTGTTCTCGTATTGGCATCCTTGGTGATATTTAGCGCCCTCTGATTATTTTGCGTATTTGATGGTGCTACATAGCCTTCCCGGTTTGGTGCCTTCTTTTGATAATTACTTACTTACTTACTTGGTCAAATAGTCCACGTATGGTGATCTTGGTTCCTCTGTTCTTCACTTGAAGTTGGGCAGTAGGCAAAGCAGCATCCACTTGAGATTCTTGGGAGGTTACGCTGTACACATCTCGCACCTTGCAGCACTGTACTGGTGTAGATTCTCTACGTCCTATTCTAGGATTGACATTATTAGTCCTGACTAATTTGCACAGTGCAGCATGATGCTTGCCCATTCTACATCTATTGCAGGTATTCAGTGGGGTTTCACAGCTGTCAACATTATGTGGTTTGAGACACCTAGTACATTTGTGTAACTGTTTGAGTCGTCTGACTCTTGTGTCTCTATTAGGATAATTAGTACATTTGTACAGAGAATGTTTTTGATTGCAAAACAAACACATTCCCCATCCTACAGATCGTTTAGGGGTTACCGGTTTAGGTAAAACAGTATTTGCAGGTTGTGATGGTTTTGCTGCTTGCATTTGCTTGTTATTTATTCTCTTGGGAGTACTTGGTGTACTCTGGGGAACCATTAATAGGTTCTTGGGAGTGCTCTTTGGACTATTAGGTCTCTTAGGAGCACCTGTGGGACTCTTAGGCCTCACTGATGCATCAGTGTTTGACTGATTGTTGTTACATTGAGTATTAGCACCTTGGTTACCTAGTGACAGTGTCACTTTAGGAGTTTCAGGTAAGGAAACTGATGTAGGTACAGTTTTGGTGCATTCAGATTTAGCATTAATTGCCTGGTCTGCTGTATGATTGTTCATATTACGCAAACCTATAAATATATCCTGCATTGACAGGGTATTACCATTCTGGCATACATATAATTTATTAAGTGTGTCACCAGACAATTTTCTCTGGATGATAATTTTAGTCATCTACTCAGTAGTTGGGTGATCCACCTCTTTACTGAAAGAATTTATCAGTGACTCAAGCTGGAAACTAAAGGCTTGTAAAGAGTCAACTGATTGCTCTGGTGAAGATAAATTTAATAATTGGTGCACAAGGTTTATAATAGTCTTCTCATTGTTAGCACTTACTTTAGAAGGCTGTTGTGAGCAATTGTGACCATTACTTGTGTTGCTTAAGGCTTCTTGCTTAGCCTCAGCTTTGATTACAGCTTCGACTGCTGCTGTAGCATTAGCTTTATCATTTTCTGGTTCAGATTCACTGATTATTGCAGCTTCACTTGTTTCATCTGCAGCTTCACTTGTTTCTTTGGGTTCTTGTGATAATCTAGTTAATTCAATAGCCTTATGTATTGAACTTATAGAATCCAGGGAACATTGAGAAGAGTGGTCTGAAAATTGGTCAGACTGTGAACAAATCATCACATGAAGCTGTATTAGATGAGAGGTTAGAAAATGAAGGTTGAACTTCAGTTGTTGATCCTGTATAGTGATCAGTATTGATTAGAGGATTCTCCTCATCTTGAGGTAGCTCATGTATTTCATCTGAGCTGAGTGTTTGCTCGGTTGTAGTTTTTCTACAAAAACGTTCTATCCAATCAGGATCATTTTGTTTCGCAAGTACTCTTTTATAGTGATCTAACTTGTCTTGAATGGTATCTTCATATTCATCAAGATCATATTCGATCTGACTTAATTCGTCTGGGTCAGTATTACTGACCTGGAGTAAGTTCCTATGAGACTCGATTACAGTCTTGACATGATCATATTTTTGGATGGCGTTCCTTATGTAACTTGCTAGTCTACAGACGTCACCTGGGTCAGTTTCGACACAGAGATGACATTTCATAAGCAGTTTTTCTAAGAGACGTTGAAGAGCTGTCAAGAATCTTGCATTCCTTTCTAAAGAATTCATTCTTGCGGTAAATTGAGCCTGATAGGGCTTATGTAGCTAGTGGTATAGCTATAGTCTGCTCCTTGATGTAGAGCAGGTATAAGTTTTGACAGCCTGATATTTCTTGAGGCTGGTTGTAATTTACCTCATTTAGAGGTTAGCTACCTACCTAATAATAAGCAACTAAGATTTGAGTGGTACCTTGGTCTCACTACAGGTGTTCCTCAGCTTAGCTCATCTAAATCAGCCTCGGATGGGTAGTGGACTTACAGTAACACTCAAAGACATACATAGAAATATGCAATAAAATAATTACACAATAAATGGTTAATCCCACCCTTGATAGGGTCAGCACAAAATGAATAATATAAGTGTCACTAACTAGCTCAAGCCTAGTCGTGAGAATTTCTACTTAAGAAACTACAACTATATTTAGTCTATGCTTGTGCCAAATTCAACACAATCACAGCCAAAATTGCTACCTAATAAAGGTTGGCAAAGATTATATTATGGTGCAGTAATGTGCAAATAATTGTGCTGTGTTTTTGGGTTTTTTGTATTTTATAGTTTATATACACTTGTATAATTATGTGTATAGGAAATTAAATGAACACAAAGGAATTAATTGTGTTTGGCAAGTATTCTACTGCCGTAAATATTATCTAACTCCTAAATGTACTCCTAATGGTGGAATAAAATATTATCAGGGTTAGTAATGATTAACTTGTATGAGATCAGTAATTTATATTAGTATACTAGATCCCTAAATGTTAATGATCCACTGACTTGAGTGAATCAGTAATTATAACATGGATTCAGGCTATAATGGACAGTCTGCTGACAGCCATATATTGAAACATTGGTATAGCCTAAATGGTTAACACTTAATTGGTGTTAGTGATTAATATAAGGTTATGAGCTGTTGCTCTTGGTGACCTAAAGATTCTACTTCAGTATGAAGTGTAGGTCTAAATGTTGTGGGTAATTGGCTATGACCCACTAAAGCTACCTTATACATGAGGTGAAAGTAGCAATATGTTAGTGTGATCTAGACTAACTAATGTGTTACACTGTTAGTTGACACAATTAATTAGTTAGTCTAGCTTATGTCACACAAGGATTAGTTATTAATGATTAATATTTTAGTTATAAATTTAATGCCTATCCGGTTCGATAAGGACCATAATGTGGGACATTTGGGGCTTGAATCTGATTATTTAAATATTAATGTAGTAAATTAAATTACGAAGGACCACCCGCTTTTATAGTAAAGAAGGAAACTGAAAATTTCTGATCATTAGATAATTCCTAGATGAACCAGTAACTATGGATAAAATACTAGAGAATATGATCATAGAAATAATTAATGGGCTGTATAATTAAATGAATCAAACCCTCAAACACCACATTGGGGGGTTATTACTGGAGGTAAGTACGTCCAGGAACTAGTGTGGTTCGTTCACTAATCCAAATAATAATAATCTAATCCTATGAATTATAGTGAAACTAATGTCATTACCATGAATGGGAACATAGATTATAAGTATAGTAATGAGAGTCACAATAAACACATGTTAATCCTAAGAAATTCTGCATGTAAGTAATTGCAATAAGTTCATGAATGAATACAAAGAATCTTAGCTTAAAGACGATTCCTTTATGTAAGCCACGGCGTTTCCTCTAATTCTCTGGACTTGGGTGGCTGACGAATGGGATGAATTAACATGGGAGAAGGCGGCAGGGAGAATTCTTCTCACGTGCTGCAAGACAAATATTTACAGTAGCAACTAATTAACTACTGAATCTCTATATTCAAGAAATTGAGAGTTACAGGTGACAAAATTTAATAACCTGTTATTAGATGTTATCATGCGGCGTAACGGTCAATCACCCAGGTACTACAAAACACTTTAAAAGATGCATCCAATAAAGAGAGTATACTTAGCTAATAAGGGCACTGTATAAGTTTTAAGATTGCCGAAAATCGCGTCCCCAGGCTCCGGCTAGGCCTATCCTGGATAGTGGCGCGCTTCACTGGCCGGTCACGTGTAGTCAAGAACCAGGTTAGAGAGGTTCCTTATTTGACACCAGCACCAGTTGAAGATATTATCTGCAAGGTTCCCCCCCCCCCCCCGCTCAGCTCGTTGTCGCCGTCTGGGGGCTTAGTGGGCGGCTGCCGGAGTGTGATGCTCCTTGGGACAGTCCTCTGTCCTTTTCTAGCCTTGTGCTCCTGCTGCCGTCCTCTCCAATTCTGCTGGGCATCTTTTCCTTTTCCTTCTGTTTCGTTTTTCTCCCCCCTCTTCTCCTATCTGCTTGCCGTTTCCTGCCGACCTTTTGCTCGTTCTGGTTCTTCCCTTGGACTTCTTCTACTTTGACGCCCGGGTGCTTGAGGAGGCATACTCTTGCACCCGTAGAACTGCAGTACCCGACGTCGAGAGCGAGGGGAACCTTTTATTGTCAATCCCCACTTCGTCACTGAACCCGATCTCGACGGACTGTCGGTTTCTGAAGGTGGCGTTTGTGGGGCGTATACTCACGACGCACCCCTAGGAGGCCCCGACAAGATCGGCGATAGCTTCTTGTTGGGTGTCCTGCTTCTAATTGTGGCTCCATGGTGGGTGTGGGGGCACATTCGTGAGTGAATTCTTCTTTTCGTCACGATGACAACCCCTGCTTCGGCTTCTGGTTTACCTTCTCAGGCTCGTGGGGTGGGCGACCAAGCCCCCGAGTCGGTCCGTATTGGAAGACCGGGCTCTGTAGCCTCCGCTGCATTGGGCCCCGACCTTGCTCCTCCTTTGGCCTCTCTGACTCCTTCCTCTGGCTCCCCTCCCTCCTCTGTGGTTGGGTCGAGCCCCAAGCCCCCAGTGGTGA
The DNA here is from genome assembly GCF_040958095.1 of Procambarus clarkii. Taxonomy (NCBI): domain Eukaryota; kingdom Metazoa; phylum Arthropoda; class Malacostraca; order Decapoda; family Cambaridae; genus Procambarus; species Procambarus clarkii. Next base: position 24,753,741 of record NC_091166.1, on the reverse strand, counting down.
CTACCACGTCCCCTGGCGCGGCTCCTTCTCTGGTTGTAACTACTGCACCTTTTAACCCCTCTCTCTCTGGGGGTTCTCACCGCCGTCCTCGTCACGGCCGCCCTCGCTCGATTCCTTCCAGTTCTGCTACCTATCAAGCCTTGTTTGGTCCCGCTTCGTGGGCCAAATATTTTGATCTCCTCCCTCTTGATTCTGCGCCTCCTGACGATTTCTCCCTCCATCGACATCTCATTGATTCCGTGGATGCCTCCATTACTTTCAACCCCACTCGTCTCGGTACACGTGTCGTTGCTGCTCCTTCTCAGGATGCTGCTTCCCGCTTGACTGCCTTATCCTGCCTTGGCGAGACCCCCGTTCGGGTCTCGAAGAACGCTCAGTTGAATGCCAGTGTTGGCACTATTTTGCTCCCGCCCCATGTTGCGACCGGTGTTCGGGACCTGCGCGACTGCCACGACGATATTCGACATATCCTCGCTGCCCAGGGCCATTCTATTCTCCAGGTGGACACGTTTACTCGTCCCCCTCGTGGTAATCGCCGTCAACCCCTCCGGGTTGTGAAGATTACCTTTGATGGTAGGACCCTTCCACCCTCTGTCATTCTTGCTGGTGCCAGGTGCTCTGTCCAGGAGTACATTCCTTCTCCTCGGCTCTGCAACAAGTGCTGGAGGTTTGGGCATGGTGCCCTCCGCTGCTCCGGGACTGTCTCTCTCTGTCCTTTGTGTGGTGGCGAAGGTCACTCTAAGTCGGAGTGCGCTTCTCCCCAGGCTCGTTGCCTCAACTGCGGTAAGGCCCATCCTACCTTCTCCCGTGCGTGTGTCCATTACAAGCTTGAAGCAGCCGTCCTCAACTTGAAGCACCGGGAGCGTTTATCTTTTCCTGAGGCGAGGCGCCAGGTTCGCCGGCTCCCGCCTTATGCTAATGTCTCTTATGCTCGCGTGTTGCGCTCTTCCTCTCCTCGTCCTTCCCGCCTTCCTCAGACTTACAACCGTTTCCGGGCCTTGGACCCTGATGCGCCCACTGCCCCCTCCTCTGTCCCTTTGGGTTCTCTCCCGAAGGATCCTCCTCCTGGTCCTCTGTCTGGGGTTCCCCTTCCTTCTACCCGGTCTGTCGTGTCTTCTGTGTCCTCTTCCTCGTCCCCCTCCGATCCTCCTTCCCATCCTCTTCCTCCATCTATCGGCTCTCCCCACCGCCTGTCGGTGCGGGCGGATGTCCATCGCTCTCCTAACGGCCGTCGTGTGTGCTCTCGTTCGGCTTCTCCTGTTGAGACACTGGAATCCGTTGCCCGGTACGTAGTTGCTGGGACACCGGTCTCTTTAAGTCAGAAGCGTAAGCCTGGCTCCTCTCCTTCCTCTTCCCCGGCGGGTAAGAAGGCTTCGCTTTCTTCCTCAGCTCCTGCTTCTGGCTCTGTTGCTCCTTCCCCTCCCGTTTCAGTGCTTGCGCCCCCTGTTCCTGCTATGGAGGTTTCTTTGGCCCCTGCTTCCCTTTCGGTTGCTGCTCTTGCTGGGGTGCGCTCCCCTCTTTCTACTCCCCCTCTTCCTGCTGCTGTCCTTGACTGCTCCTCTCCGTTGTCTCCTCCTCTTCCTCCTCCTCCTCCGGACCCTGCCCGCCCGCCTCTGATCTGTTCTCCCGTTTCCTTCCCTCCGTCTTTACTCAGTTTACCCATGCCTCCTAACCCTGACTTTGCTGACCCTGATCCCGACCCTGATATTCTTTAACGTGCTCTGTTGCTCTTTCGCCTTTGTTTCTTCCTTGTTCTCTGTTTTTGTCCTTTCTCTTCTCGTCGTTGTCCATTCTTTAATGGAACGTTCGAGGTTATTACGCCAATTTCCTCGAACTCCAACTTCTGATTTCGCGGTTTTCGCCCCTTTGTGTCTGTCTCCAGGAGCCAATGCTTGGTGCTCGTCCTGGTCGTTTTCGTGGCTATTCCTTTCTCTCCCCCCCCCAGCCATTGCTGGGGCTTCTAATTCTTCTGCTCTCTTGATTCGGGCTGATGTTCCCTTTGTTCCATTACTTTTTCCTTCGCCTCTCCATTGTTCTGCTGCTCGTATCTTTGTGGGGAAATGGTACACTGTTTGTTCCATTTATCTCCCACCGAGTGTCCCGCTCTCTCTTCCTGATTTGAAACACCTCCTAGACTCCTTGCCGGAGCCTGTGCTCCTGCTGGGTGACTTCAATTGTCGTCATTCTCTTTGGGGTGACGTTCTGACGAATACCCGGGGTCGCCTCCTTGAGCCGTTTCTCCTCTCTTCTTCCCTGTCTCTTCTGAATTCTGGTGAGCCCACTCATTTGGACTCTCGGACTTGCACCCTTTCTTGTCTTGATCTTTCTCTCTGCTCTTCTTCTCTTTACTTAGATTTCACGTGGCAGGTTCTTGATGACCTCCATGGAAGTGATCATTTCCCCATCCTTGTTTCCTTTTTCTCTTTTCGCCCTTCCCTCTCTTTCCCTAGGTGGCAGTTTGCTAAGGCGGACTGGACCCTATTTTCCCTCAGTGCTACTCTCTCTGACCTCTCCCTTCTGCCCCTCTCTCGCGCTCTCCTCCTTTTTCATGACACTGTCTTCAACGCTGCCCTCCGCTCTATTCCTCGCTCTTCCTCTCGGGGTCCACGGAAGTGCGTTCCCTGGTGGAATGCGGACTGTGCTCGGGCTGTCCGCTGTAAGCGTGCAGCCTGGAAGAGGCACCGCCGTAGGCAGACGACCGATTCTTTTCTTTTCTTTCGGAAAGCGAGTGTGGTGGCCCGTAGGGCCATCCGTAGGGCTAAACGTGAATGTTAGGCATCTTATGTCTCAACAATTACGTCCGAAACCCCTCTGGCCCAGATCTGGAAGCGTATCCACAAGATAGCGGGTAAGTTCGTTCCCGATGTTTCACCGGTCCTTCACCTCCATGATACTCTTGTGGCGGACCCGTTGCAGGTCGCTTCCGAACTGGGTTCCCACTTTTCTTCTGTTAGCTCTGGTCTTCATCTTCCCCAATCTTTCCTTCTTCGTAAACCTGTCCTTGAGTCTCGTCCTTTAGATTTCTGCACTCATCTTCAGCTTCCCTATAATGATCCCTTCTCTCTCTCTGAACTTCGTTCTGCCCTGGCCCTCTGCGGTTCTACGGCGGCGGGCTCCGATGGTATTCATTATGAGATGCTTCGCCATCTCCCTCCGATCACGTCTCAGTATTTACTGAGTCTGTATAATCGGATCTGGGAGTCGTCTTCAGTCCCTGAGGACTTGCTCGATGCCGTTGTCCTCCCTGTTCGCAAACCGGGGTCTCTGGGTACTTCCCCTAAGGACTTTCGCCCTATTGCTCTCACAAGTTGTGCCTGCAAACTCTTTGAACGTATGGTTAACGTTCGTCTGATGTGGTTCCTGGAACACCATCACCTCCTCTCCCCTTCTCAATTTGGTTTCCGCAAGTGCCGCAGCACGACAGATGTCCTGGTGAACTTGGAGGTCTATATTCGTACTGCTTTTGCTGCGAAGACCTCCGTTGTTGCCGTCCTTTTTGACCTAGAAAAGGCTTACGACACCACTTGGCGTTATCATATCCTATCTCAACTTCATTCTATTGGCCTTCGTGGTCATCTCCCTCTCTTTCTCCCCAGCTTCCTCTCTCGTCGTTCCTTTCGGGTGCGCCTTGGTACCGCGCTCTCTCCCTCTTTTCAGCAATACGAAGGTGTGCCCCAGGGTAGTGTTCTGAGCACTACTCTTTTTCTGGTTGCCCTCAATGGTCTTCTTTCCTCTCTTCCTTCTGGTGTCTTCTCCGCTCTCTATGTCGATGATCTTACCCTTTGTTGTCAGGGTGATGATTCGCCTTTCCTTCAACGCCGGCTTCAACTTGCCATTGATGCCGTGTCGTCTTGGGCCACAGGTCATGGCTTCAAGTTCTCTCTTTCTAAGACTTGTGCCATGACTTTTACGCGGAAACGGGTTGTTCTTCGTCCCTCTTTGTCACTTTATGGTCATCCCCTTGAGTACAAAGATTCCGCGAAGCTTTTGGGGTTATTCCTTGACACTCGTTTGTCTTGGTCTCCCCATATCTCTTACCTCCGTGTTGAGTGCTCTAAGGCCCTTACCCTCCTTCGGGTCCTGTCCCATACTTCTTGGGGGGCAGATAGGCGCACTCTCCTTGCTTTACATTCCTCTCTCGTCCTGTCTAAGCTCGATTATGGTTGCCCTGCTTACTCGTCTGCTTCTCCTTCTACTCTTCGCCATCTTGATGCTTTGCACCATACTGGGTTGCGTCTCAGTTCTGGTGCCTTTCGTTCGACTCCCATCCTTAGCTTGTATGTTGACACTGGCTTCCTGTCTCTCCAGGACCGCCGTGATCGCTACTGTCTTCGCTATCTTGCGCGGTCCTTGCAACATCCTTCCTCTCGCCTCTGTCGTGCTTTAACTTTTACCCCTCCTGCGGTTCCTGTTCCTCTTCACCACCTCCCTCTTTCTGTCCGGTTATCTCGCCTACAGGATTCTCTTTCCGTTCGTATTTCTGATGTTTCTCCTCGTGTTGTTCCTTCTTTGCCCATGTGGAGAGTCCCTCTTCCGCGGTTTTGTACATCCTTGACCCGTATCACTAAAGCTTTTACCCCTCCTACGGTTCTAAAACGCCTTTTCCTCGAGCACTTTTCTTCTCACTCCCGCTCCGTTTCTGTCTTCACCGATGGGTCTAAGTCAGCGGACGGTGTTGGCTACTCTGTTGTTTTTCCTGATCGCACTTATATGTGTCGCTTGCCTCCGGAGACTAGCATCTTTACAGCGGAACTTTATGCTATTCTCTATGCTCTTCGTCTCCTGCTTTCTCGTTGTCAGTCTTCCTTTGTGGTTGTTGTTGACTCTCGTAGTGCCCTCATGGCTCTCGGGTCTTTTAATCCGGTTCACCCAGTAGTTGTCGAGATCCAGCATTGGCTGTTTCTCGTTCACAGTAAATTTAAGTCGGTTGAGTTTTGTTGGGTTCCCAGCCATATTGGTGTGTCTTTAAATGAGCGTGCAGATGCTGCTGCCAAGGAAGCTGTCCGCTCTTGTCCCATCTCTCGCAAAGGCATTCCGTATTCCGACTTTTACCCGGTTATCCATTCCTCAGTCCTTACCCGTTGGCAGGCTTCTTGGTTGTCTGTTACTGGTAACAAGCTACGTACTCTTAAATGTTGTGTTTCCTCGTGGCCGTCCTCCTTCCACCGTAACCGGCGGTGGGAAACAGCTCTGGCGAGGTTGCGTATTGGCCATACTCGCTTAACCCATGGTCACTTGATGGAGCGCCGCCCTGCTCCTTATTGTCCTAGTTGCATTGTCCCTCTTACGGTCGTGCATGTCCTTCTTGAATGTCCTGACTTCCAGGACGAGCGTGTGTCTTGCTTTCCGACCGCCCCTCGCGGTCACCTGTCCCTCGATAGCATTCTTGGTGACTCGGATACTTTTGATATCGTTCGCCTTATGCGTTTTTGTTCTCGTATTGGCATCCTTGGTGATATTTAGCGCCCTCTGATTATTTTGCGTACTTGATGGTGCTACATAGCCTTCCCGGTTTGGTGCCTTCTTTTGATAATTACTTACTTACTTGATAATTACTTACTTACTTTCCTTACTCACTCACTCGGACACATTTATGCAAGAACTCGTAGGTGGCCTGACAGCTGGGCGCTCGTTCTGACGTGAGACCATTGACGACAGGCTTCCCACAATCTGTACTTGACACATGGTACAGTGAGGGCGGTGGCGGGCGCCTCGAGGTACTGAGGTAAACGCCCGGGACGAGTGGCGGCTGGCGGCGGCTGTGGTACCATGCAGGTACACTTGTGGTAAAGTCACACACAGGTTACTTTGGCGACGGCACTGCCTTAGTTCACTCTAAGTCACTCACAACGATCCTTGTCACCATGGGTTACCTGATACCAGTCTGTTTCGCTCTGGTGATTTGTCACTTTAGGCTTCTGAACAATATATTCACACTCGTGATTCTGGGAGAGTGTGTGGTATATTTTTTAGACGCCGAGTTAACTTGACGGTGAGGAATAGATGGTGTTCAGTCTAGTGGCCAATAGACAGAACAGCTACACGTCCTCTTTGCAAGAGAACCCTCATGAGAATACTCTACAAGTGCTGCCGGGCATCTCGTGGCACACAAAACAAAAAGAGTTACAATTTGACCAATAGCATTGCAGCAAATGAGCGGGAACTAATCATATTGACCGTTCGATGATCAGTAGCAGGAGTGACGTCATGAACACGTCACGACCACGTCATAGCTGTTATTTTTTATCGCGCAGGTTAAGGCTGACTTCAGGGTCACACTGTCGCCTCGCAGGCGTCCCTCTACTCTTCTCACGGTCCGCACCGACCAATGTACTCACTGACCCTTGGTGGCAGGTATGTTTAACTCCCTGTATCTACTTCCTGCCTGGACATACGGCGTCCTCCGTATTATGAAAGTGTTCCTGGTTAAGTGGGCATTCTGGAGATACCCAACATGCCAGGTCACTATCCAGGGTTAAGAGAGAGAGGCTTGTGCACATCAGTGCACTGTGCACTGCAATGAGCCATTCAAATCAGCTGTGGGAAACTCTTGAGAAACCATATTCTCACAATGGAGAATGTATACATTTAGGTTTCAGATGTATTACTGACATGTATATTGTGTACTTTCTGTTCATGTTTTGTTTTCTGCATTGGTTTTTGTTATGACATTTACTGATATAATGGCACTGTGATATGTATACCACCTAGACCTGTTTCTGATACACATCTAGTATATATATCTCTTATATTGTATTCTTGTATTCATAAGTATTTGGCGGTTGGACAACGTCTTGAATCCTCCCTCACACCCTTCTCCTCCCTTCCTCCCTTTGACGTACCGGTTCGCGCCTGCCATACCATATCCTAGCAATACGAATTCTTTGTACATATTTTTATATCATGATTAATTTTATGTATTGAATTCTTATGATATAAGGTTTATTATTATCTTGACTGTTGAATACTAAATTAGAAGTTCATGAGTGATTTATGTTTGTAACTGAGCTAGAGATTTGGAAGTTGGTTAGTTGACTCAGGGAGTTGGTTACAGTGTCGCCTCTTGGCAAGCTAGCCTCAAGGCGCCACTACGATTTGATCCTCTCAAGCGAGCGCGTCTGTCGCGTTTGCGGTCCGAGATTTAGGACATTATTTTCTGTGTTTAGTTGCTAGGTTGTTTACTATGTATCGGTAACTTGTTCAATGGATCTTTACTATTGTTGTTCAACATGTATACCAGGTGGTAGGTGATTTTTATACGTCTTAGTGAGGTGATTTATTCTGAGGACATAGGTAATGCCAAGGGCCTGTAATTGATATTGTTCCTCATTCCCTATATTATTGCTTGTGACACCCCCGCCCGTTTTTTATATTATCAGCATAATAGGCGTTATTGTCCTAATGCGCCTGGGTAGCCTAATGTTAACTAGTGCCGATGTTATGCAGTTTACAGACTTGTTGATTGATCATGCCCAGCTGTTGAGAAGCTGGATATAAGAAATAGTGTGTAAGTGTATTGAGAGTACATTCTTTTTATATATGTTGTGGATTTATGTTATTACCAGTAAACTGAAATATTGTTAATGCGCCTTTCACTTCCCTAGAAAATTAATTGATATCTGGCTAGGGTATGTTTCCAGTGATGATGAAGGTTGCTCCCTTATAATATATATGGGGGTTTTATCTCTTGGACGATATCATACACCTCCCGTGGTTCCTGTTCCTTTTCACCACCTTCCTCTTTCTGTCCGGTTATCTCGCTTACAGAATTCTTTCAGTTCGCATTAATAATGTATCTCCTCGTGTTCCTTCCTTGTCCCCGAGGAGTCCTCCTTCCGAAGTTTTGTACAGTCTTGACCTGCATCACCAAAGCTTTTACCCCTCCTACAGTTCTGAAAAGCCTTTTCCTTGAGCACTTCCATCTTCACCAATGGGGTCTAAGTCTGCAGACGGTGTAGGCTACTCTGTTGTTTTTCTGACAGCACATGTATGTGTTGCCTAACTCTGGAGACTAGCATCTTCACAGCGGAACTTTATGATATTCTCTCTGCTCTTCGTCTCCTGCTTTCTCGTTGTCAATCTTCCTTTGTAGTTGTCGTTGTCTCTCATAGTGCCCTCCTGGCTCTCGGGTCCTTTAATCTGGTCCATCCAGTGGTTGTCGAAACTCGGCATTGGCTGTTTCTTATTTTCAGTATATTTGTCAGTTGAGTTTTGCTGGGTTCCCAGCCATATTGGTGTGTCTTAAAATGAGCTTGTGGATGCTGCTGCGAAGGAAGCTGTCCGCTCTTGTCTCTCTCTCGTAAAGGCTTTCCTTATTCCGACTTTAACCCAGTTATTCATTCCTCCATCCTTACCCGTTGGCAGGATTGTTGGTCTTCTGTTACTGGTAACAAACTGCGTACTCTTAAAGAGTAGTGTGTCCTCCTGGCCATCGTCCTACCATTTTAACCGTCGATGGGAAACGGCTCTGACGAGGTTGCGTATTGGCCATACCTGCTTAACTCATGGTCACTTAATGAAACGCCGCCCTGCTCCTTATCGTCCAAATAGCATTGTCCCTCCTACGGTCGTGCATATCCTTGTTGAATATCCTGACTTCCAGGACGAGTGTGTCTTGTTTTCCGACTGTCCCTCGCGGTCGCGTGTTCCCTGATAGAATTCTTTGTAAATCGGATGCTTTTCATATCGTTCGCCTTATGGGTTTCTTTTCTCGTATTGGCATCTTTGGTGATATTTGGCGCCTTCTGATTATTCTACACGTTTGGTGGTGCTACATCGCCCTCCCGGTTTGGTGCCTTCTTTTGATAACTACTTACTTGGTGTTTTATCCTGATAGTTGTCTTCCCTTCCTAGATGGGGGTCCTGTGATCGTTCTCATAATATTCAGCAGGGATTTTGTTTTCTCCTTCAGATATTGAATTTCCTTATTGGATGTCATTTTAGAATATACCCACATTGAGATATTGATATTGTGTAACCCACTGAAGGTAATATCTTGAATGCATACGTGCCTGTCTGGAGTGTTGCCACCTAGTCTCATTGCCTTAGACTTCTGCGCAGATATTTATGGCCATAAAGTGCTGCATTCACATGTTACTTTATCTAACGCATCTTGTGCTATATTTAGCAGTGAAGAAACTGTAATGACTAATGCTATATCATCAGCATAGCTTAAAAATTTACCTATGTGCAAATGTCATGGTAACGAGGTTTTCCATAAGGATGTTAAAAAGTCTAGAACTGAGGACTCCTCCTTATGGAGTCCCATTCTCATGCTAGTAGTAGTTCGGCACTAGTCCTTGCAAATTTATTCTGGCATATCGGTGACTAAGGTAATCTCGAATCCATGCTAGCATATTTCCCTTTACACCTTTTTTAACTAAGGTGTGTAAAATTGCTTGCTGTCTTGCAAGCTAGAAGTTTTTTCTAGATAAAGGACGATTCTAGATAAAGTGCTCAAGGAAAACGCCTTTTCCTTGAGCACTTTTCTTCTCACTCCCGCTCCGTTTCTGTCTTCACCGATGGGTCTAAGTCGGCGGACGGTGTTGGCTACTCTGTTGTTTTTCCTGATCGCACTTATGTGTCGCTTACCCCCGTAGACTAGTATCTTTACAGCTGAACTTTATGCTATTCTCTATGCTCTTCGTCTCCTGCTTTCTCGTCGTCAGTCCTCCTTTGTAGTTGTTGTTGACTCTCGTAGTGCCCTCATGGCTCTCGGGTCCTTTAATCCGGTTCATCCAGTAGTTGTCGAGATCCAGCATTGGCTGTTTCTTGTTCACAGTAAATTTAAGTCGGTTGAGTTTTGTTGGGTTCTCAGTCATATTGGTGTGTCTTTAAATGAGCGTGCGGATGCTGCCGCCAAGGAAGCTGTCCGCTCTTGTCCCATCTCTCGTAAAGGCATTCCGTATTCCGACTTTTACCCGGTTATCCATTCCTCAGTCCTTACCCGTTGGCAGGCTTCTTGGTTGTCTGTTACTGGTAACAAGCTACGTACTCTTAAATGTTGTGTTTCCTCGTGGCAGTCCTCCTTCCACCGTAACCGGTGGTGGGAAACAGCTCTGGCGAGATTGCGTATTTTCCATACTCGCTTAACCCATGGTCACTTGATGGAGCGCCGCCCTGCTCCTTATTGTCCTAGTTGCATTGTCCCTCTTACGGGCGTGCATGTCCTTCTTGAATGTCCTGACTTCCAGGACGAGCGTGTGTCTTGCTTTCCGACCGCCCCTCGCGGTCACCTGTCCCTCAATAGAATTCTTGGTGACTCGGATACTTTTGATATCGTTCGCCTTATGCGTTTTTGTTCTCGTATTGGCATCCTTGGTGATATTTAGCGCCCTCTGATTATTTTGCGCATTTGATGGTGCTACATAGCCTTCCCGATTTGGTGCCTTCTTTTGATAATTACTTACTTACTTCCTTACCGGCAGCATCCGCATGCTCATTTAAAGAGACACCAACATGGCTGGGAACCCAGCAAAACTTAACCGACTTAAATTTACTGGAGATAAGAAGCAGCCAATGTTGAATCGTGATGACCACCAGGTGGACCGGATTAACACCGCAAAGCAATGAGGGCACTACGAGAGTCATCTACCACCACAAAGGAGGATTGACACAGGGAAAGCAGGAGATGAAGAGCAAAGAGAATAGTATAAAGTTCTGCTGTTAAGATGCTAGCCTCCTGAGAAAGGTGACACATATAAGTGTTGACAGGAAAAACAACAGAGTAGCCCACACCGTCCGCAGACTTAGACCCATCGGTGAAGATGGGAACGGAGTGGGAGTGAGAAGAAAAGTGCTCAAGTAAGAGGCGTTTCAGAACTGTAGGAGGGGTAAAAGCTTTAGTGATGCGGTTCAGAGAAGTACAAAATTTGGGAAGGGGGACCAAACAGGGGGCAGAGATGGAGCAATACGAGAAGAAACATTGGTAATATGAACCGAAGAGAATCTTGTAAGCGAGACAAATGGACAGAAAGAGGAAGGTGGTGAAGAGGAACAGGAATTACAGGAGGGGTAAAAGTCAAAGTACGACGGGAGTGAGGATGCTGGAAGGATCGTGAAAGATAACGAAGACTGAAGCGATCACGGCGGTCCCTGAAAGACAGGAAGCCAGTGTCAGCATACAAGCTGAGGGCAGGAGTTGAACGAAAAGCACCAGAGCTGAGGCGCAACCCAGTATGGTGCAAAGCATCAAAACGGAAAAAGAGTAGGAGGAGAAGCAGAAGAGTATGCAGGGCAAACATAATCGAGTTTAGACAGGACGAGGGAGGAATGCAAATAGAGGAGCGTGAGCCTATCCGCTCACCAAGAAGTATGGGACAAAACCTTAAGTAGGTTAAGGGCCTTAGAGCATTCAACACGGAGGTAAGAGATATGGGGCGACCAAGACAACCGAGTGTCAAAAAATAACCCCAAAAGCTTCGCGGAATCTTTGTATTCAAGGGGACGTCCATAAAGTGACAAAGAGGGACGAAGAACGACCCGCTTCCGAGTAAAAGTCATGGCACAAGTCTTAGTAGTAGAGAATTTGAAGCCATGATTGGTGGCCCAAGGTGACGGCATCGATCGCAAGTTTAAGCCGCCGTTGAAGGAGAGGTGAATCATCACCTCGACAGCAAAGAGTAAGATCGTCGAGTAAGCGGAGAAGATGCCAGAAGGAAGGAAGGAAAGAAGACCATTGAGGGCAACTAGAAAGAATAGTACTCAGAACACTACCTTGGGGTACACCTTCATACTGCCGAAAAGAGGCAGAGAGTGGTACCAAGCCTGACTCGAAAGGTACGACGAGAGAGAAAGCTTTGAAGGAAGAGAGGGAGATTACTACGAAGGCCAAAGAACGAAGTTGGGACAGAATATGGTATCTCCTAGTCGTGTCATAAGTCTTTTCCAGGTCAAAAAGGACAGCAACAACGGGGGTCTTTACATCAAAAGCAGTACGAATATAGTAGACCTAGTTCTCCAGGACATCAGTCATGCTGCGGCACTTGCGAAAACCAAATTGAGAAGGAGAGAGGTGGTGATGGTGTTCCAACAACCACATCAGGCGGACATTTACCATACGCTCAAAGAGCTTGAAAGACACAACTCGTGAGAGCAATAGGGCGGAAGTCTTTAGGGGGCGTACCGAGAGACCCTGGTTTCTGAATAGGGAGTACAACGGCATCGAGCCATTCCTCAGGGACGGACGATGACTCCCAGACCTCGTTATACAGACTCGGTAAATACTGAGACGTGCACGGAGGGAGATAGCGAAGCATCTCATAATGAACATCATCCGAGCCCGCTGCTGTAGATCCGCAGAGGGCTAGGGCAGACTGAAGTTCAGAAAGAGAGAATGGATCATTATAGGGAAGGCGGTGATGAGTGTGGAAATGTAAAGGTTAAGATTCAAGAACAAGTTTATGAAGAAGGAAGGATTGAGAAAGATGAGAACCAGAGCTAACAGAAGAAAAGTGGGAACCCAGTTCGGTCGCGACCCTCACTGGGTCAGCCACAAGAATACAGCGGAAGTGGAAAACCAGTGAGACATCTGGAATGAAGTTGCCCGCAATCTTCCGGATCTTCTTCCAGATCTGTGGCAGAGGAGTATCGGACGTAATGTTGGAAACATAAAGATTTCCAACTCTCACGTTTAGCTGTACGGATGGTCCTACGGGCCACCGCACTTGCCTTCCGAAACAAAATAAAAGAATCAGCCCTCTGCCGGCGGCGGTGTTTCTTCCAGGCTGCAAGCTTACAGCGGACAGCCTGAGCACAGTCCGCATTCCACCAGGGAACGCACTTCTGTGTACCCCGGGAGGAAGAGCGAGGAATAGAGCGGAGGGCAGCGTCGAAGACAGTGTCATTAAAAAAAGGAGGGCGCAAGGAAGAGGCAGAGAGGAGAGGTCAGAGAGTGTAGCACGGAGGGTGAAAAGGCTCCAGTCAGCCTTGGCAAGCTGCCACCTAGGGGAAGGAGAGGGGGATAGTGGAAGGAGAAAAAGGAAACGAGGACGGGGAAATGATCACTTATGGAGGTCATCAAGAACTTGCCACGTGAAATCTAAGTAAAGGGACGTCGAGCAGAGAGAAAGATTACGACAGGAAAGGGTGCTAGTTTGAGAGTCCACATGAGTGGGCTCACCAGAATTCAGAAGAGTTAGAGAAGAAGCGAGGACGAACCGTTCGAGGAGACGGCCTCGGGAGCTTGTCAGGACATCACCCCAGAGGGTATTTCGACAGTTGAAATCGCCCAAAGGAGCACCGAATCTGGCAAGGAGTCCAGGAGGTGCTTAAGATCAGGAAGGGAAAGTGGGATATTTGGAGGGAGATAAATGGGACAGACTGTATACCATTTACCCACAAAAACGGGCAGCAGAACAATGGATAGGTGACGGAAGAAGTAGCGGGGATGAAGTGAATATCAGAACGAATTAAGAGAGCAGTAGAGTTATAGGCCCCAGCAAGAGTAGGGGGGAGGGAGAAAGAAAGGAATAACCACGAAACTGACCAGGACGAGCACCAAGCATTGGTTCCTGGAGACAAACACAAAGAGGTGAAAACTGTGTAATTAGAAGCTGGAGTTCATGGAAGTTGGCATAAAATACACGAATATTCCACTGAAGAATAGACATTATCAAAGAGAAGGGACAGTAACAGAGAACAAGAAAGAAACAAAGATAAAGAAGGACACAGTTTATTAAAGAATCTCAGGATCAGGGTCAGGGTCAGCAAAATTAGGATTAGGGGGCATTTGTAAACTGAGTAAGGATGGAGGGAAGGAAGCGGAAGGACAGATCAGAGGCGGACTGACGGGGTTTGGAAGAGGAGGAGGAGGAGACAACTGAGAGGGGCAGGGAAGGACAGCTGGAGGAAGGGGGGGGGGCGGGAATCAGAGAGTGCACCTCAGCAAGGGCAGCAACCGAGAGGAAATCGGGAGGGGGGGGAAGAAAGAAGGCTCCATATCTGGGATTGGGAAGTCCGACCACTGAAATGAGAGGGGACGTAGTGACAGAGTCAGAGGGAGGGGGCGAGGAAGAAAGTTAAGCCTTCTTACCTGCTAGAGAGGAAGAAGGAGAGGAGCCAGGTTATCTTGAGGTTATCTTCAGATGATTTCGGGGTTTTAGTGTCCCCGCGGCCTGGTCCTCGACCAGGCCTACACCCCCAGGAAGCAGCCCGTGACAGCTGACTAACACCCAGGTACCTATTTTACTGCTAGGTAACAGGGGCACCGGATGAAAGAAACTCTGCCCAATGTTTCTCGGCGGCGCCCGGGATCGAACCCGGGACCACAGGATCACAAGTCCAGTGCGCTGTCCGCTCGGTCGACCGGCTCCCCGTAAGCCAGGCTTACGTTTCTGACTCGGAGACAGGCATGTCAGTAACAACGTACCGGGCGACAGACTCAATGGTCTCAGCAGGAGAAGAGGAACAGGAGCGAATAACACGAAGATTACTGGGAGGATAATGGATATCAGCCTGGACAGACAGGTGGTGTGGAGGGTCAAGAGACTGGTGGGAGGGTTGGAAAGAAAGAGTGGGGGGGAGATGGGGAAGAAGACAAAGGAGATATGGTAGACTGGGTAGGAAGGGGGGAAATCCCAGACGGAGAACCAGGAGGGAGACCTGTCGGGACAGGAGGCAAAGGAATAGGGGAGGAGGTAGTGGGTGTGGTTGGGTTTAAGGCCTGAAAACGGTTGTGAGACTGAGGAAGGTGGGAAGGACGAGGAGAGGTCGAACGCAACATGTGAGGGTAGGATACGCCCGCGAAAGGGGTGAGACGACGAACTTGGCGTCTCGCTTCAGGAAAGGCAGACGATCATGGTGCTTCAATTTGAGGACGGCTTCCTCGAGTTTGTAGTGTATACACGAGCATTAGAAAGTAAGGTGGGCCTCACCGCAATTGAGGCAGCGAGCCTGGGGAGAAGTGCACTCAGACTTAGAATGACTATCGTCCCCACACAAGGGGCCTAGATACACAGTACTTGTGCATTTGAGGACACCGTGCCCGAACTTCCAACACTTATTGCAAAGTCTAGGAGAGGGAATGTACTCCTGAAGGGAGCATCTGGCACCAGCAAGAATAATAGAGGGCGGAAGGGTCCTACTATCAAAGGTGATTTAACAACTTGAAGGGGCTAACGGCTACGACCACGAGGAGGGTCTAGTAAACGTGTCCACCTGGAGGACAGAATGGCCTTGGGCTTCGAAGATATGTTTAATATCTTCATGGCAATCTTTGAGGTCCCGAACGCCAGTTGCAACATGGTGTGGGAGGAGAACAGTGCCAACACTGGCATTTAATCGAGCGTTTTTGGAAACCCGAACACGGGTCTCTCCAATGCAGGACAAAGCGGCTAAGCGAGTAGCTGCATCCTGAGGAGCAGCAGCGACGACATGCGTACCATAACTGGTGGTGTTAAAAGTAACAGAGGCATCTATTGAATCAACAAAGTGTTTATGGAGGGAGAAATCGTCAGGTGGAGTAGAATCCAAATGGTGGAGATCAAAGTATTTAGCCCACGTAGCGGGACCAAACATGGAGTTGTAAGTATTAGTACGGGAAGGGATCGTGTGAGTGCGGCCGTGGCATGGACGACGTAGAGAATCCCCAGAGAAAGAGAGGGGGGTAAAAGGCGCAGTAGTCACAATGAGAGACGGAGCCGTGCCAGGGGCCGAGGTGGTCACCACTGGGGGCTGGGAATTCGACCCTACCGCAGAGGAGGGAGGGGAGCTGAGGGGAGTTGTCAGGCGGTCGGGGCCCAATGCAGCGGGGGCTACTGGGCCTGGTCTTCCAACACAGTCCGACTCGGGGGCTTGGTCGCCCACCCCACGAGCCTGAGAAGAAACAAGGGAAACATTATTAGCCATGAAAACGAGAAAAAACTTTCATTCATGAATGCGCCCCCACACCCACCATGGAGCCACAATTAGAGGCTGGACACCCAACAAGAAGCTATCGCCGATCTTGTCGGGGCCTCCTAGGGGTGCGTCGTGAGTATACGCCCCACAAACGCCACCTTAAGAACCGTGATTCCGTCGATATCAGGTTCAGTGACGAAAGGAGGATTGACAATAAAAGGTTCCCCTCGCTCTCGACGCCGGATACTACAGTTCTACGGGTGCAAGCGTATGCCTCCTAAAACACCTGGGCGTCAAAATAGAAGAAGTCCAGGAGAATAATCAAAACTGGCCAAAGGTCAGCAGGAAATGACATGTAGAAAGGAGAAGAGGGGGAGGGGGGAGAAAAACGAAACACAAAGAAAAGGAAAAGAGTTCTGGCAAAATTGGTAAAGACAGCAGCTGAAGCATAAGGCTCCAAAAGGACAGCGCACTGACCCATAGAGCATCACACTCCGGCAGCCGCCCACCAAGCCCCCTCACGGCGCCGAGCCAGAAAGGGAGGGGGTGTTATTTTTAGAAACCTCATTCTCCTGCTGCCGTTTTCACAAATTGTGCTGGATGCCTTGTCCTCTTCCTTATGTTTCCTTTTTTCTCCCCCACTTCCCGTCTCTAATTGTCATTTCCTGCCGACTTTATGATTTTTTTTATTATTACTCTTTCGGACATCTGTTTTGAGGCCCGGGTGTTTGAGGAGGCATACCCTCTCTCCCGTAGAACTGTCGTACCCTACAATGCAAGCGAGGGGATGCTTTTAATGCCAATCCTCTCCTTCATTGCTGGAACCTTATCTCGATGGACTGACTCCTTAAGGTGGCGACTGCAGGACGTATACTCTCGAGGCATCTCTGGGGGTCCCTGTCTTGTCTGGTGTCCTATCCCCTAATTGTGGTCACATGGTTGGTATGGGGTTTATTCGTGTATGAAATTGTTACCTGCTCGTTATAATGTCGATGATTAACTCACTCTCTCACTTCCCAGACTCGTAGGGTGGGCGACCAAACCCCCGAGTTAGACTGTGTTGGAAGACCAGGCACTGTAGCCCCCGCTACATTGGATCCTGACCATGTTCCTTCTCTGACTCTCCCGACTGCCTATCTCTCTGCTCCCTCTCCCACCTCTGTTCGGGTTGAGCCCAAAGCCCCCAGAGGTAACCACCCCATCACCTAGCGTGGTACCATCTCTAGTTGTCACAACTATGCTTCTATCATACTGGGGGTTAGGTTATCTTGAGATGATTTCGGGGCTTAGTATCCCCACGGCCCTGTCCTCGACCAGGCATCCACCACCCAGGAAGCAGTCCGTAGCAGCTGTCTAACTCCCAGCCACCTATTTACTGCTAGATAACAGGGGGCATCAGGGTGAAAGAAACATTTTGCCCATTTGTCTCCGTCTCTACCGGGGATCGAACCCGGAACCTCAGGACTACGAACCTGAAGCGCTGTCCACCCAGCTGTCAGGTGTCGTCACCTTGATTCCTTCCCATATCTCCTTCATTCCTGACTTTGTTTGAACCTCCCGCCAAACACACACCGAAACTACGACGTTGGTACAACGTTCGAACAAGTTTTAACACCTAACCAGTTGTAACAACCAGTATAGCAAGTTGTAACAACGTTCTAATACGTCATAAACACGTTAAGCCAAGATGTAACAACTTTATTACAAGTTGTAACAAGCGGAAAATAGAGACAGTTTCGGTTTGTGTTTCCAGGGCTGCTATATGAAATAAGTATTTTGATCTTAATCATATTGACCATACTCATCCTGATTTTATTTTTCCAAAGGAACCTTGTTGATTCGTTGGATACGTTATTCACCTTTAACCCCACCTGCACTGGTATCCGTGATGTTGCAGCCCCTTCTCAAGAAGCAGCTGCCCGTTTGGCTTCTTTGTCCTGCATTGGGGATACCCCTGTTTGAATCTCAAAAAAATGCCCGGTTGAATGCCAGCATTGGCACAATTCTTCTCCAGCACCATGTCGCGATTAGTGACGGGGAACTTATGGACTGCCACGAGGATATTAAGTATATCCTTGAGTCCCAAAGGCATTCTATCCTCCAGGTGGCTACTGTCACTCGACCCCCTCGTGGTCATCGTCATCAGCCTCGTCGCGTCGTGAAGATTACGTTTTATGGTATGACCCTTCCCTCTTTAGTCATTCCTGCTGGTACCAGATGATCTTTTCAGGAGTACATTCCCTCTCCTCACCTCTGCAGCAGGTGCTGAAGATTTGGGCATAGTCCTTTCAGGTACACAAATGTGGTTTGTGTCTGCAGCTTGTTTGGAATCTCGGATCATTCTAAGACGGAATGCCCTTCTTCCCAAACTCTCTGCATCAATTGCAGTAATGCCCAAACTAGTTTCTCCCGTGCATGTTTGCATTACAAGTTGAGGAAGCCATCCTTAATTTGAAGTTTGTGATCATTTGTCTTTTCCTGAGGGTAGGCGCCAGTTTCGCCATTTTCCCTCTTTCT
Organism: Procambarus clarkii; assembly: GCF_040958095.1. NCBI lineage: Eukaryota > Metazoa > Arthropoda > Malacostraca > Decapoda > Cambaridae > Procambarus > Procambarus clarkii. The sequence continues at coordinate 24,735,387 of NC_091166.1, read as the reverse complement.
CTGGCATGTCTTACGCTCGTGTGTTGCGTGCCCCTTCTTCTCGCCCTCTCCCACTTTCTTAGTTTTGCAACCATTTCGAGGCCTTAGACTCGGATACCACCACCACGGACTCGTCTGCTCCTTTCCGTTCTGGGCCAGAAGGTCCTCCTTCTGGCTCTCTGTCTAGTGTTTCTTTACTTGTCTCCCGTGCCCTCCTTCCTTTCTTGTCCCTCTCCTTCTTCTCGGCCCTCCCCCTTTGTCTCTTGGTCCTCCTCGCCGCCTGTGTGTTCAGGCCATTGTCCATCCTCCTTCCAGGGTTCGTCATGTTGCCCGTTTCCGTTATTCTACTCCTGTTAAAACTGTCGAGGCAGTCGTCTAGAATATTGCTGATGGTGCGCCTCTCTCTACGTCAGAAGTGTATGCTTGGATCCTCTCCTTCCTCCCCAGCGGGTAAGAAAGCTTCGTTGTATTCCACACTTTCCGACTCCGACACTATCCCTGCTCCCCTTCTCTTTTCAGTGGCTGCGTCTCCTGTCCCTCCTATACAGGTTTCCATGGTCTTTGATCCTCTCTTGGATGCTGGTCTTAGTCGGGTGCCCACGCGTGTATCTGTCCTTCCTACCTTTGATTCTTTTGACCGCTCCTCTTCATTGCCTTCTACTGCTCAGGACACGTCCGTTCATTTCTGGTCCATCCTCCTGCTCTCTTGTCTCTGTTATCTTTGCTAGCTTTACCTCTGCCCCGTCACAATGATTTCACTGATCCTGATGTTGTTCTTCCTTAGTCTATTGTGTTCTGCTTTACGTTTTTCCCTTCTTATGTTTCTATTCTTTTTTTCTGTGTCTGTTCTTAAATGGAATATTCGTGGTTTCTATGACAGTTTCCATGAACTCCAACTTCTGATCGCTCAGTTTCCCTCCCCCCCCCCCCCCCCACTTTTTGTTATTGTCTCCAAGAGCTGATGTTCAGAGCTCATCCTGGTCGCTTCCATGGTTATTCCTTTCTCTCCATCTTTAGCTTTTGCTGCGGCCCATGCCTCTACTTCTCCTTTGATCCGTCTTGATATTCCCTTCGTTCCCCTGCTTTTTCAGTCGACCATTCAGTGTTCTGCGACCCGTATCTTTGTGAGTAAATGGTATGCAGTCTGTTCCATTTATCTCCTCCTAAATGTACCACTCTCTCTTCCTGATCATAAACACTTGTTGAACTCCTTACCAGAGCCAGTGCTCTTTTGAGTGATTTTAAATGATGACATACCCTCTGGGGAGATGTTCTGACAAACACCCGGGGCTGCCTTCTTGAACCCTTTGTCTTTTCTGAATTCTGGTGAGCCACCTCATGTTGACTTCTGCACACGCACTCAAGTGGGAGTGGGAGTCAAACACACATTGTCTTGATCTTTCTTTCTGCTCGTCTTCTTTTTATTTGGACCTCACCTGGCGGGTTCTTGATGACCTACATAACTGTGACTATCTTCCAATCCTGGTCACATTCTCTTTTTGCCCTCCCCTCTCGTTCCCTAGGTGGCAGTTTGCCAAGGCTGACAGTGAAACCTCTTCACTTTGAGCGCTACTTTTTCCGACCTCTCTGATCAGCCTCTCCACCAAACCCCCTCCTATTTCAAGACACGCTTTTTTATGCTGTCCTATGCTTTCTTAATCGATCTTTTGTTCTTATGATCCCCTAATGAATTGAAAAGGTCTCTAACTTTTGCATCATTCAAAAACAAAATTAAAAAGTATCTAATTTCATCTTCATAGTTTTCTACCTTGTTGCTTAAATTGCACTGTATCTAATGCTACCCAATCTCCCAATCTTTATGTACCCAATCCGAACAACTTTACCATTGTGATCACTGCTGTCTTATATATGCTACCAATTTGCTGTATAGTGCCTATTAATCTTCGTTTAAACTACCAATCAAGCTGTCAATGCAATCAATCAGAGCCTTAAACCCTAAAGGTAGAAAGGGAAAGAAAGAGAGAGAGAGAGCTTGGTACAAAAGGATTAAGAATGGGGAAGTCAGTTTAGAACAAGAATTCGCACAACAGGTTAGAAATGTTAAAAAGAGATAAGGAGAGAAAAAAGAAACTATGAAGTTCGTATAGCAGGCCAAGCAATAGCAAATCCTAAAGTTTTTTTCAGTTATATCGAACAAAGGTTAGGGAAAGGATAGGTCCATTAAAAACCGAAACAGGTCGGATAACAGATAATGATGAAGAGATGAGTAGTATTTTTAATAAATATGTTATCTCTGTATTTACTAAAAAAGAACTTAACCCTTTGCCTTCAGCCGAACAAGTCCATGTGGGTGGGGACGAGGGCAGGTTGACTAGTCTAACAGTTACCAGGGATGTTATTATTAAACAAATAGTAAAACTCAAACCAAACAAATCCCCAGGGACGGATGAAGTGTTTGCTAGGGTGCTTAAAGAATGCAAAGAGGAGCTTCGCGATCCATTGTCTACCATATTTAATAAATCATTAGAGTCAGGCCGAGTGCCAGAGTCGTAGAAGGTTGCTAATGTGGTACCAATTTTTAAGAAAGGAGATAGATCACTTGCATCTAACTCCCCCCTCCCTGTTCAGCTCGTTGTTGCCGTGAGGGGGGCTTGGTAGGCGGCTGCCCACCAAGTGTGATGCTCCTTGGGACAGTCCTCTGTCCTTTTGTAGCCTTGTGCTCCTGCTGCTGTCCTCTCTAGTTGTGCTGAACGACTTTTCTTTTTCCTTCTGTTTCGTTTTTTTCTCCCCCTCTTCTCCTATCTGCTTGTCGTTTCTTGCCTACCTTTTGCTTGTTTTCGTTATTCTTTTGGAATTCTTCTATTTTGACGCCCGGGTGCTTGAGGAGACATACTCTTGCACCCGTAGAACTGTAGTACCCGGCGTCGAGAGCGAGGGGAACCTTTTATTGTCAATCCTTCTTTCGACTCTGAACCCGATCTCGATGGACTGACGGTTCTTAAGGTGACGTTTGTGGGGTGTATACTCACGACGTACCCATAGGAGGCCCCGGCATGATTGGAGATAGCTTCTTGTTGGGTGTTCTGCCTCTAATTGTGGCTCCATGGAGGTGTGGGGGCACATTCATGAATGAAAGTTTTTTCTCGTTTTCATGGCTGATAATGTTTCCCTTGTTCCTTCTCAGGCTCGTGGAGTGGGCGACGAAGCCCCCCCGAGTCGGTCTGTGTTGGAAGACTGGGCTCTGTAGCATCCTCTGCATTGGCCCCGACTTTGCTCCTCCTTTGGCCTCTCTGACTACTCCCTTCGGCTCCCCTCCCTCCTGTGTGTTTTGGTCGAGCCCCAAGCCCCCAGGTTTGACTACCTCGTCCCCTGGCATGGCTCAGTCTCTTGTTTTGACTATTGCGCATTTTAACCCCTCTCTAGGGGTTCTCAACGCCGTCCTCGACACAACCACACTCTCTCGATTCCTTCCCGTTCTGATGTGTATCAAGCCTTGTTTGGTCCCGCTTCGTGAGCTAAATACTTGGATCTCCTCCCTCTTGATTCTGCACCTTCTGACGATTTCTCCATTCATAGGCACCATGTCGATTCCGTAGATGCCTCTGTCACCTTCAACCCCACCCATCTCGGTAAATGTGTCATTGCTGCTCCTTCTCAGGATGCGGCCTCCCGCTTGGCTGCTTCCCCCCCCCCCATGCACTCGAGCTATGTCAATAGGCCGTTCTCCCTCTTCGCCCTTCCTTCATTACACACAGAAATCACAATTGCGTGATGCATCAAATTAACAAATCCACAAGGCCCGTGACGAGGATTCGAACCTGCGTCCGAGAGCATCAGTAGAACTTCGGTTTCAACTCCTTGTGACCATGTCATATTCCAGTCGATTAAGGCAGCGTCTGGGATGCTCTCGGATGCAGGTTCGAATCCTCGACTCGGCCCTTGTGGATTTGTTCATTTGATGCAACACTCAATTGTGATTTCTGTGTGTCTGACACTCCTCTGGAAGAAAATCCGCAATATAGCGGGTAACTTTGTTCCAGATGTCTCGCCGGTCCTTCACCTGTTTTTCTATTGTGGCGGATCCGGTGTCGGTCACGATCGAGCTGGTTTCTCCCTTTTCGACTGTTAGCTCTGGCTCTCATCTTCCTCCTCATTTCATTACTCGTAAGCCCCTTCTTGAAGCTTCTCCCTTAGATTTTTGCACTTCTCTTCAGCTTCCCTATATTGATCCTTTTTCTCAGAACTCTAGTCTCCCCTGGCCCTCTGCGGTTCAAAGGAGGCGAGTTTAGATGATATTTATTATGAGATGCTCACCATCTTCCCCCCATGCACGTTTTAGTTTTTACTGAATGTTTATAACAGTGTCTGGTAGTCGTTGTCAGTCCCTGAAGACTGGCTTCAGGCAATTATTCTCCCTATTCGTGAACCTGGTTCTCGAGGGTCTTCCCATAAAGATTTCCGCTTCATTACTCTCATGAGTAGCATCTTCAAACTCTGTGGGAACCGACCTGTGAGATTTATATTTATTTAATTTATATGAATTTATATAGAATTTATATTTACGTTAATTTATATACTTCGATAGCAATTTGTATGATGTTAAGTGGACTGTATTTCTGCAATAATCTCATAATCTCACAAATCGATCCTCTACACATTAGGGGGGGGTTTATATTAATTGAATTTATATATATGCAGCCAATCAAACTACAGTATTAACTACACATACTGAAGAGGTTCCTTATCTTATTTGTACAGCAGGCCTTAGTCCACCAGGTATAACCAGGATGTAGACACCACATTTTCCTCGTGTGAGGTAGCTTCCATCACCCTGGTAACTGATGCACAAAGCATCTTCCTCATCTTGACCTGTCAAAAGGGCGCTAGCTGTAAAGCCAGAATCCTAATATATGACAGCTATATCAGAGAAAACACTGTACATGGAACCATTAAGACCTGGCTTAATTACCTTTAGTATGAGGCGATCTCATGCTCTAACCGGCGCACCCTATCCAATGACATTAATGGCCACTAATGATAGATAAATGGGTTTCGGTAGAACAACTTGAATTTGTTGACAGCGTGTTGATGATGGTACACCTTTGGTTTCCATAACACTTCGTCCAAGTAAAATTAACAGGAGCCGAATTGCTCCCATGCCTCTGGTCTCAGTATAAACAATGGCTGACCACTCCCCACTACTGACGCTACTGGCCTACATTGTCCAGATGACAGTAAGTGATAGAAGGGTCACATTTACTCTATTTTAATTCTGATAATTAAGTTAATTTATATGAGATGTTTTTATGATGGTAAAGTCCAAAGACTAATGTATTTAAGAATAATTCCCACCATAATAGGTGGTGAATTTATAACAGTATGTGGAATGATATCCCGTTTTCTATAGACGGAAATTCCACTACAATTACATTTTCTATGGGTAACTTGTTTATACAATACAGCAGCAATTATTATCTGTCTATATGATATTATTAAATGGTGTCGGATTTTCCGACAAACTCTTTGAGCATATAATCAATGTTCGTCTGATGTGGTTCCTGGAGCGCTATCACCACCTCTCCCCTTCTCAATTTGGTTTTCGCAAGGGTCGCAGCACGAGTGAGGTCCTCATGAACTTGGAGGTCTATATTCATACTGCCTTTGCTACGAAGACCTCCGTTGTTGATGTCCATTTTGACATGGAAAAGGAGTATGACACCATCTGGCGATACTATATTCTGTCCCAACTCCATTCTTTTGGTCTTCGTGGTAATCTCCCTCTCTTCTTCTCTCATCTTTCCTTTTGAGTGCAGCTTGGTACCACTCTCTCTCTCCCTCTTTTCGGCAATATGAAGGTGTGCCCCAAGGTAGTGATCTGAGCAATACTCCTTTCCTAGTTGCTCTCAATGGTCTTCTTTCCACCCTTCCCTTTGAATTTTCTCTGCTCTTCATATTGACTATCTTATACTCTGCTGCCATGGTGATGAATCTCCTTTACTCCAATGGCGGCGTTAACGAGCAATTGATGCCGTGTCGACCTGGGCCACTAATCGTAGCTTAAAGTTCTCTCCAGATAAGACTTGTGCTATGACCTTTACTCGGAAGCAAGTCATCCTTCGACCTCTTCCTGTCACTTTATGGCAATCCTCTTTCGTATAATGATTCTGCTATATACGAGGCAGCTCCTGTTTACATCCACCCAGTCCCACTCATATACATATCCAACCCGCGCTTGAAATAATCAAGGAATCCCACATCCACCACGCCACATAGCAACTGGTTCAACAAATCAACAACCCTGTTACCGAACCAGAATTTACCCAGATCTTGAATGCTATTCAACTCGGAGGTAGAGCCAGTTCCACTCAACTTCCTCAAGCAACTCTGACTCACCAACAAAGACATCAAGCAGCAAGATGGAAAAAAATAGATGATGCTTTAGCCTTGACGAACTAGACCAACCTTTCAATCTGAAAGAACTCAGAAGTGCTACAAAGAAAACTAAAAATACAGCTCCAGGCGAGGACAAAATCATTTACAACATGCTAGCCAAGCTAGGAGAAAAGGGTGAAGAAGCCTTCTTAAATCTCATCAACAGAGTATGGGTGACAAGAACCCGACCACTCTCTTGGAACAGTGCAATTATAGTTCCCATTCCAAAACCTAAAGACCCAGGAAAACCAAGACCCATCTCATTAACAAGCTGTCTGGCCAAAACTGCAGAAAGAATGGCCCTTAATCGAATTGAATGGAAAGTTAATCCGCTGCACCAAAATATGTTTGCTTACAGAAAAGGTGTTGGAACCACAGAATGCCTTACCTCCCTCCTGGATCAAATCAATGACAAACCTGGAACCTTTATTTTTCTAGACCTTGAAAAAGCCTTCGAGTTAGCCAGTGCTCCAGCTACACTGTGTTGCCTTGTGGATAAGGAAATCAAAGGACACGCTCTTGCCTTTGCCAAAGGAAGCCTGCTTAACCGAGAAGCTAAAGTCAAATTCCAAGGAAAAACATCGACCTCAAAGAGACTGGAAAATGGAACTCCGCAGGGAGGAATACTAAGCCCCTTCCTCCTCAACTGTCTCGTGGAACAATTCATGAAGCTCAAGCTTTCAAAAGCCAAACTTCTTAACTATGCAGACGACTTTGTGGTCATCATCAATGGCAAAGGCGCAAGGAACCATGCACAAAAATGCCTAGATATTATCAGCAGAGAAGCGGAATGCTTCTTAAGCAGTTAAAATAAACAGCAATAAAACAAAAGCTATGGCCATTAAAATGAGAACTCAAGACATCAGATATGCAATACAAGGACATGAAATTGATTGGGTTACCTCTTTTCAATACCTAGGAGTCGTAATAGACAACCAGTTGAAATTCACTCAAGAAATTGAATATCTTCGGCAACGCTGTTAAGTCAGAAACTCAGCTTTGCGCTCCCCGACAAGTCTTAGAGAGGGTGTATCTCTACCAGTACTCAAAATTTACTACGTTCAAGCAGTTAGGTCACTCATTGGCTATGCTGCCACTGCTCTTACATCCCTTAGTGATAACTGTCATGTTGACAGAAAACGGTACCATCCGTTTTCTATGTGCTGCGGCTCAGACGCCGGGAGAAAGTAAACAAGAGCGTACAGGACGCCCGCAAAGCTTGGAAGCTACTAGTCATGTAATCGTTTATAAGTATTAACCCCCTCCCCGCTCAGCTCGTTGTCGCCGTGTGGGGGCTTAGTGGGCGGCTGCCGGAGTGTGATGCTCCTTGGGACAGTCCTCTGTCCTTTTCTAGCCTTGTGCTCCTGCTGCTGTCCTCTCCAATTCTGCTGGGCATCTTTTCCTTTTCCTTCTGTTTCGTTTTTCTCCCCCCTCTTCCCCTATCTGCTTGCCGTTTCCTGCCGACCTTTTGCTCGTTCTGGTTCTTCCCTTGGACTTCTTCTATTTTGACGCCCGGGTGCTTGAGGAGGCATACTCTTGCACCCGTAGAACTGCAGTACCCGACGTCGAGAGCGAGGGGAACCTTTTATTGTCAATCCCCACTTCGTCACTGAACCCGATCTCGACGGACTGTCGGTTTCTTAAGGTGGCGTTTGTGGGGCGTATACTCACGACGCACCCCTAGGAGGCCCCGACAAGATCGGCGATAGCTTCTTGTTGGGTGTCTTGCCTCTAATTGTGGCTCCATGGTGGGTGTGGGGGCATATTCGTGAGTGAATTCTTCTTTTCGTCAAGATGATAACCCCTGTTTCGGCTTCTTCTGGTTTACCTTCTCAGGCTCGTGGGGTGGGCGACCAAGCCCCCGAGTCGGTCCGTATTGGAAGACCGGGCTCTGTAGCCTCCGCTGCATTGGGCCCCGACCTTGCTCCTCCTTTGGCCTCTCTGACTCCTTCCTCTGGCTCCCCTCCCTCCTCTGTGGTTGGGTCGAGCCCCAAGCCCCCAGTGGTGACTACCTCGTCCCCTGGCGCGGCTCCTTCTCTAGTTGTAACTACTGCGCCTTTTAACCCCTCTCTCTCTGGGGGTTCTCACCGCCGTCCTCGTCACGGCCGCCCTCGCTCAATTCCTTCCAGTTCTGCTACCTATCAAGCCTTGTTTGGTCCCGCTTCGTGGGCCAAATATTTTGATCTCCTCCCTCTTGATTCTGCGCCTCCTGACGATTTCTCCCTCCATCGACATCTCATTGATTCCGTGGATGCCTCCATTACTTTCAACCCCACTCGTCTCGGTACACGTGTCGTTGCTGCTCCTTCTCAGGATGCTGCTTCCCGCTTGGCTGCCTTATCCTGCCTTGGCGAGACCCCCGTTCGGGTCTCGAAGAACGCTCAGTTGAATGCCAGTGTTGGCACTATTTTGCTCCCGCCCCATGTTGCGACCGGTGTTCGAGACCTGCGCGACTGCCACGACGATATTCGACATATCCTCGCTGCCCAGGGCCATTCTATTCTCCAGGTGGATACGTTTACTCGTCCCCCTCGTGGTAGTCGCCGTCAACCCCTCCGGGTTGTGAAGATTACCTTTGCTGGTAGGACCCTTCCACCCTCTGTCATTCTTGCTGGTGCCAGGTGCTCTGTCCAGGAGTACATTCCTTCTCCTCGGCTCTGCAACAAGTGCTGGAGGTTTGGGCATGGTGCCCTCCGCTGCTCCGGGACTGTCTCTCTCTGTCCTTTGTGTGGTGGCGAAGGTCACTCTAAGTCGGAGTGCGCTTCTCCCCAGGCTCGTTGCCTCAACTGCGGTGAGGCCCATCCTACCTTCTCCCGTGCGTGTGTCCATTACAAGCTTGAAGCAGCCGTCCTCAACTTGAAGCACCGGGAGCGTTTATCTTTTCCTGAGGCGAGGCGCCAGGTTCGCCGGCTCCTGCCTTATGCTAATATCTCTTATGCTCGCGTGTTGCGCTCTTCCTCTCCTCGTCCTTCCCGCCTTCCTCAGACTCACAACCGTTTCCGGGCCTTGGACCCTGATGCGCCCACTGCCCCCTCCTCTGTCCCTTTGGGTTCTCTCCTGAAGGATCCTCCTCCTTGTCCTCTGTCTGGGGTTCCCCTTCCTTCTACCCGGTCTGTCGTGTCTTCTGTGTCTTCTTCCTCGTCCCCCTCCGATCCTCCTTCCCATCCTCTTCCTCCATCTATCGGCTCTCCCCACCGCCTGTCGGTGCGGGCGGATGTCCATCGCTCTCCTAACGGCCGTCGTGTGTGCTCTCGTTCGGCTTCTCCTGTTGAGACACTGGAATCCGTTGCCCGGTACGTAGTTGCTGGGACACCGGTCTCTTTAAGTCAGAAGCGTAAGCCTGGCTCCTCTCCTTCCTCTTCCCCGGCGGGTAAGAAGGCTTCGCTTTCTTCCTCAGCTCCTCCTTCTGGCTCTGTTGCTCCTTCCCCTCCCGTTTCAGTGCTTGCGCCCCCTGTTCCTGCTATGGAGGTTTCTTTGGCCCCTGCTTCCCTTTCGGTTGCTGCTCTTGCTGGGGTGCGCTCCCCTCTTTCTACTCCCCCTCTTCCTGCTGCTGTCCTTGACTGCTCCTCTGCGTTGTCTCCTCCTCCTCCTCCTCCTCCTCCTCCTCCTCCTCCTCCGGACCCTGCCCGCCCGCCTCTGATCTGTTCTCCCATTTCCTTCCCTCCGTCTTTGCTCAGTTTACCCATGCCCCCTAACCCTGACTATGCTGACCCTGATCCCGACCCTGATATTCTTTAACGTGCTCTGTTGCTCTTTCGCCTTTGTTTCTTCCTTGTTCTCTGTTTTTGTCCTTTCTCTTCTCGTCGTTGTCCATTCTTCAATGGAACGTTCGAGGTTATTACGCCAATTTCCTCGAACTCCAACTTCTGATTTCGCGGTTTTCGCCCCTTTGTGTCTGTCTCCAGGAGCCAATGCTTGGTGCTCGTCCTGGTCGTTTTCGTGGCTATTCCTTTCTCTCCCCCCCCCCCCAGCCATTGCTGGGGCTTCTAATTCTTCTGCTCTCTTGATTCGGGCTGATGTTCCCTTTGTTCCTTTACTTTTTCCTTCGCCTCTCCATTGTTCTGCTGCTCGTATCTTTGTGGGGAAATGGTACACAGTTAGTTCCATTTATCTCCCCCCGAGTGTCCCGCTCTCTCTTCCTGATTTGAAACACCTCCTAGACTCCTTGCCGGAGCCTGTGCTCCTGCTGGGTGACTTCAATTGTCGTCATTCTCTTTGGGGTGACGTTCTGACGAATACCCGGGGTCGCCTCCTTGAGCCGTTTCTCCTCTCTTCTTCCCTGTCTCTTCTGAATTCTGGTGAGCCCACTCATTTGGACTCTCGGACTCGCACCCTTTCTTGTCTTGATCTTTCTCTCTGCTCTTCTTCTCTTTACTTAGATTTCACGTGGCAGGTTCTTGATGACCTCCATGGAAGTGATCATTTCCCCATCCTTGTTTCCTTTTTCTCTTTTCGCCCTTCCCTCTCTTTCCCTAGGTGGCAGTTTGCTAAGGCGGACTGGACCCTATTTTCCCTCAGTGCTACTCTCTCTGACCTCTCCCTTCTGCCCCTCTCTCGCGCTCTCCTCCTTTTTCATGACACTGTCTTCAACGCTGCCCTCCACTCTATTCCTCGCTCTTCCTCTCGGGGTCCACGGAAGTGCGTTCCCTGGTGGAATGCGGACTGTGCTCGGGCTGTCCGCTGTAAGCGTGCAGCCTGGAAGAGGCACCGCCGTAGGCAGACGACCGATTCTTTTCTTTTCTTTCGGAAAGCGAGTGCGGTGGCCCGTAGTGCCATCCGTACGGCTAAACGTGAATGTTGGGCATCTTATGTCTCAACAATTACGTCCGAAACCCCTCTGGCCCAGATCTGGAAGCGTATCCGCAAGATAGCGGGTAAGTTCGTTCCCGATGTTTCACCGGTCCTTCACCTCCATGATACTCTTGTGGCGGACCCGTTGCAGGTCGCTTTCGAACTGGGTTCCCACTTTTCTTCTGTTAGCTCTGGTCTTCATCTTCCCCAATCTTTCCTTCTTCATAAACCTGTCCTTGAGTCTCGTCCTTTAGATTTCTGCACTCATCTTCAGCTTCCCTATAATGATCCCTTCTCTCTCTCTGAACTTCGTTCTGCCCTGGCCCTCTGCGGTTCTACGGCGGCGGGCTCCGATGGTATTCATTATGAGAAGCTTCGCCATCTCCCTCCGAGCACGTCTCAGTATTTACTGAGTCTGTATAATCGGATCTGGGAGTCGTCGTCAGTCCCTGAGGACTGGCTCGATGTCGTTGTCCTCCCTGTTCGCAAACCGGGGTCTCTGGGTACTTCCCCTAAGGACTTTCGCCCTATTGCTCTCACAAGTTGTGTCTGCAAACTCTTTGAACGTATGGTTAACGTTCGTCTGATGTGGTTCCTGGAACACCATCACCTCCTCTCCCCTTCTCAATTTGGTTTCCGCAAGTGCCGCAGCACGACAGATGTCCTGGTGAACTTGGAGATCTATATTCGTACTGCTTTTGCTGCGAAGACCTCCGTTGTTGCCGTCCTTTTTGACCTAGAAAAGGCTTACCACACCACTTGGCGTTATCATATCCTATCTCAACTTCATTCTATTGGCCTTCGTGGTCATCTCCCTCTCTTTCTCCGCAGCTTCCTCTCTCGTCGTTCCTTTCGGGTGCGCCTTGGTACCGCTCTCTCTCCCTCTTTTCAGCAATACGAAGGTGTGCCCCAGGGTAGTGTTCTGAGCACTACTCTTTTTCTGGTTGCCCTCAATGGTCTTCTTTCCTCTCTTCCTTCTGGTGTCTTCTCCGCTCTCTATGTCGATGATCTTACCCTTTGTTGTCAGGGTGATGATTCGCCTCTCCTTCTACGCCGGCTTCAATTTGCCATTGATGCCGTGTCGTCTTGGGCCACAGGTCATGGCTTCAAGTTCTCTACTTCTAAGACTTGTGCCATGACTTTTACGCGGAAACGGGTTGTTCTTCGTCCCTCTTTGTCACTTTATGGTCATCCCCTTGAATACAAAGATTCCGCGAAGCTTTTGGGGTTATTCCTTGACACTCGTTTGTCTTGGTCTCCCCATATCTCTTACCTCCGTGTTGAGTGCTCTAAGGCCCTTACCCTCCTTCGGGTCTTGTCCCATACTTCTTGGGGGGCAGATAGGCGCACTCTCCTTGCTTTACATTCCTCTCTCGTCCTGTCTAAGCTCGATTATGGTTGCCCTGCTTACTCGTCTGCTTCTCCTTCTACTCTTCGCCGTCTTGATGCTTTGCACCATACTGGGTTGCGCCTCAGTTCTGGTGCCTTTCGTTCCACTCCCATCCTTAGCTTGTATGTTGACACTGGCGTCCTGTCTCTCCAGGACCGCCGTGATCGCTACTGTCTTCGCTATCTTGCGGTCCTTGCAACATCCTTCCTCTCGCCTCTGTCGTGCTTTAACTTTTACCCCTCCTGCGGTTCCTGTTCCTCTTCACCACCTCCCTCTTTCTGTCCGGTTATCTCGCCTACAGGATTCTCTTTCCGTTCGTATTTCTGATGTTTCTCCTCGTGTTGTTCCTTCTTTGCCTCCGTGGAGGGTCCCTCTTCCGCGGTTTTGTACATCCTTGACCCATATCACTAAAGCTTTTACCCCTCCTACGTTTCTAAAACGCCTTTTCCTCGAGCACTTTTCTTCTCACTCCCGCTCCGTTTCTGTCTTCACCGATGGGTCTAAGTCAGCGGACGGTGTTGGCTACTCTGTTGTTTTTCCTGATCGCACTTATATGTGTCGCTTGCCTCCGGAGACTAGCATCTTTACAGCGGAACTTTATGCTATTCTCTATGCTCTTCGTCTCCTGCTTTCTCGTTGTCAGTCTTCCTTTGTGGTTGTTGTTGACTCTTGTAGTGCCCTCATGGCTCTCGGGTCCTTTAATCCGGTTCATCCAGTAGTTGTCGAGATCCAGCATTGGCTGTTTCTCGTTCACAGTAAATTTAAGTCGGTTGAGTTTTGTTGGGTTCCCAGCCATATTGGTGTGTCTTTAAATGAGCGTGCGGATGCTGCTGCCAAGGAAGCTGTCTGCTCTTGTCCCATCTCTCGCAAAGGCATTCCGTATTCCGACTTTTACCCGGTTATCCATTCCTCAGTCCTTACCCGTTGGCAGGCTTCTTGGTTGTCTGTTACTAGTAACAAGCTCCGTACTCTTAAATGTTGTGTTTCCTCGTGGCCGTCCTCCTTCCACAGTAACCGGCGGTGGGAAACAGCTCTGGCGAGGTTGCGTATTGGCCATACTCGCTTAACCCATGGTCACTTGATGGAGCGCCGCCCTGCTCCTTATTGTCCTAGTTGCATTGTCCCTCTTACGGTCGTGCATGTCCTTCTTGAATGTCCTGACTTCCAGGACGAGCGTGTGTCTTGCTTTCCGACCGCCCCTCGCGGTCACCTGTCCCTCGATAGCATTCTTGGTGACTCGGATACTTTTGATATCGTTCACCTTATGCGTTTTTGTTCTCGTATTGGCATCCTTGGTGATATTTAGCGCCCTCTGATTATTTTGCGTACTTGATGGTGCTACATAGCCTTCCCGGTTTGGTGCCTTCTTTTGATAATTACTTACTTACTTATAAATATTAAAGTCAGTAACCAAGCAATGGCTTTATATCAACCCTACAACCAAGACTTCCTCAGCTACATACAAACACCACACTGGCGACGAGGATGAACTGTGAACGCAAGTATTTGTTCAGCTTAAAACACAAGGAAGAGCATGCTGTCTCGCCCGGAGGAGGAAGAGAAGCTGTCTGTGAGCACCATACCCGATGCTGTGTGCTAACCAATACTGCGTGCTAACCAATGCTGTGTGCTAACCAATGCTGTGTGCTAACCAATTCTGTGTGCTAACCAATTCTGTGTGCTAACCAATGCTGTGTGCTAACCAAGGCTATGTGCTACCCAAGCTGTGCTGACTGAAGCTGTGTACTGAGGAATCTGCCGATGCTGTGTACGAAACGACACTTTGATGCTGTATACAAAACCCAATGTTTTGTATACGAAACGCGCTCTGTGCTACAATTATTCACGCTGTGAACCAACTGCTGCCAATTGCTGTGCAGCTGTAGATAGGAACAACACCACATGTATACAGAGCTAGGTAAGAAGTCAGTTGCTGCTGTGTTGTGCACTGTTGTGAACTTTTGCAATAAAATGCTTGTGTGCTTTGCAAAATTAAAGTAATTACAGTGAATTCTTAACTAACATATACAGTGCAGTAAGTGTTTAATATTCTGAGAAAGATTTAAGTGTTAAGTTTACTTTTATACAGTAAAAAATGGCAAATATACCTATGTTTCCTGCATTTGATCCTGACTGTGACCAGACAAACCTGTCACAGAGGTGGACCAAATGGCTTAAGAGGTTTGAAAATTTGTTGATAGTTTCTGACATCAAAAGTGCTGAAAGAAAGCGTGCCTTTCTACTTCATTATGCAGGTGATCGAGTTTGTGACATCTTTGATACACTGAAAGACACTGGTGGTGCCAAAGATTATGATATTGCCAAAGCCAAATTAACTGAACATTTCAAACCAAGACAAAATACTGCAATGGAAATTATGCATTTCAGGAGAGCCAGACAACTCTCTAATGAAACCGTTGATCAATACCACACACGTCTGCAGGGTTTAGCAGCCCATTGTGAGTTTGCTGATGTTGACAAAGAAATCAAACAGCAAATAATTGAAACATGCACATCTACACGTCTCCGTCGAAAAGCTCTAGAACTTGTTGATGATGAAAGTTCTCTTACCAAGATACTGGATATTGCTCGTCGAATGGAAGATGCTGCACGTGATGCTCGTGTCATGGAGTGCAGTGCCAATAACGGTTCTGCCACTGTTACTAACAGTGATGAGGTATGTAAGGTTCAGGGAGGACACCATGATCAAAGAAGATATCATGGCAAACCTAACAGCAAATTGAGCCAAGAACCACATCACAAATGGGGTCAAGGAACAAGACTCAAGCAATCACGACGACCCACATCAGAAGGTGTCAACAATAAATGTTACAATTGTGGAGGAGACTACCCACACCAAGATAATGTTTGTCCTGCTCAAGGTAAGAAGTGCTATGAGTGTGGAAAACTAGGTAATTTTGGTGCTATGTGTCGTTCCGCACTCAAGAAACCACAGTCAGTGAATAAAAGCACTGTATGAGGATCAGTTCATAGGGGTCGAGGTGATAAACACAATATTGCACCTCATATCCAAAATGTTAATAATGTACAAGACAACATTTCATTACAACCAGTCTCAGAAAACAGTGAATGTAATTACATTTATGGAGTACAATCAATCACAGAATGGAATGATCTTCCAAACCCAGAGACTATAGTATACATTGCTGGTATTTGTCTCAAAGTTCTCATTGACACTGGATCAAACATTGACACCATTGCTGACTGCCACTATGAGAAAATTAAAAAACAGTTCCCAAAGCTTGAAAACTACAATGGCAAAGCCACTACCTATGCTTCAAAGGTAGCCTTGCCAGTGATTGGAACTTTCACTGCAGAGATTAAGTCAAAAAGTGCATTGCTCACTACTACATTCCATGTTGTTAGGAATGCAAAGGAGTCTCTACTCAGTTACAAGACTTCAACCAAATTGGGGCTACTTCAGCTTTCTAATGCTGTAGCAGTGGAAGCTGCAGACAATGTTGATGCTGTTGTTGCTGAATTTTTTGATCGATTTGAACCCACAGATTGTTCTACGGATAGCAAAGTTCATCTGCACATCAACCCAGATGTAATTCAAGTTGCCGAGGAATATGTACACTCTGTAACCTGTGATGCAGTCCCTAAGGCTCTCACTCTTGATGAAATCCATACTGCAACCCTAGAGGACCCAACTCTGCAAGCAACAGTGGATGCATTGACTAAGAAAAAGTTTCCAAATATCCCACCCTCAAGAGTTGACCAAGATGCATTCAAAGCACTTGAACGCATCCAGACAGAATTAAGTGTTACGCAACAACGCGACACCGTGCTGCGAGGTTATCTTGAGATGAGGTTATCATGAGATGATTTCGGGGCTTTAGTGCCCCCGCGGCCCGGTCCTCGACCAGGCCTCCACCCCCAGGAAGCAGCCCGTGACAGCTGACTAACACCCAGGTACCTATTTTACTGCTAGGTAACAGGGGCATAGGGTGAAAGAAACTCTGCCCATTGTTTCTCGCCGGTGCCTGGGATCGAACCCAGGACCACAGGATCACAAGTCCCGCGTGCTGTCCGCTCGGCCGACCGGCTCCCCTGTACCGGCCGACCGGCCGGAACTCGTATCGTCATTCCAGCTGTTCTCCAGCAACGTGCTCTGAAGCTTGCACATCAAGGACACCAAGGTCTTGTTAGGACCAAACAGGTGCTACGAGAAAAGGTGTGGTTTCCTGGCATTGATCGTCAAGCAAAGGATGTGCATGATGCCTGTGTCCCTTGCCAAGCTGCAGTGGATACTTCAAGACCAACACCTCTACAACCTTCACCACTACCTGCTGCACCATGGACGGAAGTATCAATGGACTTCTGTGGACCACTACCAACTGGAGAGTACTTAATGGTAGTCATTGATGATCACTCACGTTATCCAAAAGTAGAAATCATCACTTCCACATCTGCAAAGGCTGTCATCCCGAAACTCGACAAGATCTTTTCAAATTTTGGCATTCCTGAAGTTGTCAAGACGAACAATGGGACCGCCATTTAATGGACAAGATTTCGTCAACTTTGATGAGCATATTGGATTCAAACACCACCGTGCGATGCCCTACATCCTCAAGCAAATGGAGAAGTTGAGAGATTCATGCAACCTCTCATGAAAGCGGTACGCTGTGCTCATGCCGAAGGACGATCCTGGAAACAAGCTATGTATGCTTTTCTCAGGAACTACCGTGCAACACCACATGGAACACTGGGCAAGTCGCCTGGCGAACTTTTATTTGGACGTCCTATGAGAATCACACTACCTGTCATGCCAGCCGAGGTAACGGATAAACGTCTCGCTCAGAAGGATGCACTAGCCAAGGGCAAAATGAAAATTACTCGTGATCAACGTGCAAAGGAACAATTCATAAAGGTTGGAGACACTGTTCTAGTTAAAAAGAAAAAAGAGGGAAAGCTAGATATGCCGTATGATACAAAACCATATAAAGTGATTAGTGTAAAAGGAACTATGGTAACAGCGAGTAATAAAGATCATAGTATAACACGTAATATGGCTTATTTCAAAGTGATTCCAACTAGTGTAGAAAATGATGAAGTGCAAAGTCGTGCAAACGATAAAGAAAAAAATAGTTATAACCCGACAAACAATTCATCAAGGGATGTTATTGTATTTGGGGACTCTCGTCCTAAACGTCATGTTAAACGCCCTACACGATTTGATGATTAATTGTGTTCCTATGTAATGCAAAGTATTTACTTGTTATGCTGAACTAAATTTAATATTGTTTGAATAATGCAGATATCTCAATATTTTGTAACTTTGTATTACAGTTTCTTTCATATTTGTTTAACATTGCATATGTATTTTTAACATTGAAATCCTGAGTGGTAAAGATTTAGTTGTTTAAATTCTTTGTGTTCTTAATTAATGTTAAATGTATGCAATATCTCTTGATATGTTAATAACTTACTTTGTGTCAATAACTTTGCTTTGTGCTACAAGCATGGTAGACATCCTGTACTCATTCTTTTTAAAGAAAAGGAGGGATGTCATGTTTACAGAAAACGGTACCATCCGTTTTCTATGTGCTGCGGCTCAGACGCCAGGAGAAGGTAAATAAGAGCGTACAGGACGCCCACCAAGCTTGGTAGCTACTAGTCATGTAATCGTTTATAAGTATTAAAGTCAGTAACCAAGCAATGGCTTTATATCAATCCTACAACCAAGACTTCCTCAGCTACATACAAACACCACAATAACCAATGGGAAAAACTGCAAGTGTCTCAAAATGATGCTCCCAGAACAATGCTGGGAGTATCTCTATGGATGCGTAGAACCTTAGAATGGAAACTAATTTACCCTCATTAGAAAACAGGATGAAACAAAGGATAGCCACCATAACAGCAAAACTAATTGCAACCACAGCCAGACTGTCAATCAAAGACAGCATACCGAGATACTTTCAGAAACACCTTCAGTAAAGAACAAGCTCATGGATGGATAATCTGGTCAAGATTCTAGAGAAAGTTGACCTGAAATGGACCATTAAAAACAAAGGGGAAGATAGACCATATCAACACTTTCGGCAGCCTCCTCCATGGGAAGAATCGAATCTAAAGATAATCATTGAAGGA
Source organism: Procambarus clarkii (assembly GCF_040958095.1). NCBI lineage: Eukaryota > Metazoa > Arthropoda > Malacostraca > Decapoda > Cambaridae > Procambarus > Procambarus clarkii. The sequence continues at coordinate 24,716,717 of NC_091166.1, read as the reverse complement.
TTACCAGTTAAAAAATCAGCATGAAACCTGCAGAGGCTCAAGGAAGTAATAGAACAACAAATGGAAACCATTTCAAGACCTACAATGACTCGCATCTTCACAGACGGATCAGTTGATCAAGAAAGAGGTTCTGCTGAGGCAGCAGTTTACACTACCAACCATGAAGCTTACTGGAGCATGAATAGTGGGTGCTCAACATTGCAAACCGAATTATATGCCCTGAAGGTGGCAATAAACCATACAACTGAGAATAATTTACATGATGTCATCTGTAAGATATCTGGGACTTGACTCATATATTCAATTAATTGATTATTGTATTTAAATAAATCGAAGGACCACCCACTTTTGAGAAAAGAGGGAAAACGAATAAAAGTGATCATTAGAATGACCCTAGAGAACCAGTGTCTATGGAAAATAATTAAATGAATAATCACTTGAAAATAATGAATAGACTGTATTATTAATTAAAGTCAAAGCCTCAAATATCAACATTGGGGGGGGGGTATTTCTAGAAGTTCATATATATCTAGGAACCAGTGTGGTTCGTCACTAGTTCATTATTGAGTTAGTAACATAGTAAATCTAAACTACAATAGATTCTAAGATATGATAACTCAAATTATGAATATTAAAGATTATGAATTACTGAGCAACAGACAAAGCAAACACATTAATTACCAAATCATCATTTCTGGCAATAATTTATTCACTGTAAAGATCCTATATGAATTATATGGATATCAGGAATAATATTAGATAAATGTGTACAAAATAAATGTCTTATCTGTAAGACCCCCCTCCCCATCCGGCCCGTTGGCGTCGTGAGGGGGCTTGGTGGACGGCTGCCGGAGTGTGATGCTCCGTTGGGCAGTCCTCTGTCCTTTTCTGGCCTTGCACTCCTGCTGCTGTCTTCTCCAATTGTGCCGGATCGCTTTTCCTTTTCCTTACGTTTCGTTTTTCTCCCCCCTCTTCTCCTATCTGCTTGTCGTTTCCTGCCGACCTTTTGCTTGTTTTGGATTCTTTCTTTGGACTTCTTTTATTTTGACGCCCGGGTGCTTGAGGAGCCATACTCTTGCACCCGTAGAACTGTAGTACCCAACGTCTCGAGCGAGGGGAACCTTTTATTGTCAATCCCCCTTTCGTCGCTGAACCCGATCTCGACGGACTGACGGTTCTTAAGGTGGCGTTTGTGGGGCGTATACTCACGACGCACCCCTAGGGGGCCCCGGCATGATCGGCGATAGCTTCCTGTTGGGTGTCCTGCCTCTAATTGTGGCTCCATGGTGGGTATGGGGGCACATTCGTGGATGAATTTGTCATTTTTCGTCTCTATGTCGTTGAATGTTTCCGTTGTACCCTCTCAGGCTCGTGGGGTGGGCGACCAAACCCCCGAGTCGGCCTGTATTGGAAGACGAGGCTCTGTAGCTCCCGCTGCGTTGGGCCCCGACCTTGCTCCTCCTTTGACCGTCCTGACTTCTTCCCCCAGCTCCCCTCCCTCCTCTGTGGTTGGGTCGAGCCTCCAGCCCCCGGTGGTGACCACTTCGTCCCCTGGTGTGGCTAAGTCTTTCGTTGTGACTACTGCGCCTTTTGACCCCTCTCTCTCTAGGGGTACTCAACGCCGTTCGCGCCCCAACCGCACTCGCTCGATTCCTTCTCGTGCCGATGCGTATCAGGCCTTGTTTGGTCCTGCTTCATGGGCCAAATACTTTGATCTCCTCCCTCTTGATTCTGCGCCTCCTGACGATTTCTCCCTCCATCGGCATCTTGTAGATTCCGTGGATGCGTCTGTTACTTTCAACCCCACTCGTCTCGGTACACGCGTCGTTGCTGCTCCTTCTCAGGATGCGGCTTCCCGCTTGGCTGCCTTATCTTGCCTTGGCGAGATCCCTGTTCGGGTCTCCAAGAACGTTCAGATGAATGCCAGTGTTGGCACTATTCTCCTCCCACCCCATGTTGCAACCGGTGTTCGGAATCTGCAGGATTGCCACGATGATATTCGGCATATCCTTGATGCCCAAGGCCATTCTGTCCTCCAGGTTGACTCGTTTACTCGTCCCCCTCGTGGTCGTCGCCGTCAACCCCTTCGCGTTGTGAAGATCACCTTTGATGGTAGGACCCTTCCATCCTCTGTCATTCTTGCTGGTGCTAGGTGCTCTGTCCAGGAGTATATTCCTTCTCCTCGACTTTGTAACAAGTGCTGGAGGTTTGGGCATGGTGCCCTCCGCTGCTCTGGGACTGTCTCTCTCTGTCCTTTGTGTGGGAGTGAAGGTCACTCTAAGTCGGAGTGCACTTCTCCCCAGGCTCGTTGCCTCAACTGCGGTGAGGCCCATCCTACCTTCTCCCGTGTGTGTGTCCATTACAAGCTTGAGGCAGCCGTCCTCGACTTAAAGCACCGGGAGCGTTTATCTTTTCCTGAGGCGAGGCGCCAGGTTCGCCGGCTCCCGCCTTTTGCTAATATCTCTTATGCTCGCGTGTTGCGCTCTTCCTCTCCTCGTCCTACCCGCCTTCCTCAGACTCACAACCGTTTCCGGGCCTTGGACCCTGATGCGCCCACTGCCCCCTCCTTTGTTCCTTTGGGTTCTCTCCCGAAGGATCCTCCTCCTGGTCCTCTGTCTGGGGTTCCCCTTCCTTCTACCCGGTCTGTCGTGTCTCCAGTGTCTTCTTCCTCGTCCCCCTCCGATCCTCCTTCCCATCCTCTTCCTCCATCTATCGGCTCTCCCCACCGCCTGTCGGTGCGGGCGGATGTCCATCGCTCTCCTAACGGCCGTCGTGTGTGCTCTCGTTCGGCTTCTCCTGTTGAGACACTGGAATCCGTTGCCCGGTACGTAGTCGCTGGGACACCGGTCTCTTTAAGTCAGAAGCGAAAGCCTGGCTCCTCTCCTTCCTGTTCCCCGGCGGGTAAGAAGGCTTCGCTTTCTTCCTCAGCTCCTACTTCTGGCTCTGTTGCTCCTTCCCCTCCCGTTTCAGTAATTGCGCTCCCTGTTCCTGCTTTGGGGGTTTCTTTGGCCCCTGCTTCCCTTTCGGTTGCTGCTCTTGCTGAGGTGCGCTCCCCTCTTTCTACTCCCCCTCTTCCTGCTGCTGTCCTTGACTGCTCCTCTCCGTTGTCTCCTCCTCTTCCTCCTCCTCCTCCTTCTCCGGACCCCGCCCGCCCACCTCTTATCTGTCTCCCGTTTCCTTCCCTCCGTCTTTGCTCAGTTTACCCATGCCCCCTAACCCTGACTTTGCTGACCCTGATCCCGACCCTGATATTCTTTAACGTGCTCTGTTGCTCTTTCGCCTTTGTTTCTTCCTTGTTCTCTGTTTTTGTCCTTTCTCTTCTCGTCGTTGTCCATTCTTCAATGGAACGTTCGAGGTTATTACGCCAATTTCCTCGAACTCCAACTTCTGATTTCGCGGTTTTCGCCCCTTTGTGTCTGTCTCCAGGAGCCAATGCTTGGTGCTCGTCCTGGTCGTTTTCGTGGCTATTCCTTTCTCTCCCCCCCCCCAGCCATTGCTGGGGCTTCTAATTCTTCTGCTCTCTTGATTCGTGCCGATGTTCCCTTTGTTCCTTTGCTTTTTCCTTCGCCTCTCCATTGTTCTGCTGCTCGTATCTTTGTGGGGAAATGGTACACAATTTGTTCCATTTATCTCCCCCCGAGTGTCCCGCTCTCTCTTCCTGATTTGAAACACCTCCTAGACTCCTTGCCGGAGCCTGTGCTCCTGCTGGGTGACTTCAATTGTCGTCATTCTCTTTGGGGTGACGTTCTGACGAATACCCGGGGTCGCCTCCTTGAGCCGTTTCTCCTCTCTTCTTCCCTGTCTCTTCTGAATTCTGGTGAGCCCACTCATTTGGACTCTCGGACTTGCACCCTTTCTTGTCTTGATCTTTCTCTCTGCTCTTCTTCTCTTTACTTAGATTTCACGTGGCAGGTTCTTGATGACCTCCATGGAAGTTATCATTTCCCCATCCTTGTTTCCTTTTTCTCTTTTCGCCCTTCCCTCTCTTTCCCTAGGTGGCAGTTTGCTTAGGCAGACTGGACCCTATTTACCCTCAGTGCTGCTCTCTCCGACCTCTCCCTTATGTCTCTCTCTCGCGCTCTCCTCCTTTTTCATGACACTGTCTTCAACGCTGCCCTCCGCTCTATTCCTCGCTCTTCTTCTCGGGGTCCACGGAAGTGCGTTCCCTGGTGGAATGCGGACTGTGCTCGGGCTGTCCGCTGTAAGCGTGCAGCCTGGAAGAGGCACCGCCGTAGGCAGACGACCAATTCTTTTCTTTTCTTTCGGAAAGCAAGTGCGGTGGCCCGTAGGGCCATCCGTACGGCTAAACGTGAATGTTGGGCATCTTATGTCTCAACAATTACGTCCGAAACCCCTCTGGCCCAGATCTGGAAGCGTATCCGCAAGATAGCGGGTAAGTTCGTTCCCGATGTTTCACCGGTCCTTCACCTCCATGATACTCTTGTGGCGGACCCGTTGCAGGTCGCTTCCGAACTGGGTTCCCACTTTTCTTCTGTTAGCTCTGGTCTTCATCTTCCCCAATCTTTCCTTCTTCGTAAACCTGTCCTTGAGTCTCGTCCTTTAGATTTCTGCACTCATCTTCAGCTTCCCTATAATGATCCCTTCTCTCTCTCTGAACTTCGTTCTGCCCTGGCCCTCTGCGGTTCTACGGCGGCGGGCTTCGATGGTATTCATTATGAGATGCTTCGCCATCTCCCTCCGAGCACGTCTCAGTATTTACTGAGTCTGTATAATCGGATCTGGGAGTCGTCGTCAGTCCCTGAGGACTGGCTCGATGCCGTTGTCCTCCCTGTTCGCAAACCGGGGTCTCTGGGTACTTCCCCTAAGGACTTTCGCCCTATTGCTCTCTCAAGTTGTGTCTGCAAACTCTTTGAACGTATGGTTAACGTTCGTCTGATGTGGTTCCTGGAACACCATCACCTCCTCTCCCCTTCTCAATTTGGTTTCCGCAAGTGCCGCAGCACGACAGATGTCCTGGTGAACTTGGAGGTCTATATTCGTACTGCTTTTGCTGCGAAGACCTCCGTTGTTGCTGTCCTTTTTGACCTGGAAAAGGCTTACGACACCACTTGGCGTTATCATATCCTATCTCAACTTCATTCTTTTGGCCTTCGTGGTCATCTCCCTCTCTTTCTCCGCGGCTTCCTCTCTCGTCGTTCCTTTCGGGTGCGCCTTGGTACCGCTCTCTCTCACTCTTTTCAGCAATACGAAGGTGTGCCCCAGGGTAGTGTTTTGAGCACTACTCTTTTTCTGGTTGCCCTCAATGGTCTTCTTTCCTCTCTTCCTTCTGGTGTCTTCTCCGCTCTCTATGTCGATGATCTTACCCTTTGTTGTCAGGGTGATGATTCGCCTCTCCTTCAACGCCGGCTTCAACTTGCCATTGATGCCGTGTCGTCTTGGGCCACTGATCATGGCTTCAAGTTCTCTACTTCTAAGACTTGTGCAATGACTTTTACGCGGAAACGGGTTGTTCTTCGTCCCTCTTTTTCACTTTATGGTCATCCCCTTGAATACAAAGATTCCGCGAAGCTTTTGGGGTTATTCCTTGACACTCGTTTGTCTTGGTCTCCCCATATCTCTTACCTCCGTGTTGCGTGCTCTAAGGCCCTTACCCTCCTTCGGGTCTTGTCCCATACTTCTTGGGGGGCAGATAGGCGCACTCTCCTTGCTTTACATTCCTCTCTCGTCCTGTCTAAGCTCGATTATGGTTGCCCTGCTTACTCGTCTGCTTCTCCTTCTACTCTTCGCCGTCTTGATGCTTTGCACCATACTGGGTTGCGCCTCAGTTCTGGTGCCTTTCGTTCGACTCCCGTCCTTAGCTTGTATGTTGACACTGGCTTCCTGTCTCTCCAGGACCGCCGTGATCGCTACTGTCTTCGCTATCTTGCGCAGTCCTTGCAACATCCTTCCTCTCGCCTCTGTCGTGCTTTAACTTTTACCCCTCCTGCAGTTCCTGTTCCTCTTCACCACCTCCCTCTTTCTGTCCGGTTATCTCGCCTGCAGGATTCTCTTTCCGTTCGTATTTCTGATGTTTCTCCTCGTGTTGTTCCTTCTTTGCCCCCGTGGAGGGTCCCTCTTCTGCGGTTTTGTACATCCTTGACCCGTATCACTAAAGCTTTTACTCCTCCTACGGTCCTTAAACGCCTTTTCCTCGAGCACTTTTCTTCTCACTCCCGCTCCGTTTCTGTCTTCACCGTTGGGTCTAAGTCAGCGGACGGTGTTGGCTACTCTGTTGTTTTTCCTGATCGCACTTATATGTGTCGCTTGCCTCCGGAGACTAGCATCTTTACAGCGGAACTTTATGCTATTCTCTATGCTCTTCGTCTCCTGCTTTCTCGTTGTCAGTCTTCCTTTGTAGTTGTTGTTGACTCTCGTAGTGCCCTCATGGCTCTCGGGTCCTTTAATCCGGTTCATCCAGTGGTTGTCGAGATCCAGCATTGGCTGTTTCTCGTTCACAGTAAATTTAAGTCGGTTGAGTTTTGTTGGGTTCCCAGCCATATTGGTGTGTCTTTAAATGAGCGTGCGGATGCTGCCGCCAAGGAAGCTGTCCGCTCTTGTCCCATCTCTCGTAAGGGCATTCCGTATTCCGACTTTTACCCGGTTATCCATTCCTCAGTCCTTACCCGTTGGCAGGCTTCTTGGTTGTCTGTTACTGGTAACAAGCTACGTACTCTTAAATGTTGTGTTTCCTCGTGGCAGTCCTCCTTCCACCGTAACCGGCGGTGGGAAACAGCTCTGGCGAGGTTGCGTATTGGCCATACTCGCTTAACCCATGGTCACTTGATGGAGTACCGCCCTGCTCCTTATTGTCCTAGTTGCATTGTCCCTCTTACGATCGTGCATGTCCTTCTTGAATGTCCTGACTTCCAGGATGAGCGTGTGTCTTGCTTTCCGACCGCTCTTCGTGGTCACCTGTCCCTCGATAGAATTCTTGGTGACGCGGATACTTTTGATATCGTTCGCCTTATGCGTTTTTGTTCTCGTATTGGCATCCTTGGTGATATTTAGCGCCCTCTGATTATTTTGCATATTTGATGGTGCTACATAGCCTTCCCGGTTTGGTGCCTTCTTTTGATAATTACTTACTTACTTATCTGTAAGACGATTTCTGTAACGCCATTATATATATATATATATATATATATATATATATATATATATATATATATATATATATATATATATATATATATATATATATATATATATATATATATATTGTGACGATAATCTCTTTCAAGAGAGATTGAGCCTGCTCTTCCCTACATAATTACGTCAAAATACAAGATACGTTCATTTGTACTGCAATATGACTTACCAAACGAACAAGAGAAAAGCATTGAAAGCTAGATGCATGCGAGCTCTCCATAGAAGGTACGAGCTGGACGCAATGCGTAAATCACACATTGTCACGAGTGACCGCGAGTAGAGTAACTTGTCGCGCGCGCTACGCAACTCCAACTTTTACAACTAGATCTGCCTGCACAGCCTTTATTTATTATTCAATTTACATGAAACTTGCACATTATATGTAGATTTTACGCCTCTAAAAACGGTAGTAGTTTTTCTTATCTACGTAGATTTATTGATTTTATAAATAATGATACACTTCATTTTGTTGCATACGTTTTTGGGAAACTTTTAAAAATCTGTATTATTGCACTAAATACATCTGGGATAAAGATCATACTACCAAATCTTTATTATATAGTAAGGTCATAGCTGAGTGTCGTAGAAATGATTTTGGTTCACAATTGTGGGCTGTGAAAGCAATTGAACATTGTTGAAAATTTTATTTTATTTTTTTTTCTTCTTCTCTATTTAGGCTGAGATGCTGAAACTTGGCCTAGGTGCAGCACCTTTCACATGTATCAGGATAATAAATTATGAATACCCTACAACAACTCTCATAATTCCGGTGAGAAACCCCCTTACTTGTCTTAGCGTAACTTTTCATTTGCCAGTGATTATTCATGTTATTTTGTTTGTTGACTTGTCTTGCATTTTTTTATGAGATTGCCTTTATTCATGTCTTGTTATTCTAGAGTAATTAAAATTTCATTGTTTATATACTTTGTGTTTTGTGTGTCTTCCCATTACCTTACCACAGACGAAAGGACCAACTTTTCTCTTTTTTTTTTTTTATTATGTGACGAGGCCCTGCCCCTAGCTTTTGAAACAGCCGAACACCAACGCTTTACCGTCACATAACGTGGGGGCCTGTCCTAGGAGCTTCACTCAGGTACTGGTGCCAAGTAGTAAATTTATGGTAAGCGTATTTGGCTTTGGTAACGTAGCTTTTCACTATTTTTCATATTCAATTTTATTTTCATATGGTGCTGTGTGTATTGTGCATTCCGAGAGTAGCATATGGTGAAGGTGAGACAACTTTGGATTACGTGGTGACTGTAGGCCTCAGTCATTCTCTTAATTGGTCATCTCTCCCTCCGTGTTATTACTCGTGTTTACCATCTTTTGTCCCTAGGATATTTCTCATATTTTCGGCAGATCATCATATTGGTACCCTGGTACTGTGGTCTGTCCCCGGGTCAAGTGCACCTAATCTTCTGCAATCTGACAGTAGGAGGATAAAGAGGGCCATAGTTCCTCTCGCACGAACTTTAGTTGCTGAATTGGGACCTCAGCAGCAGTTCTCGTCACTAGTTGACACCTCGCACCCCTACACGTCGGTCAGAGATGATGATATTTACATTGGTAGGGAATTAGCCTTCTTTTTCAGAGCACAAAAGTTCGCTAATTCTGTAAGTATCATATTAATTTCAGTGGGAAAAACTTGCGTATGTCCTATAGAGACTCGGCAAGGTATGCCTACATTCTTGGACTACCAATTTTACTTTTGAGGCAATTAACTGTTTCATTTGTTTTAGAAACTCAGTTTCGCTTGTTTAGTAGGATTTTCTTGCCCTTATCCTCTTACATGAGTACCGGGTACAAGATTTCCTGCGACCTTGATTTATTAATCATTTATCATCTTGAAATAAACATTAATTGTTAAAGATTCCACAAGATAGGTACCAGTTGCCACGTTGTCCTGTTTCTGACATTCACCATATCACAACAGTATATTCGTTGTGCATTTATTTGCTAATTTCACCATGTTTCGTCTCCAAGCTTTCCGTGCAGATCCAGTAGGTGCAATAGGGACCTTAAGTCATGCCAAGAGGACTGAATTACAAACTCTTGCACATGAGTATCAACTACAAGTTCCCTACCAAGCCAACAAAAATGAAATACATAACCTGTTACTGGATCATCTCTTAGAGGAAGGTAAGATAGACTCTGAAACTCACGAAACTTATTTTATTGCAGATAAAACTGATTTGACAACGATGAAACTCAAACTAGAGCTGGCCAAGATCGAACGCGAGCAGCACAGAGAAGCCCTCGAGCAACAAAGGGAAGCAGCTGCCATACGAAAGGAAGAAAAAGAACGTGAAATCGCCCTCAAGGAACGTGAAGCTGCCATAAGAAAGGAAGAACAAGAATGTGAAATCGCCCTCAAGGAACGTGAGGTTGCAATACTCCGTGAGCGGGAACGAGTACAGCTTGAAACAAAACAACGCCAATTGGAGATGCAACACGAACATGACAAACAACAAGCAACCCTGACTATGGAATGTCGTCAACGAGAATTCGCGTTGGAAACTTCACACTTCGCTCAACGCCAGCATGCTACCGCCAATCTTCCCGTCAGTTTCAATATATCACATGCAAGTAAGTTAATGCCACCATTCGTAGAGACAGAAGTTGATGTGTTTTTCACCACCTTTGAAACCCTTGCTAATCAACTTAGTTTGCCTGCCGACCAATGGGCAACCCTTCTCAGAGTACATCTTACAGGTAGAGCTGCAGTTACACTCAGTACTTTGGCGTCTGAGAATGACTACCAGACTCTGAAACAAGCAGTGTTGGACGCCTACCTTCTCTCCACCGAAAGTTATCGAAGGAAATTCCGTGACCACCTGAAGGCAAGTACCACTACCTTTCTCGAGTTTGCTAATACCAAAAGGAGATATTTTATGAAATGGCTAAAAGCAGCACATGTCTCTACCTTTGCAGAACTCGTCAACCTCATGCTAGTTGAAGAATTCTTGAGGCGTGTGCCGCCTCCTGTCCGTCTATATTTAGCAGATAAAGAAGAAACCGACTACCTAAAGTGTGCTAAGTCGGCTGACACTTACAGCCTCATCCACCGGCTGACACCAGAACCATCTTCCAGTAAGAAGTCGTGGTACAGTTACGAGAAAGTGAGTACCGATCAAGCTGGCTCGCAATTGTACTGTAAGTATTGTAGACTCTATGGACATACCATAGATAAATGTGGTAAGTCTCAATACAAAGGAAACACCGAAACGCCAAAACCCAAACAGACTCCTCCTAAGTCCGGTAAGCCTGTGATGAATGTTGGTGTTCATGTTAATGATCTTTCTCTTTTCAGTAAACACCTGTATACTGGAACTGTCTCTGCCAACGGTTCAAATACGGAGGAACGTTTCAAACTGAAGATCTTGAGGGACACAGCGGCTCTTCAATCGATTATTTTGAAGTCGGCTGTGCCCAACATCGCCTACACCGGAAAAACTGTCTTCATCACTGACCTCACTGCTACCACTCCTTATCCTCTCGCCAGAGTCCACCTGGATTGTCCCTTCGTGAGCGGAGAAGTCCAAGTCGCCATCAGGGAAAAGCCTTTTCCCATGCCTGGAGTGCATCTTCTCCTGGGCAACGACTTGGCAGAAGACCTGCAACCGACCAACCTGATCGTCATGGACAAACCCCAGGTGTGTACCTCTGTGATGGATAATCCCATTTTTGAGTATGTTCCAGCAAAGGTTCAAGAGAGTGATGAAGTTTCTCCTCCAGTTTTAGTGACCACTCGTGCACAAGCTGCACGACCACAGCCAGCTGACTCTACTGCTACCGCTGTCCCTCAAGACCCTCAGAAACTACCCCCGAATCTGACCAAGTTGGAGTTCCGTAAGTTACAGAGGGAAGATCTTACCTTGACACCATTATTTTTCCAGGCTGAGACTCAACCTGACAGTATTCCTGGGTTCTTCCTAGAGAACGAGTTGCTCTACCGCAGATATAGACCCAGTAAACTGAAGGAGGAGGACGATTGGGCCAACGTCGAACAACTAGTGATTCCTGCCAGCCTGCGGCCCACTATTCTACACCTGGCCCACGGAGCACTCTCCCACTACGGATTTAACAAGACCTACCATGGAATCCGTCAAGACTACTACTGGCCAGGTATGGTAAATAGCGTCAAACAGTACGTCAAACAGTGTCATACATGTCAGATGGCAGGTAAACCGAACATCTCTATTCCCAGAGCACCACTGACTCCCATACAGGTGCCTGCGGAACCTTTCCACAGACTTATTATAGACTGTGTTGGTCCTTTACCTCGGACCAGTTCAGGTAACGCCTATATCTTAACCATCCTGTGTCCTACCACCAGATTCCCCATAGCAGTTCCAGTAAAAAACATTACGGCTGCTACGGTTGTGAAACACTTATTGAAGATCTTCACCCAGTATGGATTTCCAAGGGAGGTTCAGAACGACTGTGGCACCAACTTCACCAGTGATCTCTTCAAGAAGACACTGGAAGAGTTCAACATCAAACAGGTATTGTCCAGCCCCTATCATCCTGCTTCACAGGGTTCTCTTGAGCGTAGTCATCAGACTATTAAAGCACTCCTGAAGAAGTTTTGTAATGAAAGCTCTAAGGATTGGGATAAGCAAATTGACCTTATAATGTGTATTTTTAGAAGTCTCCCCAATGAGTCCCTAGGAGTATCTCCTTATGAGATGCTCTACGGACGTAAGTGCCGTACTCCTCTCAAGGCTTTCAAAGACTCTCTACGTGATGCCACCTTCAGTGAGCATCAGAATGTGCCCCAGTTTCTTCAAAACCTACAACACATTCTAGAGAGGGTCCGCAGTTTTGCCCAAGATAATCTATTGAAAGCACAGGAGAGGATGAAGAATCATTACGACCAGACCAGCAAAGTAAGGAAATTTAAGCCGGGAGACTTCGTACTTGCTTATTTCCCTATCCCAGGTTCTCCTTTACAAAACAGGTTTTCAGGACCCTACCGCATCAAGGAGTGCAGAAACAACCATAACTACGTTCTAGAGACTCCAGATAGGCGGCGGAAGACCCAGTTGTGCCACGTCAACCTCCTGAAGCTATATAATGGTACTCCTCCCACTGTCATGATTAATTACTCCTCATTTAAAGAGCCATACATCCACAGTGAGACCTTCCCTGCTTCACCTCCCGAAAGCACTGACAAGGAGTCAGCGCTTTCTAATTCGGAAATCCTAACTGATCTTCCCAACTATTTTCAGGACAATCATAGTGCACCTCTCGTCAAGATCTTCAGAGAATATCAAGAGTTGTTCCGAGATGATCCCCAAGTGTGTAATGTTACCCAGCACGACATCCAACTGCTCCCTGACACCCGGCCGATTCGTCAACCCTTCTACCGAATCAGCCCTAGCAAGAAGGAAGTCATGCGTGCTGAGGTGCAGTACCTCTTGGATCATGGACTGGCTACACCTTGTGAGTCCCCCTGGGCCTCACCCTGTATCTTGGTGCCAAACCCCAAGGTAAGGTGAGACTGTGTAAATTACACTAAATTAAATAATGTGACTGTCAAGGATGCATACCCCTTGCCAAGGATAGATGACATTCTTGACGCCATTGGTAATGCCCAGTACTTGTCCCAAGTGGACTTGCTTAAGGGGTATTACCAAGTGTGTATAACGGAGCGAGCCAAAGAAATATCTGCCTTTATCACTCCCTTTGGACTTTTCAGATATGAACGCCTTCCTTTCGAACTATGTAATGCCCCGGCCACCTTTCAGAGAGCTGTCAACTGCGTCATCCAGGGCTTGGATAACACCTATGCCTATTTGGATGATATCGTCGTAGCATCCAACACCTGAAGCGAACATCTGCTCCAGCTGCAACGACTGTTCGCCAAGCTCCTGACATCCGGCCTCACCATCAACCTGGGCAAGTCCACCTTCGCCAAAGGTAAAGTGCGTTATCTGGGTCATGTAATTGGGAGTGGCAGCCTAGCTCCGTTAGACACACACACTCAAGCCATCCAGCATTATCCACAGCCTACCGCCAGGAAGCAGCTCCTGCGCTTCCTTGGTCTTGCCTCCTACTACCGTAGGTTTGTGAGAAATTTTAGTACAGTCGCCACACCATTAATCATTTTAACCAGTCCCAAGTAACGGTATAATTGGACCATGCAGCAAACCGTTGCTTTCGAACAACTCAAATTCCTCCTCTGTTCTAATACCATTCTCGCCTCGCCAGATATCACCAAGCCTTTCGTCCTTCATGTCGACGCCAGTGGTACCGGCATCGGTGGTGTCCTGATGCAGCAACAGGGCGAAGAGGTTCTACCTGTCAGCTACTACAGCTACAAGTTGAAACCCCACCAGAGGAACTACAGCACTATTGAAAAGGAGCTACTCTCCATCGTCCTGGATCTCCAGCACTTTGCTCCATACCTACAAGGTGCCAGGTCTACCACCATCTTCTCAGACCACAATCCTCTCCGCTTCTTACATCAAACCCAATTCACTAACCAGCGTCTTCTACGATGGGCTTTATATCTGCAAGATTTCAACCTGGAGATCCGCTATATCAAGGGTTCTGACAACATCATAGCCGACGCCCTCTCCAGAGTCTATGAAGTAGAAGCAACTCCAACTATCACTCCACCACATAAAGACGTAACTTCTTCCAGAACTGCAGGCTTCGGGGGAGAGTTGTGACGATAATCTCTTTCAAAACAGATTGAGCCTGCTCTTCCCTACATAATTACGTCAAAATACAAGATACTATATACAAGATACGTTCACCAAGTATCGACAAACGTTTTGCCCAGAGAGCAAATCGTACCCAGCACACCTGGCCACCGTTGTAACCAGCTAACTGCTCATCCTCTGCCTGCCTGTTGCTGATTGGCTGGTGTCTCGTCGCCCCAGCCCTCCGCCACCACCACAAGTTGACGTCTGGGCTGCAGTGCGCCAGTCTCGTCAGAATATCTCAGTGCTCAATGCAGTTGACATCTCTCGCTGGTAGACTAAGCCTTGGCTTTCGTATACTAAGGGAGGTGGCAGCTCGAAGCCAGTATTCCAGCACTCATATTTTATTTTGCTATCACTGTAACTTGCCTTAGCCTAACTTTTCATTTGCCAGTGATTATTCATGTTATTTTGTTTGTTGACTTGCATATTTTTATGAGATTGCCTTTATTCATGTCTTGATTTTCTAGAGTAATTAAAATTTCATTGTTTATATACTTGTGTTTTGTGTGTCTTCCCATTACCTTACCACAGACGAAAGGACCAACTTTTCTCTTTTTTTTTTTGATTATGTGACGAGGCCCTGTCCAATACCATCACATATATATATATATATATATATATATATATATATATATATATATATATATATATATATATGTATATATATATATATATATATATATATATATATATATATATATAAATATAACCCAGTTTGAAGGAACTGGGTTCTAGGCTCATTGAAACAACAAGGGACCCAAGAGCTGCAAGCTTTCTTTTCCAGCGCCTCAGTGTGGCGATACGGAGGGGAAATGCGCACTGCATCCAGGGTTCCTGCCCGCCATCTGAGGAGCTGGAGGAACTCGACAGCCTATGACAACCATCTTTGTAACCCATATGTAACTCCTTTTTTGTAACAAAGTTCAAATAAAGTAAATATATATGTGTACATACAAAAGAATGGGGGTGGTAGGAGAAGATAATATTAGTGTTCAGTGAGAAACCACAAGGTCTCCTCTGAATACTTTTTATTTTCTTCTCCGAGGCTATGGGTCCCCACATTGGCACCAGAGTTGGTATCTCACAAATTTATATATATATATATTGTGACGGTAACGCGTTGGTGTTCGGCTGTTTAAGGCTAGGGGTATGGCCTCGTCACATAGTTATAAAAAAAAAGAAAAAACTGGAACTTCGTCTGTGGTAAGGTAAGGAGAAGACACACAAAACACAAGTAAATTTTAACAATGAAATTTTAATTACGTTAAATAAATAAAACATGAATAAAATGCACAAACAAATTCGTATAATAAGATCAATCAATCAAAATAATAAGAATAATTAAATGACACAATGAAAAGTTACGTTAAGACAAAATAACAAGAATTGCAACACAAAAATAAAGGGAAGGTGCTGGAATATTGGCTTTAAGCTACCACCTCTCTCAGTACACGCTAACGTCTAGCCGGGAGGAGTGGTAACCGTGGAAGCACAGAATATTCTGAGGTCTGAGGTCGTGGCGACCCCAGACATCAAGTAGTATGGGGGGGTGGAGTGCAGTTGCAGCCCGGCCGGCGACCAATCAGCAGAGCCGGTAGCGATCAACAGGTAGTTTGGCGGTTTGAGTCTGAACAGGTGTACCTGGCTGCATACGTTTTGCGCTCTGGCAAACCTTGAGATGTTGTTGTCGTTGTTGGACATTTCTTCCATAGTAGTTATATATATTTGTTGCGACGTATTTGTGGAGGGGAGAGCAGGCTCAATCTCTTGAAGGAGATTATCGTCACAATATATATATATATAAATATATAATATATAATTATATATATATATATATATATATATATATATATATATATATATATATATATATATATATATATAATTATATAATTATATATATATATATATATATATATATATATATATATATATATATATATATATTGTGTGTGTATATCACAAAAATAAACACGTGATTAAAAATGTGACAATGTCAGACCACGGAGGAAAAATGAAACATAAATTTCCTTAAGTACTTTCGTATATTAATACATCTTCAGAAGGAGTGATTTTACAGTTGTGTTGTTGTTGTTAAAGATTTAGCTACTCAGGACGAAGTGTCCATGTAGCACGGGCTATGGTGAGCCCGTAATTGAGTTTGGCTATACATGATAACCTTTTTCCTGTGATATTTGGGTCTAAGTATAAAATAGAGGAGAGGACTTGTCCTTTTTCCCTGCTTATTTATCGCTTCTGTTTTAGTTCACTGGCTTTAATCCTGTTTTATTAACATTATCTTGGTGGCGGATGTAGATGCAGAATGCTCACTAATAAGTCCCATTCCTCAACAGCTTTTCTAATCATTGTAGTCGCGGTGGAATGTGCATCTAATGCAGCTGCTGTCGCTGGATTAATGTTGAGTTTGATGTGCAGGGCTTCAGTAGCTTCACATTCCAGTAAGTAGTGCAATAGTGGCGCCTCTGCTTCAGTTTCACAGATGTGACACTCTTTTAACTATTGGGTTCATTACCTCCCAGCAGCACTTGTAACCAAGTCTGAGTCTGTGTATGGCTACTGCAATGTCTCTGGATATCTTTTTGCCAGGCTTGAAAGAGGAGTAACCAGTAGCTTGTTCGTACCATATGGCAGTGGATCTTCCTTCCGCTACTTTGGCTCTGTGGCAACTTTTGATAGTTGAGAATATTTTCTTCTTGATTTGCTCTTTTATCTGTGAGAAACTTGGAGGTATTTGAACCTGTACAACAGGTAGAGCAGTGGCAGTTTTTGCTAGTGAGTCTGCCTTTTCATTACCATCTGTACCAATGTGACTTGGTATCCAATTTAGGGTGATTGACAGCCCTCGATTATGGGCATCGTTTCCTATATGTTGAATTTCTGTGAGGAGTTGTATATTATCTCTGTGCTGACTGGATAACAATGCCTGGAGCAAAGATTTAGAGTCTGTATGAATGATGACATCATGTAAATTATTCTCAATTGTATAGTTTATTGCCTCCTTCAGGGCATATAATTCTGTTTGCAATATTGAGCACCCACTATTCATGCTCCAGTAAGCTTCATGGTTGGTAGTGTAAACTGCTGTCCCAGCAGAACCTTTTTCTTGATCAACTGATCCGTCTGTGAAGATGTGAGTCGTTGTGGGTCTAGAGATAGTTTCCATTTGATGCTTTATTACTTCCTTGAGCCTCTGCGGGTCACATGCTGATTTTTTAACTGGTAATCTTTCAATGATTATCTTTAGATTCGATTCTTCCCATGGAGGAGGCTGTCAAAAGTGTTGATATGGTCTATCTTCCCCTTTGTTTTTAATGGTCCATTTCAGGTCTATTTTCTCTAAAATCTTGACCTCATTATCCATCCATGAGCTTGTTCTATACTGTAGGTTTTTCTGAAAGGATTTCTGTATGCTGTCTTTGATTAACAGCCTGGCGGTTGTTCCAGTAAGTTTTCCTATTATGGTGGCTATCCTTTGTTTCATCCTGTTTTCTAATGCTGGTAAATTTGTTTCCATTCTAAGGTTCTCTCTACGCGTCCATATTGGTGCTCCCAGCATTGTTCTCAGAGCATCATTTTGAGACACTTCCAGTTTCTCCCATTGGTTATCACTGAGGGATGTAAAAGCAGGAGCAGCATAGTCGATGAGTGACCTAACTGCTTGAACGTAGTACATTTGGGTACTGGTAGAGATGCACCCTCTCTAAGACTGGTCAGAGAGCGCAAAACTGAGTTTCTGGCTTTACAGCGGTGCCGAAGGTATTCAATTTCTTGAGTGAATTTCAACTGGTTGTCTATTATGACTCCTAGGTATTGAAAAGAGGTAACCCACTCAATTTCTTGTCCTTGTATTACCAGTCTGATGTCTTGAGTTCTCATTTTAACGGCCATAGCTTTTGTTTTATTGCTGTTTATTTTCACTGCTATGCGTTCCGCTTCCTTGCTGATAATATCTAAGCATTTTTGTGCATGGTTCCTTGCACCTTTGCCATTGATGATGACCACAAAGTCGTCTGCATAGTTAAGAAGTTTGGCTTTTGGTAGCTTGAGCTTCATGAATTGTTCCATGAGACAGTTGAAGAGGAAGGGGCTTAGTATTCCTCCCTGCGGAGTTCCATTTTCCAGCCTCTTTGAGGTCGATGTTTTTCCTTGAAATTTGACTTTAGCTTCTCGGTTAAACAGGCTTCCTTTGGCAAAAGCAAGAGCGTGTCCTTTGATTTCCTTATCCACAAGGCAGCACAGTGTAGCTGGAGTACTGGCTAACTCGAAGGCTTTTTCAAGGTCTAGAGAAATAAGGATTCCAGGTTTGTCATTGATTTGATCCAGGAGGGAGGTAAGGCATTTTGTGGTTCCAACACCTTTTTCTGTAAGCAAACACATTTTGGTGTAGTGGATTAACTTTCCATTCAATTCGATTAAGGGCCATTCTTTCTGCAGTTTTGGCCAGACCGCTTGTTAATGAGATGGGTCTTGGATTTCCTGGGTCTATTGGAATGGGAACTATAATTGCACTGTTCCAAGAGAGTGGTCGGGTTCTTGTCACCCATACTCTGTTGATGAGATTCAAGAAGGCTTCTTCACCCATTTCTCCTAGCTTGCTAGCATGTTGTAAGTGATTTTGTCCTCGCCTGGAGCTGTATTTTTAGTTTTCTTTGTAGCACTTCTGAGTTTTTTCAGATTGAAAGGTTGGTCTAGTTCATCAGGTAAGGCTAAAGCATCATCTATTTTTTTCCATCTTGCTGCTTGAAGTCTTTGTTGGTGAGTCAGAGTTGCTTGAGGAAGTTGAGTGAAACTGGCTCTTGAAGCAAATAGTCTTTCTGCTTCTTGCTCTGGATGAACATGGTGTGGCGGAGCAGGAGGCGATTTTCCTTCGGCCTTGTTAATCTTCCTCCAGATGTCGCCCAAGGACGTATGCTGATTTAGCTTGGCACACCACTCGAGCCATTTTTCTTCTCTGATTTTTGCTGTTTCTTCGTGCACATGATCTCGGACAGCTCTAAGAAGTCATAGATTAGCTTCGGTTCTATCTCTTCTGAAATTCTTTCGTGCACGATTTAGTCTGTTATGTAGCTCTTTGATCCTATCACAATAATACCAATGGTCCTTGTGTTGTTGAGTAATTGTTTTCCTCTTGGGGATGGCGTGATTTGCTGCTCTATGTATTGCATTTATTTAATCTTTTTTCCATTTCTTCGATGTTGTCAGGAGGAGTGTAGTTTTGGTGCCAAGTTTCGAGAGCTTCCTGAAACTTCGTCCAATCTGCCTTGATAAAGTCCCATCCGGGCTCGGGAGCTGGAGGTCTAGGAGGTAGTGCTATATTAAAAACTGTTTTTGTAGCAAAGTGGTCACTGGTCAGAACATGATCCACTGACCAATGACACAACTCATAAATACTGGTGGAAACAAACGTGAGATCCAGCTTTCCACACCACCAGTGTGGGTTGGTTCCGTCGAATTAAGCAGACTGATTTCTGGCACTTCATCCAAAAGATGTTCAATATGTCTTCCGTTGGCGTCGGTTCTTGGTGAATCAAGAAGTAATTCACTATGAGCGTTGAAGTCACCAGAGATGATGATAGGTGTAGTGACTGCTATTTCAAAGATTGTTGAGAGATCCGTGTCATGTTCTCTCTGGCTCTTGTATACATTGAAGATGGACAGCGTTGAGTTCCTCATAGTGAGCTTAACTCCCATAATTTCGACGTTCTGGCCACAGTTGGGCAGGTCTGTGATTGCTGTGGCATTGATATGATTTCTTACTAAAAATGAAATGCCTCTGGTGCCACCTCTGGGAAGTGGAATCCTTGATATCCTGGGATATTGATAAATCTGCCAGTCCTGGTGAGTGTTTCTTGGAGTAGAACAATATTAATGCTATCCTTGAGAAGCACTGCTCTGAGTGTTTG
Source organism: Procambarus clarkii (assembly GCF_040958095.1). Lineage (NCBI taxonomy): Eukaryota > Metazoa > Arthropoda > Malacostraca > Decapoda > Cambaridae > Procambarus > Procambarus clarkii. The sequence goes on along the minus strand of NC_091166.1, from coordinate 24,696,931 downwards.
TGCTTTGCTTTTGAATCCTTGAATATTCCATTGTATAATTTTGAGATTGTCCATTTTTCCGTTTATAGTGGAATCATTGAGTCCATGGTTTTTATAGTACTGGTTTTCTCGACCGTTTGTGTCTTCTTGGCTAGAGTGGAGACTTCCTTCTTGGCGGGTGAGGAGACAACTGGTTGGGCCGAAGCGCCCCTGCTACATCCAGCCACTGAGGCACCCGATGATGCAGGGATCATTATTCCTGCCTGGGGGGTCCCGGAGGCAACGGCAGGCATGTTCGCCCTGCCGCCCCGATCCATTCTGTTGCTGTCTCCCAGTGGAGCAGCGCCCCCCTGCCCCCTCCAGTTGTTGGAGGCCCCGTCCTGGCCCAGACCAGAAGGACCCGGCGCGCCAAACTGTTGCTGATCTTCATTTATTCGGACTTGCCGAGGGGTGTACCACTGGCTTTTTACCGAGGGTCTGGTCGATTGGGGTCTCGAAGTAGTTACTTTGGGTGCTGGGTAGATCCGAAAGCTAGTATTCTTTTTACCCTTTCTGGACATCGTTTGTTCCAGGCGTGATGTGTATCCCCGCAGTTCGGGCATTTTGCTTTCGTTTGTCTGCCTTCTTTGTGCAGATTCTTGCATATGTCGGTATTATGGAGCTCGCTACATACACCACATCGTTCCGGGCCTCTGCAGCCATCTTTGTGGTGACCGAAGAGCTGATATCTGTAACAGCGCATGGGTTCTGGGTTGTACAGTCTCAGCCTGAATTGACCATAGATGCCAACACTCAGACTGTTGATGCGAGGTCCTTTTATTGTTACAAGAACCTGTCTTGTTTCGATATTGTTGTGCTTGCATCTTTCCGCCGTTGTGACATTTGGGCATTCTAGGAGTCTGTTTGCATGAACTTCGACCGGGAAATTTTGAACTATCATTTTGGTGATTTTTTCTTCTGGTTTCAGTTCCACTAGGTGTTCTGTGTTCCTGAGGTTTGTGATTATCCGGATTAGCTGTGGATATGTTATATCTACCTCTAATGTCGGGCTTGGCTCTAAGATCTGATCCTGGATTATTCTTTTCCAGTGCGGCAATGAAAGCATAAGTGGGACCATCCACTGGTTTTTTGGTCTTGAATATGGTCCTTGCTGCTCTTGTGTTCTGGTTGGCTTCTAGTTTGGTTTCTTTGGATGTTTCTTCGGTTCTTCGTTTGTTAGCCTTTCCGTTGCCTACAAGTTGCCACGGTGCTTCGTTTAGGGTTGCGTCGTCGTCAGCAATTTTCTTTGCTCTTGCTACTATATCACTGTGTCCTTCTGACGTTAATAATCCAAGAAGGATGGTTAGGAAAGTCATATCCTGGGGAGACATGGATACACTGTACTAAAAGAGTAACTGAGGGAGTGACTGTAACTGTGTACTGCTACACTCAGCGACTGAAGTGTGAAAAAAAAAATCTAATGTCTGCAAGTTAATATATAGGTGGCGCTAGGTGGATGTGAGGTCCCTGGAGAGTGAGGTGTATGTGTAAGCTAATAAACGCTGTCTCACTTGTCATTAACTTAAAAAAATACTAAAATAATCCACACTTTTCCTAAATTATTCAATAAGAACATAACATAAGAACATAAGAACAAAGGCAACTGCAGAAGGCCTGTTGGCCCATAATAGGCAGCTTCTATTTATAACCACCCAATCCCACTCATATACATGTCCAACCCATGCTTGAAAAAATCGAGGGACCTCACCTCCACAATGTTACGCGGCAATTGGTTCCACAAATCAACAACCCTGTTACTGAACGAGTATTTACCAAAGTCTTTCCTAAATCTAAACTTATCCAATTTATACCCATTGTTTTGTGTTTTGTCTTGTGTTGATACTTTTAATACCTATTAATATCCCCTTTGTCCATTCATCCACTTGTAAACCTCTATCATGTCATCCCTAACTCTTCGCCTTTCCAGTGAATGCAACTTAAGCTTTGTTAATCTTTCTTCATATGAAAGATTTCTAATTTGGGGAATTAACTTAGTCATCCTACGTTGGACACGTTCAAGTGAATTTATATCCATTCTATAATACGGCGACCAAAACTGAACTGCATAATCTCAATGGGGCCTAACCAGAGCAAGATATAGCTTAAGAACCACACCAGGTGTCTAGTTACTAACGCTTCGATTAATAAATCCCAGTGTCCTATTCGCCTTATTACGAACATTCATGCATTGATCCTTTTGTTTTAAATTCTTACTAATCATAACTCCCAGATCCCTTTCGCAATCCGACTTCGCAATCTCAACACCATCTAGCTCGTATCTTGTAACTATCATCATTACCTAGCCTCAGAACTTTACATTTATCAGCATTAAACTGCATTTGCCAATCATTTGACCATTTCAAAACCCTATCTAGATCAACTTGAAGTGATAGCATGTCCTCCTCCGAATTAATTTCCCTACCGATTTTCGTATCATCGACAAATTTGCAAATGTTGCTACTCAAACCTGAATCTAAATCATTTATATATATTATAAATAACAGAGGTCCCAGGACAGAGCCCTGAGGTACTCCACTAACAACATTATCCCACTCTGACTTAACCCCATTTATACTAACTCTCTGTTTCCTTTGGAATAGCCATGCCCTAATCCAAGTTAATATAGCACCCCCAATACCATGAGCCTCTATTTTTTTAATTAGTCTTTCATGTGGCACTGTATCAAAAGCTTTGCTAAAGTCAAGGTACACAACATCACAATCCTTACCACTATCAACTGCCTCAACTATGCTGGAATAAAAAGTTAGCAAATTTGTTAAACATGAACCGCCATTTGTAAAACCATGTTGCGACTCATTTATTAATTTATGTTTTTCAAGATGGAGACGAATTGTATTTGCAATTATTGATTCAAGTAACTTTCCCACAATAGACGTTAGGCTAATTGGCCGATAGTTTGACGCAAGTGATCTATCTCCTTTCTTAAAAATTGGTACCACATTAGCTACCTTCCATGACTCTGGCACTCTGCCTGACTCTATTGATTTATTAAATATGGTAGACAGTGGCTCGGAAAGCTCCTCTTTGCATTCTTTAAGCACCCTGGCAAACACTTCATCCGGCCCTGGGGATTTGTTTGGTTTTAGTTTTTCTAATTGTTTAATTACATCCTCCCTGGTAACTGCTAAACTAGTCAACCTGTCCTTATCCCCACCCACATAGTTCGGCTGAACCTGTCTCAGATTTTAATGGACCTATCCTTTCCCTAGTCTTTGTTTGATATAACTGAAAAAAACCTTTAGGATTTAACTTTGCTTGCTCTGCTATGCGAACTTCATAGTTTCTTTTTGCTTTCCTAATCTCTTTTTTAACATTTCTAACCAGTTGTATGAATTCCTGTTCTAACCTGACTTCCCCATTCTTTATCCTTTTGTACCAAGCTCTCTTTTTACCTATAAGGTTCTTTAAATTATTTGTTATCCACTTTGGGTCATTAGTATTCGACCTATTCAATTTGTATGGTATACTACGTTCCTGTGCTTTGTTTAGAATATTCTTAAATAAGTTATATATTAAATCCACATCGAAATCGTCGTCGTGGAATGTCGTTAAGGACATGTATCTTAAGAAGACTTTAACAAGGCCGTCTGCAGACCCCCTAAGGACATCAAATTCTTTTGCCGTGTTGGAAGATGAGTGCTGTGGTGAACCTGCATGTCACTCGAAACGGAAATCAATGAAGAGCAATGAAGCGCAGGCCCCTCAAAGTGCTCAGAAAGTTAAGGAGGTACCTAAGTGAATTTTGGTTGTGGGAGATTCCCAGGTGAGGTATTTGTGCCAGAGATATGCGGAACAGGTTAAGGGCTTGCTATCCAGGAGATGGAATTGGAGATATTGTTGACAACATGAAAGATATTATGACAAATAACGGGAACAAACCCATTATCAAGGGAGCATTAGGAGCAAGGGAGGAATCCCGATCATATGTGGCATTCTTCCAAGAAAGAGCGTTGGGAATAAATGGATGTCGAGGGCACTTCGTGTCAATTGTCGGCTGGAAAGATATTGCAAATCAAATGCAATATCTTTCATAGACAACTGGGAACACTTCTATGGAAGAAGTGAAATGTATGCTTGGGATGGGGTGCATCTATCGAGTGCTTTGGTTGTTGCAGTTGCGAACTCGTTGGAAGCAGTGGTTAGAGGCATTTGTTTGGGTTTAAACTGTGAGAAGATAGTGGTATGGGAATTGATAGGGAGGAGGGAGGGAGGTAGTAGAAGTATGTGTTTGTTGGAGAAACAAATTGGCAAAATGATCAGGGAAGGAGGCAAATAGGACACTGGGATTTATTAATCGAAGCGTTAGTAACAAGACATCTGGTGTGGTTCTTCAGCTATATCTAGCTCTGGTTAGGCCCTATTTAGATTATGCAGTTCAGTTTTGGTCGCCATACTATAGAATGGATATAAATTCACTTGAATTCGTGTCCAGCGAATTAACTAAGTTAATTCCCAAAATTAGAAATCTTTCATATGAAGAAAGATTAACAAAGCTTAAGTTGCATTCACTGGAAAGGCAAAGAGTTAGGGGTGACATGATAGAAGTTTACAAGTGGATGAATGGACATAACAAAGGGAATATTAGTAGGGTATTAAAAGTATCAACACAAGACAGAATACGAAGCAATGGGTATAAATTGGATAAATTTTGATTTAGGAAAGACTTGGGTAAATACTGGTTTGGTAACAGGGTTGTTGATTTGCAGAACCAATTACCGCGTAACGTGGTGGAGGTGGGGTCCCTCAATTGTTTCAAGCACGGGTTGGACATATATATGAATGGGATTGGGTGATTATAAGAACATAAGAACAAAGGTAACTGCAGAAGGCCTATTGGCCCATACGAGGCAGCTATTTATAACCACCCAATCCCACTCATATATGTCCAACCCTCGCTTGAAACAATCGAGGGATCCCACCTCCACCACGTTACCCGGTAATTGGTTCCACACATCAACAACCCTGTTACCGAACCAGTATTTACCCAAGTCTTTCCTAAATCTAATCTTATCTAATTTATACCCATTGTATCGTGTTCTGTCTTGTGTTGATACTTTTAATACCCTATTAATATCCCCTTTGTTATGTCCATTCATCCACTTCTATCTAGTCACCCCTAACTCTTCGCCTTTCCAGTGAATGCAACTTAAGCTTTGTTAATCTCTCTTCATATGAAAGATTTGTAATTTGGGGTATTAACTTTGTCATCCTACGCTGGACACGTTCAAGTGAATTTATATCCATTCTATCAGAGGTCGCTGAGTGTAGCAGTGCACAGTTGCAGTCACTCCCTCAGTTACTCTTTTAGTACAGTGTAACCATGTCTCCCCAGGATATGACTTTCCTAACCATCCTTCTTGAATTATTAACGTCAGAAGGACACAGTGATATAGTAGCAAGAGCAAGGAAAATTGCTGACGACGACCCAACCCTAAACGAAGCACCGTGGCAACTTGTAGGCAACGGAAAGGCTAACAAACGAAGAAGAACCGAAGAAACATCCAAAGAAACCAAACTAGAAGCCAACCAGAACACAAGAGCAGCAAGAACACATATTAAAGACCAAAAAACCAGTGGATGGTCCCACTTATGCTTTCATTGCCGCACTGGAAAAGAATAATCCAGGATCAGATCTTAGAGCCAAGCCCGACATTAGAGGTAGATATAACATATCCACAGCTAATCCGGATAATCACAAACCTCAGGAACACAGAACACCTAGTGGAACTGAAACAAGAAGAAAAAATCACCAAAATGATAATTCAAAATTTCCCGGTCGAAGTTCATGCAAACAGACTCCTAGAATGCCCAAATGTCACAACGGCGGAAAGATGCAAGCACAACAATATCGAAACAAGACAGGTTCTTGTAACAATAAAAGGACCTCGCATCAACAGTCTGAGTTTTGGCATCTATGGTCAATTCAGGCTGAGACTGTAAAACCCAGAACCCATGCGCTGTTACAGATATCAGCTCTTCGGTCACCACAAAGATGGCTGCAGAGGCCCGGAACGATGTGGTGTATGTAGCGAGCTCCATAATACCGACATATGCAAGAATCTGCACAAAGAAGGCAGACAAACGAAAGCAAAATGCCCGAACTGCGGGGATACACATCACGCCTGGAACAAACGATGTCCAGAAAGGGTAAAAAGAATACTAGCTTTCGGATCAACCCAGCAACCCAAAGTAACAACATCGAGACCCAAATCGACCAGACCCTAGGTATAAAGCCAGTGGCACACCCCTCGGCAAGCCTCCCCATCTGGTCACCACTTGGTCCGGGAGACATCTCCCGTCACGCAGGGTGCAGTCGCGCCTCCACAGACCTCCAGTATCATCTATTGATACTGGTGATGGCTCAAAAGGGCTACCACTTACGAGCTAATCATGCCCGTGCCACCGTTTGGGTGGCTTCATCTTCATCTTAACACATTCACAAGGGAGACATCTCCCGTCACGCAGGGTGCAGTCGCGCCTCCACAGATCTCCAGTATCAGCTCTTGATACTGGTGATGGCTTAAAAGGGCCACCACTTACGAGCTATTCATGCCCGTGCCACCTTTTGGGTGGCTTCATCTGCATCTTAAACACATTCACAAGGGAGACATCTCCCGTCACGCAGGGTGCATTCAAACCTCCACAGATCTCCAGTATCAGCTCTTGATACTGGTAATGGCTCAAAAGGGCCACCACTTACGGGCTATTCATGCCCGTGCCACCTTTTGAGTGGCTTAATCTTCATCAATCAATCACCTCGGCAAGTCCGAATAAATGAAGATCAGCAACAGTCTGGCACGCCAGATCCTTCTGGTCTGGGCCAGGACAGGGGCTCCAACAACTGGAGGGGGCAGGGGGGGAGCTGCTCCACTGCCAGATAGCAACAGAATGGATCGGGTCGGCAGGATGAACATGCCTGCCGTTGCCTCCGGGACCTCCCAGGCAGGAATGATGATCCCTGCATCATCGGGTGCCCCAGTGGCTGGATGTAGCATGGGCACTTCGGCCCAACCAGGAGTCTCCTCACCCGCCAAGAAGAAAGTCACCACTCCAGCCAAGAAGACACAAACGGTCGGGAAAACCAGTACTATAAAAACCATGGACTCAATGATTCCACTATAAACGGAAAAATGGACAATCTCAAAATTATACAATGGAATATTCAAGGTTTCAAAAGCAAAGCACAAACACTCAGAGCAGTGCTTCTCAAGAATAGCATTGATATTGTTCTATTCCAAGAAACACTCACCAGGACTGGCAGATTTATCAATATCCCAGGATATCAAGGATTCCACTGCGCAGAGGTGACACCAGAGGCATTTCAATTCTAGTAAGAAATCATATCAATGCCACGGCAATCACAGACCTGCCCAACTGTGGCCAGAACGTCGAAATTATGGGAGTTAAACTCACTGTGAGGAACTCCACGCTGTCCATTTTCAATGTATACAAGAGCCAGAGAGAACATGACATGGATCTCTCAACAATCTTTGAAATAGTAGTCACTACACCTACTATCATCTCTGGTGACTTCAACTCTCATAGTGAATTACTTCTTGATTCACCAAGAACTGACGCCAACGGAAGACATATTGAACATCTTTTGGATGAAGTGCCAGAAATTAGTCTGCTTAATTCGACGGAACCAACCCACACTGGTGGGGGAAAGTTGGATCTCACGTTTGTTTCCACCAGTATTTATGAGTTGTGTCATTGGTCAGTGGATCATGTTCTGACTAGTGACCACTTTGCTACAAAAACAGTTATTAATATAGCACTACCTCCTAGACCTCCAGCTCCCGAGCCCGGATGGGACTTTATCAAAGCAGATTGGACGAAGTTTCAGGAAGCTCTCGAAACTTGGCACCAAAACTACACTCCTCCTGACAACACCGAAGAAATGGAAAAATATTTAGTAAATGCAATACATAGAGCAGCAAATCACGCCATCCCCAAGAAGAAAACAATTACTCAACAACACAAGGACCATTGGTATTACTGTGATAGGATCAAAGAGCTACATAACAGACTAAATCGTGCACGAAAGAATTTCAGAAGAGATAGAACCGAAGCTAATCTAGGACTTCTTAGAGCTGTCCGAGATCATGTGCACGAAGAAACAGCAAAAATCAGAGAAGAAAAATGGCTCGAGTGGTGTGCCAAGCTAAATCAGCATACGTCCTTGGGCGACATCTGGAGGCAGATCAACAAGGCCAAAGGAAAATCGCCTCCTGCTCCGCCGCACCATGTTCATCCAGAGCAAGAAGCAGAAAGGCTAGCAAATCTATTTGCTTCAAGAGGCAGTTCCACTCAACTTCCTCAAGCAACTCTGACTCACCAACAAAGACTTCAAGCAGCGAGATGGAAAAAAATAGATGATGCTTTAGCCTTACCTGACGAACTAGACCAACCTTTCAATCTGAAAGAACTCAGAAGTGCTACAAAGAAAACTAAAAATACAGCTCCAGGCGAGGACAAAATCACTTACAACATGCTAGCCAAGCTAGGAGAAAAGGGTGAAGAAGCCTTCTTGAATCTCATCAACAGAGTATGGGTGACAAGAACCCGACCACTCTCTTGGAACAGTGCAATTATAGTTCCCATTCCAAAACCTAAAGACCCAGGAAATCCAAGACCCATCTCATTAACAAGCTGTACGGCCAAAACTGCAGAACGAATGGCCCTTAATCGAATTGAATGGAAAGCCAATCCACTACACCAAAATATGTTTGCTTACAGAAAAGGTGTTGGGACCACAGAATGCCTTACCTCCCTCCTGGATAAAATCAATGACAAACCTGGAATCCTTATTTTTCTAGACCTTGAAAAAGCCTTCGAGTTAGCAAGTGCTCCAGCTACACTGTGCTGCCTTGTGGATAAGGAAATCAAAGGACACGCTCTTGCTTCTGCCAAAGGAAGCCTGCTTAACCGAGAAGCTAGAGTCAAATTCCAAGTAAAAACATCGACCTCAAAGAGGCTGGAAATGGAACTTCACAGGGAGGAATGCTAAGCCCCTTCCTCTTCAACTGTCTCATGGAACAATTCATGAAGCTCAAGCTACCAAAAGCCAAACTTCTTAACTATGCAGACGACTTTGTGGTCATCATCAAGGGCAAAGGTGCAAGGAACCATGCACAAAAATGCCTAGATATTATCAGCAAGGAAGCGGAACGCATAGCAGTGAAAATAAACAGCAATAAAACAAAAGCAATGGCCGTTAAAATGAGAACTCAAGACATCAGACTGGCAATACAAGGACAAGAAATTGAGTGGGTTACCTCTTTTCAATACCTAGGAGTCATAATAGACAACCAGTTGAAATTTACTCAAGAAATTGAATATCTTCGGCAACGCTGTAAAGCCAGAAACTCAGCTTTGCGCTCTCTGACCAGTCATAGAGAGGGTGCATCTCTACCAGTACTCAAAATGTACTACGTTCAAGCAGTTAGGTCACTCATCGACTATGCTGCTCCTGCTTTCACATCCCTCAGTGATAACCAATGGGAGAAACTGGAAGTGTCTCAAAATGATGCTCTGCGAACAATGCTGGGTGCACCTATATAAACGCGTAGAGAGAACCTTAGAATGGAAACAAATTTACCAGCATTAGAAAACAGGATAGCCACCATAATAGGAAAACTTACTGGAACAACCGCTAGGCTGTCAATCAAAGACAGCACACAGAGATCCTTTCAGAAAAACCTACAGTATAGAACAAGCTCATGGATGGATAATGTGGTCAAGATTTTAGAGAAAATGGACATGAAATGGACCATTAAAAACAAAGGGGAAGATAGACCATATCAACACTTTCGACAGCCTCCTCCATGGGAAGAATCGACTCTAAAGATAATCATTGAAAGATTACCAGTTAAAAAATCAGCATGTGACCCGCAGAGGCTCAAGGAAGTAATAGAGCAACAAATGGAAACTATCTCTAGACCCACAACGACTCACATCTTCACAGACGGATCAGTTGATCAAGAAAAAGGTTCTGCTGGGGCAGCAGTTTACACTACCAACCATGAAGCTTACTGGAGCATGAATAGTGGGTGCTCAACATTGCAAACAGAATTACATGCCCTGAAGGAGGCAATAAACTATACAATTGTGAATAATTTACATGATGTCATCATTCATACAGACTCTAAATCGTCGCTCCAGGCATTGTTATCCAGTCAGCACAGAGATAATATACAACTCCTCACAGAAATTTAACATATAGGAAAAGAAGCCCATAATCGAGGGCTGTCAATCACCCTAAATTGGATACCAAGTCACATTGTTAGGGACAATTTGAAATGTAGTCTCAAAGAGGGAATCAAAACTGAGCCACACACAGAAACTATTTGGATAGAATTATACGAAAAAGCAAATAATATTATAATAGGAGTTATATATAGGCCACCAAATTTAGACAGAATGGAAGCAAAGCATCTATGGGATGAAATATCTAGGGCATCTAGATCTAACAGTATTTACGTCATGGGTGACTTTAATTTTAGTGGAATAAACTGGTTTAACAAAACAGGGAATAGTGAAGCAGAAGATTTTCTAGAATTAATTGACGATTGCTTTCTTACGCAACACATTAAGGAACCAACACGGGAAAATAATATTTTAGATTTAGTGTTAACTAACAGGGAAACACAAATTAATGACATCGAAATAGGGAGTGAGCTAGGAAACAGTGATCACAAAGAAATCAGATTTAGCATAGAATGGAATAGACCTGTAGGAGAAAATTCTGTTAAAGTGCCAGATTTTCGAAAAGCTGATTTTAATAGCCTTAGAAATTTTTTGGGTCAAATTGATTGGAAAGCCTTGGGTATGGGGTGGGGGCCGGTCTTGGAGCGAGACATGAACCCAGCGATAGGTGACGTAAATGGGGATTTCGATGTGGATTCAATATATAACTTATTTAAGAATATTCTAAACAAAGCACAGGAACGTAGTATACCATACAAATTGAATAGATCGAATACTAATGACCTAAAGTGGATAACAAAGAATTTGAAGAACCTTATAGGTAAAAAGAGAGCTTGGTACAAAAGGATTAAAAATGGGGAGGTCACTTTAGAACAGGAATTCGTACTACTGGTTAGAAATGTTAAAAAAGAGATAAGGAAAGCAAAGAGAAACTATGAAGTTCGCATAGCAGGGCAAGCCAAGACAAATCCTAAAGGGTTTTTTCAGTTATATCGTACTAAGACTAGGGAAAGGATAGGTCCATTAAAAACTGAGACAGGTCAAATAACAGATAGTGATGAAGAGATGAGTAGTATTTTTAATAAATATTTTGTATCTGTATTTACTAAAGAGGAACTTAACAATATGCCTTCAGCCGAACAAGTCTATGTGGGTGGGGACGAGGACAGGTTGACGAGTTTAACAGTTACCAGGGAGGATGTTCTTAAACAAATAGTAAAACTCAAACCAAACAAATCCCCAGGGCCGGATGAAGTGTTTGCCAGGGTGCTTAAAGAATGCAAAGAGGAGCTTTGTGACCCACTGTCAACCATATTTAATAAATCAATAGAGTCAGGCAGAGTGCCAGAGTTTTGGAAAGTTGCTAATGTGATATCAGTTTTTAAGAAAGGAGATAGATCACTTGCGTCTAACTATCGACCAATTAGCCTAACGTCTATTGTGGGAAAGTTACTCGAATCTATAATGGCAAATAAAATTCGTCTTCATTTTGAAAAACATAAATTAATAATTGAGTCGCAACATGGTTTTATAAATGGCCGTTCATGTTTAACAAATTTGTTATCTTTTTATTCTAGCATTGTTGAGGCAGTTGATAGTGGTAAGGATTGTGATGTTGTGTACCTTGACCTTAGCAAAGCTTTTGATACAGTGCCACATGAAAGACTGATTAAAAAGTTAAGAGTCTCATGGTATTGGGGGTGCTATATTAAGCTGGATTAGGGCATGGCTATACCAAAGGAAACAGAGTTAGTATAAATGGAGTCAAGTCAGAGTGGGAAAATGTTGTAAGTGGGGTGCCTCAGGGCTCTGTCCTGGGACCTCTGTTGTTTATAATATATATAAATGATTTAGATTCAGGTTTAAGTAGCAACATTTGCAAATTTGCCGATGATACGAAAATCGGTAGGGAAATTAATTCGGAGGAGGACTCACTATCACTTCAAGTTGATCTAGATAGGGTTTTGAAATGGTCGAAGGATTGGCAGATGCAGTTTAATGCTGATAAATGTAAAGTTCTGAAATTAGGTAATGATGATAGGGTTACAAGATACGAGCTAGATGGTGTTGAGATTGCGAAGTCGAATTACGAAAGGGATCTGGGAGTTATGATTAGTAAGAATTTAAAACAAAAGGATCAATGCATAAATGTTCGTAATAAGGCAAATCGGACACTTGGATTTATTAATCGCAGCGTTAGTAACAAGACACCAGGTGTGGTTCTCAAGCTATATCTTGCTCTAGTTAGGCCCCATTTAGATTATGCAGTTCAGTTTTGGTCGCCATATTATAGAATGGATATAAATTCACTTGAACGTGTCCAGCGTAGGATGACTAAGTTAATTCCCCAAATTAGAAATCTTTCATATGAAGAAAGATTAACAAAGCTTAAGTTGCATTCACTAGAAAGGCGAAGAGTTAGGGGTAACATGATAGAGGTTTACAAGTGGGTGAATGGACATAACAAAGGGGATATTAATAGGGTATTAAAAGCATCAACACAAGACAGAACACGAAACAATGGGTATAAATTGGATAAGTTTAGATTTAGGAAAGACTTGGGTAAATACTGGTTCAGTAACAGGGTTGTTGATTTGTGGAACCAATTACCGCGTAACATTGTGGAGGTGGGGTCCCTCGATTGTTTCAAGCATGGGTTGGACATGTATATGAGTGGGATTGGGTGGGTATAAATAGGAGCTGCCTCGTATGGACCAACAGGCCTTCTGCAGTTGCCTTTGTTCTTATGTTCTTATGTTCTTATGTTCTTATTGGCATAGATGGTAATGAAAGGGCAGACTCACTAGCAAAAACTGCCACTGCTCTACCTGTTGTACAGGTTCAAATCCCTCCAAGTTTCTCACAGATAAAGGAGCAAATCAAGAAGAAAATATTCTCAACTATCAAAAGTCGCCACAGAGCCAAAGTAGCGGAAGGAAGATCCACTGCCATATGGTACGAACAAGCCACTGGTTACTCCTCTTTCAAGCCTGGCAAAAAGATATCCAGAGACATTGCAGTAGCCATACACAGACTCAGACTTGGTTACAAGTGCTGCTGGGAGGTAATGAACCCAATAGTTAAAAAGTGTCACATCTGTGAAACTGAAGCAGAGGCGCCGCTATTGCACTACTTACTGGAATGTGAAGCTACTAAACCCCTGCGCATCAAACTCAACATCAATCCAACGACAGCAGCTGCATTAGATGCACATTCCACCGCGACAACAATGATTAGAAAAGCTGTTGAGGAAAGGGACTCATTAGTGAGCATTGTGCATCTACAACCGCCACCAAGATAATGTTAATAAAACAAGATTAAAAGCAGTGCAATAAAACAGAAGCGACAAATAAGCAGGGAAAAAGGATAAGTTCTCTCCTCCATTTTAAACTTAGACCTAAATATCACAGGAAAAAGGCTATCATGTATAACCAAACTCAATTACGGGCTCACCATAGCTCGTGCTATATGGACACTCTGTCCTGAATAGCTAAATCTTTAACAACAACAACATCATCCATTCTATAGTACGGCAACCAAAACTGAACTGCATAATCTAAATGGGGCCTGACCAGAGCAAGATATAGCTGAAGAACAACATAAGAACAAAGGCAACTGCAGAAGGCCTATTGGCCCATACGAGGCAGCTCCTATTTATAACCCCCCAATCCCACTCATATACATGTCCAATCCATGCTTGAAACAATCGAGGGACCCCACCTCCACAATGTTACGCGGCAATTGGTTCCACAAATCAACAACCCTGTTACTGAACCAGTATTTACCCAAGTCTTTCCTAAATCTAAACTTATCCAATTTATACCCATTGTTTCGTGTTCTGTCTTGTGTTGATAGTTTTAATACCCTATTAATAACCCCTTTGTTATATCCATCCATCCACTTGTAAACCTCTATCATGTCACCCCTAACTCTTCGCCTTTCCAGTGAATGCAACTTAAGCTTTGTTAATCTTTCTTCATATGAAAGATTTCTAATTTGGGGAATTAACTTAGTCATCCTACGCTGGACACGTTCAAGTGAATTTATATCCATTCTATAATATAGCGACCAAAACTGAACTGCATAATCTAAATGGGGCCTAACCAGAGCAAGATGTAGCTTGAGAACCACACCAGGAGTCTTGTTACTAAACGCTGCGATTAATAAATCCAAGTGTCCGATTTGCCTTATTACGAACATTCATGCATTGATCCTTTTGTTTTAAATTCTTACTAATCATAACTCCCAGATCCCTTTCGCAATCCGACTTCGCAATCTCAACACCATCTAGCTCGTATCTTGTAACTCTATCATCATTACCTAGCCTCAGAATTTTACATTTATCAGCATTAAACTGCATCTGCCAATCCTTTGACCATTTCAAAACCCTATCTAGATCAACTTGAAGTGATAGTGAGTCCTCAGAATTAATTTCCCTACCGATTTTCGTATCATCGGCAAATTTGCAAATGTTGCTACTCAAACCTGAATCTAAATCATTTATATATATTATAAACAACAGAGGTCCCAGGACAGAGCCCTGAGGCACCCCACTTACAACATTTTCCCACTCTGACTTGACTCCATTTATACTAACTGTCTGTTTCCTTTGGAATAGCCATGCATAATCCAACTTAATATAGCACCCCCAATACCATGAGCCTCTATCTTTTTAATCAGTCTTTCATGTGCCACTGTATCAAAAGCTTTGCTAAAGTCAAGTTACACAACATCACAATCCTTACCACTATCAACTGCCTCAACTATGCTAGAATCAAAAGATAACAAATTTGTTAAACATGAACGGCAATTTATAAAACCATGTTTCGACTCAATTATTAATTTATGTTTTTCAAGATGAAGACGAATTTTAATCGCAATTATAGATTCGAGTAACTTTCCCACAATAGACGTTAGGCTAATTGGTCGATAGTTAGACGCAAGTGATCTGTCTCCCTTCTTAAAAACTGGTATCACATTAGCAACTTTCCAAAACTCTGGCACTCTCCCTGACTCTATTGATTTATTAAATATGGTTGACAGTGGGTCACAAAGTTCCTCTTTGCATTCTTTAAGCACCCTGGCAAACACTTCATCCGGCCCTGGGGATTTGTTTGGTTTGAGTTTTACTATTTGTTTAAGAACTTCCTCCCTGGTAACTGCTAAACTCGTCAACCTATCCTCGTCCCCACCCACATAGACTTGTTCGGCTGAAGGCATATTGTTAAGATCCTCTTTAGTAAATACAGATACAAAATATTTATTAAAAATATTACTCATCTCTTCATCACTATCTGTTATTTGACCTGTCTCAGTTTTTAATAGACCTATCCTTTCCCTAGTCTTAGTTCGATATAACTGAAAAAAAAACTTTAGGATTTGTCTTTGCTTGCCCTGCTATGCGAACTTCATAGTTTCTTTTTGCTTTCCTTATCTCTTTTTTAACATTTCTAACCAGTTGTACGAATTCCTGTTCTAAAGTGACCTCCCAATTTTTAATCGTTTTGTACCAAGCTCTCTTTTTACCTATACGGTTTTTCAAATTCTTTGTTATCTACTTTTGGTCATTAGCATTCGATCTATTCAACTTGTAAGGTGTACTACGTTGCTGTGCTTTGTTTACAATATTCTTAAATAAGTTATATATTGAATCCACATCCAAATCCCCATTTACGTCACCTATCGCTGGGTTCATGTCTCGCTCCAAGACCGGCCCACACCCCATACCCAAGACTTTCCAATCAATTTGACCTAAAAAATTTCTTAGGCTATTAAAATCAGCTTTTCGAAAATCTGGCACTTTAACAGAATTTTCTCCTACAAGTCTATTCCATTCTATGCTAAATCTGATTTCTTTGTGATCACTGTTCCCTAGCTCACTCCCTATTTCGAGGTCATTAATTTGTGTTTCCCTGTTAGTTAGCACTAAATCTAAAATATTATTTTCCCGCGTTGGTTCCTTAATGTGTTGCGTAAGAAAGCAATCGTCAATTAATTTTAGAAAATCTTCTGCTTCACTATTCCCTGTTTTGTTCAACTAGTTTATTCCACTAAAATTAAAGTCACCCATAACATAAATACTCTTAGATCTAGATGCCCTAGATATTTCATCCCATAGATGCTTTGCTTCCATTCTGTCTAAATTTGGTGGCCTATATATAACTCCTATTATAATATTATTTGCTTTTTCGTTTAATTCTATTCAAATAGTTTCTGTGTGTGGCTCAGTTTCGATTCCCTCTTTGAGACTACATTTCAAATTGTCCCTATCATATATGGCTACTCCACCACCTCGTCTAATATATCTATCTGTGTGAAATAGTTTAAAATCTATTTATTTGATATTCAGCTAATAGTTCTCTATTTTCTACATTCATCCACGTTTCGATAAGTGCAATAATATCTATTTTTTTCTGTGCACACAGGAGCATTTAATTCGTTAATTTTATTTCTTAGACTTCTACTGTTAGTGTAATATATCCTAAGTGAATTGTTATTTTGAGGCCCTTTTCTTTCCCTGATCATTTTGCCAATTCTTTTCTCCCACGAACACATACTTTTTACCTCCTTCCTTCAAATCAATTCCCATACCTCTATCTACTAACAGTTTAAACCCAAACAAACACCTCTATCCACTTCTTCCAATGAGTTCGCAACAGCAACAACCCTAGCTCTCGATAGATGCACCCTATCACGAGCATACATTTCATTTCTTCCATAGAAGCGTTCCCAGTTGTCTATGAAAGATATTGCATTTGATTTGCAATATCTTTCCAGCCGGCAATTGACACCAAGTGCCCTCGACATCCATTCATTTCCCACTCCCTTTCTTGGAAGAATGCCACATATGATCGGGTTTCCTCCCTTGCTCCTAACTAATTCAATGGCTTTCCTAAATCTCTGTATTAGTTCCTCACTCCTAACTCGCCCAACATCATTACCCCCTGCACTAATACAAATAATGGGTTTGTTCCCATTTCCCGTTTAACAAAGCTTAACAACTTAAGCTTTGTTAATCTTTCTTCATATGAAAGATTTCTAATTTTGGAAATTAACTTAGTCATCCTACGATGGACACGTTCAAGTCCAGATTTTTAATTCTAAAATTTTAAATTTTAGATTTTAGATTTCGAGTTAACTAACAGGGAAACACAAATTAATGACATCGAAATTGGGAGTGAGCTAGGGAACAGTGATTATAAAGAAATCAGATTTAGCATAGAATGGAATAGACCTGTAGGAGAAAAATCTGTTAAAGTGCCAGATTTTCGAAAAGCTGATTTTAATAGCCTAAGATTTTTTTTGGGTGAAATTGATTGGAAAGTCTTGGGAATGGGGTGTGGGCCGATCTTGGAGCGAGACATGAACCCAGCGATAGGTGACTTAAATTGGGATTTCGATGTGGATTCAATATATAACTTATTTAAGAATATTCTAAACAAAGCACAGGAACGTAGTATACCCTACAAATTGAATAGATCGAATACTAATGACCCAAAGTGGATAACAAAGAACTTGAAGAACCTTATAGGTAAAAAGAGAGCTTGGTACAAAAGTATTAAAAATGGGGAGGTCACTTTAAAACAGGAATTCGTACAACTGGTTAGAAATGTTAAAAAAGAGATAAGGAAAGCAAAAAGAAACTATGAAGTTCGCATAGCAGTGCAAGCAAAGACAAATCCTAAAGGTTTTTTTCAGTTATATCGTACTAAGACTAGGGAAAGGATAGGTCCATTAAAAACTGAGACAGGTCAAATAACAGATAGTGATGAAGATATGAGTAGTATTTTTAATAAATATTTTGTATCTGTGTTTACTCAAGAGGAACTTAACAATATGCCTTCAGCCGAACAAGTTTATGTGGGTGGGGACGAGGACAGGTTGACGAGTTTAGCAGTTACCAGGGAGGATGTTCTTAAACAAATAGTTAAACTCAAACCAAACAAATTCCCAGGGCCGGATGAAGTGTTTGCCAGGGTGCTTAAAGAATGCAAAGAGGAGCTTTGTGACCCACTGTCAACCATATTTAATAAATCAATAGAGTCAGGCAGAGTGCCAGAGTTTTGGAAAGTTGCTAATGTGATACCAGTTTTTACGAAAGGAGATAGATCACTTGCGTCTAACTATCGAAGAATTAGCCTAACGTCTATTGTGGGAAAGTTACTCGAATCTATAATAGCAAATAAAATTCGTCTTCATCTTGAAATCATAAATTAATAATTGAGTCGCAACATGGTTTTATAAATGGCCGTTCATGTTTAACAAATTTGTTATCTTTTTATTCTAGCATAGTTGAGGCAGTTGATAGTGTTAAGGATTGTGATGTTGTGTACCTTGACTTTAGCAAAGCGCCACTTGAACGTGTCCAGTGTAGGATGACTAAGTTAATTCCCCAAACTAGAAATCTTTCATATGAAGAAAGATTAACAAAGCTTAAATGGCATTCACTGGAAAGGCGAAGAGTTAGGGGTGACATGATAGAGGTTTACAAGTGGGTGAATGGACATAATAAAGGGGATATTAATAGGGTATTAAAAGTATCAACACAAGACAGAACACGAAACAATGGGTATAAATTGGATAAGTTTAGATTTAGGAAAGACTTGGGTAAATACTGGTTCAGTAACAGGGTGGTTGATTTGTGGAACCAATTGCCGCGTAACGTGGTGGAGGTGGTGTCCCTCGATTGTTTCAAGCGCGGGTTGGACAAGTATATGTGTGGGATTGGGTGGTTATAAATAGGAGCTGCCTCGTATGGGCCAATAGGCCTTCTGCAGTTGCCTTTGTTCTTATGTTCTTAAGTGGAGTGCCTCAAGGCTCTGTCCTGGGACCTCTGTTGTTTATAATATATATAAATGATTTAGATTCAGGTTTGAGTAGCAACATTTGCAAATTTGCCGATGATACGAAAATCGGTAGGGAAATTAATTCGGAGGACTTCAGGTTGACCTAGATAGGGTTTTGAAATGGACAAAGGATTGGCAGATGCAGTTTAATGCTGATAAATGTAAAGTTCTGAGGCTAGGTAATGATGATAGGGTTACAAGATACGAGCTAGATGGTGTTGAGATTGCGAAGTCGGATTGCGAAAGGGATCTGGGAGTTATGATTAGTAAGAATTTAAAACAAAAGGATCAATGCATGAATGTTCTTAATAAGGCAATGGAAAGGCGAAGAGTTAGTGGTGACATGATAGAGGTTTACAAGTGGATGAATGTACATAACAAAGGGGATATTAATAGGGTATTAAAAGTATCAACACAAGACAGAACACGAAACAATGGGTATAAATTGGATAAATTAAGATTTAGGAAAGACTTGGGTAAATACTGGTTCAGTAACAGGGTCGTTGATTTGTGGAACCAATTGCCGTGAAACATTGTGGAGGTGGGGTCCCTCGATTGTTTCAAGCACGGGTTGGATATGTATATGAGTAGGATTGGGTGGTTATAAATAGGAGCTGCCTCGTATGGGCCAATAGGCCTTCTGCAGTTGCCTTTGTTCTTATGTTTTGTTCTTATTGAATAATGTAGGAAAAGTGTGGATTATTTTAGTATTTTTTTAAGTTAATGACAAGTGAGACAGCGTTTATTAGCTTACACATACACCTCACTCTCCAGGGACCTCACATCCACCTAGCGCCACCTATATATTAACTTGCAGACATTAGATTTTCTGAGTAGCGAATCTTAAACAACAACATTTGACCTGTGTTGTTGTAACAACAACATTAGACCTGTACATATAAAAATGTATAGCACGCTATACATTTATTGAACAAAAATTCTACCACTTACCCATGCCCGTGACATCTCCTTAATTGCTAAATCTTCAATCAGAGAGCTCATTAGTTATTGACTTGTATTTGACTCACTCGTAAGAGTGTTGGAACTCTCTTACGTTGTGTTACTTCCACTTTCCAAGACAATGGATTCCACTGCTCAATCTGACTATTTTCCGAGTCTTCCACGATCGATCTTAGCCGACGTAAGATCCCTCTCTGAAGAATTTACTGCCGACCAAATTTTAACATTTATTGAGAAGTCACAAGACAGTCTTATTATCTTGCATAATAAAAATTACAAGATGATGTCCGCTAGCACATTTCAGCTTGGAATTTTGTGCGCATTAACTCTTTCCTTGCGTACGCCTTCGGTCAAAATGACGAGGCTATGGGAAGATGTACTTTGGAAAATTACTGACCTAACATTTACTTGGCCGTCTGAAAATAACATAAATTTAAGGGAACTGGAGTCTACTACCTTGAAACCCTGGATATTTACAATATTCTCAGACCCGGAATTGTGCCCTAACCCATACCTGCGTCTGAAAATGATCCATTATATTAGTTATTGGCGAGATTACTTCTTGCAGGATGCCACATTGGGAATACAGGCAGTTGCAGGGCTGGTGATCAATAGTAAATATATCGATCTTAATCATCTTAAGGCAAGTGATAATTTTTTAACTTTAATTGCAAGTCTTGGAAGAATGTTATTAAGCCTTAATATATATGGCCACCTTGATACTCTTGCTGCTGCAGCCTTAGACCAGGTAAGGAGAATTAATGTTGGCCGAGAAGCTTCCTTATTCTACCATCTGGTGCAGGTCCTAAACGAAGTGGCAGAGGCTACCCTAGAAAAATATAAACTAGATAAAGACGAAGAGTATGCTTTATGGTTGTTCAATAATCTGTTGAGTTTGTTTTTGGTGTTGTTTTCACCGCCCACTCTAAAGGCTTATGCAGGTCCTGGACTGGCAAAGATCTCTGCAGACACCCTAGTTACGATCACGGTTTCAATTGTTACAATTGGCTTGACATTACAAGCTAGGGATGGAAGCGAATACATGATGCTCTTGTCCTACTTAAATGAGATTTACCATACAATATCAGTACTTGAAGACTGTAGATCAGTTTCCCAGGTTCTGAGACTTGACCATGAAGAGTATCTGTCTTCCCTTAGCAAGAAGGCAGCAGATTTCGGCTATTTCTTCCATCATTTGCTAATACCATACCAGGAATCATCGGAAGCCGTCCCGGAAGAGTTCAGAGACAGCGTGACACAGTCGCTGATGGAGGCGCCGGTACTTCTGCACTCGTCCAAGATGGTGATAGACGAGTCGACACTGGTTCGCCTGCTGTTGGAGTCTCCCTCCGACCCCTTCACGCGTCAACCTCTGGACCAGGGCTCCTATAGTCGCCTTCCCGAACTTCAGGTTGACATTCTTGCTTGGAAGAATAACACCTAAATTACCGAATAATATAATTATTAGAATATTGAATTTATACGAATGTTAGTTTACTTTTTACAATTTTATTCGGACATAGTAAGGTAGTTTACTTGAATATGTTGTGTAATTATCATTTAAACAATAAAACAACAGAAGTAACAATTTATTAGCATCTTATTCTCACCTATTTAACAATATTTGAAAATATCTGCCAAAATCATTGAGAGGAAATTTGAAGAACGAGAAAAGTTTTGATTTAGATGAGATTAAAGTGGGAAATATAATTGTTTTAATAATTATAATACGCTCGTGCGCCAGCTATTGTAGTCTCCTTCCGACCGACCCCTTCAGGCGTCGCCCTCTGGTCCAGGGTTCCTATAGTCACCTTCCCGATTCCTAGTGATTACCTAATAGTCAACTATCTTTAGCCTCTACCTAACTCTTTGCATGAGAATACCATTGTTCTTTAAATTACAAATGATTCCATCACCCGCCGGACGAAGTGTTTGCCAAGGTGCTGAAGGAATGCAAAGAGGAGCTTTGCGAGCCATTGTCTACCATATTAAATATATCATTAGAGTCAGGCAGAGTGTCATAGTCGTGGAAGGTTGCTAATGTGGTACCAATTTACAATAATAACCGAAATATGAACTTAATAGATTGGCAAGTTACTTGTGTCTAAAATTAGGTACTATGTTCCTCGCCCACTATTGCGTAATAGTGGCTTTAGGCATTGTATGTACTAGCTCTATCTATAAATCGATCAATTTATGTAAAATCACTTGTATGTACCTTACCTGAATAAACATATTTATTTATTTATAATAAAGGAAATGGATCAACCCAGGAAAGAAGATAGATCAACTCAAGAAAGGAGATGAACAGTCACTTCTTTCCTACCATCCTCCTCCTTGTGATAAGATTTATGTCTTCGTATCGCTCAGCGACCCCGAGTTTCTTGATTCTGAAATTTCCTTCATCTACAAATCTTTCTGTTGCTTTGATCACCCTTTACATTTTATCAACTGTGCCTATTCTCAAGCTCAATTTCTTGCATCCTAAACCTGTTTCCAACACTATTAGCACTGTGCTCTGCCTTCCCTTCGAATCTGAACTACTTTAGAGTTCAGTATACTTTTCGTCCTCTTGACATAAAGCTCGCCTTTTGACAAACTAACATTCTTCGTAGCGATCCTTGTCCTATTGGCTATACATTGTTCTGTCAATTAGTAAATAACAAACTAGTAAAAATAAAAGAAAATATGACTCATATTTGTGTCGAAGCTGTAGTCTTGGGTCGATTTGAACTGTACACGCCGAGTACAGTTCCCGATTTTATCCCAAATCATTTTGGGATACATAATTTGTATTACCTACTGTGTGAAGGATATCATCTATACGTGGTAAAGGGTAAGCATCCTTGACGGTCACAAGGTTCAGTTTCCTATTGTCGGTACATTGGCGTACTTTACCGTGCGGTTTCGGCACCAAGATGCAGGTGAGGTGAGGCTCACGGGGACTCACAAGGGGTGGCCAGCCCATGATCCAGAAGGTACTGTACTTCAGCACGCATATTTTCCTTTTTGTACAGGCTGATACGGTAGAAGGGTTGACGAATCGGCCGGATATCAGGTAGCAGCTGAATGTGCTGAACCACATTACACTCCTGGGGATCATCGCTGAACAACTTCTGATGTTCTTGAAAAACTTTGATGAGAGGAGCACTATTACAGTACTGTAAATATTTACGAAGATCATTAAGGATATCCGAGTTGGAAGGCACTGATTCAGAGCTAGTGCTTTCAGGAGGAGAAGCAGGGAAGGTCTCACTGTGGAGGTATGAATCTTTAAAAGTGGAGAGAGATATTAGCACAGTGGGGGGAATCTCTTTATATTGCTTCAAAAGATTGACGTGGCACAACTGGGTCCTCCGCCGCCTATCTGGAGTCTCAAGAACGTAGTTGTGGTTGTTTCTGCACTCCTTGATACGGTAGGGTCCTGAAAACTTATTTTGCAATGGAGAACCAGGGATCGGAAAATATGCTAACACGAAGTCTCCCGTTTTAAATTTCCTGATTTTTCTGCGTTTGTCAAAATGAGTTTTCATCCTATCTTGAGCTTTCAATAAAGTATCATTAGCAAATTTATGTACTCTCTCTAGAATGTGATTTAAGTTTTGAAGAAACTGAGGCACATGCTGAGGGTCACTGAAGGTGGCATTACGTACATAAGAACAAAGGTAACTGCAGAAGGCCTATTGGCCCATACGAGGCAGCTCCAATTTATAAATGGCCGTTCATGTTTAACAAATTTGCTTGACTTGATTTGTCAAATATTAGGGGGACTCCCGGTTTGCCCCCTGCCTTCTTTTTTCATTGCAGCATAGTTGAGGCAGTTGATAGTGGTAAGGATTGTGATGTTGTGTACCTTGACTTTAGCAAAGCTTTTGATACAGTACCACATGAAAGACTAATTTAAAAAATTAGAGGCTCATGGTTTTGGGGGTGCTATATTAAGTTGGACTAGGGCATGGCTATTCCAAAGGAAACAGAGTTAGTATAAATGTGGTTAAGTCAGAGTGGGATAATGGGTTTATTGGAGTGCCTCAATGCTCTGTCCTGGGACCTCTGTTGTTTATAATATATATAAATGATTTAGATTCAGGTTTGAGTTTGAGTAAATTTGCAGATGATACAAAGAGGAGCTTTGTGACCCACTGTCAACCATATTTAATAAATCAATAGAGTCAGGCAGAGTGCCAGAGTTTTGGAAAGTTGCTAATGTGAAACCAGCTTTTAAGAAGGGAGACAGATCACTTGCGTCTAACTATCGACCAATTAGCCTAACGTCTATTGTGGGAAAGTTACTCGAATCTATAATAGCAAATAAAATTCGTCTTCATCTTGAAAAACATAAATTAATAATTGAGTCGCAACATGGTTTTATAAATGGCCGTTCATGTTTAACAAATTTTTTATCTTTTTATTCTAGCATAGTTGAGGCAGTTGATAGTGTTAAGGATTGTGTTGTTGTGTACCTTGACTTTAGCAAAGCTTTTGATACAGTGCCATATGAAAGACTGATTAAAAAGATAGAGCTCACGGTATTGGGGGTGCTATATTAAGTTGGATTAGAGCATGGCTGTACCAAAGGAAACAGAGAGTTAGTATAAATCTATATTTATATCTATAAATCTATAAATATTATATAGTTAGTTAGTGATCACAAAGTAATTAGATTTAGCATAGAATGGAATAGACCTGTAGGAGAAAAATCTGTTAAAGTGCCAGATTTTCGAAAAGCTGATTTTAATAGCCTAAGAAATTTTTTTGGGTCAAATAGATTGGAAAGTCTTGGGTATGGGGTGTGGGCCGGTCTTAGAGCGAGACATGAACCCAGCGATAGGTGACGTAAAAGGGGATTTCGATGTGGATTAAATAAATAACTTATTTAGGAATATTCTAAACAAAGCACAGGAACGTAGTATACCATACAAATTGAATAGATCGAATACTAATGACCCAAAGTGGATAACAAATAATTTAAAGAACGTTATAGGTAAAAAGAGAATTTGGTACATACGGATTAAGAATGGAGAAGTCGGTTTAGAACAGGAATTCATACAACTGGTTAGAAATGTTAAAAAAGAGATTAGGAAAGCAAAAAGAAACTATGAAGTTCGCTTAGCAGAACAAGCAAAGTGAAATCTTAAAGTTTTTTTTCAGTTATATCGAACTAAGTCTAGGGAAAGGATAGGTCCATTAAAATATGAGACAGGTCAAATAACGGATAATGACAAGGAGATGAGTAGTATTTTGAACAAACATAATGTATCTGTATATACTAAAGAAGAACCTTACAATATGCCTTCAGCCGAACAAGTCTATGTGGGTGGGGATGAGGACAGGTTGACTAGTTTAGCAGTTACCAGGGAGGATGTAATTAAACAATTAGAAAAACTAAAACCAAACAAATCCCCAGGGCCGGATGAAGTGTTTGCCAGGGTGCTTAAAGAATGCAAAGAGGAGCTTTCCGAGCACTGTCTACCATATTTAATAAAGCAATAGAGTCAGGCAGAGTGCCAGAGTCATGGAAGGTAGCTAATGCGGTACCAATTTTTAAGAAATAGATAGATCACTTGCGTCAAACTATCGGCCAATTAGCCTAACGTCTATTGTGGGAAAGTTACTTGAATCAATAATTGCAAATACAATTCGTCTTCATCTTAAAAAACACAAATTAATAAATGAGTCGCAACATGGTTTTACAAATGGCCGTTCATGTTTAACAAATTTGCTAACTTTTTATTCCAGCATAGTTGAGGCAGTTGATAGTGGTAAAGATTGTGATGTTGTGTACCTTGACTTTAGCAAAGCTTTTGATACAGTACATTTATCCACTTGTAAACCTCTATCATGTCATCCCTAACTCTTCGCCTTTCCAGTGAATGCAACTTAAGCATTGTTAATCTTTCTTCATATGAAAGATTTCTAATTTTGGGAATTAACTTAGTCATCCTACGCTGGACACGTTCAAGTGAATTTATGTCCATTCTATTATATAGCGACCAAAACTGAACTGCATAATCTAAATGGGGCCTAACCAGAGCAAGATATAGCTTGAGAACCACACCAGGTGTCTTGTTACTAACGCTTCGATTATTAAATCCCAGTGTCCTATTCGCCTTATTACGAACATTCATTCATTGATCCTTTTGTTTTAAATTCTTACTAATCATAACATAAGAACAAAGGTAACTGCAGAAGGCCTATTGGCCCATACGAGGCAGCTTCTATTCTATAACCACCCAATCCCACTCATATACTTGTCCAACCCGCGCTTGAAACAATCGAGGGACACCACCTCCACCACGTTACGCGGCAATTGGTTCCACAAATCAACAACCCTGTTACTGAACCAGTATTTACCTAAGTCTTTCCTAAATCTAAACTTATTCAATTTATACCCATTGTTTCGTGTTCTGTCTTGTGTTGATATTTTTAATACCCTATTAATATCCCCCCTGTTATGTCCATTCATCCACTTGTAAACCTTTATCATGTCACCCCTAACTCTTCACCTTTCCAGTGAATGCAACTTAAGCTTTGTTAATCTTTCTTCATATGAAAGATTTCTAATTTGGGGAATTAACTTAGTCATCCTACGTTGGACACGTTCAAGTGAATTTATATCCATTCTATATTACGGCGACGAAAACTGAACTGCATAATCTAAATGGGGCCTAACCAGAGCAAGATATAGCTTAAGAACCACACCAGGTGTCTTGTTACTAACGCTTCGATCAATAAATCCCAGTGTCCTATTCGCTGTGAGGAGATGGTTCACCAGCTCACTTACAATAGTGCTCTTATGCCTGTGGGAGCCAGTACACTTGTTAAGTGCACTTGTTAAGTGGGCGGACTTAAGTTTGGTAACCAGCAACCGAAACATTTAGTGTTTGGGCTCATGTGAGAGCCCCAGTCATCAGCAGTCCATAAATGTTTCCCTGGCCGGGGTGGCATGTCTGTGGACAGTGCTAGAGCTGATAGCATCATCTCATTGTATGGCATGGAGCCAGACAACTTTGCGCGCGAACGGCTAGGCCGCAGGCGTGGGTGAAGCATGTGGGCCTCCCGCGCTTGCTCGCTGGCCACTTGAGTCGTTGTCATAGAAACAGCCGCCATCTTAGAAACATCTTGAGCCGCCATGTTGGTCGGCCATCTTGGAGCTGCCCTAGTGGCTATGCTACACCGTCACTGATTGGATGAGAGGGGTAGGCCGCTGTATGCCTTCCTCTAATTGGTTATTTCGAGAAGGACGCGGGGAGTAGCCGGTGTAGCGTCATTCTGAACTCAGCCGCCACCTTGTCAAGACGCTCTCTGTACTCAATTCGGCCAAATTGAAGTATAGGGCGTCGTGGTGGCTGGACTACTCAACTGCTGATGCTTCCTGCTTCACCAACGGCAGCGGTCGTCACAGAATCCGGCCGAAGTCGTCGCTTGGAGGGGTTTAAGACATTTTTGTGCAGGGGGTAGAGGTACAGTGATCTGGGATCGTGGAGAATGTGCATACGAGCAGCAACAGACTCGTAGATCCCATACCAGTGTTGATTAGACTTGCTAGTGCTCTGTAGCAGTCGATGGGAACGGGGAAATTCGTGTCAGTGTTAAGGCAAATTTCCCATGTTTTTTGTGGGAGACGCTTTCGTTGTGCGCGTCACCTGGGTATGAACGCTTCACTTCACCGGGGAGTCGAGGGTGCGAACTCAGCCATGTGTGTGTGGGAGGGGTTCGAGTGTGCGCCAATCTTTTCGAATAAATACCGCCGCTTACGCCACTTGGGACGAGCCAGCCACCTATAGCGGGGTGCCTGATGTATGGGAAGGTGTAAAGCCGGCAGTGTGAATGAGTAAGTACCTATGTGTGTATTTCTGGTGATTAGTAGTCTCTAAAGCTTGAATTCGAGGTCAAGTGTTCCATCACATTGTCACGCAGCACCTGTTCAGGTGGAGTGAATTGTGGGCGAGGAGATTAATCACCTGTGTTGTCATCTTGTCAGTCCAGAGGGACTTAAGTCTGGTGTACACAGACGTACAGTGTGTGTGTGTGTGTGTGGGTACACACGGGAACAGAATATACATAGATTAGCCAAGGACTGAGAGGATGTCCATGTAATAATTCTTTTATTCCATTGTGGTAATCATTTTGATCGTCCGTGGGACGGAGTGATATCATTTCCATGTGTGGTCTTGCAGGTGTGGAATTCCAACACTGAGCGCTCAGGTATGTGTAACGCCAGTGATTCCTGGCAATGATTATTGTGGAGTGTACCACAGTGTGGCTTTAATTTCTTGTAGTGTTCCCAGGGCCGTGACAAGTGTGATTTATATAAATATATATATTGTGGTTGCAGTATTAATTAACGTAATTTTGGTGAGTTATGGTGAGTGACGAGGCCGTCTAGAGAGACCGCCCCCGCTCTGTCGAGTAACGTAACTCTGGAGAGTGTTTATCGACATGCGTGATCGATAAATCACTCACCCATGTGATTTAAGGAGTGTGAGATTCTCCTTAGTGTTCCCAATAACGTTTGATAGCTGTAGGCTACATGTGTCAGCAGTAATTATATATATATATATATATATATATATATATATATATATATATATATATATATATATATATATATATATATATATATATATATAATATAGTGTAGTGTCACGGTGCCCAGTGTTATTGTGTTATTTACTGTGTGGTGATTGATATATATTGACCTATGTTCTAGGGGGTTATTGAGAGCATTGGGGTCATTTGCAGCAGTAAGTAAGTAAGTGTGTGCAGTATTCTAATATTTGGAAATTAGAGTACTTGCCGTGTGTGTTATTGCAAGGGGTTGTTATTTGATGGTGATTGTTGCTAGTGTTGAGCAATCACCGTATGTGATTGCAGTTCAGTAAAGTCATTGTGGGGCAGTGTTCTAGAGGGTTCATGTCCTGTATGTTATTTTGCTAGGTTCTGCAGTATTGTCTTTGCAACCGGATTGTAACGTAAATCACTGTGATTTGTTAGTGTGATTTGTCATTGTCGTGGGGGAACTCGGCTGTAGACGAGTACTTGGGTACACATATATTCTCCTGGTTATCTGGTAGGACATCGAAGTCCAGTATTCAGTGAGGTGATTGCGAGGCAATTAATATAACGTAACCAAGGGAACGCCCATTGCTTCAAGAGAATTTTTTCTTTGACAATTTAAGTAACGTAGAATACGTTTGGGTTAAAATACTTTCCTGCAAGCAGCTACGGTAGTCTCGAGGAGCCTAGCCATCAGCCAGATAAGAATTAGAGTATTGTCTGTCGTAATTAACGGTCAGTGGGCCGGGTAATTGACGTGTTTCAGGAAGTCAAAGTAATTAACCTCGATCCTTGGTTGATCGACTCACACGAAGGCTACATTGTTCCATTAACGTAACGTCGTTATCTGCCCGGAAGTACCGGCATTTGATTGACTCGTGAGAGGAGTAACGTCATTTTAGAATAACGTAAACGTGGGGCTAATTACTGTTATTAGTCGCCTGAATTGGTCTGAGTATGGAAGGCTCAGACGGAATTCATACCTTAATGTAAATTGCTGAGCCAGTGTGAAAGGTTGCGTATTTTAATTGTTTAATTATTGATCTTGAGGATAGTAATTAATTACTCTAAAGGTAATCACGAGTGATTACCGTTCTCTTAGCACTTTGGACATTGTAAATCAGTTTACCATCGCTGAGTGATTAGTAACCGATTAACGTAAATTAACGTAACTAGTAGAGATTAATCAGCTGTCTGGAAGTACAGGGATTAATGGGATTTTCTCACTGAATGCTCGACAGGTAGAGTGTTGTTTGATTTCCGCGTTACTAGTGACAGTTGTAAGAGTTGTTAATTTAACGTAAATGTTACCTTGTTATTAACGTAAATGGTATTGTGTTATTAACGTAAATCAATTGTTATTGATTGTTGAGCGTCCGTGGGACGGAGTGTTAACGTAAGGATTAATTTGAGGAAGGGTGCTGGAGGTACCAGTGAACTCATTAGTTATTGTTGTCATTGAGAGACTACTGATTTGATTGCATTGCAACCGCTGTTGCAGGTGTAGACTGCACTGAGGCGTAGAACAGTTAGTAGGTTACTGGAGACGTATTTCAGAACCTACTGTGTCATTTGTTGTAATTGTGATTATAGATCTGTTAGTTCTTGTTTCTTGTTTATTCCTCTGTGGTCACGCTTATGTTCGAGTTAGTTCATTATGCAGTCCGAGGGGCTGGTGTCTAGCTGTCATTGATAGTGTCACAGGAAGGATTTCGAGTAACGTCATTGACATTTCATTTTGTTTTGTTGTAGTAGTTAGTACTTTATTGAATAAACTAAGATGTTATGGTTGTGAGATTTTAAATTTTCTTGACAGGTTATCAAAGAAATTGAGTCCTATGGATGTTACGTTAATCGCAACTACCTCGCAAGAGAGGCAGACCTTAAACAGCAAGAGCTGCCAGTGGCAGATATTTAATCTTAAAGCCTAAGATCATAGGACCGCGGGAGCAAACCGCCAGGCGAAACCACACGGGTAACACCTGTCACTTAGGTCGCTGGCTCCTTCTAGTTAACAAACTAATAAACACTTTGTTTTTTTCGCACTATCGCTAGCGATATGACTATGCTATGTAGCACCCTGCTAGCTACACACTGCGAGAGGCCAAATACTATGATCTAGCCTCAATAATTCTTCAATGTCCCGAGAAATTGACGAATTTCCGCGGACCTCGCTAATCGCGTGTTTCTCCTACCGTCGCTGGCCTACTAGTGGTTAGAGGTGTTTGTTTGGGTTTAAACTGTTAGTAGATAGTGGTATGGGAATTGATTTGGAGGAAGGAGGTAATAAAAGTATGTCTTCGAGGGAGAAAAGAATTGGCAAAATGATCAGGGAAAGAAAAGGGTCTCAAAATAACAATTCACTTAGGATATATTACACTAACAGTAGAAGTCTAAGAAATAAAATTAATGAATTAAATGCTCTTGTCTGCACAGAAAAAATAGATATTATTGCACTTACCGAAATGTGGATGAACGTAGAAAATAGAGAACTATTAGCTGAATATCAGATAAATGGATTTAAACTATTTGACACAGATAGATATATTAGACGAGGAGGGGGAGTAGCCACATATGTTAGGGACAATTTGAAATGTAGTCTCAAAGAGGGAATCAAAACTGAGCCACACACAGAAACTATTTGGATAGAATTAAACGAAAAAGCAAATAATATTATAATTGGAGTTATATATAGGCCACCAAATTTAGACAGAATGGAAGCAAAGCATCTATGGAATGAAATATCTAGAGCATCTAGATCTAACAGTATTTATGTCATGGGTGACTTTAATTTTAGTGGAATAAACTGGGTGAACAAAACAGGGAATAGTGACGCAGAAGATTTTCTAGAATTAATTGACGATTGCTTTCTTACGCAACACATTAAGGAACCAACGCGGGAAAATAATATTTTAGATTTTGTGTTAACTAACAGGGAAACACAAATTAATGACATCGAAATAGGGAGTGAGCTAGGGAACAGTGATCACAAAGTAATCAGATTTAGCATAGAATGGAATAGACCTGCAGGAGAAAATTCTGTTAAAGTGCCAGATTTTCGAAAAGCTGATTTTAATAGCCTAAGAAATTTTTAGGGTCAAATAGATTGGAAACTCTTGGGTATGGGGTGTGGGCCGGTCTTAGAGCGAGACATGAACCCAGCGATAGGTGACGTAAAAGGGGATTTCGATGTGGATTTAATATATAACTTATTTAAGAATATTCTAAACAAAGCACAGGAACGTAGTATACCATACAAATTGAATAGGTCGAATACTAATGACCCAAAGTGGATAACAAATAATTTAAAAAACCTTATAGGTAAAAAGAGAGCTTGGTACAAAAGGATTAAGAATGGGGAAGTCAGGTTAGAACAGGAATTCATACAACTGGTTAGAAATGTTAAAAAAGAGATTAGGAAAACAAAAAGAAACTATGAAGTTCGCATAGCAGAGCAAGCAAAGTCAAATCCTAAAGGGTTTTTTCAGTTATATCGAACTAAGACTAGGGAAAGGATAGGTTCATTAAAATCTGAGACAGGTCAAATAACGGATAATGAGAAGGAGATGAGTAGTATTTTTAACAAATATTTTATATCTGTATTTACTAAAGAAGAACTTAACAATATGCCTTCAGCCGAACAAGTCTATGTGGGTGGGGATGAGGACAGGTTGACTAGTTTAGCAGTTACCAGGGAGGATGTAATTAAACAATTAGAAAAACTAAAACCAAACAAATCCCCAGGGCCGGATGAAGTGTTTGCCAGGGTGCTTAAAGAATGCAAAGAGGAGCTTTCCGAGCCACTGTCTACCATATTTAATAAATCAATAGAGTCAGGCAGAGTGCCAGAGTCATGGAAGGTAGCTAATGTGGGACCAATTTTTAAGAAAGGAGATAGATCACTTGCGTCAAACTATCGGCCAATTAGCCTAACGTAAATTGTGGGAAAGTTACTTGAATCAATAATTGCAAATACAATTCGTCTCCATCTTGAAAAAACATAAATTAATAAATGAGTCGCAACATGGTTTTATAAATGGCCGTTCATGTTTAACAAATTTGCTAACTTTTTATTCCAGCATAGTTGAGGCAGTTGATAGTGGTAAGGATTGTGATGTTGTGTACCTTGACTTTAGCAAAGCTTTTGATACAGTGCCACATGAAAGACTAATTAAAAAAATAGAAGCTCATGGTATTGGGGGTGCTATATTAACTTGGATTAGGGCATGGCTATTCCAAAGGAAACAGAGAGTTAGTATAAATGGGGTTAAGTCAGAGTGGGATAATGTTGTTAGTGGAGTACCTCAGGGCTCTGTCCTGGGACCTCTGTTGTTTATAATATATATAAATGATTTAGATTCAGGTTTGAGTAGCAACATTTGCAAATTTTCCGATGATACGAAAACCGGTAGGGAAATTAATTCGGAGGTGGACTCACTATCACTTCAAGTTGATCTAGATATTGTTTTGAAATGGTCAAATGATTGGCAAATGCAGTTTAATGCTGATAAATGTAACGTTCTGAGGCTAGGTAATGATGATAGAGTTACAAGATACGAGCTAGATGGTGTTGAGATTGCGAAGTCGGATTGCGAAAGGGATCTGGGAGTTATGATTAGTAAGAATTTAAAACAAAAGGATCAATGCATGAATGTTCGTAATAAGGCGAATAGGACACTGGGATTTATTAATCGAAGCGTTAGTAACAAGACACCTGGTGTGGTTCTTAAGCTATATCTTGCTCTGGTTAGGCCCCATTTAGATTATGCAGTTCAGTTTTGGTCGCTGTATTATAGAATGGATATAAATTCACTTGAACGTGTCCAACGCAGGATGACTAAGTTAATTCCCCAAATTAGAAATCTTTCATATGAAGAAAGATTAACAAAGCTTAAGTTGCATTCACTGGAAAGGCGAAGAGTTAGGGGTGACATGATAGAGGTTTACAAGTGGATGAATGGACATAACAGGGGGGATATTAATTGGGTATTAAAAATATCAACACAAGACAGAACACGAAACAATGGGTATAAATTGGATAAGTTTAGATTTAGGAAATACTTGGGTAAATACTGGTTCAGTAACAGGGTTGTTGATTTGTGGAACCAATTGCCGCGTAACGTGGTGGAGGTGGTGTCCCTCGATTGTTTCAAGCGCTGGTTGGACAAGTATATGAGTGGGATTGGGTGGTTATAGAATAGGAGCTGCCTCGTATGGGCCAATAGGCCTTCTGCAGTTACCTTTGTTCTTATGTTCTTAACTCCTCCTCCAAACGAACGTGCAATTTCGATTAGCATACCAATAACAAAAAATTTCCCTAGTAAAACATAATTAAATGTATTCACAGAACATAAATATATTCCAATCAATATCTCTTTAAACTTTCATACGTCGCTTGGGTTGGACGGTAGAGCTACGGTTCTCGCTTCATGCAGGTCGGCGTTCAATCCGCGACCTCCAAGTGGGCACCATTCCTTCCCCTTCGTCCCATCCCAAATCCCGACCCCTTCCCAGTGCTATATATTCGTAATGGCTTGGCGCTTTCTCCTGATAGTTCCTTTCTTCTCATACATTGCGAGGGGTACTTCCCCGTCCGAACGAGTCCATGCTCGACATTGGCTGGCAGCCACTGCGTCGCGAGGCTGTCTGCCTCAATCACCCACTGACACTCAGCGAGGGTGGATGCGTCGCCGTCCCCTCCAGCTGATTCCTCCGTCTTTACTCTCGTATTTCAGCTTACTGCCTTAATGAAACACATCTAACATACTTTAAACACTCGTCATGATCGCTGGGCACACGATCAGTCACAGGAAATTACCAACAGCTGGTAAATAGGCTTACCACTGAATTTATCTGATGCAGGGCACTCGGGTCCCGATCCTCGAACAATTACACTCACAGGTCGCCCACAAAAATCGCTATAGGACTGCCTCCTCAGATTGATTGATTGTTGCCGCCGAAGGCGGCTAGTTTATTGTGCACCCCATACTCATCCTGTGAGCGGTAGCGCAAAAGCATTACAGAGGGCACAAAAGGTCTTTATCAGACCTCATCTTAGATTATTACATAAACAATTTCATCTATCCTTCACACCTTATAGTTACAATGTCAACTAGTTACAGAGAAAGTGCTATTACAAGAGCTACATATTTACAGTAAGTCATCATACATTAATGGTAGGTCTTATCGCTAATACATAATAGTTTGACCAATGGGGATATTACAGTCATAGGGGAACTTCTGTTTATTATTAGTCCTCACAATACACTACTTGTTTCTGAATCTCATATGTCGTTCATCTACTGGAAGCGAAATGTGGATACAGTGCAAGGATTTCAGGTAATTTATCCATGGTAATAAGATAGGTTGCCATATCATACAGAGTGAGCTTAGATTTATCTATAAAAGGCTCAATTTTACTACAATCCAAGTTATAGTGTTCGAGTGTGTGTGTCCCTGTCTTTGTCCACACACTTTACACTTTACTTCATCTAGATCCCTATACAAGACGAACTGCCAGAGATACTTGTAGCCAAGTCTTATACGAGCTGTGACAACATCTGTTAGTCTACTGACTTTGTTTCTTGCCCCATACACATGTTTTACTTCACAGGATTCTTCCCGTCCTGACTCGAGCACTTTGTCGTTCTTAGGCTTCATACACAAACGCCTGATTGGCTCTCTCCTCTTGTAGGGCCACGCAACTAGGGGTTTCCCCTTTTCTGCCAGGAGTACAAACACAGTGCAACTTCCTCTCACGACCTCTGCTGCTCGAATGAGGTCAAGACATTCACAGCAAGCCTCATTCCTTGTCAGCAAAATCTCGACATCTCATGTCAAGTCATTTATTCACATATTTATCCTCTGCCCATGCTTTTAAACTATTCACTAACATTTGCCAAGTATTTAATATGCATTCACATATCAATATTTCCTTTGACCTCTCAAATGGGGCTAGTTTGTTGAATAACTCTCAGGCATGTAGACTCGTTTTTCAGGCTACTTGGGGTCATAACACCGTCCACTTCGACTGGACGGAAGAGAGACAGTCACGCTTTTTGCAGGTCTGCGTTCAATCCCTGACTGTCCAAGTGATGGGCACCATCCCATCCCCCCGTCTCATCCTAACTTGATCCTCATCTCATCCAAGTGCAATATAGTCGTAATGGTTAAGTGCTTCCTCCTGATAATTACCGTGCCTTACCCAAAGACAGTCCCTCATCCCCCTCCAGTCACACTGAAGAGTTTTGTGAGGCTAACCACTAACATCTAGCCTTTGACGGACAGTCAGTCAGACAGACTGGAGGTTAGGTGGAGGAGAGTGTGTTGATAGTTTCTGGGCGATGTGTGGGAGGGAGGAAAAGGGAGCATTTTCTCTTTCCCATTTCCCTCCTCTCTCTTCTCTTCTCCGTCATTGTGTTATTGCCATCACTGGGACGTCAGAAAGAACTTTTTCAGTGTCAGAATTTTGTCGGCGGAGGTGATGTTGGGAGTGTGCCCCAACATACCTGTTCCAGGAGTCCAAGTGGTCCTGGGGAATGACTTGTGTGGGACAAAGGTGTTGCCAGAGCTTATAGTAAAAGCTGTGCCGGAGGAGTACCAGAAGGACTGCGATACGAGTGGAACACCGGACAAGGTAGATCTAGCCAGCATCCTTGAAGGTGAGGCAGAGGACAGTCAAGTCATCGTATACCCGTCCCGTCCTGTGTAGTGACAGAGTCGGATGTAGCCGCCAAGGAAGACATTGGGGATGATGTGGCAGTGTTGACTCCACTAAGGGAGGAGGTCAACGTGGACAAGTCTGGGCTGTTCGGTGAAGGTCCAGCTCAGAAGAATGAGGATTCGAGGGGACAGGAAGTGAAGATGACCCTACCTGAACGGTTCACCGTGAACCGAGCAGACCTGATTAGGGCACAGAAAGAGTTTATAGATCTAATCAGGGAGGTGAAAGGGGGAAACTCATGTCCGGAGTCCCCCGTGTATTACTACTTGGACGATGACGTACTAATGAGGAAGTGGCGACTGGACAAAGCCGGCGCAGATAAGGTATCTTGAGGTTATCTTGAGATGATTTCGGGGCTTTTTAGTGTCCCCGCGGCCCGGTCCTCGACCAGGCCTCCACCCCCAGGAAGCAGCCCGTGACAGCTGACTAACACCCAGGTACCTATTTTACTGCTAGGTAACAGGGGCATAGGGTGAAAGAAACTGCCCATTGTTTCTCGCCGGCGCCTGGAATCGAACCCAGGACCACAGGATCACAAGGCCAGCGTGCTGTCCGCTCGGCCGACCGGCTCCGGTATGGTTGGAGAAGCACCAAGTGTTAGTGCCGAAGGAGTTTAGGGTGGCAGTGCTAGAACTAGCCCACTCCATAGATATGGCAAGGCACTTAGGGGTGAAGAAGACCTTAAATAAGGTGCAGGAGCATTTCTATTGGCCGAACGTGTGGAAGGATGTAAAGAGGTATTGTAGGACATGTTTGGCATGCCAACGTGCGGGTAAGCTGGCTCCGTCTATACTGAAGGCACTTTTAAAACCCATACAGGCGTTTGATGAGCCCTTCGAGAGGGTCTTGACAGACTGTGTAGGTCCGTTGCCAAGGACCAGAAAAGGCCACAAGTATTTGCTAACCATAATGTGCACAGCCATCCGTTTCCCCGAAACGATCCCCCTGAGAAGAGTGACGTCGAGAGCCGTTCAGGATAGACTACAGAACTACATTGCGTGGGTAGGAATGCCCAAGGTTATCCAGTCGGACCAGGGGGAGTGTCTTCCAGTCGAAGTTGTTTAGGGAAACTGTGAAAGGATGGAGGGTAGAGCAAGTGTGCTCGTCACCGTATCACCCTCAGTCGCAGGGAGCATTGGGATGTTTCCTTGGAATGCTAAAGAGCTTGTTGAGGATATGCTACACTGAGGAAGGGAGTAGTTAGGACGAGGCATTACCATCCGTGTTGTTCGCCATCAGGGATGCGGTAGTAGAATCGCTTGGATTCACCCCATTTCAACTGATGTACGGGCACTCCGTGAGGAGCCCAGTGGGCGCCCTGAAGGAGCAGCTCACCGTGGATAGGCCTAAAGTGGATGTGGGACGATATGTGAAAACTTTTAGAGAGCGACTCTCTAGGGCCAGAGATTTGGCCAAGGAAATGAACAAATCCACAAGGGCCGTGACAAGGATTTGAAACTGCGTCCGGGAGCATCCCAGACACTGCCTTAATCGACTGAGCTACGACAGGGTTAAAAGGGTTGAAACCGAAGTTCTACTGAACTTACTGGATCCCGTAGCCTCTCCGAGGCACAAACCAGGCTTTTACACAACCACCCCCCCCTGCACCCGAGCTAAGTCAATAGGCCGTTCTCCCTCTTCACTCTTACATCATCACACACAGAGATCACACTAACGTGATGCATCAAATGAACAAATCCACAAGGGCGGTGACGAGGATTCGAACCTGCGTCCGGGAGCATCCCAGACACTGCCTTAATCGACTGAGCTACGATTAAGGCAGTGTCTGGGTATGTCTCGAAAAATAGACCTGTTGAAGGAATACTACCAGATTCCCCTGTCCAAGGAGGCCAAGAGGATCTCAGCGTTCGTGACACTCGACGGCTTGTACCAATATAAAGTGGTGCCGTTCGGAATGAAGAATAGTGGTAGTTGTTTCCAACGAGTAATGAATCAGGTATTACAAGGCGCGACCGGATGTGCAGTGTACATCGATGATATTGTGGTGTTCGCTGATTCCTGGAAGGATCACGTGGATCGACTTTTAGATTTGTTCGATCGATTGGAGAAGGCCAACATGACGATCAACTTAGCAAAAAGCGAGTTCGGGAGAGCCCGCCTGGAGTACTTTGGATATATAGTAGGGCAAGGCAAGGTTGCTCCGATAAGAACAAAAGTGGAGGCCATTGACAACTTCCTGGTGCCCAGGAGTAAGAAAGAATTGTTGAGATATCTCGGTATGATTGGATATTACTGGAAGTTCTGCGGAAATTTCTCCACCATAGCCGCTCCTATGACGAGTTTGCTATCAAAGAGCAAGACGTGGGAGTAGAATGGAGCAGCGCAAAAAGCGTTTGAAAAGACCAAAAGACTGTTGACTGAGGCGCCTGTACTAGTGTCGCCTAATTTTGGAGCACCGTTTACTTTATTTGTAGATGCCAGTGATATTGGGGCTGGAGCTGTACTGACGCAGCAGAGTGATGGAATTTACCGCCCCGTGTCCTTCTTCTCGAGGAAGTTCATTAAGCACCAGAGGTCATACAGTACGGTCGAGAAAGAGACTTTGGCCTTGGTGATGGCATTGAAACATTTTGAAGTGTACGTGAGTGGGGGAGGACACCCAGTGACAGTTTATACAGACCATAATCCCCTAGTTTTCCTAAGAAAAAATGAAACTTGCGAACCAGAGGTTAACCAGATGGTTTTTATTGCTCAAAGAGTATGACCTGGTGATAACGCACATAAGGGGGCGAGACAATGTAGTAGCTGATACGTTATCTCGAGCCTAGCCACTAGAATAATTCTCAAAAACAAGGGGGAGGGAGTGTTATGATCCCAGGCAGCCGAAAAACGAGTCTCCCCTTTGAGAATTATTCTATCAAGCCTGACCTGACTAGGACGTCGGAGATATACTGACATGAAGATACATATATGAAATAGCTGGGTAAATTCGCTAAACAATTTAAGATAATGGACAGTGAATAAGAAATGACTGGTTATGAGATGTGGATAATTTGCTAGAAGCGTAAGGCTCGCTTGATAGGAGCTTGAGCCACTTTAGCTGAAGAAATCGTGGGGGGAAGCCGCACTCCGTGTTTGCTCCTGTTAGAGAGCAACCCCTAGTTGATATACCTTCAAGAGGAAGGAAGTGAACAGGTGTCTCAACTGAGGAATAAGTTAGGAGGCGTGCCAGCTCAAGTCAGGAACTGCAGAAGGTGTTGAGGGGACAGTTAAGGCAGTTATGTGGGTAGCCTGAGGCACCCTGAGTGTCGCCGCCCCGTCAGAGAGCGCCCTGCATGAGACCTTATTGTGGTAAGCCCAAATTTAGCCAGTTTACGGTGATTGCCGGTAGTTGATCGTGTGCCCAGCGATCGTAGCGAATGATTTTTCATACGTTAGTTAGACATGTTTTGGTAAGGCAGGAAGCCTAAATAAGAGGACGGAGATGAGGGAGACAGCTGGAGGGACGAGTAGCACGTCCTCTCCCGTCGACCGCCTGGAGCCAAATGACTGGCGGCGGAGAACAGCTCCCAGAGTGAGGAGCCGCCCGCCGGGCAAGGCGAAGCATGGACCAGCCCAAACGGGGGCGTCCACTCTCACAGTATGTAGAGAGCAAAGAGATGTTAGGTGCGACTATATTGTGTAGATATTTTCGTTTATGTGTTTAAGGGGAAACGTTTTTATTGGCGTGTCAATGTGTTGCAGGTTTGTCTTTGGAAGGAGTTGCTGAGAGAACTTCGAGGCCAGTAGAGGAGGATTCAGTGGTTGGAAATCCAAGGCTATTGAAGAAATACTGAGCTCTGTGGAAGAATAGTCCCTATAGTGAGGAGTTGCACCTCAAGCTGTGAGAGGAGAAGCAGTGGAGAAGAGTTTACATGCTTTTGTGATACCAGTGGTGAAGCACCATTGTTGATCAAGGAAGACTTCATGGTGTAGCAGCCAGGAGCGCTGTGGAGGACCCTGGTAGGAGTGGTGAAGCACCATTGTTGCTCAAGGTGTAGCAGCCAGGAGAGCTGTGGAGGACCCTGGTAGGAGTGGTGAAGCACCATTGTTGCTCAAGGTGTAGCAGCCAGGAGCGCTTTGGAGGACCCTGGTAGAAGTGGTGAAGCACCATTGTTGCTCAAGGTGTAGCAGCCAGGAGCGCTGTGGAGGATCCTGGTAGGAGTGGTGAAGCACCATTGTTGCTCAAGGTGTAGCAGCCAGGAGCGCTGTGGAGGACCCTGGTAGAAGTGGTGAAGCACCATTGTTGCTCAAGGTGTAGCAGCCAGGAGCGCTGTGGAGGATCCTGGTTGGAGTGGTGAAGCACCATTGTTGCTCAAGGTGTAGCAACCAGGAGCGCTGTGGAGGACCCTGGTAGAAGTGGTGAAGCACCATTGTTGCTCAAGGTGTAGCAGCCAGGAGAGCTGTGGAGGATCCTGGTAGGAGTGGTGAAGCACCATTGTTGCTCAAGGTGTAGCAGCCAGGAGCGCTGTGGAGGACCCTGGTAGAAGTGGTGAAGCACCACTGTTGCTCAAGGTGTAGCAGCCAGGAGCGCTGTGGAGGACCCTGGTAGAAGTGGTGAAGCACCACTGTTGCTCAAGGTGTAGCAGCCAGGAGCGCTGTGGAGGACCCTGGTAGAAGTGGTGAAGCACCACTGTTGCTCAAGGTGTAGCAGCCTGGAGGAGCTGTGGAGGATCCTGGTAGATAAACCCGGAAGAACCTGAAGATGTCAGGGTAGTGAGCTTCCAGATGTGGAAGGGAAGTTCTGGTTGATTACTTGTAGGGAGTTGGTAGAGTGTTTGGTTGTCATTTGCGTGCAAGACGCAGTGAAAGGTGAGTGATTGTTTGCCATTTTTGTGCCAAGGAGTACTTATACTGAAGTATAGGGTTACAGTCGTAGGCTGGATTGCCTGCAGAGACATACATATGTGTTCTAGGACTGATAGGGGGATCGATTGATCATTGTTGTATATCAAGGACATTTATACTAATATTTATGTTATTGCATTCATACGCTGGTTTTCCTTGCTGATGTTTATAGATATATATTCTCTTGCTGATAGTGCAACATTGTGTTGTAAGACTTTACCTACTTGAGGAGGAAGGTAGTATTAGGTGGCGAATCAGGAGATAGGATACCACTTTATATGCAGATGATAGAGTTCTGATGGTATTGAAGTGCAACCTGACTGAAATAGTATAGAGTGTAGGATTCATTATTATTATTATATGTGTGTATGTATTGTGTATGTGCTTTGTCCAGTAAATGTATCCAAATTTGCTGGTGTTTGCCCTTGTCCTAGTGAGGCTTCCCAGGAAGTAGGTAAAAGAGAGAGAGAGAGAGAAAGAACCAAGACCCCACAACTGCGGACAGGGTAGAACGGAATAATAATAATAAAACAAAGGGGGATTGAGGAGATCATACCACATAAGGAGAGAGTGGGGAGTCACGGCGGCTCGAGTGGGTGTGTGCATGTGACAACGAGGCGAGTGTTGGAGCCGCATCCCCTAAACGGGTGACGTTGAGCCTCTCTCCAAGTGCCAGAAGAGCCCAGAGTGATCTCCTGGTAAAAATAAGCACTCTCCGGGTTTTGGGTTGGTTTGTCGCAAAGGAAGGACGAACAACATCACTATAATAATATGGTACTTTTCACAAAATCGTTTGAACTCTGCAGACCGAAAATTGCTACCGGTGTCAGTCTGGATAACTCGAGGTAGTCCAAACAAAGTACAGAATTTTGTCAAGTGATGGATAACTGTCTTTGCTCCTATGTTTCTTACCAGATAAGCTTCTGGAAACTTTGTAGTGACACACATTAAGGTTATTAAACTTACATGACATGACTTTGTCCTATTCAAAGCGCTTACACAATCTGGAATGATGGGGGGAAAATGGTTCACTTGGAATTATAATTGGATGCAGGGGAGCTTTAGGTATACTCTGATTAGGTTTACCAACTATTTGACAGGTTACACACTGTCTACAATATTTTCCAATATCTTTCTTCAAACCAGGCCAGTAAAAATATTTTGATGCCTGATATAACGTTCGACTAATCCCCGGGTGACTGCTTATTGGATCATCGTGGGCAGCTGAGAGGACTTGTTCACGGTATGCTTTGGGGACCATAAGCTGGGTAACGCTCTCACAGTCCTCTAAAGAGGGAGATAACTTAGTTCTCCATCATCTCATCAGCATTTGATCTCGGAGAAAGTATCCAACATCATCTGCCAAAGCATCCTCCTCCTTAACATCTTCAGAAAAACAGGCATTTAAACTAGGATCACTTTGTTGAAGTTGGGTTAACGTGTGGGACTTTACATCAAAATTAGGGGAAGAGGTAGTAACAGGAGGTATAACTTCCTTACTTGTCACAACTCCCTCAACTGTACTAACTTCATCCAACCTAGCCATATAGGTGTGAACCAAGTTGATTTCCGGTTCTAATGTTGGAGGTTTTCCAGCCATCCCTCCGGTTATAGGATTGGAAACAACACTGTGGGACTTGGCGACTTGAGATCTG
Organism: Procambarus clarkii; assembly: GCF_040958095.1. NCBI lineage: Eukaryota > Metazoa > Arthropoda > Malacostraca > Decapoda > Cambaridae > Procambarus > Procambarus clarkii. The sequence continues at coordinate 24,654,092 of NC_091166.1, read as the reverse complement.
GTGACTGCGCAAGCTGGATACACTTCCGGAGCAATCTCACTCTTTTCTGAGAGAACTCTTCCTGGGTCATTGAACATGATGGGAAGATGACTGTTTACCATAGTGCCGGCAATGTCATTTCCAAGAATTATATCGACACAGGAATAGGTAAGGCATCACACACACACCTTCAGTACATAGTCCAGGATTTTAGTGGGATTTAATGTATACTTGCATAAGGGGAACACGTTGCACTACCCCAACTATACCCTTTATAAGAATTACTTCGTCCAGGTCAATCTTCTTGAACGTGGACAACATACTGGAAGTAATCAGGGTTAACGATGCACCAGTGTTTCTAAACAGGAATCCACTTGTCTACAACTCCAATCAATTTAGTATGAATCATATAAGGGTCAAACTCAGCTAGCCACTGTGGCTTACCCTTACCAAATGTCTCAGAATTATGACCTTGTCTTCTTTCACTCACTACCAAGGCATTTGGTCGTGATTCCGGATGTAACCTGAAACAATGGCGTACAACATGTCCTTTTTTTTGTAACAATAATCACATTGTTTCACATCAGTCGAACTTGTCGAAACTGATGTAGCTTTACTAAGGTTAACAGTACCCTCTGATTTACCAGATGCTTGGTCTGCCCTGGCTGTAAGAACAGACTTAGCATTATAATGACTACTCTTTGACCTCTCAGGATTTGCCTGTCTAGAAGTGAATGCTTTAGGTGCCATGTAAAAATTATTATAAAGTATCTTAGTTATTGTCTCATGTTCATCTGCCAACATAGCTAAATCATGAACATCTTTGTAAGAACGTTTACCTGTGGCTAGTGCCATGGTCAACTTTACAGGCAAACAAGACAAAAGTTCTTCAACTAGGATGAGTTGCTTACGTGACACAAAATCATGAATATTATTTTTATTTAACCAGCTGTCAAAAATTGACTCTTTTACTCAAGCAAAATCTGTAATGGTTTGATCAGGTGTACGCTTGAGACCTCTAAACTTTTGTCTTAATACTTCTGCATTGAGTTTATATGCTTGCAAGATCCTCTAATTAACTGTGGGGTAATTAAAAATACAAATTATTAAATACATTAAATTATTTATTATTTAATTAATACATTATTAATTAAATTAAATTAAATACATTAAATACTAATTTTATAATTAAATACATTAAAAAGCTGTCTTCGAAAGGGAGCCAGGCGAAAATCTCTTGTGCCTTTCCGCACAACTGACCTTGCATAATGGTCATAGCTTTGAAAAATGTAAGAAAAACAATTCGGGATCCCTCTCATCAAATTTAGGTAATTCAAACCCTTTAGGGAAGTAAAGTCCCCTACTGTGACTACTACTAGAACTTCCCTTAGAACCTTACTACTGGCAGTGGCTGCAGCTTCTAGCTTTTTCTCCTGAAGCGTAATCTGCGCCTCAGCCATTTGCTGTTTAATTCTAACTGTTTTTAACTCTGCTTCTATCTGCTTAGTTTCCTCTTCTCTTTGTTTAGTTTCTTCTTCTCTTTGTTTAGTTTCTTCTATACACTTAAACCTTTCTAACTCAACTTGCTTTAGCTGAAGTTCTAACTCCTGCCTTCTTAGTCAGGCAGTACTCTCAAACTCGTCAGGGTATTCCTCATCACTTAATCTTGCCATATTCTACTAGATGCAGAAAAATAAATCTCAATAATTTATCCTTAGTCATTCTGGGTGCCACTTCTAACTCTAGGGTTTTTCCCATACAAATCAACACTGATTTAGTTGAGGTCTTAATCCTATCTACTGATTCTGCAAAATTTCTTTTACTAATTTTTCCATATTAATTATTAAGACACTTTCAAAAAATTATTATTTTTGCTTTAGCCACTCACCTGCACAAAACATGTACACTTACCTCTGTAGTACAACTTTGCAAGTGCAATAATAACTAGGTTCACATAAGACTGCAAGCTGAATCAACGCAGAGACACAAGTCATCAAAGCGTCATAGGGAAATGATACCGCAACATTCACTTCAAATAGGCACAACAAACTAGAAAATAATCATAGATTAGTTCTACTGTTTCATTCATAATTGTTAATCCTATACACTAGGATTACAACAATAATGGTCCTGGAAACACAGGAGTTACATCATAAAGATCCTGAACAACAGGAGTTACCTTATTGACGATCACGGACTAGGCCCTCAAATATATGTGTTATGGTCCGAGAGATATAACCCCCATATATATATTATAAGGGAGTAACCTCCAGCATCACTGAAAACATAGCCTAGCCAGATATCAATTAATTGACTAGGGGAGTGAAAGGCTAATCAACAATATTCCAGTTTGCTGGGTAATAATATAAATCCACTACATAAATAAAAAATGTACTCTCTATACACTTACACACTATTTCTTATATCCAGCTTCTCAACATCTAGGTATGATCAATCAACAAGTCTGTACACTGGCATTATGGCAGTGATGCCAATGGCAATGCCATTGGCATTAGCTGACACCACGCTACCCTGGCGCAGTGGGACACTAACGCCTATTATGCTGCTAATACCAAAAACGGGTGGTATTGTCACAAGCAATAACATATGAGGAACAATATCAATTACAGCCCCTTGGCATTACCCACGTCCTCAGAAAAAATCACCTCACTATGACATAAAAATCACCTACCACCTGGTATACATGTTGAACAACAGTAGTAAAGATCCATTGAATAAGTTACTGATATCTATTAAACAATTTAGCAACTAACCACACAAAATAAGGTCCTAAATCTTGGACCACAAACGCGACAGATGCTCGCCTGAGAGGATCAAATCGTAGTGGCGTCTTGAGGATAGTTTGCCGAGAGGCGATACTGTAACCACTTCCCTGAGTCAACTGACTATCAACTTTCAAAATTCTCTAGCTCAGTTACAGACATAAATCACTCATGAACTTCTAACTTAGTGTTCAACAGAGTCAAGATCATAAGACACAACCTTATATCATAAGAATTCAATACATTACAGAATTTATCAAGAAATAAAAACATGTACACAAACAATTCATATTGATAGGAAATGGTAACGCTGGCGCGAACCGGTACATCAAAGGGAGAAGGGTGTGAGGGAGGATTCAAGACGTCGTCAACCGCCATATACATATGAATACAAGAATACAATATAATAGATATATATACAACATGTGTATCAAAAACAGGTGTAGGTGGTGTACATATCACAGTGTCATTATCTCAGTAAATGACATAACAAAGGATAATGCAAGGAACAAAACATGAATAGAAAGTATACAATATACATGTGAGTAATTCATCTGAAACCTAAATGTATACATTCTCCATCATGGTCCATATAATGGTTCCTATACAGCATTTATGTAGCATTACATCAATAAGCATACAAGGATGTTTTGTAAATTTTATAATATTAGGCTATTGCTATAACCCTAGACTTCTCATATAATTATATATATAACCACAATTACATGGCATATCACTTTGATACTAAAATATATGTACTTGGGTGTGTATGATATACATTGTCAATACACAAAGTAATATAATGGACTGGAACATAGGATTATGTTATAATTACATTATTTGGGATACAAGGCTATCAATGAAGATATCACTGTATACCTTGAGCACAATCATACACCAGCCTCAGTATGATCATACTGGTGTATGCGTGGTCATAACATCCTTCCATCACATGAAATGAGTACAATGTGAGACAAAGTGTACACATCCTTACAGACATGGACAGCAAAAATCAACTCATGAATAATATATATTACAATATTTATCAATATTAGAAAATAATCTTTCCTGCCTCTACTCTACACAGACGCCGTCTTGTAGAATCGGCTCTTATAAACAAGGTACCCAACATGAACTTGAGTCCTGGCTTTGTTGCTGTGGACTCTTCCCTTTCACAGTATATACTCAAATGCTCTAATCTTTCCAACAAACGTGACTTAACATAAGCTTTCCCCCTTCCATTTCTTTCTTTCTCTTTCCTTTTCTTTCTCTCTTCTCCCTTTTTCTGTTCATTGTCTTCTCCTACGCTCCCTTGCTATCCTCTTCTTTTTCCTATTACTATCTCCTTCGGTGGTTATAATAGGAGCTGCCTCGTATGGGCCAATAGGCCGGCTGCAGTTCTCATTACTACTATCCCCTACACCTGACTTTCCTCCTCTTGCCTATTTATTGCCTGTCCCTACCTCCTCATCACAATTGACTTGAGAATGGTCCAGAACGGACCGAAACGTCGTCGTCCCTTCAAATTCTAGTGTGTGGTCTGGTCAACATACTTCAGCCACGTTATTGTGACTCATCGCCTGCCTATATTACAATAATCTATATATACTGCACAAATATATGGTGCAACACCAATACAGCATCAACTAATACAATATATAAAACATATATAATATGAATATAACGTCATCAAGTTATACATCAATTACAAGTAACTCAGCACTTATAAGTAATTATAATCATTATACATCAAGGTAACTCAGGAAATTTAGGGTGGTTCTTCAACATAGGGTTTCTCAGGGAAAACATCTAGACAAGGCATCAGCCAAAACATTTAACTTGCCAGGAATATGATGAATATGAAGATTGAATTCCTGCAGATACAAAGACCTCCTCAATGTTTTTTTTAATATGGATTTTCATTCTGTAAATAAATATTAAGGGATGTCAGGGTTCACCCCCTTCCAACCTGTGGCTGGGGTCGTCCCACGGGTCTTAGCCCCTCAGTACCAGGCGCCACTGCTCGCCCTTGAGCTCCCCTTGTCGGCCAAGGGCTGGCCTTATACACCCCTAGCGAGTGGGGAGGTTCAAGCCTCCTATGACTCACTCACCTGAACCTGCCCGTCCTGACACTGGAATGTTCTCTTGGATATCTGGTCTACTCAGGTCAGGTCGCCAGCTGGGTGTTTATACTCGAGTGCCAGCAACACGTCAGTTGTCTTAATGGTTATCTTAATCAAGGATATAATATCACGTGCAGTACAAGGTGTCACAAATGGTCTCATAAATATATATATAGCCCTAGAGAATGGAGGCTCACTTAAACTTATCAGTTAGTTTAAAAGTTTACTGAAGCAAAGGAATATATACACATATAATTGTATAAAGAAATGTCAAAAGGGGGATATTGTCTGCTGGCCGCACGGCTTCTAGCAACACGGTCAGCTGACTGGGTCCACCCGTCAGGCGGTGGGCACAAACCTCGCGCCTCTGGCAACACGATCAGCTAATATCTCTAACTGTCAAAATGTCGTGACTTTCCCACGCTTCTAGCGATGCGATCAGCTGGGTGCTTCAGAGTTCGTTGCTGGCTCTTTGCACACCAGCTACCACCTCCAGGGTCACTAACATCACCGCCTTAATGCTCACACACACCAACTCATGCCTAAATGAGCTCTTGGCTCCTAGCCTAATATTCTGTCACTTAAGATAATAAAATGATGAGTAGAAATGTTCACAACATATAAAATACTCTAGCTCGCCTAAATCAAAAGGGGTGAAGGGAGGGACAATTATCTACCTTATTTCACTCCAACCACGAAGCTGACTCGTGCTCTGTTGAAGTACCTGGTCCTGGCTCCTGGTCTCCTGATGAACAGTTCCCACACACAGGTTCCTCCATCATCATCGTGGTAACGCGTCTTCACCGGACTGACACTCAATAGGTACTGCCTTCCTTCTCCTATTCTCCGGGATATTGGAGACAGGTACCTCCGTCGTCGTCCTCACTCTCACTGGCACTGTCGACACCTCACAGTCCAGCACAGCTTCCCCTCGCCTCACTGCCAGTAGACTTGGCCCGGCCGTAGCTTTTCGCTTGATGTGGAATACTGGTCCTCTGGGCGTCCCAGACGTCACCAGCCCAACGTTCCCTCTGCTGCAGACTATTGATAGAGCTCTTGGCTCTAATCCGGCCCGTCCTTGCTTCTGGGCACTCCACGAAAGTTGGATGGCTTCTCAGACTGTCTGTAGAATCGAAGCGAAGCCTAACTGTACTGGTAAGGGCTCTATAGAGCCTAACTGTACTGGTAAGGGCTCTCTAGATCCGGAGCTCAACCGAGCGTGTCTTCCCTCTATGACGGCTCGTGACGTACTCTTCCCGCCCAGGTGCCAGCCGTCCCAGGAGCCCTCCTCCTCAGGATGTCACACCGCCCGAGGGCTCTCATCATTGGTCACTTTCTAGCACGTGACCTCACCTGGCCAATCAGGTGCCGGGAAGCGTCAGGACGTCTTGGCGGGAAACAGGATGGCTCGGCATCGTCTTGTGCCCCCAAAATGCGTAATCCCCCCTGCATTATCAAACTTAGCTGGATATTTTACAGCCAGCTTAATCACGCTCCACGCTTTCCCACACATAAAAATGTTCCCTGAACATCAGAGAATACTTAGGCTACGGAGATATGACTCTTCTAAGCTGGGAAAGAAGAAATATAGGGGTGGGACACCGTCACAGGGATTATGGTCAGTATATACATTAACCTTATTTCCATGTAAATATACCTCAAACTTTTTACATGCCAACACAAGAGCATAAGCCTCCTTCTCAACAACGAACTAATTTCTCTCTGTACTAGAGAACTTTCTCGAAAAGTATTATACAGGATGCTCAACATTATCACATCCAATCTAGAGTAGGAGAGCACCTGCACCCAATTAGAAGCATCGATATAGATGTTCAGATTCAGATTCAGATGTTTATTCAGGTAAGGTATATACATACAAGTGATGTTACATTAATGGATTGATATATAGATAGAGCTAGTACATACAATGCCTAAAGCCACTATTACGCAATGCGTTTCGGGCAAGACATGATGAAAGGCTTAGTAAAATCAGGACTAGCGAGGACTGGGGATGAAGATAAAATACTTTTTAACCTATCAAAGGCTTCTTGACACTGGGTAGTCTACTTAAATATAACTCTCTGCTGCAAGAAATCAGTCAGAGATGAAGCTGCCATAGGAAAATTGTTACAGTACCTACCATAATAGGCACACATCCCTAAAAATCGCTGAACCTGTTTTTTGTTAGTCAAGATAGGATAATTAGCAATGGCATTAACTTTATCAGAGAGAGGCATCCTACCTTGACCAACCTCTTGCCCTAGATAAACAATTGTACTTCTGGCAAAGTTACATTTCTTAGGGTTAACAGTAAGATTGACCTCCTGCAACTTAGCAAACAACAAATTTAAACCCTGCAAATGATCTTGCCAAGAATCACTAAACAAAACAATGTCATCTAAATAAGCACGGCAATTTGGAATATCCTGCAGGAACAAATTCATTAATCTCTAGATGGTTGCTGGGTCGAGACTGACTGGATCGACATGATCGACGATCATGTGCCTGGATCGTCAAGGACAGACTCACTAAGTGTGGAAACATCACCCCATCGAGGGACAGGCGTCGTGAGCTAGGAATGTAAAGGTAGGTCAATATTCCTCCCATTACCCCTTGTTTGAGTAGGCTAGATAGGCAAGATATTTATTTATGTATGTTCCAGTATAACTGTGAAACATTAATAGTAGAATAGGCTGCAGGGCAACTTGTATCCAGGACTGTTGAGGAGGGGAGTGAGTGGACGACGAGGCAGTTGGAGAGGAGGTAGCCGACGTTAACGAAGCAGCCCCCTGAGAGAGGGAGTAAGGCCACCCCCCTCCCTTTAAATCTGCCCAGATGATGGAGTTGCAGGAGGTCGAGAGAAAAGAGTTACAGACGTTCACCAGATTATATATTCTTTATGTCCAATCTTATATCATTATTACTTGTGTATGTGATCATGTAGCTTATGTCAGTAAATATCACATATTTTATCTGTGTGTTAAAGCGTGCCTCCATAATGATCTCTATGAGCATACACGACGAATATCATAGTCCCACCTAGTGCACATTACGTTTTCAATAGAAATTTTCAGTGGCTAAAGAGTGGTAAAGTAACATAGACTTTTATAAATCAGTACTTTGGGCTAGTGGTCCTGTGTCAGAGCAGTATTAGTAGCAACACCTTGGCAACAGGGTACATAATGTACGCCCACTGAACTGCACTGCTGGGGTGCTGAAATATCAACCCAGCAGACGACCTTGTTAAGTGATATACTGACCATCGCACGGTCACTGACCATCATGGTCACTGATCATCACAGTCACTGATCATCACATGGTCACTGACCATCACACGGTCACTGACCATCACACAGTCACTGATCATCACACGGTCATTGACCATCACACTGTCAGTGACCTTCACACGGTCACCAATCACCAACCATCACACAGTCACCGACCATCAAACGGTCACTGATCGTCGCACGGTCCCTGACCATCACACAGTCACTGATCATCACACGGTCACTGACCATCACACGGTCCCTGACCATCATGGTCACCGACCATCACACAGTGTTATGATCTCAGGCTGCAGGAGAAAAAGAGTCTCCCCTTGAGAGTTATTCTGCCAGGCCTGACCTAACTAAGAGGTTAAGGAGATATAGCCCTGGATATTTATATAGTGAACACTCGATGGAATTTGACAAATAGTTTGCAAGTATAAGCAGTGAATAAGAATATCAATAAATGATTGGTCATGAGATATGGAGAATTTGCAAGGGGGTGTGAGGCTCGCATCAGAGGAGCTTGAGCTCACTTGAGCTGAAGAAATCGTGAGGGGAGGTCCTGCTCCGTTTGAGCTCCTTGTGAAGAAGGACTCCTGATTAATATACCTTCAAGAGGAAGAAAGTGTGCTCACGTTTCGGCTGTGGAATCGATCCGGAAACGTGTCAGCTCAAGCCGTGGTCTGCAGGAAAAGTGGTAAAGCAGTATTGAAGGATTTTTTCGTTGGGCAGCTTGTGAGCTGCAGTGGTCTGTTGTAAGCCAATTTTTAACCAGTTAACAGTGATTGCCTATAGTTGGTCGGGTGCCCAGCGACCGTATCAAGTGTTTGTGAATATGTGGGGTAAATTTTATTAAGGCAGTGAGCTGAAATAAGGGAGTGAAGAGGAGACGACCAGCTGGAGGAGATGGCGACATCCGCCCCCTCCAAGCGCTCGTGGGTGACTGAGGGAGCCTAGCTCCTGGCAGAGTAGCTTTCAGTTATATGTTTGTAGAGGAACATTTTTATTGGAGTATCAATGGGTTGCAGGTTTCTTTGAGGAACGAGTTGATGGGAGTACTTTGAGGCCAGAGAAGAAGTTAATGAGTGGAACTTCAAGGCTGTAGGAGTGGATGTTGTACCCTGTGGAAGGGCAAGCCTCATAGTGAGGAATTGGACCTCAAACTGTGTGAAGAGGAACAGTGAAGTGAAAGTTTCACATACTTCTGTGGAATCAGTGGGGGAGTATCACTGGAGTCCAAGGAAAACTTCATAGTGCAGCAGCCTGGAAGAGCTGTAGAGGATCCTGGAAGATAAACCTGGAATAACCTGAGGATGTCAGGGTAGTGGACTTCCAGATGTGGAAAGGAAGTTCTTATTGACTACTTGTAGGGTGTTGGCAGAGTGCTTGATTGCCATTAGCATGCAAGACGCAGTGAAAGGTGAGTGATTGGTTATAATTTTGTACCAAGGAATACCTATACTGAAGTTTATAGAGTTACAACTATGGGCAGGATTACCTGCAGAGCTATATATATCCTAGGGCTGATAGTGCCATATTTGTTTTACAAGGTTTAATCCACTTGGTGAGGTTGGTAGCATAAGTTGCAAGCCAGGAGTTGGGTTACCACTTGGCATAAGCAGCTAGCTGATAGTCCTGATGGTATTGGTCTGCAACCAGGTTAAAATATCATAAGGTGTTGAAGTTTATATACTTATATATTGTATGTGAGTGCTTTATATATGTTCTGTGTTGTTATTAAATGTTTGTAATGAACAGGTGTTTGCCCTTGTCCTAGTGAGGCTTCCCAGGAAGAAGAACAGAGGGAGACAGCACCACAGCTGTGGACAGGGTGGTACAGAGTTACATTTTAAACAAAAGGGGGTGTAGGGAAATCTGGCTCTCATATAATACTAATGAAATGTATAATTTTATGAATACAAGATAATGATTAATTCTAAGATAGCTCGAAGGACCAGAATGTTTTAAATGAGAAAATCAGTGATTTATAGATCTATGATTATATATGAATAAATTCTATTAAGCAATGACTGTAAATTATATAATTCTAGAGACAGCCTCCCATGACACATTCTGGATGGGGGGGGGGGTATTCTATAAGATTAGTCTATGTGTAACATATATTATGCAATAATAATAATGAAGATAATATGCACATACATAGATAATGAGAAAATTATGCAATGTAAGAAATACTATTGCAATGTAAAGATTAATAATGCATAAAAGGGAATATATGGTTCGTAGGACCATAAAATATGGGCTCTGAGTAATAAAGTACTATCTACAATAAAAAAAACTGATTAAATCTCAGCTGTGACAGAGGGACGTAGATGTAGTCCACTGTACATCAGTCTGGAAACAGTTTGAGATAGCACTACTTGAAACATGTGAGAGTACGGCTGTCACACGCTTCCTCAGGGGTGTTGCACCATGCTGCAATAATGATATTTCCGTAATTTCCACCCTAAACTAGTATTTACACAAATATAAAGTAATATCTAGATATTTGGAGGGGGAAGAATTGCACTCACGTGGGATTGTTATTACGTCCACGGCTTAACGACATCGCTACCTACATTAGTTAATTTTATGAGCTCAATAATTAAACTACAAGGTAAAAATGCTTGCCGAACTAGTGTTTGTGATTCTGGTAAGCTGCGTCCTCAATCTAGCGTCCAGGGATGTAAGGATGCCTTCTGGATGGTAAGATTTGTTGGGACCGCTTCGGAGCACCGTGCCGCTGGTTGATCTAACATGGCGAGAGTCCTCTCTCCTTCCCTCTCGAAAGTCACGCCTGCCCATTAGCTCCCAGTAGGGGCTCGATCATAAATTATATTTATTTATTTAAACTAAATAGGAAAGGAGGCGTTTATAAATATTGTTGATGGTTCAATTAAATACTTATGTGGTGATGTTTGATTCTCACAGTGCAAGTCAGTTAATGTAGACTGCACAAATAAAACTGGCTCGTTTGGCAGTGGAAATTGTTTTAGATTATGATATTATTTACTGGAACAGTGGTCAAGCTGGGTACAGGAATTCCAGTAAATTGTTGTATACTAAAGGTAAACCTATTACTAAATAATTATTCCTAATAAGGGAAAGTAAATGGTTACATTTGTGTTAGATCTACAGGTATGTAGAAATTTTATTCTCCATGAGTGGCTGACGCAGCACTTCAAAATTCTAGGAGAAATTATATAATGTTCCACAACCTAATACAGTAAATTCTATGATACTAAACTACGTATTAGTAGAGTTAGTAAATTATTACGCATAGTACAGGAAATACATACCATTGTATTAAGGATTAGTAAATGAATATTAGATGTGTATGAAGCCAAATACAAGAAATACATCCTGTTGTATTAGGGATGAGAATAACTGTTGGAAATTTCCAATAGGGGAAATGAGGAGATCATATCAAATAAGGAGAGAGTGGGAAGTCACAGCAGCTCGAGTTGGGTGTGTGCACGTGACAACGAGGACAGTGTAGGGGCCGCACCCCCTAAAGGTGTGACCCTGAGCCCTGCTCATAGAGTAGGAAGCGTAGAGGGTGATCTCCTGATCTACGTATAAAAACACTCCCTGGATTTTGGGTTGGTTTGTCCGTAAAAGACGGACAACCGACAACAACATCGTAATACCGGTCACTGATCATCATGGTCACCGACCATCACACAAGCACTGATCTTCACAAGGTCACTGACCATCACACGAACACTGTCTGTCAGACAAGGGTTGTTGTAACACTGTCTGACAGACAAGGGTAGTTGCAGCACACGCAAAAGTACTACAGGCCGGGGTAACAACTTGGAAGTGTTACTGTTAATCTGTGTTACTGTGTTTAACACTACAGTAACAACTATACAGTTGTTACTGTAGTTGTCCATCACCATCACACGGTCACTGACCATCATATGGTCACTGACCATCACACAGTCACTGACTCTCTCACGGTCACTGATCTTCACACGGTAACTGGTCTTCACACCATCACTAGTCTTCACATGGTCACTGACCATCACACGGTCAGGTTTGTTAGGTCAATGACCTAACACGGTCACTGACATAAACACGGTCAATGACCTAACACGGTCACTGACATAAACACGGTCAATGATCTTCACACGGTCACTGATCTTCACATGGTCAGTGACCATCACACGGTCACTGACCATCACACGGTGACAGTGTTATGGTCACTGACCATAACACGATCACTGGTCTTCACATGGTCACTGATCTTCACATAGTCACTGACCATCACACGGTCACTGACCATCACACGGTCACTGACCATCACACGGTCACTGACCATCATACGATCACTGACCATCACACGGTCACTGACCATCACACGATCACTGACCATCACACTGTCACTGACCATCACACGTTCACTGATCTTCACACGGTCACTGACTCATCACGGTCGCTGACCATTGTTACGAACCTTACCTCCTGTGGAGGTTGGTTTCGGTTGTAAAATGTTGGTGGACACAGGGAGAGTGTATATTAGTATAAATCCCCAGCTGGGATCAGGGAGGCCGCGAGTCATCATTATTACTCCGCCCAGTAAAGTAGTGCCTTCGCAGCTGGAGATCATCAGAAATAATGTGAACTTGAATAGCTTTACTATGTAAGGGAAAAATGGACTCTATAAAATAGTATGCATGGGGGAATATAGTAAATAATATCATTAATGTGTTTGATAGCATATGTAAAGAGTAGAGTATTAAGGGGCGATGAGGCAAGAGAGGTGGACGCCATCTTGACTGAAGGGGGGAGGTGTAGCGCTGCCGACCGTTCCTTATATTTGAGGGGTTTTCTCCTGCCGTTCAGTCAGATAAGCCTATCCTTGTCTATATCCAGGGTTGCAAGATTGGGAAGAGTAATATTACAGAAGTTGCAGAGGTTTTATAAGAGTCCAGGTTTCCTAGAGGCAAAAATATATGTGTCGTTGGATGGTAGCGGTTTGTGGCTGGGTGCACGACACCAGGAATGGGACAGTGAGCCGTGGGGTGGTCAGAGCCACTTGAATTATAATACATAGTGATCTTATGTTGTAAGGAAAACGCCTTGTTAAATGTAATCCTGTGACTTGTACATATAAACTTGTGACTTGTGTACTAGGCTGTTTCCCTTACTCCTCATACACCCTAGACAACCTTGTAAGGACCACCACCACCAAACTCTTACTAGCTCTTTATGACAACACAAATCCGTGTCTTCGTGGTGTAGTGTTAAGACACTCGCCTGGCGTTCCGCGAGCGCTATGTCATGGGTTCGTATCCTGGCCGGGGAGGATTTACTGGGCACAAATCCTTAACTGTAGCCCCTGTTTAATGCAACAGTAAAAAATGTGTACTTGGATGAAAAAACGATTCTTCGCGGCAGGCGATCGTATTCCAGGCACCTGCCCGAAACGCTACACATACTAGTGGCTGTACAAGAATGTAGCAACTCTTGTATATATCTAAAAAAAAAAATGTATCACGGCTGATAACATCAGTAACACACGCCCCGTGATAACCATCACATTGTCACTGGTCTTCAATTGGTCTTCACACGGTCACTGCACATGGTCAGTGACCATCACACGTGTTTGGTCAGTAAAAATTACGTGGCCGGTGTAGGGGCGTGGAAGTGTTACTACTAATCCAGCTGGTGGACAGTTGCTGTCCATGGTAGGTGACCATTACAACATCACCGACCATCACAGTCACACGGTCGAGAGTAGTTGAAACACTGTCTGTCAGACAAGGGTGGTTGTAACACTGTCTGTCAGACAAGGGTAGTTGAAACACTGTCTGACAGACAAGGTAGCAAAACTGTCCTCCAGACAGGAGAACCAGTAACATTACCAGGCCGGGGTGGCGGCCTGGTAATGTTACTGTTACTGTTAAAGTGTTACTGTTAATCCGGCCTGGTGGACAGTATACTGTCCATAGTCAATGACCATCACGGTCACTGACCATCACACGGTCACCGCCCTTCACACGGTCACCGCCCTTCACACGGTCACCGCCCTTCACACGGTCACTGGTCTTCACACGGTCACTCGTCTTCACACGGTCACTGACTATCACACGGTCACTGCACATGGTCAGTGACCATCACACGTGTTTGGTCAGTAAAAATTACCTGGCCGGTGTAGGGGCGTGCAAGTGTTACTGCTAATCCTGCCTAGTGGACAGTTACTGTCCATAGTAGGTGACCATCACAACATCACCGGCCATCACAGTCACACGGTCAAGGGTAGTGGAAACACAAAGGTAGTTGTAAAACTGTCCACCAGACAGAACCAGTAACATTACCAGTTACTGGAAGTGGAAATGTTACTGTTAATCCGGCCTGGAGGACAGTATACTATCCATGGTCAGTGACTATCACACGGTCACTGACCATCACACGGTCACTGGTCTTCACACGGTCACTGGTCTTCAATCGGTCACTGGTCTTCACACGGTCACTGGCCTTCACACGGTCACTGGTCTTCACACGGTCACTGACTATCACACGGTCACTGACCAACACACAGTCACTGACCTTCACACGGTCACTGACCTTCACACGGTCACTGGTCTTCACACGGTCACTGACTATCACACGGTCACTGACCAACACAGTCACTGACCTTCACACGGTCACTGATCTTCACACAGTCACTAACCACCAAATGATCACTGACGTCACACGGTCACAGACCATCACACAGTCACTATTTTTCACAAGGTCACTGGTTTTCACACAGTCACTGACCTTCACACGGTCACTGCACACGGTCACTGACCATCACACGTGTGTGGTCAGTAAAAATTACGTGGCCGGTGTAGGGGCGTGGAAGTGTTACTGCTAATCCAGCTGGTGGACAGTTGCTGTCCATGGTAGGTGACCATCACAAAGTCACCGACCATCACAGTCACACGGTCATGGGTAGTGGAAACACTGTCTGTCAGACAAGGGATGTTGTAACACTGTCTGACAGACAAGGTAGTAAAATTGTCCACCAGACAGGAGAACCAGTAACATTTCCAGGCCGGGGTAGCGGCCTGGAAGTGTTACTGTTAATCCGGCCTGGTGGACAGTATACTGTCCATGATCAGTGACCATTACACAGTCACTGACCATCACACGGTAAGTGGTCTTCACACGGTCACTGGTCTCCACACGGTCACTGGTCTCCACACGGTAACTGGTCTGCACACGGTCACTGACCTTCATATGGTCACTGATCTTCAAACGTTCACTGAGTATCACACGATCACTGACGACACACGGTCACTCACCACCTTCACACGGTCACTGGTCTTCTCACGGTCACAAACCATCTCACGGTATCGGGTCTGACCATCACATGATCACTGTCCATCACACTGTCACAGGTGTTCGCTAGGCAGGGGGTAGCTTATCAGAAAAACATCAACAGTTGCTCTTCTGTGCAGAGAGAAGCCTTATTAATCATAAATCTTTTTCTCCATGAATGTCATCAAAGATTCAGCTGAACAGCATCCACAGACACAGTGTTACCACTACCCCGGCCTGGCAGAAATTTTAACCGCTACCCCGGTCTGTCCGCCATGCTGTGGTAATGGCAACAGTTGTGTCTGTGAATGATGTTTACCCTTTGAGGACATTCGCAGAGAAAAATATTGGGTTCAATTATCTCGTGATGTGAGATAAATATTATTGGAAACATCTAATCTCCCATGTCTGTGTTTCCCACTGGTCTCCATGATAACCTAATAATTCACTAATCTTTTAATTGACGAATGTCATTAAAGATTCAGCTGAACAGCATCCACAGACACAATGTTACCACTACCCCGGCCTGGCAGACATTTTAACCGCTACCCCGGTCTGTCCGCCATGACGTGGTAGTGGCAACACTGAGTCTGTTATGCTGTTTACCCTTGGATGACATTGGTCAAGAAAAACATTGATTCCCAGAATAATTAGGTTATTACTAAGACCAGTGTGAGAGACAGACATGGGAGATTAGATGTTTCAATAATATTTATCTCACATCACGAGATAATTACCAGAAACGTTTATATCGGTCTGTCACGCCATATTAAAGTTCGTAAAGTTAAATACTCGCTGTATCTGTTGTCCTTTGGCGTTGATGTACTTCAGGGTTCCCTCGACGTACACCGGTCCCGTTTATATTTCGTTGCCCTGACGCTTGAACTCGCAGACGATATCGTCCTTACTCCTCATGTGTAATAGGTGCATTACAGTGGTCGTGTCATCCGATTTCTTAGACGTAATGCAATTAGGTGCATTAATAGCCTGCAGGGAGTAATTGGGAGAATAACGAAGTGTCGCTTAAATATCATAAGCTAAGTCTCCCTTTCTGCCTAATTCCTTTGCAATGATGTTGCATACAGTTTCATCTTAAATACATGAGTTATGGCCGCCATTCATGAAAAGTCTTTCTTGGATATATCCGTCCAGCTTAATGCGCTCAGACCCCAGAATGTTGACAAGACAGAAAATGGCTGACGCTGACGCCACTATGCCAACAGCGTCAGATGGCAAAGATGAACCTCCATTCAGGACTAGGATTTTGCCTGTGGCATTGGAGGTCAGTGTCAGTGCTGCCCTGATGGCCTGGGCAATTACCGAAGACTTGATGCAAGCGAGACCAGCGACTTTTCTGAACATTGAACGTACTCCCCCAGTGTTTCTTAACACCTCTCTTACCTCGTGAGGCAAGAAGGGACTTTTGAGGTTCACGATCTTATAGTACTTCGTAATGTTATTGAAAAGTACTACATAATATTCAATGTCAGTATAGATATCTGAGAAACTATCGAGGAAAGATATAGCGATAGGCGACATCGATAACAATTGCGTATTTAAGCATGATGATCGTTCCTGTAGTTGGGTCTTTGCACGGTGAGTCGTCTTCACACTGTGACTGGTCACTGCACACGGTCAGTGACTTTCCCACGGTCACTGCACATGGTCAGTGACCGTCACACTTGTTTGGTCAGTAAAATTACCTGGCGGGTTTAGGGGCGTGGAAGTGTTACTGCTAATCCAGCTGGTGGACAGTTGCTGTCCATGGTAGGTGAACCAGTAAGACAGGAGAACCAGTAACATTACCAGGCCGGGGTAGCGGCCTGGAAGTGTTACTGTTAATCCGGCCTGGTGGACAGTATACTGTGAATGGTCAGTGACCATCACACGGTTACTAATCATTACACAGTCACTGACTATCACACTGTAACTGGTTTTCACACGGTCACTGGACTGCACACGGTCACTGGTCTTCACACGGTCACTGGTCTTCACACGGTCTCTGACTTTCGCACGATCATTGCATGTGGTCAGTGACCATCACACGTGTTTGGTCAGTAAAAATTACGTGGCCGGTGTAGGGGCGTGGAAGTGTTACTGCTAATCCAGCTGGTGGACAGTTGCTATCCATGGTAGGTGACCATCACAAAGTCACCGACCATCACAGTCACACAGTCATGGGTAGTGGAAACACTGTCTTTCAGACAAGGGTTGTTGCAACACTGTCTGATAGACAAGGTAGTAAAACTGTCCACCAGACAGGAGAACCAGTAACATTACCAGGCCGGGGTAGCGG
Organism: Procambarus clarkii; assembly: GCF_040958095.1. NCBI lineage: Eukaryota > Metazoa > Arthropoda > Malacostraca > Decapoda > Cambaridae > Procambarus > Procambarus clarkii. The sequence goes on along the minus strand of NC_091166.1, from coordinate 24,636,331 downwards.
CCTGGAAGTATTACTGTTAATCCGGCCTGGTGGACAGTATACTGTGAATGGTCAGTGACCATCACACGGTTACTAATCATTACGCAGTAACTGACTATCACACTGTAACTGGTTTTCACACGGACACTGGTCTGCACACGGTCACTGGTCTTCACACGGTCTCTGACTTTCGCACGATCATTGCATGTGGTCAGTGACCATCACACGTGTTTGGTCAGTAAAAATTACGAGGCCGGTGTAGGGGCGTGGAAGAGTTATTGCTAATCCAGCTGGTGGACAATTGCTATCCATGGTAGGTGACCATCACAAAGTCACCGACCATCACAGTCACACGGTCATGGGTAGTGGAAACACTGTGTGTCAGACAAGGGTGGTTGCAACACTGTCTGACAGACAAGGTAGTAAAACTGTCCACCAGACAGGAGAACCAGTAACATTACCAGGCCGGGTTAGCGGCCTGGAAGTGTTACTGTTAATCCGGCCTGGTGGACAGCATACTGTGAATGGTCAGTGACCATCTCATGGTTGACCATCACACGGTTACTAATCATTACACAGTCACTGACTATCACACTGTAACTGGTTTTCACACGGTCACTGGTCTGCACACGGTCACTGTCAGAGACCGTGTGAAGACTCTGACTTTCGCACGATCATTTCACGTGGTCAGTGACCATCACACGTGTTTGGTCAGTAAAAATTACGTGGCTGGTGTAGGGGCGTGGAAGTGTTATTGCTAATCCAGCTGTTGGACAGTTGCTGTCCATGGTAGGTGACCATCACAAAGTCACCGACCATCACAGTCAAACGGTCATGGGTAGTGAAAACACTGTCAGACAAGGGATGTTGTAACACTGTATGACAGACAAGGTAGTAAAATTGTCCACCAGACAGGAGAACCAGTAACATTCCAGGCCGGGGTAGCGGCCTGGAAGTGTTACTGTTAATCCGGCCTGGTGGACAGTATACTGTCCATAATCAGTGACCATTACACAGTCACTGACCATCACACGGTAAGTGGTCTTCACACGGTCACTGGTCTCCACACGGTCACTGGTCTACACACAGTCACAGACCTTCATACGGTCACTGATCTTCAAACGTTCACTGAGTATCACACGGTCACTGACGACACACGGTCACTTACCACCATCACACGGTCACAAACCATTTCACGGTATCTGGTCTGACCATCACATGATCACTGTCCATCACACGGCCACTGACTGTCACAGGTGTTCGCTAGGCAGGGGGTAGCTTAACAGAAAAACATAAACAGTCGCTCTTCTGTGCAGAGAGAAGCCTAATTAATCACAAATCTTTTTCTCGATGAATGTCATCAGAGGTTTAGCTGAACAGCATTCACAGACACAGTGTTACCACTACCTCAGCCTGGCAGACATTGTAACCGCTACCCCGGTCTGTCCGCCATGCTGTGGTAGTGGCAACAGTTGTGTCTGTGAATGATGTTTACCCTTTGAGGACATTCGCAGAGAAAAATATTGGGTTCAATTATCTCGTGATGTGAGATAAATATTATTGGAAACATCTAATCTCCCATATCTGTCTCTCCAACTGGTCTCCATGATAACCTAATAATTCACAAATCTTTTAATTGACGAATGTCATTAAAGATTCAGCTGAACAGCATCCACAGACACAGTTACCACTACCCCGGCCTGGCAGAATTTTTAACCGCTACCCCGGTCTGTCCGCCATGACGTGGTAGTGGCAACACTGAGTCTGTTATGCTGTTTACCCTTGGATGACATTGGTCAAGAAAAACATTGATTTCCAGATTAATTAGGTTATTGCTAAGACCAGTGTGAGAGACAGACATGGGAGATTAGATGTTTCAATAATATTTATCTCACATCACGAGATAATTACCAGAAACGTTTATATCGGTCTGTCACGCCATTTAGTTAGTAAAGTTAGTAAAGTTAAATACTCGCTGTATCTGTTGTCCTTTGGCCAACGCCAAAGGACAACAGATACAGCGTTTATATTTTATATTTCGTTGCCCTGACGCTTGAAGTCGCAGACGATATCGTCCTTACTCCTCATGTGTAATAGGTGCATTACAGTGGTCGTGTCATCCGATTTCTTAGACGTAATGAAATAAGATGCATTAATAGCCTGCAGGGAGCAATTGGGAGAATAACGAAGTGTCGCTTTAATATCATAAGCTAAGTCTCCCTTTCTGCCTATTTCCTTTGCAATGATGTTGCATACAGTTTCATGTTCAATACATGAGTTATGGCCGCCATTCATGAAAATTCTTTCTTGGATATATCCGTCCAGCTTAATGCGCTCAGACCCCAAAATGTTGACAAGACAGAAAATGGCTGACGCTGACGCCACTATGCCAACAGCGTCAGATGGCAAAGATGAACCTCCATTCAGGACTAGGATTTTGCCTGTGGCATTGGAGGTCAGTGTCAGTGCTGCCCTGATGGCCTGGGCAATTACCGAAGACTTGATGCAAGCGAGACCAGCGACTTTTCTGAACATTGAACGTACTCCCCCAGTGTTTCTTAACACCTCTCGTACCTCGTGAGGCAAGAAAGTCCTTTCTTGAGGTTCACGATCTTATAGTACTTCGTAATGTTATTGAAAAGTACTACATAATATTCAATGTCACTATAGATATCTGAGAAACTATCGAGGAAAGATATAGCGATAGGCGACATCGATCACAATTGCGTATTTAAGCATGATGATCGTTCCTGTAGTTGGGTTTTTGCACGGTGAGTCGTCTTCACACGGTGACTGGTCACTGCACACGGTCAGTGACTTTCCCACGGTCACTGCACATGGTCAGTGACCATCATACTTGTTTGGTCAGTAAAATTACCTGGCCGGTTTAAGGGCGTGGAAGTGTTACTGCTAATCCAGCCTGCTGTCCATGGTAGGTGACCATCACAACGTCACCGACCATCACAGTCACACGGTCATGGGTAGTGGAAACACTGTCTGTCAGACAAGGGTTGTTGCAACACTGTCTGACAGACAAGGTAGTAAAACTGTCCACCAAACAGGAGAACCAGTAACATTACCAGGCCGGGGTAGCGGCCTGGAAGTGTTACTGTTAATCCGGCCTGGTGGACAGTATACTGGGAATGGTCAGTGACTATCACACGGTTACTAATCATTACACAGTCAATGACTGTCACACTAACTGGTTTTCACACGGTCACTGGTCTGCACACGGTCACTGGTCTTCACACGGTCTCTGACTTTCGCACGACCATTGCACATGGTCAGTGACCATCACACGTGTTTGGTCAGTAAAAATTACGTGGCCGGTGTAGGGGCGTGGAAGTGTTACTGCTAATCCAGCTGGTGGACAGTTGCTATCCATGGTAGGTGACCATCACAAAGTCACCGACCATCACAGTCACACGGTCATGGGTAGTGGAAACACTGTCTGTCAGACAAGGGTTGTTGCAACACTGTCTGACAGACAAGGTAGTAAAACTGTCCACCAGACAAGAGAACCAGTAACATTACCAGGCCGGGGTAGCGGCCTGGAAGTGTTACTGTTAATCCTGCCTGGTGGACAGCATCACACGGTCACTGACCATCACACGGTAACTGGTCTTCACACGGTCACTGGTCTTCGCACGGTGACTCGTCTTCACACGGTCACTGACCATCACATGGTAACTGGTCTTCACACGGTCACTGGTCTTCACACAGTCACTGACCATCACACGGTAACTGGTCTTCACACGGTCACTGGTCTTCACACGGTGACTCGTCTTCACACGGCGACTGGTCTTCACACGGTCACTGACCATCACACGGTAACTGGTCTTCACATAGTCACTGGTCTTCACACGGTTACTGGTCTTCACACGGTAACTGGTCTTTGCACAGTGACTCGTCTTCACACGGTGACTGGTCTTCACACGGTCACTGACTTTCCCACGGTCACTGCACATGGTCAGTGACCATCACACTTGTTTGGTCAGTAAAATTACGTGGCCGGTTTAGGGGCGTGGAAGTGTTACTGCTAATCCAGCTGGTGGGCAGTTGCTGTCCATGGTAGGTGACCATCACAACGTCACCGACCATCACAGTCACACGGTCATGGGTAGTGGAAACACTGTCTGTCAGACAAGGGTTGTTGCAACACTGTCTGACAGACAAGGTAGTAAAACTGTCCACCAGACAGGAGAACCAGTAACATTACCAGGCCGGGGTAGCGGCCTGGAAGTGTTACTGTTAATCCGGCCTTGTGGACAGTATACTGTGAATGGTCAGTGACCATCACACGGTTGACCATCACACGGTCACTAATCATTACACAGTCACTGACAATCGCACTGAAACTGGTTTTCACACGGTCACTGGTCTGCACACGGTCACTGGTCTGCACACGGTCACTGGTCTTCACACGGTCACTGGTCTGCACACGGTCACTGGTCTTCACACCGTCACTGGTCTTCACACGGTCTCTGACTTTCGCACGATCATTGCACATGGTCAGTGACCATCCACACGTGTTTGGTCAGTAAAAATTACGTGGCCGGTGTAGGGGCGTGGAAGTGTTACTGCTAATCCAGCTGGTGGACAGTTGCTGTCCATGGTAGGTGACCATGACAAAGTGACCGACCATCACAGTCACACGGTCATGGGTAGGGGAAACACTGTCTGTCAGACAAGGGATGTTGTAACACTGTCTGACAGACAAGGCAGTAAAACTGTCCACCAGACAGGAGAACCAGTAACATTACCAAGCCGGGGTAGCGGCCTGGAAGTGTTACTGTTTATCCGGCCTGGTGGACAGTATACTGTGAATGGTCAGTGACCATCACACGGTTACTAATCATTACACAGTCACTGACTATCACACTGTAACTGGTTTTCACACGGTCACTGGTCTGCACACGGTCACTGGTCTTCACACGGTCTTCACACGGTCTCTGACTTTCGCACGACCATTGCACATGGTCAGTGACCATCACACGTGTTTGGTCAGTAAAAATTACGTGGCCGGTGTAGGGGCGTGGAAGTGTTACTGCTAATCCAGCTGGTGGACAGTTGCTATCCATGGTAGGTGACCATCACAAAGTCACCGACCATCACAGTCACACGGTCATGGGTAGTGGAAACACTGTCTGTCAGACAAGGGTTGTTGCAACACTGTCTGACAGACAAGGTAGTAAAACTGTCCACCAGACAGGAGAACCAGTAACATTACCAGGCCGGGGTAGCGGCCTGGAAGTGTTACTGTTAATCCGGCCTGGTGGACAGTATACTGTCCATGATCAGTGACCATTACACAGTCACTGACCATCACACGGTAAGTGGTCTTCACACAGTCACTGGTCTCCACACGGTCACTGGTCTCCACACGGTAACTGGTCTACACACGGTCATCACTGACCTTCATACGGTCACTGACCTTCATACGGTCACTGACCATCACGGTCACAGACGATGGATCACACAGTCACTGACTATCACACGATCACTGACGTCATTGGTCTACACACGGTCACTGACCTTCATACGGTCACTGATTTTCAAACGTTCACTGAGTATCACACGGTCACTGACGACACACGGTCACTCACCACCATCACACAGTCACTGGTCTTCTCACGGTCACAAACCATCTCACGGTATCTGGTCTGACCATCACATGATCACTGTCCATCACACTGTCACAGGTGTTCGCTAGGCAGGGGGTAGCTTATCAGAAAAACATCAACAGTTGCTCTTCTGTGCAGACAGAAGCCTAATTAATCATAAATCTTTTTCTCCATGAATGTCATCAAAGATTCAGCTGAACAGCATTCACAGACACAGTGTTACCACTACCCCGGCCTGGCAGACATTTTAACCGCTACCCCGGTCTGTCCGCCATGCTGTGGTAATGGCAACAGTTGTGTCTGTGAATGATGTTTACCCTTTGAGGACATTCGCAGAGAAAAATATTGGGTTCAATTATCTCGTGATGTGAGATAAATATTATTGGAAACATCTAATCTCCCATATCTGTCTCTCCAACTGGTCTCCATGATAACCTAATAATTCACTAATCTTTTAATTGACGAATGTCATTAAAGATTCAGCTGAACAGCATCCACAGACACAATGTTACCACTACCCCGGCCTGGCAGACATTTTAACCGCTACCCCGGTCTGTCCGCCATGCCTTGGTAGTGGCAACACTGAGTCTGTTATGCTGTTTACCCTTGGATGACATTGGTCAAGAAAAACATTGATTTCCAGATTAATTAGGTTATTACTAAGACCAGTGTGAGAGACAGACATGGGAGATTAGATGTTTCAATAATATTTATCTCACATCACGAGATAATTACCAGAAACGTTTATATCGGTCTGTCACGCCATATTAAAGTTAGTAAAGTTAAATACTCGCTGTATCTGTTGTCCTTTGGCGTTGATGTACTTCAGGGTTCCCTGGACGTACACCGGTCCCGTTTATATTTCGTTGCCCTGACGCTTGAAGTCGCAGACGATATCGTCCTTACTCCTCATGTGTAATAGGTGCATTACAGTGGTGGTGTCATCCGATTTCTTAGACGTAATGCAATTAGGTGCATTAATAGCCTGCAGGGAGTAACTGGGAGAATAACGAAGTGTCGCTTAAATATCATAAGCTATGTCTCCCTTTCTGCCTATTTCCTTTGCAATGATGTTGCATACAGTTTCATGTTCAATACATGAGTTATGGCCGCCATTCATGAAAATTCTTTCTTGGATATATCCGTCCAGCTTAATGCGCTCAGACCCCAGAATGTTGACAAGACAGAAAATGGCTGACGCTGACGCCACTATGCCAACAGCGTCAGATGGCAAAGATGAACCTCCATTCAGGACTAGGATTTTGCCTGTGGCATTGGAGGTCAGTGTCAGTGCTGCCCTGATGGCCTGGGCAATTACCGAAGACTTGATGCAAGCGAGACCAGCGACTTTTCTGAACATTGAACGTACTCCCCCAGTGTTTCTTAACACCTCTCTTACCTCGTGAGGCAAGAAGGGACTTTTGAGGTTCACGATCTTATAGTACTTCGTAATGTTATTGAAAAGTACTACATAATATTCAATGTCAGTATAGATATCAGAGAAACTATCGAGGAAAGATATAAGTGAGGTGTCTAGATAGGCGACATCGATCACAATTGCGTATTTAAGCCTGATGATCGTTCCTGAAGTTGAATAATAGTGGTTAAACTCTATATCTTTTGGCCAGCTGGACTTCGTGGCTTCTACTTCGCAGAAAACGCATTTTGACACTTTTCGTAAATACATTTTTAAACTGTTTGGGTGCATCTTGCAAGTGTTGCATAATTTCCCTTCAATGGAGGGTACAGCCTCTATGTAGGTAGCTAAGTCCATCGTGCAGCTAAAACTTTGCCACGAACATTCGGCATTTTCTTCCCGTACACCAATATCGTTCAAAACGAAAGACAAACTGTCAATTATTTTCTAATACGGGGTTACGTTTATTTTTGAGACGATAGATTTTATGCGGTTTTTGGTTACATTATAATCTTCGGCATCGATGTTCTTCATACAATTGAGAACAATCTGGCGGTGGGTGGTCATCATCGCCATGAGAACTGCTACCCTCTGGGAGCAAGAGAATGGGTCGGGGTCAGTTACTGGGATCAGTCTGCCACTGTTAGAAACAGATTCAAATCCGTCAGTAATCTCAGCATCCTCAATACGGATGTCGTCGGGGCATGGGTCATTTTCAGGCTAACTGGTACCATTCGTATAACAACCGGTGTCATCGCTACCCTTATCAATTTCACTATGACTATTATAATTACTACCACCGGTATCACTGGTACAAGCGTTCATCTGTGTAAAACTGTCGTTAATATCGTCGGTGTAATTATTAATTATGCCATAACTGCTATTGTGACACTATTGTGGTACTGTTGTGACAGTACTTTAGTTACTATGAAGACGATCAGTAGTGTCAGTACTGTCAATGTTTTATACTAAGGGGTTGACCTAGTTACCAAGGAAGTCGACAACTTCACATTTTGCCTCCGATTACATCTCTGGTTCCCCTGAAAACCTCCCTGATCCCTCCGAACAAATCTCTGATCCCTCTGAAGAAATCTCTGATCCCTCCAAAGAAATTTTTGATCCCTCCGAAGAAATCTTTGATCCCTCCGAAGACTTTTAAGATTCAACTTAAAATAATTCAGATGCCCCCTAATACTTTTCTGGAGCCTGCGAAGAGACCTCTTGTCCTGAAGCCTCATCCTAGGTATCTGGCTGGCAGCAACTAAAGAAACCTACAATACGGTTAAAGATTTTCTTCAGTTTTAAACCCATGATTTATAATCTAAAACGAGATATATGAAAAACCCATTTCTTCATATATGAAGATATATATATAAAGACGCTGCATGAATATAGAAGAGTTAGAATCTGATAGGCATTTAGAAGAGTGCGGCGGGGAGAAGATGGTAGTGTGTGGAGGATGGTGGTGTGTGTGGAAGATGGTGGTGTGTGTGGAGGATGGTGGTGTGTGTGGAAGATGGTGGTGTGTGTGGAAGATGGTGGTGTGTGTGTAAGATGGCAGTGAGTGTGGAAGATGGTAGTATGTGTGGAAGATGGTAGTGTGTGTGTAAGATGGTGGTGAGTGTGTAAGATGGCAGTGAGTGTGGAAGATGGTAGTATGTGTGGAAGATGGTAGTGTGTGTGTAAGATGGTGGTGTGTGTGTAAGATGGCAGTGAGTGTGGAAGATGGTGGTGTGTGTGTAAGATGGCAGTGAGTGTGGAAGATGGTAGTATGTGTGGAAGATGGTAGTGTGTGTGGAAGATGGTGGTGAGTGTGGAAGATGGTAGTGAGTGTGGAAGATGGTAGTTCGTGTGGAAGATGGTAGTGTGCGTGGAAGATGGTAATGTGTGTGGAAGATGGTAGTGTGTGACGAAGATGGTAGTGAGTGTGGAAGATGATAGAGTGTGTGGAAGATGATAGAGTGTGTGGAAGATGGTAGAGTGTGTGGAAGATGGTAGTGAGTGTGGAAGATGGTAGTGTGTGACGAAGATGGTAGTGAGTGTGGAAGATGATAGAGTGTGTGGAAGATGATAGAGTGTGCGAAAGATGATAGAGTGTGTGGAAGATGATAGAGTGTGTGGAAGATGATAGAGTGTGTGGAAGATGGTAGAGTGTGTGGAAGATGATAGAGTGTGTGGAAGATGATAGAGTGTGTGGAAGATGATAGAGTGTGTGGAAGATGGTAGAGTGTGTGTGGAAGATGGTAGTGTGTGTGGAAGATGGTAGTGAGTGTGTGGAAGATGGTAGTGAGTGTGGAAGATGGTAGTGAGTGTGGAAGATGGTAGTGAGTGTGGAAGATGGTAGTGAGTGTGGAAGATGGTAGTGAGTGTGGAAGATGGTAGTGAGTGTGAAAGATGGTAGTGAGTGTGGAAGATGGTAGTGTGTGTGGAAGATGGTAGTGTGTATGGAAGATGGTAGTGAGTGTGGAAGATGGTAGTGTGTGTGGAAGATGGTAGTGAGTGTGGAAGATGGTAGTGTGTGACGAAGATGGTAGTGAGTGTGGAAGATGGTAGTGAATGTGGAAGATGGTAGTGTGTGACGAAGATGGTAGTGAGTGTGGAAGATGGTAGTGAGTGTGGAAGATGGTAGTGTGTGTGGAAGATGGTAGTGAGTGTGGAAGATGGTAGTGTGTGACGAAGATGGTAGTGAGTGTGGAAGATGGTAGTGAATGTGGAAGATGGTAGTGTGTGTGGAAGATGGTAGTGTGTGTGGAAGATGGTAGTGAGTGTGGAAGATGGAAATGAGTGTGGAAGATGGCAGTGTGTGAGGAAGATGGCAGTGACTGTGGAAGATGGTAGTGAGTGTGGAAGATGGTAGTGTGTGACGAAGATGGTAGTGAGTGTGGAAGATGGTAGTGAGTGTGGAAGATGGTAGTGAGTGTGTGAAGATGGTAGTGTGTGTGGAAGATGGTAGTGAGTGTGTGGAAGATGGTAGTGTGTGTGGAAGATGATAGAGTGTGTGGAAGATGATAGAGTGTGTGGAAGATGATAGAGTGTGTGGAAGATGATAGAGTGTGTGGAAGATGATAGAGTGTGTGGAAGATGATAGAGTGTGTGGAAGATGATAGAGTGTGTGGAAGATGGTAGAGTGTGTGGAAGATGATAGAGTGTGTGGAAGATGATAGAGTGTGTGGAAGATGATAGAGTGTGTGGAAGATGGTAGAGTGTGTGGAAGATGGTAGTGAGTGTGTGGATGATGGTAGTGAGTGTGGAAGATGGTAGTGAGTGTGGAAGATGGTAGTGAGTGTGGAAGATGGTAGTGTGTGACGAAGATGGTAGTGAGTGTGGAAGATGGTAGTGAGTGTGGAAGATGGTAGTGTGTGTGGAAGATGGTAGTGAGTGTGGAAGATGGTAGTGAGTGTGGAAGATGGTAGTGTGTGTGGGAGATGGTAGTGTGTGACGAAGATGGTAGTGAGTGTGGAAGATGGTAGTGAGTGTGGAAGATGGTAGTGTGTGTGGAAGATGGTAGTGAGTGTGGAAGTTGGTTGTGTGTGACGAAGATGGTAGTGAGTGTGGAAGATGGTAGTGAATGTGGAAGATGGTAGTGTGTGTGGAAGATGGTAGTGTGTGTGGAAGATGGTAGTGAGTGTGGAAGATGGAAATGAGTGTGGAAGATGGCAGTGTGTGAGGAAGATGGTAGTGAGTGTGGAAGATGGTAGTGAGTGTGGAAGATGGTAGTGTGTGACGAAGATGGTAGTGAGTGTGGAAGATGGTAGTGAGTGTGGAAGATGGTAGTGTGTGTGGAAGATGGTAGTGTGTGACGAAGATGGTAGTGAGTGTGGAAGATGGTAGTGAGTGTGGAAGATGGTATTGTGTGTGGAAGATGGTAGTGAATGTGGAAGATGGTAGTGAGTGTGGAAGATGGTAGTGAGTGTGGAAGATGGTAGTGTGTGTGGAAGATGGTAGTGAGTGTGGAAGATGGTAGTGAGTGTGGAAGATGGTAGTGTGTGTGGAAGATGGTAGTGAATGTGGAAGATGGTAGTGAGTGTGGAAGATGGTAGTGTGTGTGGAAGATGGTAGTGAGTGTGGAAGATGGTAGTGAGTGTGGAAGATGGTAGTGAGTGTGGAAGATGGTAGTGTGTGTGGAAGATGGTAGTGTGTGACGAAGATGGTAGTGAGTGTGGAAGATGGTAGTGAGTGTGGAAGATGGTAGTGTGTGTGGAAGATGGTAGTGAATGTGGAAGATGGTAGTGAGTGTGGAAGATGGTAGTGTGTGACGAAGATGGTAGTGAGTGTGGAAGATGGTAGTGTGTGACGAAGATGGTAGTGAGTGTGGAAGATGGTAGTGAGTGTGGAAGATGGTAGTGTGTGACGAAGATGGTAGTGAGTGTGGAAGATGGTAGTGAGTGTGGAAGATGGTAGTGTGTGTGGAAGATGGTAGTGAATGTGGAAGATGGTAGTGAGTGTGGAAGATGGTAGTGTGTGACGAAGATGGTAGTGAGTGTGGAAGATGGTAGTGAGTGTGGAAGATGGTAGTGTGTGTGGAAGATGATAGAGTGTGTGGAAGATGGTAGAGTGTGTGGAAGATGATAGAGTGTGTGGAAGATGATAGAGTATGTGGAAGATGATAGAGTGTGTGGAAGATGGTAGAGTGTGTGGAAGATGGTAGTGTGTGTGGAAGATGGTAGTGAGTGTGTGGAAGATGGTAGTGAGTGTGGAAGATGGTAGTGAGTGTGGAAGATGGTAGTGAGTGTGGAAGATGGTAGTGAGTGTGGAAGATGGTAGTGAGTGTGGAAGATGGTAGTGAGTGTGGAAGATGGTAGTGAGTGTGAAAGATGGTAGTGAGTGTGGAAGATGGTAGTGTGTGTGGAAGATGGTAGTGTGTATGGAAGATGGTAGTGAGTGTGGAAGATGGTAGTGTGTGTGGAAGATGGTAGTGAGTGTGGAAGATGGTAGTGTGTGACGAAGATGGTAGTGAGTGTGGAAGATGGTAGTGAATGTGGAAGATGGTAGTGTGTGACGAAGATGGTAGTGAGTGTGGAAGATTGTAGTGAGTGTGGAAGATGGTAGTGTGTGTGGAAGATGGTAGTGAGTGTGGAAGATGGTAGTGTGTGACGAAGATGGTAGTGAGTGTGGAAGATGGTAGTGAATGTGGAAGATGGTAGTGTGTGTGGAAGATGGTAGTGTGTGTGGAAGATGGTAGTGAGTGTGGAAGATGGAAATGAGTGTGGAAGATGGCAGTGTGTGAGGAAGATGGTAGTGACTGTGGAAGATGGTAGTGAGTGTGGAAGATGGTAGTGTGTGACGAAGATGGTAGTGAGTGTGGAAGATGGTAGTGAGTGTGGAAGATGGTAGTAAGTGTGTGAAGATGGTAGTGTGTGGAAGATGGTAGTGAGTGTGTGGAAGATGATAGAGTGTGTGGAAGATGATAGAGTGTGTGGAAGATGATAGAGTGTGTGGAAGATGATAGAGTGTGTGGAAGATGATAGAGTGTGTGGAAGATGATAGAGTGTGTGGAAGATGGTAGAGTGTGTGGAAGATGATAGAGTGTGTGGAAGATGATAGAGTGTGTGGAAGATGATAGAGTGTGTGGAAGATGGTAGAGTGTGTGGAAGATGGTAGTGAGTGTGTGGATGATGGTAGTGAGTGTGGAAGATGGTAGTGAGTGTGGAAGATGGTAGTGAGTGTGGAAGATGGTAGTGTGTGACGAAGATGGTAGTGAGTGTGGAAGATGGTAGTGAGTGTGGAAGATGGTAGTGTGTGTGGAAGATGGTAGTGAGTGTGGAAGATGGTAGTGAGTGTGGAAGATGGTAGTGTGTGTGGAAGATGGTAGTGTGTGACGAAGATGGTAGTGAGTGTGGAAGATGGTAGTGAGTGTGGAAGATGGTAGTGTGTGTGGAAGATGGTAGTGAGTGTGGAAGTTGGTTGTGTGTGACGAAGATGGTAGTGAGTGTGGAAGATGGTAGTGAATGTGGAAGATGGTAGTGTGTGTGGAAGATGGTAGTGTGTGTGGAAGATGGTAGTGAGTGTGGAAGATGGAAATGAGTGTGGAAGATGGCAGTGTGTGAGGAAGATGGTAGTGAGTGTGGAAGATGGTAGTGAGTGTGGAAGATGGTAGTGTGTGACGAAGATGGTAGTGAGTGTGGAAGATGGTAGTGAGTGTGGAAGATGGTAGTGTGTGTGGAAGATGGTAGTGTGTGACGAAGATGGTAGTGAGTGTGGAAGATGGTAGTGAGTGTGGAAGATGGTATTGTGTGTGGAAGATGGTAGTGAATGTGGAAGATGGTAGTGAGTGTGGAAGATGGTAGTGAGTGTGGAAGATGGTAGTGTGTGTGGAAGATGGTAGTGAGTGTGGAAGATGGTAGTGAGTGTGGAAGATGGTAGTGTGTGTGGAAGATGGTAGTGAATGTGGAAGATGGTAGTGAGTGTGGAAGATGGTAGTGTTTGTGGAAGATGGTAGTGAGTGTGGAAGATGGTAGTGAGTGTGGAAGATGGTAGTGAGTGTGGAAGATGGTAGTGTGTGTGGAAGATGGTAGTGTGTGACGAAGATGGTAGTGAGTGTGGAAGATGGTAGTGAGTGTGGAAGATGGTAGTGTGTGTGGAAGATGGTAGTGAATGTGGAAGATGGTAGTGAGTGTGGAAGATGGTAGTGTGTGACGAAGATGGTAGTGAGTGTGGAAGATGGTAGTGTGTGACGAAGATGGTAGTGAGTGTGGAAGATGGTAGTGAGTGTGGAAGATGGTAGTGTGTGACGAAGATGGTAGTGAGTGTGGAAGATGGTAGTGAGTGTGGAAGATGGTAGTGTGTGACGAAGATGGTAGTGAGTGTGGAAGATGGTAGTGAGTGTGGAAGATGGTAGTGTGTGTGGAAGATGGTAGTGAGTGTGGAAGATGGTAGTGAGTGTGGAAGATGGTAGTGTGTGTGGAAGATGGTAGTGTGTGAAGAAGATGGTAGTGTATGTGGAAGATGGTAGTGTGTGTGGAAGATGGTAGTGTGTGACGAAGATGGTAGTGAGTGTGGAAGATGGTAGTGTGTGTGGAAGATGGTGGTGCGTGTGGAAGATGGTAGTGCGTGTGGAAGATGGTAGTGTGTGACGAAGATGGTAGTGAGTGTGGAAGATGGTAGTGTGTGTGGAAGATGGTGGTGTGTGGGGAAGATGGTAGTGCGTGTGGAAGATGGTAGTGTGTGTGGAAGATGGTAGTGTGTGTGGAAGATGGTAGTGAGTGTGGAAGATGGTAGTGTGTGTGGAAGATGGTAGTGTGTGTGGAAGATGGTAGTGAGTGTGGAAGATGGTAGTGTGTGTGGAAGATGGTAGTGAGTGCGGAAGATGGGAATGTGTATGGAAGATGGTAGTGAGTGTGGAAGATGGTAGTGAGTGTGGAAGATCGTATTGAGTGTGGAAGATGATAGTGTGTGTGAAAGATGGTAGTGTGTGTGGAAGATGGTAGTGAGTGTGGATGATGGTACTGAGTGTAGAAGATGACAGTGTGGATGATGGTAGCGAGTGTAGAAGATGGTAGTGTGTGTGGAAGATGGTAGTGAGTGTAGAAGATGGTAGTGAGTGTGAAAGATGGTAGTGAGTGTGGAAGATGGTAGTGAGTGTGGAAGATGGTAGTGTGTGTGGAAGATTGTAGTCAGTGTGGAAGATGGTAGTGAGTGTGGAAGATGGTAGTGTGTGTAGAAGATGGTAGTGAGTGTAGAAGATGGTAATGAGTGTGAAAGATGGTAGTGAGTGTGGAAGATGGTAGTGAGTGTGGAAGATGGTAGTGTGTGTGGAAGATGGTAGTGAGTGTGGAAGATGGTAGTGAGTGTGGAAGATGGTAGTGAGTGTAGAAGATGGTAGTGAGTGTGAAAGATGGTAGTGAGTGTGGAAGATGGTAGTGAGTGTGGAAGATGGTAGTGTGTGTGAAAGATGGTAGTGTGTGTGGAAGATGGTAGTGTGTGTGGAAGATGGTAGTGAGTGTGAAAGATGGTAGTGAGTGTGGAAGATGGTAGTGTGTGTGAAAGATGGTAGTGAGTGTAGAAGATGGTTGTGAGTGTAGAAGATGGTAGTGAGTGTGGAAGATGGTAGTGTGTGTGGAAGATGGTAGTGAGTGTGGAAGATGGTAGTGTGTGTGAAAGATGGTAGTGTGTGTGGAAGATGGTAGTGAGTGTAGAAGATGGTAGTGAGTGTGAAAGATGGTAGTGAGTGTGAAAGATGGTAGTGAGTGTAGAAGATGGTAGTGAGTGTGAAAGATGGTAGTGAGTGTAGAAGATGGTAGTGAGTGTGAAAGATGGTAGTGAGTGTGGAAGATGGTAGTGAGTGTGGAAGATGGTAGTGTGTGTGGAAGATGGTAGTGTGTGTGGAAGATGATAGTGTGTAAAATGGTACTGTGTGTGGAAGATGGTAGTAAGGGTGGAAGATAGTAATGTGTGTGGAAGATGGTAGTGTGTGAGGAAGATGGTAGTGAGTGTGGAAGATAGTAATGTGTGTGGAAGATGGTTGCGGGCGAGGAAGATAGTAGTGAGTGTGGAAGATATCAGTGTGTGAGGAAGATGGTAGTGAATGTGGAAGATGGTAGTGTGGAAGATGGTAGTGTGGAAGATGGTTGTGTGTGTGGAAGATGGTAGTGTGGAAGATGGTAGTGTGGAAGATGGTTGTGTGTGTGGAAGATGGTAGTGCGGAAGATGGTAGTGTGGGAGATGGTAGTGTGGAAGATGGTAGTGTGGAAGATGGTAGTGAGTGTGGAAGATGGTAGTGTGTGTGGAAGATGGTAGTGAGTGTGGAAGATGGTAGTAAGTGTGCTCCTGAAGCTCCTGAATCCCATATGCTCATACAACGGTGGTTAAGCTCACGTGTTCTATAATTCACGCTCCACTTCAAATGATCTGATAATCAATCTCCATTTCTCTTCTACTGATGACAGACAAAAATGAACTAATAAGCTAAGCAAAACGGTAAAGATGAGAGGAATAATTTGTGAGCCAGACATAATTTTCAATACAAGTGACTGAGTAAAACCAAAATATTCTGCCGTTTCATTGTTTCAAGCTTCATTTAACATTGCATTTACATGTATGAGGTCAGAAATCCCCTGGAGCTTAGCTATACAGGTCATCATAGTTCTCCCTCGACGCATGCGGCACCGATGGTCGCAACACATTTTTCCTCCTCGAGTCTGAGGGATGAAACATATTAACAATATGATATAATAACATGATAACAACAAGACATTTGTTCTACTCATTGAACGAAACAAAATATACAGCATAAAGAACATAATTTTTAACTTCTTAAAAATGAAATATTACGCCTGAGAAACTTGCTTACGTTGTTTTCCTGGTGGGAGAGACGAGCTGTGCTA
This sequence comes from Procambarus clarkii, assembly GCF_040958095.1. Taxonomy (NCBI): domain Eukaryota; kingdom Metazoa; phylum Arthropoda; class Malacostraca; order Decapoda; family Cambaridae; genus Procambarus; species Procambarus clarkii. Next base: position 24,619,988 of record NC_091166.1, on the reverse strand, counting down.
TAGTCTCCGGAAGGTCTTGGTCCACGGTCTCGTTGAGGGCCAGGAGGGAGGCTGCTGCCATCACCGACGCGCTCCCGAACACTGCGGACGGCAGCCACCAGATGACGGGACCCTGGATGCCACGAGCATCTTTACTCATCTGTAGCATTGTCTGTATTGCAGCTCATTTACGTTGCTACCCTTCAACATTATTACTCGTCATTATTGTTACTCGTCTATATTACCACTCGTCTACGTGGTTACTCGTCTACATTGCTAATTGCTTAAGTTGTTACTCATCTATATTGCTACTCATCTATATTGCTAGTCACTTACGTTGTTACTCATCTATATTATTACACGTAAATATTGTTACTCGTCTAGATTGTTACTAATCTAAATTATTACTCATCTATGTTGGTACTCATCTATATTGCCACTCGTTTATGTTACCACTCATCTACGTTATTGCTCGTCTATATTACTACTCGTCTTCGTTGTTACACGTCTATATTACCACGTGCCTATGTTGTTACTCGTCTATATTGTTACTCATCAATATTACCACTCACTTATGTTGTTACTCATCTACCTTGTTATTCGTCTACATTGTTTAAACTTCATAATAGGACTTATATACATAGGTGTTTGTTTATTTCAAGGAATATTTATTAGATAGAGTCTTTAAGCATTTTCAATGGATATTTGTTAGAGATGTACTTTAAAGTACTTTGTACATTTTTATTTAAAGTTCATGAAATGTCTCATAAGTTGAATAATCTCATTTTATAAGTATTATATGTAAAAATGTTGTTTACTACACATTTGTTCATTATCCTGTAACTTAACCTCTTTCATACCTTTGTGTATTTATTGTCTTTTAATATAATTTGTTCTTATTCTTTGTTCTTAACCTAACCTTTCAGATGTAGTTTATTTGATTTGTTTATTGCGTTGGACATATTTGTGGAATATATTATCCTTAACGTAACCTTACGGATATAATTTTGTGTTGTTTAAGTGAATTCATACATTTTCTCTAGCACGATATCGTGTTTAAATATTTTATTCAAATCCACCTTCACTAAGTGAAAAGTGAACCAAGGCAGGAAACATGAGCTGAAACTCAGTAACTAAATTGTTATATTTTACTACGTCGGAAATACACCCATTTTTAATCTAAGGGAAATTGAACTGTTAATAATGAAGCTGTGCGTGACAACTAAGGCGCGGGACACGAGACAGAGTTCGGTAACTATCTCATTTACTACGTCTTATTATTTTTATAAATTCCGTAAAAATTGGGCTGATAGTAGCGAAATTACAAGACAACTAAAGTGGAGGACGGCAACTGAAGGTAACTTTATTTTCTTTTCTTGCTATGAATAAAATGTGACTAGTTTAAATTTTAGGAAAACTGGACTGTTAGTAGCAAAACTACACTTATAAACGTTTAGAGCCGGGTTCAAGAACTAACATCTGACACTAGTAATTAATTAACAAACTCCTAAAGAACGGATTTTCTGAAAATGGACTTCTTTTGATCTTAACTTTACAGTTAAACTGCGGCGACGAATTTTCTCCATAAGAATTCCTTAAAACCAAAGAGCGTAATTTTCTCATAACAATTCCTTACGACCGCAGCGAGGATTTTTTCTAATGAAAATCAAGTTGATAGTAACGAAACTACATACATAAACGTTAAGAGGCGGTTCCAAGAACTAACACCTGACATTGCTAATTAATTCACACTCTCCCAATTAACATACTTCCCAAAAATGGACTTGATCCAGCCTTAATTTTAGTTATCTAACTGGGACTGAATAGCGACGATATTATCTAGGTTCGACCCTGCCACCCTAAAACTGGGTAACACATAGCGATGATATTTTCCATGTAAAACCCATCAAAAAGATTGGGTAACGCACAGTGTCGACTTTTCCAAAAACAAAAAGTCGTCGCTATGCCGTCTATTTCTATACTCTCATTTACGTTGTTACTTGTCAATACTAGTATTCGTCTACGTTGTTACTTGTCAATACTAGTATTCGTCTACGTTGTTACTTGTCAATACTAGTATTCGTCTACGTTGTTACTTGTCAATACTAGTATTCGTCTACGTTGTTACTTGTCAATACTAGTATTCGTCTACGTTGTTAGTTGTCAATACTAGTATTCGTCTACGTTGTTACTTGTCAATACTAGTATTCGTCTACGTTGTTACTTGTCAATACTAGTATTCGTCTACGTTGTTGCATTGTTATCCGTTAACAATGTTCTCCCTCGTCAATGTTCTTCGTCTACATTGTTATCCGTTAACAATGTTCTCCCTCGTCAATGTTCTTCGTCTACATTGTTATCCGTTAACAATGTTCTCCCTCGTCAATGTTCTTCGTCTACATTGTTATCCGTTAACAATGTTCTCTCTCGTCAATGTTCTTCGTCTACATTGTTATCCGTTAACAATGTTCTCCATCTACAAATGTTATATGTCTACAATGTTCTCTGTCTACTATGTTCTCACTCTTCAATGTGCTCCTTCAATATTGTTTTCGTCTACATTGTCATCCGTCTACAATGTACTCTGTCTACATTATTCTCCCTCTACATTGTTATTCTTCTACAATGTTATCTGCTTACATTGTTCTCCCTCTACATAGTTCTCTATCTACAATGTTCTCCGTCTACATTGTTCTTCGTCTCCATTGTTTTCCTTCTACAATGTTTTCTGTCTACAATTTTAACCGTCAACAATGTTCTCCGTCGACATTTAAATCCAACTACACTGTTCTACGTCTTCATTGTTATCCATCTACAATGTTATCCATCTAAATTGTTCTCCATCTACCGTGTCTACATGACTTTCCTATTAAATTGTTATCTGTCTACATTGTTCTCTGTCCACAATGTTTTCCGTCTACAATGTTACCTGTCTACATTGTAAAACGTCGACAATGTTCTCCGTCTATATTGTTACCTGTCTACATTGTAAGCCGTCTACATTGTTACCTGTCTACAATGTAAGCCGTCTACATTGTTACCTGTCTACAATGTAAGCTGTCTACATTGTTATCTGTCTACAATGTAAGCCGTCTACATTGTTACCTGTCTACAATGTAAGCCGTATACATTGTTATCTGTCTACAATGTAAGCCGTCTACATTGTTACCTGTCTACAATGTCGAGTACACAAAGTTGACACATTGTGTACTCGACATTTGGGTTTTGAGAAAGCTGCCAGATACGTCTATATTCCAGGCGTATTCTGGCCACTATAACATCACATTGCCGGGTTCTTGTTCTATTAGTCCCATATGTGAATGTCTCCTCACGATATCTATCATAATATTTAATGCTACAACTTTCAGGTCTTTGAGAATTTGTTAGGTTGGTGCGATCTTCATTAGATATTTGTTTAAGTATTCTTTTTGTCACTGCTAATGAAACACCCATGTCAATTTCTACCACTGGTTTTCTACAGGCTGTCTTTGCAAGCATATCAACAGTGTCATGCCTTGAGAGGCCAACATGTGATGGTATCCATAGGAATTTAATTTCAAATCTGTTTTCTTTAGCAACTAAAACATTCATTCGAATATCACTGACTATTTTCTGGGTGTCACTACTATGTGCGTTCAATGCCAGGAGTGCACTCTGCGAGTCACAGTACATAAGTCCACTGCCTTTGTCTTTTAAACAAGGGTGTGTGTTTTGAGCGTAGAGTTAAGGGAGCCGGTGACTGAGGGGAGAGAACACTGGACGCGTGATCCTGTGGACCCGGGTTTGATCCCGGGCGCCGGCAAGAAACGATAGGCAGAGTTTCTTTCACCCTGATGCACCTGTTACCTAGCAGTAAATAGGTAATTGGGAGTTAGTCAGCTGTCACGGGCTGCTTCCTGTGAGTGGAGGCCTGGTCGAGGACCGGGCCACGGGGACACTAAAAGCCCTGAAATCATCTCAAGATAACCTAAGAAGAGGACGTTTGGTGTCTCCCAGGACGTTGTTTGTCGCTGGGGGTAGAATGTCTCCCGGGAGGTTGTGTGTCGCTGTGGGTAGAAGGAGTCAGTATAGGAACATGTGTGCAGCAGCAGGAGCATGTGTTGGTATCGTAGAGTTAAGCAGCAGCAGCAGCAGCAGCAGCAACAGCAGCAGTGGGATACGTGGATTTATACTAAAATAGCTGTAGTATGTATGGAAGGAGATGACTATGTTGAGCGAGGAGAGGCCCCCCACCCAAGAGAACACAGACCTAGGAGACTGGATATATTAAGGTGTATGGTTAGAGAAGGGTTTGTGAAGTGTGGGGGCAGGAGGGAAGGTGAAAGGGCCACCCAGGGAGTCATCTGGGTGTCACCGGCACTCGCCCCCTCACACTCTCCCTCTATCCTGATTAAACAGTAAAGTCTGTGGTATGTTAGCAAAAGTTAAGATGTTCCCAGCGTTCATAATTGACAGTCTGAAGGAGTTGTGTGTATTTCCAACGGGACACTGCTTACCGCCGCCGCTGCCACTGCTGCCTTCGCCATAACAAACGAGGGGTAGAGGTGGGTCTCACAGCAGTCCAGAAGGCCTTCAACACACACACACACTCCAAGAGGGGGTCATTAGTCCGTGTCATACACACTCGCCTCTCCTGTTACTGAGAGGTGAGCGAGGAATCTTCAATATTTGTAAACAGTGCCCCCTCATCCCTCCTCCACCTCCCCCTTCCCTTCAGCCTATAGCCTCTATGGAGTTCCACATACCCGCCACATGGAACATACCACATGCCACATTGTGCATGGCACATAGCGCATGGCCCATACCACATGCCTCATGGGTAGGAGAGCGGGTAATAGGGCGTCGTGGGAGGTTTGTGTTTGTCACCGCGTCAGCTTCCATAGTTGTTGTTGTTGACTGTCACCTCTCACCATAACACACAAGGGGTCTCCGCTTCTGAGGTATGAGAGTTTAACACCTGTGGGTGGCAGCAGCAAGTCTCACATATGGATCATGTTACCTCTACCCTACTTGAGACAACACTGTTGGGTGTTTACGTCAAGGATGAGTTTTACCACTACTGGTGCTCCTGCCCACTCCCTCCTCCCCCCTTTCCCCTACACTTAACACTCACCATTCACTTGACAACCCTCAGGTTGACAGCCTACATGCATTTCTCTGTATTCAGAATAATAAATAAATAGTTATGGGAATTAAATCCTTTTATATATAATTTTATTCCTTTTATTAAACAGTTAAGGCATTTACAGTGACAATAATAATAATAACAATAATAATAATAATAATAATAATAATAATAATAATAATAATAATAATAATAATAAAAATAATAATAATAATATGAGTACTTCTTTGTTGAGCTTTGTGAATAGACAGACAGACAGAGAGACAATCATCTCGACCATCATAGCTGACGACCATCATAGCTTCGTCAGCCTCTCATCGGACCTTCTTGCCAACTTAGTAAACCAATCTGTAGAATGATAAAATAAGGTTATGAATTTTTTGTTGTTAATATTGTAAAATAAATACCGTCATTTATTATTATAATGTACATCATTCATTGAATCTTCTTATAAAGTATTACTTACCATACTAATATGCTAGCTGACTTCGTCGCACAACGTTCCAGAGTTATCAAGATCGTTTAAGCAGAATATTTGCTTACAAAGCGGCATTTTCATCCGAACATAGGTAAATTTTAACACTTTTAGCATCGTTCTTGCGAAATTGACCATATTTAAATGCTTTTTCAAAGTGAAGCAAGGCCGCCTCCGAGGTTAGTCTGGAAAAATAGTAAGCAAAATAAACAGCATAATTCCCACAAAAATAGCTGTTCAGGGATTGAATCCTTTTCTTCATAATATATAAGTCATAATCTTGGAAGTAGGACATGAACTCTTCAAATTATTTTGAATATGTTCCTATTGCAGGATTAGCGTAGCTGTATAGTATAACTATCTTGGTTCTATCTCCATCCTTATTAACATCAACATAGAATGTTATCCAATGCCCCAATTTATTATCGGTACCAGACTCCAGAGTGTTGATTATGAACACCACTGGCTTTTTTTTATGTATTTTTTCACTATTTTCCTTACATCATTAGCTAGGAAACATCCTAGATAGTTCACCTTAGCTCCTAAATTCATTCTAATAGCCATTTTTATTTCCAAACAATTCGTATTCATTTTTATGCTCGCATATCACAACTAACTCTCCGATCTGCATGACTTACATCGGTCAGTGTAACTGACCGTTACAGTGTAACTGTAACTAACATCCAACATTAGTTTGAAGCAGGTATTTACTCCACTTGCTTTCATGTCTGTCATCTGCTGCTTTTCTCCAGCTGAAGCATTAGTGAAATAACCGACTTCAATTTTGCTAGGATCAACACGATTAAAAACTGAGACAGTTTATCATAGAGCGTTCAGTACACCCTAAAATTGTAGATAACAGCTTTATATACGACCAGAATGAGAATAAGTAGCTGGTTTTCACTACTGTTTCGTTTCAATACAAAATAGCGGATTTGACAATACAAAATAGCGGATAGACAATTCCAAAGCAATAGATGATAAGTCCACCTGCTGACCACTCACTCCCTTTATGATGAATTCTTGATAGGTGTCTGTAAACTTATTATTGACCCCAGAATTCACAGGTCGACAATCGACAACTCGTATGCTTGCAATTGTTGATTCTACCAATCAGGGAGGAAATACTTTATTCTCAAATAAAATAGAAGGATAGTTTTAATCTTCTGCACTCATCCTCCAATCTTTTGCTTCCCTACTCCTTTCAATGTTTCAACTCTGCATTGCTCAAGAGACTGTTTGAAAGATCGTTTGTCATTATTAATGTCGTGTAGCATGTTCTGCCCCAAGCTGAACGAGGTTGGTACCAATGTCCTCATTCCTCATTATAAAGGTTGGCCGCTCATCGCACTATCCCGCTTAAAAAGGATAGTACTCCTCCTCCACACGTATAACATCTGCTGCTATTGAAAATCCTTATATCATCAATCCCTCCTCTTCTAGGAGGGGTTAACAGAATGTATAATTCCTTAACAGAGGGAGGAATAAAGTTGACACGAATTTCACCGCTTGTTTCGGTTGAATGAGGAGTGGGCGAAATGTGTTGGTGTTATATACCTCCTGCTACAGGACGTACATGCAAGACTGCTATGGTACACCCATGTTCATCAAAATGTATTAGGTTACCATCTTGATCCCTAATAGTGATGCTGACTCTGTCTATCTTATTGGTGTTAAGTCTCACATATGTTTTTTTATTGCTGATGTTATCACTTCCATTTAGGGACATTATATCCAAAATATTTACAGACTGATTCTCGTATCTAATAGAAGAGATCTTATCGCAATAAACGCATAGAATAGCAAACCCTCCTCTAGGCTTTGGTGGGAATAGACATGTGTCAACTACACTCAAGGCATTCCGTCTTTTTGCGAATATGTCATATTCACATTCGGGAACTACACCAAGCACTTTCCCAAGAGCAGGTCCAAATGATAATGAAACTCAACAGACGTTTCTGTGTCCCGCTACTGAGCTAATATTCTCCTCACTAATCAAAGTAATGAACTTGTTTCGATTTTAGGAAGAATCATACTTACTACAATTTGTTGGGTATTTAAGTGAATTTTTTTTAAATGCCTTTGCTAAAAACTCAGTTTGACCTTATTTGAAAATATGGTGGCTATTTCTGTATTAATTTCTTTTATAGTTCCAGCTAAAACGTCATCTATATAAATAAAAATGTAAATGTTCGTTAGGTCAAAATCGTTAATCTCCGAAAGTTCTTCACCGATTGCTTTGAAATTTTCACACAATGTTCCATTCGTATCCGAGCAAGTTTTTATATACATATTATATTGATGTCATGTCTGTGACGGAAAAAAACATGTTTTTTTTTTAAACTGTGTTTTTCATGTGATTTTCATGTGAGAGAAATCTTCGAAACCTCTTTACCGATTGCTTTGAAAATTTGACACGACGTTGCATTCGAATAGGCGCGTGTTTCTATATACCTACTATATACATGCCTCACCTGTGACCAGAGAAAACATGCTTTTTTTGAAAAACATCGCCATCTGTTGGAAGTAAGAGCCACACACTCTGTAATCTCCCAAAGTTCTTCACCGATTGCTTTGAAACTCTGACACAACGTTCCATTTGAATATACGCATCTTTTCATATACCTACTGTATATATATGCCACCCCTGTGATAGATAAAAATATGCGTTTTTGAAAAACAGCGCCATCTGTTGCACATAATATCAACATGCACGCTATACTATATATGTCACGAATTCCATTTCAATGTTTCCGATTGCATAGATAAGTTTTATTTTCAAAGATTTCGATTTATTTTATTTTTTATTTAGTTTTTTGTGTGACATTGTGTTGGGATCGAGCTGTGTTGTTTATCATACAGCTCATTTCGTAGGTATAAATATAAATACCACACCTGTTATAGGTAAAACTATGCTTTGAACAAATCCTGTTCTAAGCAGAAAAACTATGCTTTTCTTGAAAAAAATGCCATCTGTTGCATGTAAGAGCAACACACATGCTATACTAAATATGTTACAATTCCATTTCAATATATCTGATTGCATTGATAAATTGAATTTTCATAAATTTTGATTTATTTTCATTTTGGTTTAATTATTTTGTGTGAATTGCATTTGAAATGAGCTGTGTTGTTTACCATATCTTTCATTTCGTGTGTATACTTTATTTTTTTACTTTATCATATTTTCATTTCATTTTTTAACTGTTTTTCTTATATTTCAGTGATGGGAACATCAGATCACTTGATGTTCCCAATTTTCTGATGGGAATATCACACAATATGGGAAGGCATCGGACGAGGGAGTTGGTAATGGTTGGGATAGCAAGGGGACGGAAGAGATAATAGGGAGGACAAAGGGACGAGGGAGGGGGTAATGGTGGGGAAGGACGAGGGGACGGGAAAGTTGGGGATGGAAGGGACGATGGGATAGGGAAATGAAGAATGGTGGAGAAGGACAAAGGGACAGGGGAGTGGGGCAAGATGGGAAGGAAGAGGGGATGGTGGAGTGAGGACTGGTGGGGAGGACGTGGGGACGGTGGAGTGGGGAATGGTTGGGAGATCGAGGAGACGGGTGAGGGGGGAAGACTGGGGGACAGGGAAGGTTGCTGGTGCTCAGCATCGGACATTAGTTGCTAAGCCACAGCAACGCATGGCCGCGTTCTGCTAGTATGATCATAAATACTTTGAATACAAATAAGTCTACCCACTCTCATTCTCATACATAAGCCCTACATGTATATAGGCCTCAGGATTATTATGCTTAATAACATAATGGGATGTGGGGTGGAGTAATTTTTGTAGACAGATTTCATATGACCTCCTCGGATCTACTTGTAGCTGATTAAACAATCGATTTTGGAAAGATGCGGGATTGTTATTTGGAAATATATTCGTATCTGATATGCTGGTAGTGTATATCACGTGAGTGTTCATCGCTTTATCTTCTTAGACTGCCTTGTACTGAGTAAAGCTACTAACACATTACATACACATTTATATACACTCACCTGTTAATATACGATCCAGGAAGCATTCCTTTTACTGTGTGGAACAATCTTCACAGTTGCCTTACTCTTAACTGAGGGAGTTTCATACACTTGACTGCTTGCCGTAGTACTGCGGAATAAATATCGAGGTGTAGAAGTTAGTATGAAAAACAGTTTAACAATGGGTAATTTATCAGATAAAAAAACTGATTTAAGTACGGTCATTTTATGTATGATGTCGTTTATTATATGAATGCCAGATACAGGGGCCAATAAATTTCCATTCAGATCCCATCGAACTATCCCACTAGCATTATAATGATTTATTAAGGATCTCGCATATTCATGGTCTTTTATTTTCAATTTCAAATATATTTTATGTTTTATGGAAGGGTTGGTGTGTAACAGGGCGTGTCTCTGGCGCCTTAAAACCAGCTACTCCGGGTAGATGGGACTCGATAGCCTGGGAAGGCAGCCCATCTAGGGGAAGAAAAACCCTGTTTTTAAACCTCCGCGTCCTTGCGGCCATACCCTTTTTTTGGGAAGGCTTCAGGAGTCAACCTTGAGGAAAAATCCGGAGTTGGAGCCCCTAAGGCAGTTCGTTGTTGACGTCGACCTCGTTCTGGCAGCTCCTGCGACGTTGCTGGAACCATGCGTATTGGCATTTGCCTTTCTATTGGATAATTTCAGCAACGTGGAGAGGGGGAACCTGCTGCATGGGTAACAGCTTCTCCTCTATATCTACCTACCCAGGCTTTGCGCCCTGGAGAGGACACTCCAGCTTCGCCTCACAGCGTCGAACCAACACGGGAAGCGACAGTCTACCGGTTTTAAGTCTTCTGCTCGATTGGCGAAGAGTGTGACGCCAGGGGTTGCTTCCGACGGTGGGAGGGGTCATCGCGCCCCACTGGGCAGCTACCGCCCGCCTCAAGCTGGGCAAACCCCAGCCAATAAGGTGTTGCCTCGCCACGGTCCGTTAACCTCACTGGGTGCGTGGGGTTTAGGGTGAAAATCGACAAGCGGCCCGACAACTTTGCACCAAGCAATACCAAACCAAAGAAGAAAATATCAACTGCCCTAAAGCTGGGCACATGGAACGTCAGGACACTGACACCAGGTTTCTCTGACGACCTGCAAGAAATCAATGATGCCTGAAAAACAGCAATCATCGATAGGGAGCTGAGCAAGCTGCAGATGGATATTGTTGCTCTCCAAGAGACCAGGCTCCCAGGATCAGGATCTGTGAGAGAGAGGACCTTCTCTTTCTTCTGGCAAGGAAAACCTCCAGATGAGACCAGAGAACATGGTGTGGGATTTGCCGTCAGGAATGCACTGTTGGGACACATTATGCCACCGATGGGGGAAACCGAACGAATTCTGTCTCTGCAACTGTACTCCCAAACAGGACCAGTCAATGTAATTAGTGCATATGCACCAACCCTGACTTCTTCTCCAACTTCTTCTGACTTTGGCAAGAAGACCAGCAGGTCGGCAGACTGGTTCGAGGCTCATTCGGAAGAGATGACACCTGTAATCGAAGAGAACAGAAACGCCTTGGCAGCCTACAAAGCCTGCCCAAGTCAGCGCAACTTACAGATCCTTCGGGCCGTCCGCTGCAAAGTGCAGCAGAGTGCCAGGCGATGTGCCAACAACTATTGGCTCCAGCTCTGCTCCCAGATACAGACTGCAGCGGATACAGGCAATGTAAGGGGAATGTATGACGGCATCAAGCAGGCCCTCGGCCCAATCCAGAGGAAGACCGCTCCTCTGAAATCTGCCACTGGCGAGGTGATTTAGGACCAGACACTGCAGCTGAAACGCTGGGTCGAGCACTACTCTGAGCTATACGCCAGGGACAATGTGGTCACCGAAGATGCCCTGAGCGCCATTGAGTGTCTGCATGTGTTAATGGAGCTCGACAGCGAACCGACCCTGGAAGAACTCAGCGATGCCCTAGACTCCCTTGCTTCTGGTAAAGCTCCTGGCAAAGATGGCATTCCTGCTGAGACCTTGAAGTGCTGCAGAGGTAGCCTGCTCATGGAGCTGCATGAAATTCTCTGCCTCTGCTGGGAAGAAGGAGAGGTGCCACAGGACATGAGGGATGCCAACATCGTCACACTGTATAAGAATAAAGGTGACAGGGGCGACTGCAACAACTACCGTGGAATCTCCCTCCTCAGTATTGTCGAAAAGCTGTTTGCTCGAGTCGCATTGAAGAGGCTCCAAGTACTTGCAGAGAGAGTCTATCCAGAATCACAATGCGGATTCAGAGCTGGCAGGTCCACCATCGACATGGTCTTTTCCCTCAGACAACTGCAGGAAAAATGCAGGGAACAGAAGCAGCCACTCTTTGTAGCCTTCATAGATCTGACGAAGACCTTCGACCTCGTCAGCAGGGATGGCCTGTTCAAGATCCTCCCCAAGATCGGATGCCCACCCAGGCTCCTCAGCATCATCAGATCTTTCCATGAGAACATGAGGGGCACCGTGGTCTTTGATGGTCTAACATCAGACGCCTTTGACATCCGAAGTGGAGTAAAGCAGGGCTGCGTACTGGCTCCAACCCTATTCGGGATTTTCTTCGCAGTTATGCTGCGGCACGCCTTCGGATCTGTCACGGAAGGCATTTACCTCCGGACCAGGTCGGATGGAAACCTCTTTAACCTCTCCAGGCTGAGCGCCAAGACGAAGGTTCGGCTGAGGTGTCTGCGCGACTTCCTTTTTGCCGACGACGCAGCAGTCACTGCCCACTCAGCTGAAGACCTTCAACGGCTCATAACCCGCTTCAGCGAGGCCTCTCAGGCTTTCGGACTCACCATCAGTCTGAAGAAAACACAAGTCATGGGACAAGGAGTGGACTCCCCACCTGACATCGGCATCTCTGATTCCAAACTGGAAGTCGTTCACGACTTCGTGTACCTGGGCTCCACAATCTCTGACTCCCTCTCTCTTGATACGGAGCTAAACAAACGCATCGGTAAGGCATCTACTACCATGTCCAAACTGACAAAGAGAGTGTGGGCCAACAATAGGCTAACTGAGTATACTAAGATTCAGGTTTACAGATCCTGTGTCCTGAGCACTCTCCTTTATGGCAGTGAGTCTTGGACACTCCGCGCCCGTCAGGAAAGACAGCTGAATGCCTACCACATGCGCTGCCTTAGACACATCTTGGACATCACCTGGCAGGACAAAATGACAAACAACAACGTCTTGGGGAGAGCAAGAATCACCAGCATGTACACAATGCTGAAACAGAGACGAATGCGCTGGCTCGGGCACGTTGTGCGAATGGGCGACGGCAGGATCCCCAAGGATCTCCTGTACGGAGAGCTGATGCAGGGAAAGCGTCCAACAGGCAAGCCCCAGCTACGGTACAAAGACGTATGCAAAAGGGACCTGAAAGCCATGGACGTCGATCTTGCTATATGGGAGACACTGGCTGCGGACCGTTCAGCCTGGAGGCAGTCTGTTCAAAGAGGTCTCTCCAAGTTCGAGGAGTCACTTGCCAAGGAATCGGAGGCAAAGAGACAGAGAAGGAAAGCCGGTAGCCAGGAAGACAGACCAGAATCGGACTTCGTTTGTGCTCGGTGTGGGATGGACTGCCACTCTCGGATTGGCCTCATCAGTCACACCAGACGCTGCACCAGGATTGACAACTAGGGTGCAACTCCATAGTCTCCCGAGACTGAAGGATGCCTACTGTACTATTACTGGTGTGTAACTGAGGAGTTGGTTTCACAGTTTGGTGAGCAGGACTGAGAGTGGCTTTCCTGCCGTCCATTATTTTACGTGGTATGAGATAATACTCTTTCATTTTTTTTACTTGCTGAACAAGAGTGTAATTAAACTAGCTGCTATCGGCAGGATAATGCATAAAATACCCCTAGCTTACTGGTTAATAGTAGTGAAGTTGACGACTAGAACCGAGCGCAGACTCTGCCCAGGTGGGCCTAATGGGCCCAGGTGGGCAGCTGGTGCAAGGTATGTAGGCCTCCAGGTATGTGGGGGGATTTTTCCCGGATGTTTTGGTGCATGTCGCACGCGTGTCAGCGTCCGGTGTCTTGTTACGCGGCAGTGATTGATGGGGGGGTTATGTTGGGGGGTAGGAGAGTATGTGGGTAGAGTAAGGAACAGGAGGAGAATAGGAGAAGAGTAGAATAGAGGGATAAGAGTAGATGAATATGTATGGGTGTTTGCCGTAGAGTTAATCCTGTGTGTAGAGATATATAGTTTGATTAATAGATAAGCCTAAGTAATGCTATGTAGAGGGGGAGGGGGGGAGGGTGCCTACATGGCCTGGATAGGTTGAGGGGTGAAGGAGGGGTGAGGAAGGGGAGCTTCCCCTTGGCCAGAGAGGGTTTGAGACCATTGCGGTTGAGAAGCGAGGGGAGAATGTGTGGGCATGTGTTTGCGGCTTTTGACAGTCATTATTTTCTTAGAGAGAAGAAAGTGTTTAACTTTTTTTCTGAGCTAATGCAGCTGTGTTTGGTGGTGATCAATGACGTGATTAGTTCCCCCCTACACTGGCAGGAAGTGTTGAGGAGGGTGAGAGAGAGAGAGAAGTCAGACTCTTAAGATATGAATGAGGGGAGTTAACAGCCGGCAGTGAGAAACTCTGTTTTATATAACAATGCACGGGTGTATGGGATAAGGAGAGGACATTAGTAAGGTGTCAGACCAGGTTGTGTTGAGAGCTGCACCAGGGGTGGATGTGGTCCATTAACCTTAATCATTTTTCAAAGGGACTAGTCTGGGAGCTGCGTACTGTCCAGCATTCTGTGGCTAACTGAAAGACTATCTCCAGTAGCTGGTTGGGTCATATCTTTCCCTCCCGCCCCCACTTCCCCTCAGCATCTCTCGTTGGGTGACAAGCAGCATCTATCACCGGGTAATTTCACACTCCGTGGGTCTGGAGGACAGCTTTTGAGAGAGTTTTGACATACCACACACCTCAGCCAGAATGTTTGTGTTTTCTCGATAGTGAATGAGAGAATATATGCACCCTTATAACATGAGCATCACGGTACAACATACTTTGCCGAATATTTTAACTTTTTCTCACACAAAGCATCCGTGTTGATGGTGAGCAATGACTGCTATTAGTTCCTCCTACACGGGCAGGAAGTCTCGGGGTTCCCCATCTACTGTGGTTTCGTTAAGGAAAGGGAGATGAAACTACTGTCAGCAGGTCCCACATGTTCCACTTACCATCACCACCACACTGGTGCGAGTGACGGCAATAGGGTGTACCAATACTCTCTCCTGACACACCGGGACATAGCACTGAGTGTGACAATGTTCTTTCTCAAAGGTGAGCTACGACCTCAACATGCAAATTCCCAATGTAGGCCTGGAGGGTGAGAGAGAGAGAGAGAGAGAGAGAGAGAGAGAGAGAGAGAGAGAGAGAGAGAGAGAGAGAGAGAGAGAGAGAGAGAGAGAGAGAGAGAGAGAGAGAGAGAGAGCGAGAGAGAGAGAGAGAGAGAGAGAGAGAGAGAGAGAGAGAGGGAGAGAGAGAGAGGGAGAGAGAGAGAGGGAGAGAGAGAGAGAGGGAGAGAGAGAGAGAGGGAGAGAGAGAGAGAGAGAGAGAGAGAGAGAGAGAGAGAGAGAGAGAGAGAGAGAGAGAGAGAGAGAGAGAGAGAGAGAGAGAGAGAGAGAGAGAGAGAGAGAGAGAGAGAGCAAGAGCCCGATGTTCGGCTTCCCTTCTTGGAGAGTGTCACCAAACTGAGGTTAAATGAGTCATTACTGCCTCCCCATATTCACGCTCCAACCCCAACTTCCCTCCCACCCCCCTTCCAAGCCCAAACCATCAAGCATCACTTCACCCTTCCCAGACCGGATGTTCTATGCAAAGCCTTTAGTAGTATTATTATTTCTGTTCATATGTAGAGTATTGACCCAGTTCACAAACACACACACACAGATGCTATCCCATTCCACACGTGCTCACCAGAGGACATACCACACTGGAAGACTATATATATATATATATATATATATATATATATATATATATATATATATATATATATATATATATATATATATATATATATATATATATATATATATATATGCATATATATATATATATATATATATATATATATATATATATATATATATATATATATATATATATATATATATAAATATATATATATATATATATATATATATATATATATATATATATATATATATATATATATATATATATATGTCGTACCTAATAGCCAGAACTCACTTCTGAGCCTACTATGCAAGGCCCGATTTGCCTAATAAGCCAAGTTTTCATGAATTAATTGCTTTTCGACTACCTAACCTACCTAACCTAACCTAACCTAACTTTTTCGGCTACCTAACCTAACCTAACCTATAAAGATAGGTTAGGTTAGGTTAGGTAGGGTTGGTTAGGTTCAGTCATATATCTACGTTAATTTTAACTCCAATAAAAAAAATTGACCTCTTATATAACGAAATTGGTTGCTTTATCATTTCATAAGAAAAAAATTAGAGAAAATATATTAATTCATGAAAACTTGGCTTATTAGGCAAATCGGGCCTTGCATTGTAGGCTGAAAAGTGAGTTCTGGCTACTAGGTACGACATATATATATATATATATATATATATATATATATATATATATATATATATGTCGTACCTAGTAGCCAGAACTCACTTCTCAGCCTACTATGCATGGCCTGATTTGCCTAATAAGCCTAGTTTTCATGAATTAATGTTTTTTCGGCAACCTAACCTACCTAACCTAACCTAACCTAACGTTTTCGGCTACCTAACCTAACCTAACCTATAAAGATAGGTTAGGTTAGGATTGGTAGGGTTGGTTAGGTTCGGTCATATATCTACGTTAATTTTAACTCCAATAAAAAAAATTGACCTCATACATAATGAAATGGGGAGCTTTATCATTTCATAAGAAAAAAATAGAGAAAATATATTATTTCAGTAAAACTTGGCTTATTAGGCAAATCGGGCCTCGCATAGTAGGCTGAGAAGTGAGTTCTGGCTACTAGGTACGACATATATATATATATATGTCGTACCTAGTAGCCAGAACGCACTTCTATGCCTACTATGCAAGGCCCGATTTGCCTAATAAGCCAATTTTTCATGAATTAATTGTTTTTCGACTACCTAACCTACCTAACCTAACCTAACCTAACTTTTTCGGCTACCTAACCTAACCTATAAAGATAGGTTAGGTTAAGTTAGGTAGGGTTGGTTAGGTTCGGTCATATATCTACGTTAATTTTAACTCCAATGAAAAAAAATTGACCTCATACGTAATGAAATGGGTAGCTTTATCATTTCATAAGAAAAAAAATTGAGAAAATATAATAATTCAGGAAAATTTGCCTTATTAGGCAAATCGGGCCTTGAATAGTAGGCCGAGAAGTGCGTTCTGGCTACTAGGTACGACATATATATATATATATATATATATATATATATATATATATATATATATATATATATATATATATATATATATATATATATATATATATTTTATATATATATATATATATATATATATATATATATTATTAAATATGACCGAAAAAGTAAGATTAATAATTCTAACACGAATTTTCTCAATCTTTCGTACATTACGCTTCACTGTTGGAGGTAAATCAAAAATCACTTCTCCAAAATTCATTTTTATTTCTAGTCTGACGCGACACGGGCGCGTTTCGTAAAACTTATTACATTTTCAAAGACTTCACAAATACACAACTTATTAGAACTTGTGTATCTCTGGTTTTATATCTACATTTGAGTGAGGTGGGAGGGGTGATGTGGCATTAACACAAGACAGAACAATAGGGGATATTAATGGGGTATTAAAAGTATCAAGACAAGACAGAACAGGAACAATGGGTATTGAATAGAAGTGTTTGTAGAAAGCCTATTGGTCCATATTTCTTGATGCTTCTATATTGGAGCGGAGTCTTGAGGTGGGTAGAATATAGTTGTGCAATAATTGGCTGTTGATTGCTGGTGTTGACTTCTTGATGTGTAGTGCCTCGCAAACGTCAAGCCGCCTGCTATCGCTGTATCTATCGATGATTTCTGTGTTGTTTACTAGGATTTCTCTGGCGATGGTTTGGTTATGGGAAGAGATTATATGTTCCTTAATGGAGCCCTGTTGCTTATGCATCGTTAAACGCCTAGAAAGAGATGTTGTTGTCTTGCCTATATACTGGGTTTTTTGGAGCTTACAGTCCCCAAGTGGGCATTTGAAGGCATAGACGACGTTAGTCTCTTTTAAAGCGTTCTGTTTTGTGTCTGGAGAGTTTCTCATGAGTAGGCTGGCCGTTTTTCTGGTTTTATAGTAAATCGTCAGTTGTATCCTCTGATTTTTGTCTGTAGGGATAACGTTTCTATTAACAATATCTTTCAGGACCCTTTCCTCCGTTTTATGAGCTGTGGAAAAGAAGTTCCTGTAAAATAGTCTAATAGGGGGTATAGGTGTTGTATTAGTTGTCTCTTCGGAGGTTGCATGGCTTTTCACTTTCCTTCTTATGATGTCTTCGATGAAACCATTGGAGAAGCCGTTATTGACTAGGACCTGCCTTACCCTACAGAGTTCTTCGTCGACTTGCTTCCATTCTGAGCTGTGGCTGAGAGCACGGTCGATGTATGCGTTAACAACACTCCTCTTGTACCTGTCAGGGCAGTCGCTGTTGGCATTTAGGCACATTCCTATGTTTGTTTCCTTAGTGTAGACTGCAGTGTGGAAACCTCCGCCCTTTTCCATGACTGTTACATCTAGAAAAGGCAGCTTCCCATCCTTTTCCGTCTCGTAAGTGAAACGCAGCACGGAACTCTGCTCAAATGCCTCCTTCAGCTCCTGCAGATGTCTGACATCCGGTACCTGTGTAAAAATGTCGTCAACATACCTGCAGTATATGGCCGGTTTCAAGTTCATGTCGACTAAGACTTTTTGCTCGATGGTACCCATGTAGAAGTTTGCAAACAGGACACCTAGGGGAGAACCCATGGCGACCCCATCTACTTGCTTATACACGTACCCATCCGGGCTCAAGAAGGGTGCCTCTTTAGTACAAGCTTGGAGTAGTTTCCTCAGAATACTTTCTGGCATGTCAAGAGGAGTACAGGCTGGATCACGATACACTCTGTCGGCTATCATTCCGATTGTCTCGTCCACAGGTACGTTGGTAAACAGCGATTCTACGTCCAACGAGGCTCTTATCCCTGTGGCCCGTGCGCCCCGCAGTAAGTCCACAAATTCCTTTGGAGACTTCAGGCTGAAGGCGCAAGGAACATAAGGTGTCAGCAGGCCGTTGAGTCGCTTCGCCAGTCTGTACGTGGGTGTGGGTATCTGGCTAATGATTGGCCGAAGTGGGTTTCCAGGCTTGTGCGTCTTGACATTTCCATATGCATATCCAGGTTTATATTCCCCAATGATCTTTGGCAGGTGGAGTCCGGATTTCTTGGCGTTCACAGTTTCGATCAGTTTGTTGACCTTTGCTTTTAATTCGGCTGTAGTGTCCTTCGTTACCCTTTGGAACTTAGTTTGGTCAGAGAGTATGATGTTCATTTTCGCCAGATATTCGTCTTTTTTAAGAATGACATATATTGGCGACTTGTCACCTCTCCTGACAACTATCTCCTTGTTCTCACGAAGGCTTTTAGCTGCCGCTTTAAGCTCGGGGGACAGTATGGTGCTTCTGTAGTTGCCTCGATTCTTTCCTCCTTCTGCAATAAGTTCTGCTTGTAAGGTATCTTTGGTAGTGACCTTCTTTTGTGTCTCGAGGTCGAATATGTCGTCCAACAGAATTTCCAACTCTACTTTCCGGGCCATTTCACTCGGTCTGGACATAACATGACAGTTTATGCCCAGATTTAGGAGAGTGACTTGGTCCTCAGTGAGGTTAATTCCTGCAAGGTTCAGGAAGCCATCTCTTGGTCGTGGAATTGCCATAGGTCCTCCATATAGTGTTGTTAGTTTCTTGATAATCCTTGTTTCAGTGCTGAGGTGATGTTGGTCTGTGAGGATGTCGAGGTGTTGTTCAATGCGGGTACGGATACTATGGTCGATGTTGCTATTTCTCCACTCGTTTGTAGCATGAAGTAGTTGCGTTTTGTTGTCTTTGATTTCATTCTCTGCCTTGTATATCTGATCACGAATGAGATCCTGGCGATATTTTATCGTGAAGGCTTGATTCCTTGCTGCTGGGTCGTGCACTTTAACATTAGTATATTTTGGTAGCAGTCTTTCCTGTAGACATATATTATTAAATATGACCGAAAAAGTAAGATTAATAATTCTAACACGAATTTTCTCAATCTTTCGTACATTACGCTTCACTGTTGGAGGTAAATCAAAAATCACTTCTCCAAAATTCATTTTTATTTCTAGTCTGACGCGACACGGGCGCGTTTCGTAAAACTTATTACATTTTCAAAGACTTCACAAATACACAACTGATTAGAACTTGCGTATCTCTGGTTTTATATCAACATTTGAGTGAGGTGGGAGGGGTGATGTGGCATTAACACAAGACAGAACAATAGGGGATATTAATAGGGTATTATAAGTATCAACACAAGACAGAACAGGAACAATGGGTATTGAATAGAAGTGTTTGTAGAAAGCCTATTGGTCCATATTTCTTGATGCTTCTATATTGGAGCGGAGTCTTGAGGTGGGTAGAATATAGTTGTGCAATAATTGGCTGTTGATTGCTGGTGTTGACTTCTTGATGTGTAGTGCCTCGCAAACGTCAAGCCGCCTGCTATCGCTGTATCTATCGATGATTTCTGTGTTGTTTACTAGGATTTCTCTGGCGATGGTTTGGTTATGGGAAGAGATTATATGTTCCTTAATGGAGCCCTGTTGCTTATGCATCGTTAAACGCCTAGAAAGAGATGTTGTTGTCTTGCCTATATACTGGGTTTTTTGGAGCTTACAGTCCCCAAGTGGGCATTTGAAGGCATAGACGACGTTAGTCTCTTTTAAAGCGTTCTGTTTTGTGTCTGGAGAGTTTCTCATGAGTAGGCTGGCCGTTTTTCTGGTTTTATAGTAAATCGTCAGTTGTATCCTCTGATTTTTGTCTGTAGGGATAACGTTTCTATTAACAATATCTTTCAGGACCCTTTCCTCCGTTTTATGAGCTGTGGAAAAGAAGTTCCTGTAAAAACGAGACAATCGGAATGATAGCCGACAGAGTGTATCGTGATCCAGCCTGTACTCCTCTTGACATGCCAGAAAGTATTCTGAGGAAACTACTCCAAGCTTGTACTAAAGAGGCACCCTTCTTGAGCCCGGATGGGCACGTGTATAAGCAAGTAGATGGGGTCGCCATGGGTTCTCCCCTAGGTGTCCTGTTTGCAAACTTCTACATGGGTACCATCGAGCAAAAAGTCTTAGTCGACATGAACTTGAAACTGGCCATATGCTGCAGGTATGTTGACGACATTTTTACACAGGTACCGGATGTCAGACATCTGCAGGAGCTGAAGGAGGCATTTGAGCAGAGTTCCGTGCTGCGTTTCACTTACGAGACGGAAAAGGATGGGAAGCTGCCTTTTCTAGATGTAACAGTCATGGAAAAGGGCGGAGGTTTCCACACTGCAGTCTACACTAAGGAAACAAACATAGGAATGTGCCTAAATGCCAACAGCGACTGCCCTGACAGGTACAAGAGGAGTGTTGTTAACGCATACGTCGACCGTGCTCTCAGCCACAGCTCAGAATGGAAGCAAGTCAACGAAGAACTCTGTAGGGTAAGGCAGGTCCTAGTCAATAACGGCTTCTCCAATGGTTTCATCGAAGACATCATAAGAAGGAAAGTGAAAAGCCATGCAACCTCCGAAGAGACAACTAACACAACACCTATACCCCCTATTAGACTATTTTACAGGAACTTCTTTTCCACAGCTCATAAAACGGAGGAAAGGGTCCTGAAAGATATTGTTAATAGAAACGTTATCCCTACAGACAAAAATCAGAGGATACAACTGACGATTTACTATAAAACCAGAAAAACGGCCAGCCTACTCATGAGAAACTCTCCAGACACAAAACAGAACGCTTTAAAAGAGACTAACGTCGTCTATGCCTTCAAATGCCCACTTGGGGACTGTAAGCTCCAAAAAACCCAGTATATAGGCAAGACAACAACATCTCTTTCTAGGCGTTTAACGATGCATAAGCAACAGGGCTCCATTAAGGAACATATAATCTCTTCCCATAACCAAACCATCGCCAGAGAAATCCTAGTAAACAACACAGAAATCATCGATAGATACAGCGATAGCAGGCGGCTTGACGTTTGCGAGGCACTACACATCAAGAAGTCAACACCAGCAATCAACAGCCAATTATTGCACAACTATATTCTACCCACCTCAAGACTCCGCTCCAATATAGAAGCATCAAGAAATATGGACCAATAGGCTTTCTACAAACACTTCTATTCAATACCCATTGTTCCTGTTCTGTCTTGTGTTGATACTTTTAATACCCTATTAATATCCCCTATTGTTCTGTCTTGTGTTAATGCCACATCACCCCTCCCACCTCACTCAAATGTAGATATAAAACCAGAGATACGCAAGTTCTAATCAGTTGTGTATTTGTGAAGTCTTTGAAAATGTAATAAGTTTTACGAAACGCGCCCGTGTCGCGTCAGACTAGAAATAAAAATGAATTTTGGAGAAGTGATTTTTGATTTACCTCCAACAGTGAAGCGTAATGTACGAAAGATTGAGAAAATTCGTGTTAGAAATATTAATCTTACTTTTTCGGTCATATTTAATAATATATGTCTACAGGAAAGACTGCTACCAAAATATACTAATATATATATATATATATATATATATATATATATATATATATATATATATATATATATATATATATATATATATATATATATATATATATATATATATATATATATATATATATATATATATATATATTGTGTGTGTGAAATAGTTATCTCTGGTTATGACTGTTTTTTAGCAGTCGATTTGGTAGAAAAAAAACAGAGACTGGTGTTAGCATAGTGGGTGAAAAAATAGTAGTTTATCCTTCTCTTACGTTTATCCTTAAAGAGAGAAAGTGGAGAAGGAGGCTATATATGCAGTGATCACGTCTCCCCAAACTCCTCTGTCTTCGGGAGGTTTGTGTGGTGCATATTTCACAATACCTTTTCTTTCCTTCTAAGTCAGCCTCTTATTTTGTGGACTGCTGGTGTTTGATGTGTTGAACTGCTTAAAGGAACCATATTTGCTAGAAAAAAAATCCTGTGAAATAATGCGTGTTATATGTTTTGACTATCTAGCTAATAGCGTATTGCCTGGCAAATAATGAAATGTCACATTTTGTTTGACTCACTTAGCACAAGTGAAGAGAAAACATTGAAAAACTTGCAAAGGTTAAAACTCATAAGGTGAAAAGGTGAAAAATAGGTGAAATCATATCTGTTATGTTAAGTTTTGACTAGCTGATTAATAGCATCTACTACATTATTGTCTTTTTATGTTATGTTTACCTCGAAAGCGTTCTAATGCTTGGAAATTGTATGTGTGGATCACGTTTCCCTCTTACTGCTCATAAATAATGGATGCTGTAAAATATTTTTTTAAGGAACATGATTCTTCTTATTCTTACCCCTTTTTAAAAGTAGATGCAATAACCAAGCTATGTTTGCCTTCTCTCTCTTTCTCTCTCTCTCTCTCACTCTCAATATTGATGTGGGTTGGTTTGGGTTATTCGTGTGGACTCGGGAGATATGATCACCACATATAAGTTTCTCAAAGAAAATGATAAGCTATGTAAGGACATTTTATTTAACACACAAGACATCCATGCAGAAGTGAGGTTTCCCTTTAATGGCTGTGCACATAACAATGTAAAATTAAAATGTGCAAAGATGTCTCGGAGTGCTATTTAGTCAAGAAATGATACAAAATTGTGTTTATTGACTAGTGACAGGCCGTAGCAGGTATGGTGTGGGATATTGTGGTCCTTAACCTAGTCATGCGATAGACAGACAACAACAATAGGTACTCCGCTCGAATGCTCGCTCCCGCAGTCATGTGGTAGTGGCCCTCATGCCTATTTGATTTGATAGAAGAAAAAAATGAAGACTAGTAGTCCCTGTTTTTTAAGATGAAAAACTTTAAACTATAAAAATGTTTGACTGACTGACTGACTGAATGCTTTTCTGGTCAGGTCTGCAGGTCTGCAAGAAATAATATAATGTAGGTAACGAACATATCTCCTCGCTCTTCTATCTTCCGCAAAGCCTTTCCTCCCATCTGAACCCTATTAGTTCATGCTCTCGTGTTTCACTTTTTGTTAAAACTAAATCTACACACGCGATATGAAATGTGATTTTTTTTTACACTATGCTATGTTATCAGTGCTTGAATAAAATTATTAAGAGTGCTGAACATTCTGTGTCATTGTCTTGCTACGATATTAAAAGTCTATGTTTTCGCTGGGGCTACTGTTGCGCACAGTCATCTTGCTAAGGCGGGTCGGTGTCAGAATTGTCAAAATGATGTACCTTGCATACATCAGATCTTTAGTGGATTATGCTGCACCTCTGCTTGTTTTGATGACTGAAAGGACTTTGATGATACGAATAGTAATTGCTGACATTGTGCATATTCTCAGAACATAGTTTCTGCAAAAAAAAAAAAAAAGTAAATTAGATGCGAGCTGTGATATGAAAACAGAAGATGGGTGATGTGTTGGTTACTGTGTGGACTCTGAAGATATGATCACCACATATACGTTTCTCAAAGAAAATGATAAGCTAGGTAAGGACCGATTATTTAACACACAAGACATCCATGCAGTAGTGAGATTCTCTTTGATAGCTGTGCACGTGTCAATTAAAAATTAAAAGTACAAAGATGTTTCGGAGTGCTATTTTTGTCAAGAAATGACACAAAATTGTGTTTATTGACTATTGCGAGGCAGAACAAAAGATCAGGAGGTATATGTTGTGGTCACGCAGTTAACAAAAGTATTAGAATTTGTAGGTGGTGAACACATCTCCCCCAAACTCTTCTGTGCATTTTTCACAAAGTCTTTCTTCCTAACTCTCCCCTCTTAGTTCGTGGACTGGTGGCCCACCTTTGTTTAAAATTAAATCTACAAAGCTTCACGCTTTTCAAAAATGTTATTTGGTTATCAGACAGAAAGATGATTTCCATGTTACGTTACGTTACGTAACGATATTATGTTATTTGGACATCAGACAGAACAAGAATACTTGCATAATAG
This sequence comes from Procambarus clarkii, assembly GCF_040958095.1. Taxonomy (NCBI): domain Eukaryota; kingdom Metazoa; phylum Arthropoda; class Malacostraca; order Decapoda; family Cambaridae; genus Procambarus; species Procambarus clarkii. Next base: position 24,595,116 of record NC_091166.1, on the reverse strand, counting down.
ACAAAACCCAAGATTCAAGAAGATTACAAATTCTTGAGGCAATTCACATAAGAATAGAGCGACCTACCATGAACACCCAAATCACGGAACTATTTACTCTACCCACCATGAGAGTAAGGACAAGACAAGAACATATCGATGCCAACACAGAAGACAATTTCCAACTTAACAGGCCAATTACACTGGATTAATCTTTGTGTTTGGATAGGAGATGCCTTGTATGGGCCAATAAGCCTTCTGCAGCCCCTATGTTTATCCCTTATGTATCCCCCCATGTTTTCACCTTCATTGTATTATCACCTGACCTAATGCGGGTATAAAATCAACTAGTAATGTAAGATCAGTTCACTTGAGAATGAACCATGGAGGTTCGAAACGTCGTGCAAATTATACAAATAAGTGTAATACACTCTATAGTAAATCACTTCTTTTCTTCACCTTAAAAGTACGAAAATGAGTTTTGGAGAACTCCTATTTCAATTAAGCCCTGATGCTAAGAAAATAGTTAGAGGGATAGAAGCCCTAAACCAGAAAATAATTAATACAGAATATGCGGTCATATTCAATGAAACATGTTTGAAAGAAAACCTGCTGCCAGTATACACCAATATATATATATATATATATATATATATATATATATATATATATATATATATATATATATATATATATATATATATATATATATATATATATATATATATATATATATATATATATATATATATATATATATATATAGTCTTCCAGTGTGGTATGTCCTCTGGTGAGCACGTGTGGAATGGGATAGCATCTGTGTGTGTGTGTTTGTGAATTGGGTCAATACTCTACATATGAACAGAAATAATAATACTACTAAAGGCTTTGCATAGAACATCCGGTCTGGGAAGGGTGAAGTGATGCTTGATGGTTTGGGCTTGGAAGGGGGGTGGGAGGGAAGTTGGGGTTGGAGCGTGAATATGGGGAGGCAGTAATGACTCATTTAACCTCAGTTTGGTGACACTCTCCAAGAAGGGAAGCCGCACATCGGGCTCTTGCTCTCTCTCTCTCTCTCTCTCTCTCTCTCTCTCTCTCTCTCTCTCTCTCTCTCTCTCTCTCTCTCTCTCTCTCTCTCTCTCTCTCTCTCTCTCTCTCTCTCACCTTCCAGGCCTACATTGGGAATTTGCATGTTGAGGTCGTAGCTCACCTTTGAGAAAGAACATTGTCACACTCAGTGCTATGTCCCGGTGTGTCAGGAGAGAGTATTGGTACACCCTATTGCCGTCACTCGCACCAGTGTGGTGGTGATGGTAAGTGGAACATGTGGGACCTGCTGACAGTAGTTTCATCTCCCTTTCCTTAACGAAACCACAGTAGATGGGGAACCCCGAGACTTCCTGCCCATGTAGGAGGAACTAATAGCAGTCATTGCTCAACATCAACACGGATACTTTGTGTGAGAAAAAGTTAAAATATTCGGCAAAGTATGTTGTACCGTGATGCTCATGTTATAAGGGTGCATATATTCTCTCATTCACTAGCGAGAAAACGCAAACATTCTGGCTGAGGTGTGTGGTATGTCAAAACTCTCTCAAAAGCTGTCCTCCAGACCCACGGAGTGTGAAATTACCCGGTGATAGATGCTGCTTGTCACCCAACGAGGGATGCTGAGGGGAAGTGGGGGCGGGAGGGGAAGATATGACCCAGCCAGCTACTGGAGATAGTCTTTCAGTTAGCCACAGAATGCTGGACAGTACGCAGCTCCCAGACTAGTCCCTTTGAAAAATGATTAAGGTTAATGGACCACATCCACCCCTGGTGCAGCTCTCAACACAACCTGGTCTGACACCTTACTAATGCCCTCCCCTTATCCCATACACCCGTGCATTGTTACATAAAACAGAGTTTCTCACTGCCGGCTGTTAACTCCCCTCAATCATATCTTAAGAGTTTGCTCTCTCTCTCTCTCTCTCACCCTCCTCAACACTTCCTGCCAGTGTAGGGGGGAACTAATCACGTCATTGATCACCACCAAAAACAGCTGCATTAGCTTAGAAAAAAAAGTTAAACACTTTCTTCTCTCTAAGAAAATAATGACTGTCAAAAGCCGCAAACACATGCCCACACATTCTCCCCTCGCTTCTCAACCGCAATGGTCTCAAACCCTCTCTGGCCAAGAGGAAGCTCCCCTTCCTCACCCCTCCTTCACCCCTCAACCTATCCAGGCCATGTAGGCACCCTCCCCCCCTCCCCCCTCTACATAGCATTACTTAGGCTCATCTATTAATCAAACTATATATCTCTACACACAGGATTAACTCTACGGCAAACACCCATACATATTCATCTACTCTTATCCCTCTATTCTACTCTTCTCCTATTCTCCTCCTGTTCCTTACTCTACCCACATACCCTACATACTCTCCTACCCCCCCCCCCCCAACATAACCCCCCCATCAATCACTGCCGCGTAACAAGACACCGGACGCTGACACGCGTGCGACATGCACCAAAACATCCGGGAAAAATCCCCCCACATACCTGGAGGCCTACATACCTTGCACCAGCTGCCCACCTGGGCCCATTAGGCCCACCTGGGCAGATGCTGCACACGGTTTTAGTCCTCAACTTCATTACTGTTAATATCTGTTTCGTAGTTGTTACAGAAGGCTTCTTACAGGCAAGTGAGCAAATAAGCAATTTATATTTTTTCAACTTTTTAATTACTTTGTCGGACACAGGTAATTTTTTTTAAGTTATTAAAAATTTCTGATAAACAATTTATATGTGGCTTCTTCAATTTTTCAATCAGCTGTTTTCTCGAGGAATACTGAAGTTTGGATAATAGCTGAATCAATTACTTGTATATATAAACTAAGGGCTTCTTCATTATAAATGTAATTTGTTACCAGCATCGATCCATTGACCAGATGACTGATCATATCCAGCGTATCTGACTTTATACTGAAGTTTACCAGAGACTGCATTGGCCCAATACCTTTTAAATATTAAAGGTTTGAGGTAAGTGTGCGGGTGTTAATTCTTGCTTATAGAAGCCACCATCAATTTTGTCCTCATTCAAATCTTTCAGGAAGTATTATGGGATGTGTTGACTGATGAATTTGCGTAACTGTAAATATCTCTTGTGTGTTCTGCTGCTTAAACCCCTTCTTAAACTTGGAAATACGATCAGATAGTGTGATACGTACTGTATCACCGACAGCCAATCGAGGAATGACAGATCTCTTGGATTTGTTCTGGCTTTTATACATTAAGTGAAATTGTTCGGCATGTTCACTAGGAGTAGATAGTGCGTGGGCCTCCTCGGGTGTCTTCCCCCATCAATCTTCTGTGAGGGGGGTTAAATTATATGTTATCACAATATCTGGTAGAGCCTGCATGTATTTTAAAGTGTTGTGCTCCGTCATAAACTCATAAAGTTTATATTTTAAAGTACGTATGAGCCTCTCAGCAAAGGATGCCTTGGTCTCCTGAGAAAATACACTATATAACTTAACTCTTTTTAATGCCAACATCTTCTTCATAGTAGCTTTATAAAATTCTCCACCTCCATTAGAATTAATTTTGTGCACTGCCTGAGAATGAGGTGAATCTAGAATTAAAGCGAGAGCTTTACTTGTACTTTTCCCATCTTTGCTGCATAAGGGTAATACTTGGGCGAACCTGGAGAATATATCTATACATACGAGTAAGTATTCCACCCCGCCATTATGCTTGTCCAATAAACTCATCTCAGCCAGGGGGCCAGATTCACGAAAGCTGTTGCGCAAGCACCTGCGAACGTGTACATCTTTCCTCAATCTTTGACTTCTTTGGTTTCATTTATTAAACAGTTTACAAGCATGAAAAATTCCCATTCAACTGTTGTTATTGTTATAAACAGCCTCCTGGTGCTTCGGAGCTCATTAACTGTTTAATAATTGTAAACAAAGCCGCCAAAGATTGAGGAAAGATGGACAGGTTCGTGGGTGTTTGCGTGGGTGCTTTCGTGAATCTGACCCCAGGTCTATAGCTTGAAATATTCGTAATTTAGGGCTTAATATCTGTCGCTGTGGGAATTTATGAGGTTGTAAAGACTGCAGAGTATAGGACTCAGAGGTTTTCAGATAATCCCTTACATCGAATAGAGTTGTACAAGAGTTAATTAATTTAGCAGCATTATACAACCTCCGAACTCTTCCAAGCCCACCGGTAGATAAGGGGTTGCCACATACTAGTCCCAAAAGTGAGAGGTATGCCTCCAGACTAGTCCCAAGAGTGAGAGGTATGGCCCCAGACTAGTCGCAAGAGTGAGAGGTATGGCCCCAGACTAGTCGCAAGAGTGAGACGTATGCACCCAGACTAGTCCAAAGAGTGAGAGGTATGCCCCCAGACTAGTCATAAGAGTGACAGGTATGCCTCCAGACAAATCCCAAGAGTGAGAGGTATGCCCCCAGGCTAGTCCCAAGAGTGAGAGGTATGCCCCAGACTAGTCACAAGAATGAGAGGTATGCCTCCAGACTAGACCCAAGAGTAAGGGGGTATGCCCCCAGACTAGTCACAAGAGTGAGAGGTATGCCTGCAGACTAGTCACAAGAATGAGAGGTATGCCCCCAGACTAGTCCCAAGAGTGAGATGTATGCCCCAGGCAAGTCCCAAGAGTGAGAGGTATGCCCCCAGACTAGTGGCAATGAGAGGTATGCCCCAGGCAAGTCCCAAGAGTGAGTGGTATGCCCCCAGACTAGTCCCAAGAGTAAGAGGTATGCCCCAGACTAGTCCCAAGAGTGAGAGGTATGCCTTCAAACTAGTCCCAAGAGTGAGAGGTATGCCTCCAGACTAGTCCCAGAAGTAAGAGGACCTCCAGACTAGTCCCAAGAGTCAGAGGTATGCCCCAAGACTAGTAACAAGAGAGAAAGGTATGCCCCCAGACTAGACATAAGAGTGAAAGGTATGCCTCCAGACTAGTCACAAGAGTGAGAGATATGCCCCAGACTAGTCACAAAAGTGAAAGGTATGCCCACAAGACTAGTCGCAAGAGTGAGAGGTATGCCTCCAGACTAGTCCCAAGAGTGAGAGGTATGCCTCCAGACTAGTCACAAGAGTGGGAGGTATGCCTCCAGACTAGTCCCAAGAGTGAGAGGTATGCCCCAAGACTAGTCCCAAGAGTGAGAGGTATGCTCCCAGACTAGTCCCAAGAGTGAGAGGTATGCACCAGACTTGATCCAAGAGTGAGAGTATGTCCCCAGACTAGTCCCAAGATTGAGAGTATGCCCCTTGACTTGTCCGAAAAGTGAGAGGTATGCCCTCAGACTAGTCCGAAGAGTGAGAGGTATGTGTGGGGAAATCTGGCTCTAGTTTAAAACTAATAAAATGTATAATTCTGTAAATGCAAATAATGATTAATTCTAAGATATCTCGAAGGACCAGAATGCGTTGTTAAATGAGAGAACCAGCGACTTTTGGATATCTATGATGATATATAATAAATTTATATTACTCTATTAAGCAATTAGGCAATAAACCGTAAATTCTATACTTTCCAGAACCAGTTTTCCATGACGCATTTTTTTTTTTTGGGGGGGGGTATTCTATGAGATTAATCTATGTGTAACATATACTATGTAATAATAATAATGATAATATGCTCACACATAGATAATGATAGACAAAATGTAATGCAAAACATGCTACTGCATATTTAAATTCAAATCATGTATCTGATTAATATGCAATGATTAGAAATGCTTTGACTCTCAATAGTTAAAAGGTACTATCTACAATGAAAACTGATTAAATCTCAGCTGTGACAGAGGGACGTAGGTGGAGTCCAATCTCTACAACAGTCTGGAAACAACTTGAGATAGTGATCCTTGGAACACGTGAGTCAGTCACACGCTTCCTCAGGGGTGGTGCACCATGCTGCAATAATTAAATACCATAATTTCCACTCCAAACTAGTATTCGCACACATAAATGCAATATCTAAATATTTGGAGGGATGGAAACAGCACTCGCATGGGGGTTATTTTATCGCCTGCAGCGTCACAACATGGCACCTATATTAATTATTATCAGAGCTCAAAATAATGACTTAACAATGTAAAAGTGCCTGCTGAACTGGTGCCCGTGATTCTGGTAAGCTGCGTCCTCAATCTGAAGTCCGATGAAGTACGGATGCTTGCTAAATTGTGGGATTTGTTAGGAACGGTTCGGAACACCGTACTGCCAGTTGATCGAAAATGGCGAGTCTCCTCCTTCTCGAAAGTCGCACATGCGCATAGCTCACAGTGGGGGGCCCCGAGCATAAATTATATTTATTTAATAAAGCTAAATAGGGAAGGAAGTGTTTATGAAAATTGTTTATATCTTAATCAAATACTTTATGTGGTGATGTTTAATTCTCACAGTGCAGGTCAGTTAATGTAGACTGCACAAATAAAACGAGAATCCTTTGGAGGTGGAAATTATTTTAGAGTATAATATTATTTACTAGAACAGCAATCAAGCTGGGTAAAGGAATTCCTGTAAACTTCTGTATACAAAATAAAGTAAACCTATTACTAAATAATTATCCCTAATATAGTAAAGTAAATGGTTGAACTTTTATTAGATCTACAGATATGTGGAAATTTATTCTCCGTGGGTGGCTGACGCAACACTGCAAAATTCTAGGAGAAATTACATGATGTTTCACATTCTAATGCAATGAATTCTATGATGCTAAACTACGGATTAGCAGTGTTAGTTAATTATTACGCTTGGTACAGGAAATACATCGAATTGTACTAAGGATTAGTAAATGAGTATCAAATGAGTATGAAACCTAATACAGGAAATACATCTTATTGTATTTGGGATGAGAATAACTGTTAGAAATTTCCAACTGAATGGCCGAGACTAGTCTCAAGAGCGAGAGGTATGCTCCAAGACTAGTCACAAGAGTGAGAGTTAAGCCTCCAGACTAGTCCCAGGAGTGAGAGGTATGTCCCCTGACTAATCACAAGAGTGAGAGGTATGCCCTCAGACTTGGCCCAAGAGTGAGAGGTATGCCTCCAGATTAGTCACAATAGTGAGAGGTATGCTTCCAGACTAGTCCCAAAAGTAAAAGGTATGCTCCAGACTAATCCAAAGAGTCAGAGGTATGCCTGCAGACTAGTCACAAGAGTGAGATATATGCCTCCAGACAAGCCGCATTAGTGAGAGGTATGCCCTCAGACTAGTCCCAAGAGAGAGAGGTATGCCTGCAGACTAGTCACAAGAGTGAGAGGTATGCCCCTAGACAAGTTCCAAGTGTGAAAAGAATGCCCCCAGACTAGTCACAAGACTGAGAGGTATGCCCCCAGACTAGTCCCAAGAGTGAGAGGTATGCCCCAGACTAGTCCCAGGAGTGAGAGTTATGCCTGCAAACTTTTCCCATGAGTGAGAGGTATGCCCCGGACTAGTCACAAGAGTGTGAGGTATGCCTCCAGAATAGTCCCATGCGTGAGAGGTATGCCTCCAGACAAGTCCCAAGACTGAGAGGTATGCCCCCAGACTAGTCACAAGAATGAAAAGTATGCCCTCAGACTAGCCCTAAGAGTGAAGGGTATGCCCCAAGACTAGTCACAAGAGTGAAAGATATGCTCCAGACCAGTCTCAAGTCCCAAGAGTGAGAGGTATGCCCCCAGGCTAGTCAAGAGAGTAAGAGATATGCCCCCAGACTAGTCATAACAGTGAGAGTTATGCCTCCACACTAGTTCAAAGAGTGAGAGGTATCCCTCCATACCAGTCCCAAGGAGTGAGAGGTATGCCTCCAGATTAGTCACAAGAGTGAGAGGTATGCCTCCACACTAGTCCCCAAGAGTGAGAGGTAGCCTCCAGATTAGTCCCCTGGAGTGAGAGATATGCCTGATTTCTAGTCCCAAAAGTGAGAGGTATGCCCCAGACAAATGCCAAGAGAGAGACGTATGCCACCAGACAAGTACTAAGAGTGACAAGTATGCCTGCAGACTAGTCCCAAGAGTGAGAGGTATGCCCCCAGACTAGTATCAAGAGTGAGAGGTATGCCTCCACACTAGTCCCTAGAGTGAGAGGTATGCCTCCACACTAGTCCCAAGAGTGAGAGGTATGCCTCCACACTATTCGCAAGAGTGAGAGGTATGCCTCCACACTAGTCCCAAGAGTGAGAGGTATGCCTCCACACTAGACCCAAGAGTGAGAGGTATGCCTCCACACTAGTCCCAAGAGTGAGAGGTATGCCTCCACACTGGTCCCAAGAGTGAGAGGCATGCCTCCACACTAGTCCCAAGAGTGAGAGGTATGCCTCCACACTGGTCCCAAGAGTGAGAGGCATGCCTCCACACTAGTCCCAAGAGCGAGAGGTATGCCTCCACACTAGTCCCAAGAGTGAGAGGCATGCCTCCACACTAGTCCCAAGAGTGAGAGGTATGCCTCCACACTGGTCCCAAGAGTGAGAGGCATGCCTCCACACTAGTCCCAAGAGTGAGAGGTATGCCTCCACACTAGTCCCAAGAGTGAGAGGCATGCCTCCACACTAGTCCCAAGAGTGAGAGGTATGCCTCCACACTAGTCCCAAGAGTGAGAGGCATGCCTCCACACTAGTCCCAAGAGTGAGAGGTATAGCCCCAGACTAACCCCAAGATTGAGAGGTATGAGTTACGATAAAAGTCAACCGGACATAACGTTGGAAGTCAGGGAACAAGGGAAGACATGATTCCCACATACACAGTGCAGTAATCTGACTATTTACTAAAGGTGGATTTTGAAAATGTGAACACAGGTGACAATTGAGTACTCAAATGAACAATAGAGAGACAAGAATATTTTTCTTAGAAAGCAAATGGAATGTGAGATTGTGGAAGTTTACCTCATTCACAGTTTCAATTGAAGATATGAGTAAAATAGACTCAGGAACCTGTACACCAGTTGATATGCGGGACCAATGAGAAGATGTCTCTGTTGGCGCAGTGGTATCACATTCTCCTCACGAGTTGTTTGGTCTGGGTTCCAGTCCCTGCCTATTGAGTATTGACTAAGGGACCATGAGTTACAAATATGCCAAAATATGCAATAAATGAAAACTAGTTCGATTTCTTTGAAACTTTTTCACGCATTGTAATAGAAAAGGGTTTTATCTGGTACAAGTCTCAGCATCGTAGCATAAGTAGGAAGAGAGAAAAAAAATATTGAATTATGTGTCAAAAAATTTCCAAAATGGTCAAAAATTAACATCAAACACAAGTGTCAACTGAAATCATGTCTATGACTCTCATCTATCACAATAGCATAAAATAAAAAAAATAATAACTAGGTTTATAACAAAAAAATTAAGTTAAAAAAAAAACAGTTTTTTTTTTTTCATTTTTTTTCTTATTTGTTTATTAGACGATTTGCATGAAACTTATACACTTGACTGCACGTAAGCCTATCTGTACGGGTGCCAGTTTTGGAAGAAATTGGTTGATGTAAACCTCAACCACAGATGGCAGCACCTTAGATTTTAATTTATTTATTTTTCAAGTAAAATAAACTGAGTCCCTACTCTTTCATTTTTATTCAATTTACATGAAATTTTCACCTTATATGTAAAGTTTGTCTCTAAAATCTTATGATAGCGTTTTTCCTAAGTTCATTTATTGATTTTATAATAGCAATAAACATGATATATTTGCATAAATTTTGGGGGGAACTTTGACTATTTGTATTAGTAAAACTAAACATATTTTGGAAAATCCGCTGCATCAGATCCTATATTATATGCTAATGTGTCAGAAAAGTGTCATAGAATGATTATATTTGAAACTTGTGGTTGTAGGGACTTACTGAAAATGTGTGATATTAGTTGATTTTTTTAAATCTCCCATTCTATTTAGGCTGCAGTACTGAAACTTGGACCAATTGCAGCCCTTTTCATATACAACTAGTCAAAAAGATTTGTTGACATTGAACAAAGTTTAAATAACTAACTCGTGGCTCCTAAGGGCCAGTTCTTAACTCTTCACCTCTGTTCACTCAGCATTAATGAGGTACCCAGTTCTTTAGCCATTGATGGGACCTGTTCCAGGGAAAATTAGTGGATGAAACTTGCATAGGGAAGAGAAGGCTCTCAGCCTGCTAGCAAGAGTCAGAGGTCGTCTGGCCCTGCACCCACCTATCTAAACTAAAGTCAACCTCTGTATGCACAATTAGATGAGTACATAACTCTCCATATTCATGCCTTCGACCCTGGCCAAACACTCCCATCTCTCCACCCCAGAACTGTGCCCTCCCTCCTCACCCCCAGCTGACTCTCCACCCCAGAACTGAGCTTCCCTCCTCACCCCCAGCTGACTCTCCACCCCAGGACTGTGCCTCCCTCCTCACCCCCAGCTGACTCTCCACCACAAGGATCGTGCCTCCCTCCTCATCCCCAGCTGACTCTCCACCCCAGGACTGAGTCACTTTCCTCACCCCCAGCTGACTCTCCACCCCAAGACTGATCCACCCTCCTCACCCCCAGCTGACTCTCCACCCCAAGACTGATGCACCCTCCTCACCCCCAGCTGACTCTCCACCCCAAGACTGATCCACCCTCCTCACCCCCAGCTGACTCTCCACCCCAAGACTGATCCACCCTCCTCACCCCCAGCTGACTCTCCACCCCAAGACTGATCCACCCTCCTCACCCCCAGCTGACTCTCCACCCCAAGACTGATCCACCCTCCTCACCCCCAGCTGACTCTCCACCCCAAGACTGATCCACCCTCCTCACCCCCAGCTGACTCTCCATCTCAGGACTGATCCACCCTCCTCACCCCCTGCTGACTCTCCATCTCAGAACTGTGCCTCCCTCCTCAACCCCAGGTGACTCTCCACCCCAGGACTGTGCCTCCCTCCTCACCCCCAGCTGACAGCATGACTCTGCCAGCATCATACCGCCTCTCCAGCGCCACTCCTGAAACTCGGCCCCGTACCCACATTCCTCCCTGGTACGCTTCCCGCTCTCACTCCTACATCCTACAGGTGACGCGCGGCACTTGTTCAATTACCAGATTTAAACAATTCATTTGACTGGATTCATTTATATGAAATTTATGAAGGAAAGTTTGATAAAGATATTTAATAGAATGTTGATGGAGCCGCTCATGCCTGAGGTCAGGGGCACTGGCTGAAATATTAGAACAGTTACTAAAGTTTACCGTCAACACTAAGCTGGGAACACGTAAGGTGACTGTTAATAACATTACCGTCACCTATACGGAAGGTGGAGTGTGGTCACCAGTTGATATTGCCTTGAGGGCAATATTAGCGGGTGGGGTCAGGGACCCCCGACCTATATGGCAATATTAGCGGGTGTGGTCAGGGACCCCCGGCCGTGATGGCAATATTAGCGGGTGTGGTCAGGGACCCCCGGCCGTGATGGCAATATTAGCGGGTGTGGTCAGGGACCCCGACCTTGATGGCAATATTAGCGGGTGTGGTCAGGGACCCCGACCTTGATGGCAATATTAGCGGGTGTGGTCAGGGACCCCCGGCCGTGATGGCAATATTATCGGGTGTGGTCAGGGACCCCGACCTTGATGGCAATATTAGCGGGTATGGTCTGGGACCCCATCTCGGTATTTACGAAGATTTGGAGACAGTCTCAAGCCAAGAAGTGATCGTATCTGTGTGGAGCTCTAAATCGTTTTTTTAGCAGGAAGATTAGCAAGTGTCTTGATGTGGAAACTGCCGGACGACTGTGTGAGCTCAAGTCAGGAGCGGAAGAGCTGTGAGGCAGACATTTTGAACATTGTTGGACGTCTTAGAGAGAACGTCATTTTGGGGAACACCGGAGCTGAGCGCCTCGAGCTTCAAAATCTGTGGTAAGCTCATTAATCAGTTGTTAGAGTAGCTATCGTGTGCCTAGAAATCATTATGTACATATGTGTATGTAGAATAGATATTTTATTAAGACAGTGAGCTAAAATAAGGAGTTTGAGTTCGGAGGACATACTGGGGAGAGGAGTGGTACATCTCTCGATGGTGATCAAGAGGCAACTAAGGCAACAGAGGCCCCCAGCAGCACGGCCTGGGAGGAAGCTCCCGGCGGTGTGTCAACACATGTCCCTCTCTTGGACCCGTCCAGTTTGGGGGAATATCCACCACAGTCGGACGGGGCGGTGCAGCGTCGGAGGGGGAAATTTAATGTTGGGATATAGTTTATTCTTTATGTTCTGTTTGGGAAACATTTTTATTGGTATGGTAATGAAATTACAGGTTTGTTTGGAAAGGAGCTCATGGAGAAACGTCGACGTTAGAGAAGAAGTTGATGGAGAAACTTCAGAGCTGGAGAAGAAGTGTGTGCTGAACTCTGTGGTAAAGCAGAACTCCATAGTGAGGAGTTGACTTCAAGCAGTGCTGAGGAGTTACACGTGTCTCTGTGGAATGTGTGGTGAAGAATCACTGATGTTGGATTGGGACTTCATTGTACAGGAGATTGGGAAAACTGCAGAAGTGTCTTTCTTGATATTTTGGAGGACCTAGAGTTATACATAGGAAGTGAACCTCTAGGAGCAGAACAGAGGTTCATGAAGGACACATAAATGTATAGGAGGAGTACTTGAATGCTTATTGGCATGTAAGATGCAGTGTAAGGTGAGAGATTGATTTCTTCCTTTGTTGGGGATTACTTATGTAGATATTTCTGGTGTTTCAGACCCAAGCTGAGTTTCATATACTTTTAGGGCTGTGGATATAGAATTGTTGTAGCAGGATTTTAGCCTCATATAGTGAGGGAGAAGTAAGTGGTAAGTCAAGAGTTGAGCAGCCACTTGATATGGACAGTTGGTGAAGCGGGGATGTGATTTTGGAATGCTACCGGGTTGTAGCCGGTTAGTGTCATATGATAATGTTCAATTTTTTGTCATGTATTGTGTATGTTTTCTTTGCACATTAAATGCATATTTTAGCTGGCTTTTGTTCTTGTCCTGGTGAGGATTTCCAAAGAGCCGGAGAGAGAGAGAGAGGGAAGGTCATGCCTGGGGACAAGGTGACAAAAGATACTAATTCACGAAGAGAATTATTAGGAGAAAGCGTACTAATTCACGAAAGGAGGATTTAGGAGATCATTCCAAACAAGGAGAGAGTGGGGAGTCACGGCTGCTCGAGTAGAGTGTATACACAAGACATCGAGGCCAGTTTTGGAGACGAACCACTAAATATGTGATGCTGAAAACCTCTTCAAGATCAAGAGGTATACAGGGTGACCTACTGGGTAAATTACAAGTACTCCAGTGACCATTGTCGGTTGACCGATGGTAGAGGGAGTGTGGCTGCCGAGGTCGGTTGTTTGTTCTGGACCACCACCAGGACAGTAGTGATAGACCACCACCAGGAGAGTAGTGATAGACCACCACCAGGAGAGAAGTGATGGACCACCACCAGGACAGTAGTGATAGACCACCACCAGGAGAGTAGTGATAGACCACCACCAGGAGAGTAGTGATGGACCACCACCAGGACAGTAGTGATAGACCACCACCAGGAGAGTAGTGATGGACCACCACCAGGACAGTAGTGATAGACCACCACCAGGAGAGTAGTGATGGACCACCACCAGGACAGTAGTGATAGACCACCACCAGGAGAGTAGTGATGGACCACCACCAGGACAGTAGTGATAGACCACCACCAGGAGAGTAGTGATGGACCACCACCAGGACAGTAGTGATGGACCACCACCAGGACAGTAGTGATGGACCACCACCAGGACAGTAGTGCTGGACAACCACCAGGACAGTAGTGATGGACCACCACCAGGACAGTAGTGCTGGACCACCACCAGGACAGTAGTGATGGACCACCACCAGGACAGTAGTGCTGGACCACCACCAGGACAGTAGTGATGGACCACCACCAGGACAGTAGTGATAGACAACCACCAGGAGAGTAGTGCTGGACCACCGCCAGGAGAGTAGTGCTGGACCACCACCAGGACAGAAGTGATGGACCACCACCAGGACAGTAGTGATGGACCACCACCAGGACAGTAGTGCTGGACGACCGCGACGACAGTAGTGATGGACCACAGCCAGGAGACTAGTGTTGGACCACCGCCAGGAGAGTAGTGATGGACCACCGCAAGGACAGTAGTGATGGACCACCACCAGGACAGCATTGATATACCACCGCCAAGACAGTAGTGATGGACCACCACCAGGACAGCAGTGATGGACCACCACCAGGACAGTAGTGATGGACCACCACCAGGACAGTAGTGATGGACCACCACCAGGACAGTAGTGATGGACCACCACCAGAAGAGTTGTAATGGACCACCACGAAAACAGTAGTGATGGACCATCGACAGGCCAGTTGTGATGGACCACCGCCAGGACAGAAGTGATGGACCACCGCCAAGACAGTAATGATGGACCCCCGCCAAGACAGTAGCGCCGGACCACCACCAGGACAGTTGTGCTGGACCACCGCCAGGACAGTAGAGCTTGACCACTGCCAGGACAGTAGTGCTGGATTCCCGCCAGGACAGTAGTGATGGACCACCACCAGGACAGTAGTGATGGACCACCACCAGGACCGTAGTGCTGGACCACCGCCAGGACAGTAGTGATGGACCACCACCAGTAGAAATGTGATGGACCACCGCCAGGACAGTAGTGATGGACCACCACTAGGACAGTAGTGATGGACCACTGCCAGGAGACTAGTGCTGGACCACCCCAGGAGACTAGTGCTGGACTACCACCAGGACAGTAGAAATGGACCCCCGCCAGGGCAGTAGTGATGGACCACCGCCAGGACAGTAGTGATGGACCACCACCACAAGAGTAGTGATGGACCACCACCAGGACAGAACAGATGGACCACCACCAGGATAGTAGTGATGGACAACCGCCAGGAGACTAGTGCTGGACCACCACACGGACAGTAGTGCTGGACCACAACATGGGCAGTAGTGAAAGACCACCAACAGGACAGTAGTGCTGGACCACCACCAGGACAGTAGTGATGGACCACCGCCAGAAGACTAGTGCTGGACCACCGCCAGGAGACTAGTGCTTTACCACCGCCAGGAGACTAGTGCTGGACCACCGCCAGGAGACTAGTGCTGGACCACCGCCAGGAGACTAGTGCTGGACCAGCACCAGGACAGTAGGACTGGACCACCACCAGGACAGTAGTGATGGACCACCGCTAGGACAGTAGTAATGGACCACCGCCAAGAGAGTAATGTTGGACCACCACTAGGACAGTAGGGCTGGACCTCATCCAGTACAGTAGTGCTGGACCACCGCCAGGAGACTAGTGCTGGACCACCGCCAGGACTGTAGTGACGGACCACCGCCAGGACAGTAGTGCTGGACCACCGCCAGGAGACTAGTGCTGGACCACCGCTAGGAGACATGTGATGGACCACAGCAAGGACAGTATTGCTGGACAACACCAAGGAGACTAGTGATGGACCAACGCCAGGTCAGTAGTGATGGACCACCACCAGGACAGTAGTGCTGGACCAACGCCAGGACAGTAGTGATGGGCCCCCGCCAGGACAGTAGTAATGGACCACCGCCAGGACACTAGTGTTGTACCACGGACAGGAAAGTAGTGGTGGACCACCACCAGAACAGTATTGATGGACCCCCGCCAGGACAGTAGTGTTGGACCACCGCCAGGACAGTAGTGTTGGACCACCGCCAGGAGACTAGTGCTGGCCCACCGGCAGGACAATAGTGCTGGACCACCAACAGGACAGTAGTGATGGACCACCACCAGGACAGTAGTGACAGACCTCCGTCAGGACAGTAGTGATGGACCACCACCAGGACAGTAGTGATTTACCACCGCAGGGACAGTAGTGCTGGACCACCACCAGGACAGTATTGATGGATCAACACCAGGACAGTAGTGACAGACCACCGCTAGGACAGTAGTGATGGACCACCACCAGGACAGTAGTGATGGACCACCGCCTGGACAGTAGTGATGGACCACCGCCTGGACAGTAGTGATGGACCACCACCAGGACAGTAGTGCTGGACCACCGCCAGGACAGTAGTGATGGACCACCACCAGCAGACTAGTGCTGGACCACGGCCAAGACAATAGTGATGGACTACCACCAGGACAGTAGTGATAGACAACCGCCAGGCCAGTAGTGACGGACCACCGCCAGGACAGTAGTGCTGGACCACCGCCAGGACAGTAGTGATGGACCACCACCAGGACAGTAGTGATAGACAACCGCCAGGCCAGTAGTGATGGACCACCGCCAGGGCAGTACTGCTGGACCACCGCCAGGACAGTACTGCTGGACCATAGCCATGAGAGTAGTGCTGGACCACCACCAAGACAGTAGTGATGGACCACCACTAGGACAGTAGTCCTGGACCACCGCCAGAAAAGTAGTGATGGACCACAAACAGGACACTAATGATGTACCACCGCTAGGATAGTAGTGCTGGACTACCGCTAGGAAAGTAGTGCTGGACGATCGCCAGGACAGTAGTGATGGACCACCACCAGGACAGTAGTGATGGATTTCCAGCAGGACCGAACTGATGGACCACCTCCAGGACAGTAGAGATGTACCACCTCCAGGACAGTAGTGCTGGACTACTACTAGGAGACTAATGCTGGACCATCTCCAGGAGATTAGTGCTGGACCACCGCCACAACAGTAGTGATGGACCACCGCCAGAAGACTAGTGCTGGACCACCGCCAGGAGAGTAGTGGTGGCCAACGCTAGGACAGTAGTGATGGACCACCACCAGGACAGCAATGATGGACCACCACCAGGACAGTAGTGATGGACCACCACCAGGACAGTAGTTATGGATCACCACCAGGACAGTAGTGATGGACCACCTCCAGAAGAGTTGTGATGGACCACCACGAGGACAGTAGTGATGGACCACCGACAGCCAGTAGTTATGGACCACCGCCAGGACAGTACTGATGGACCACCGCCAAGACAGTAGTGATAGACCACCGCCAGGACAGTAGTGCTGGACCACCACCAGGACAGTAGTGCTGGACCACCGCCAGGACAGTAGAGCTTGACCACCGCCAGGACAGTAGTGCTGGATTACCGCCAGGACAGTAGTGATTGACCATCACCAGGAAAGTAGTGATGGACCACCGCCAGGACAGAACTGCTGGACCACCGCCAGGAGAGTAGTGCTGGACCACCCCCAGGAGACTAGTGCTGGACCACCACAGGACAGCGTTGATGATCAACCGCCAGGACAGTAGTACTGGACCACCACCAATACAGTAGTACTGGACCACCACCAGGACAGTAGTGACAGACCACCGCCAGGACAGTATTGATATACAACCACCAGGACAGTATTGCTGGACCACCGAAAGGACAGTAGTGATGGATCACCGCCAGCAGACTAGTGCTGGACGACCGCCAGGACAGTAGTGATGGACCACCACCAGGAAAGTAGTGATGGACCTCCACCAGAACAGTAGTGATGTACCACCACCAGAAGAGTAGTGATGGACCACCACCAGGACAGTAGTGATGGACCACCGACAGGAGAGTAGTGCTGGACCACCGCCAGAACAGTAGTACTGGACCACCGCTAGGACAGTAGTGCTGGACCACCGCCATGAGACTAGTGCTGGACCACCGACAGGACAGTAGTGATGGACCACCGCCTGGACAGTAGTGATGGACCACCGCCAGGACAGTAGTGCTGGACCACCGCCAAGACAGTAGTGATTGACCACCTCCAGGAGATTAGTGCTGGACCACCGCAACGAAAGTAGTGATGAACCACCGTCAAGAGACTAGTGCTGGACCACCTCCAGGAGAGTCGCGATGGACCACCGCCAGGACAGTAGTGATGGACCACC
Organism: Procambarus clarkii; assembly: GCF_040958095.1. Lineage (NCBI taxonomy): Eukaryota > Metazoa > Arthropoda > Malacostraca > Decapoda > Cambaridae > Procambarus > Procambarus clarkii. The sequence continues at coordinate 24,577,289 of NC_091166.1, read as the reverse complement.
ACCAGGACAGTAATGATAGACCACCGCTAAGACAGTAGTGATAGACCACCACCAGGACAGCAGTGATGGACCACCACCCGAACAGTAGTGATGGACCACCACCAGGACAGTAGGGATGGACCACCACCAGGACAGTAGTGCTGGACCACCGACAAGCCAGTAGTGATGGACCACCGCCAAGACAGTAGTGATGGAACACCGCCAAAACAGTAGTGATGGACCACCGCCAAGACAGTAGTTCTGGACCACCACCAGGACAGTAGTGCTGGACCACCGCTGGGACAGTATAGCTTGACCACCACCAAGACAGTAGTGCAGGACCACCGCCAGGACAGTAGTGATGGACCACCACCATTAAAGTATTGCTGGACCACCACCAATACAGTAGTGATTGACCACCACCATGAAAGTAAAGATGGACCACCGCCAGGACAGTTCTGCTGGACCACCCCCAGGAGAAGAGTGCTTGACCAGCACCAGGACAGTAGTGATGGACCACCACCAGGATGTATTGCTGGACCACCGCCAGGACAGTAGTGCTGGACCACCACCAGGACAGTAGTGATGGACCACATCTAGAAGAGTAGTGATGGACCACCACCAGGACAGTAGTGCTGGACCACCGCCAGGACCGTAGTGCTGGACCACCGCAAGGACAGTAGTGATGGACCACCACCTTAAGAGTTGTGATGGACCACCGCCAGGACAGTAGTGATAGAACACCACCAGGACAGTAGTGATGGACCACCGCCAGGAGACTAGTGCTGGACCACCGCCAGGAGACTAGTGCGGGACCATTTCCAGGAGACTAGTGCTGGACCACCACCAGGACAGTAGTACTGGACCACCACCAGGACAGTAGTGCTGGACCACCACCAGGAGACTAGTGCTGGACCACCATCAGGAAAGCAGTGATGGACCATCACTAGGACAGTAGTGATGGACCACCGCCAGGAGACTAGTGTTGGACCACCGCCAAGGCAGTAGTGATGGACCACCGCCAGGACAGTAGTGATGGACCACCACCAGAAGGGTAGTGATAGACCACCACCAGCACAGTAGTGATGGACCACATCCAGGACAGTAGTGATGGACAATCGCCAGGAGACTAGTGCTGGACCACCACCAGGACAGTAGTACTGGACCACCACCAGGACAGTAGTGACAGACCACCGCCAGGACAGTATTGATAAACCACCACCAGGACAGTATTGCTGGACCACCGCTAGGACAGTAGTGATGGACCACCGCCAGAAGACTAGTGCTGGACGACCCCCAGGACAGTAGTGATGGACCACCACCAGAACAGTAGTGATGTACCACCACCAGAAGAGTAGTATTGGACCACCACCAGGACAGTAGTGATGGACCACCGCCAGGACAGTAGTGATGGACCACCACCTTAAGTGTTGTGATGGACCACCGCCAGGACAGTAGTGATGGAACACCACCAGGACAGTAGTGATGGACCACCGTAAGGAAACTAGTACTGGACCATCTCCAGGATATTAGTGCTGGACCACCGCCACGAAAGTAGTGATGGACCACCGCCAAGAGACTACTGCTGAACCACCGAAAGGAGACTAGTACTGGACCACCACCAGGACAGTAGTGATGGACCCCCGCCAGGGCAGTAGTGATGGACCACTGCCAGGACAGTAGTGATGGACCACCACCAGAAGGGTAGTGATAGACCACCACCAAGACAGTAGTGATGGACCACATCCAGGACAGTTGTGATGGACAACCGCTAGGAGACTAGTGCTGGACCACCACACGGACAGTAGTGCTGGACCACAACCTGGGCAGTAGTGACAGACCATCGCCAGGACAGAAGTGCTGGACCACAACCTGGGCAATAGTTACAGACCACCGCCTGGACAGTAGTGCTGGACCACCGCCAGGACAGTAGTGATGGACCACCGCCAGGAGACTGGTGCTGGACCACCACTAGGAGACTAGTGCTGGACCAGCACCAGGACAGTAGTGATGGACCACCACCAGGATGTAGTGCTGGACCACCGCCAGGACAGTAGTGCTGGACCACTACCAGGACAGTAGTGATGGACCACATCTAGAAGAGTAGTGATGGACCACTACCAGGACAGTAGTGCTGAACCACCGCCCGGACCGTAGTGCTGGACCACCGCAAGGACAGTAGTGATGGACCACCACCTTAAGAGTTGTGATGGACCACCAACAGGACAGTAGTGATAGAACACCACCAGGACAGTAGTGATGGACCACCGCCAGGAGACTAGTGCTGGACCACCGCCAGGAGACTAGTGCGGGACCATTTCCAGTAGACTAGTGCTGGACCACCACCAGGACAGTAGTACTGGACCACCACATGGACATTAGTGCTGAACCACCATCAGGAGACTAGTGCTGGACCACCATCAGGAAAGCAGTGATGGACCATCACTAGGACAGTAGTGATGGACCACCGCTAGGAGACTAGTGTTGGACCACCGCCAGGGCAGTAGTGATGGACCACCTCCAGAAGGGTAGTGATAGACCACCACCAGGACAGTAGTGATGGACACATCCAGGATAGTAGTGATGGACCACCGCCAGGAGACTAGTGATGGACCACCACCAGGACAGTAGTACTGGACCACCACCAGGACAGTAGTGACAGACCACCGCCAGGACAGAATTGATAAACCACCACCAGGACAGTATTGCTGGACCACTGCCAGGACAGTAGTGATGGACCACCGCCAGCAGACTAGTGCTGGACGACCGCCAGGACAGTAGTGATGGACCACCACCAGAACAGTAGTGATGTACCACCACCAGAAGAGTAGTGTTGGACCACCACCAGGACAGTAGTGATGGACCACCGCCTGGAGAGTAGTGCTGGACCACCGCCAGAACAGTGATACTGGACCACCACTAGGACAGTAGTGCTGGACCACCGCCATGAGACTAATGCTGGACCACCGCCAGGACAGTAGTGATGGACCACCGCCAAGACAGTAGTGATAGACCACCGCCAGGACAGTAGTGCTGGACTACCGCCTGGACAGTAGTGATGGACCACCGCCAGCAGACATGTGTTGGACGACCGCCAGAACACTAGTGATGGACCACCACCAGGACAGTAGTGATGGACCCCCAGCAGGACAGTAGTGATGGACCACCAGCAGGACAGTAGTGATGGACCACCTCCAGAACAGTAGTGATGGACCATCTCCAGGACAGTAGTGCTGGACCACCACCAGGAGACTAGTACTGGACCATCTCCAGGAGATTAGTGCTGGACCACCGCCACGAAAGTAGTAATGGACCACCGCCAAGAGACTAGTGCTGGACCACCTCCAGGAGAGTCGCGATGGACCACCGCTAGGACAGTAGTGATGGACCACCACCAGGACAGTAGTGATAGACCACCGCTAAGACAGTTGTGATAGACCACCACCAGGACAGCAATGATGGACCACCACCCGGACAGTAGTGATGGACCAATACCAGGACAGTAGGGATGGACCACCGTCAGGACAGTAGTGCTGGACCACCGACAAGCCAGTAGTGATGGACCACCGCCAAGACAGTAGTGATGGACCACCGCCAGGACACTAGTGATGGACCACCGCCAGGACAGTAGTGCTGGACCACCACCAGGACAGTAGTGCTGGACCACCGCCGGGACAGTATAGCTTGACCACCACCAGGACAGTAGTGCTGGACCACCGCTAGGACAGTAGTGATGGACCACCACCATGACAGTAGTGCTGGACCACCACCAGGACAGTAGTGATTGACCACCTCCAGGAAAGTAGTGATGGACCACCGCCAGGACAGTACTGCTGGACCACCGCCAGGAGAGTAGTGCTGGACCACCACCAGGACAGTAGTGATGGACCACCACCAGGATGTAGTGCTGGACCACCGTCAGGACAGTAGTGCTGGACCACCACCAGGACAGTAGTGATGGACCACATCTAGAAGAGTAGTGATGGACCACCACCAGGACAGTAGTGCTGGACCACCGCCAGGACCGTAGTGCTGGACCACCGCCAGGACAGTAGTGATGGACCACCACCTTAAGAGTTGTGATGGACCACCGCCAGGACAGTAGTGATGGAACACCACCAGGACAGTAGTGATGGACCACCGCCAGGAGTCTAGTGCTGGACCACTGCCAGCAGACTAATGCTGGACTACCATCAGGAAAGCAGTGATGGACCACCACAAGGACAGTAGTCATGGACCACCGCCTATATCCTTCACCTGGACATATTTTTGGTTAGCCACCTTTGTGGAAATGTTTAGTTCGAAGAAGTCAACTGAGTTGGTTCCTAAACAGTTGTCACATTTGTTAAGTAGTCTTGATAGGTGATTTTGAAGACCTCTCAGGCCAATACAGGTTCTCCTTAACTGGTCAGGAGTAGCCATTCTGGCTGTAAGTTTGAGCCTTATAGGGCTTATATAGCTACTTGGACAGCTATGGTACTCGCTCCTTTATGTAGAGCAGGTATAATTATTGACAGCCTGATATTTTCTTGAGGCTGATTGTAATTTACCTCATTTAGAGGTTAGCCACCTACCTAATAATAAGCAACTAAGATTTGAGTGGTACCTTGGTCTCACTAAAGGTGTTCCTTAGCTTAGCTCTTCAAAATCAGCCTTGGATGGGTAGTGAACTTACAGTAACACTCAAAAATGTACATAGAAATATGCAATAAAATATAATTACACAATAAATGGTTAATCCCACCCATTCGGGTCAGCACTACATAAAATAATAATGCACCAGCACTGTCTAACAGTACTAGTTAGGTAATAATCCTACCTATTAATGCAGCTAATGGTGTAGACTGGATTTGTACAAATCTTAGTACCGTGTCAGTCTGAAATATCCTACCTCTGTTGGGTTGGCATAATAACTACAATAAATGTGGTGCAATAATGTGAATATATAGTTGTGCTATGTTTTTGGATTTTGTAATTTTATATAATATATACACTGGTAGAAATTATGTGTATAAGAAACTAAATGAAAACAAGAGAATTAATTGTGTTTGGCAAGTATTCTACTGCCGTAAATAATATTTAACTCCTGAATGTACTTCCTAATTGTGGAATAAAATGTTATCAGGGTTAGTAATGATTAATTAGTATGGGATCAGCAATTTGTATTAGTATACTGGATCCTAAAATGTTAATGAATCCACTGACTTGAGTGAATCAGTAATTATGGAATGAATTCAGGCTATAATGGACAGTCTGCTGACAGCCGTATATTGAAATATTTGTATAGCCTAATAATGGTTAACACATAATTGGTGTTAGTGTGGAATTATTATAGAAGTTATGAGCTGTTGCTCCTGGTGACCTGAAGATTCTTACCTCAGTATGAGGTATAGGTCTAAGTGTTGTGGGCAATTGACTGTGTCCCACGAGTGCTACCTTATACATAAGGTATAAGTAGCAAATGAATTAGTGTGAAATAGGCTAATCTATGTGGTACACTGCTGGTAGACACAATTAATAAATGTGGTTAGTCTAAACTACTTCACACGGTGATTAGGTATTACTAATTAGTATGTATATATCTATATCTATCCGGTTCGATAAGGACCATAATGTGGGATATCTGGGGCTTGACTCAATTATTTAATTATTTAATTTAATAACGAAGGACCACCCACTTTTGAGAAAAGAGGGAAACTAATAAAAAGTGATCATTAGAAACACAAGGAAGAACCAGTGTCTATGGATAAATATTAGAAAGAATAATCACTTAAATAAATAATGGACTGTATGGTTAATTAACTAAAGTCAGAGCCTCAAACACCTACATTGGGGGGGGATATTGCTAGAACTTCATATACGTCTAGGAACTAGTGTGGTTCGTCACCAGTTCATTGTTGAATGAAGAATATTATGATCAAAATATTATAGAATCAATAGGTAAATCCAAATAGAGAATATTAATGATTGTTAGAATTAAAGAGCAATCATCTAATTAAACACACCAATCTCCAAATTCATATAGCAAGTACTCGATATGATAATATTATGGATATGTATAATAAATTGGAATAATTAAATGTGTACAAAAAGTCTTAGCTTTAAGACGATTTCTATGACATCGTTCGTGCTTCGTCCTCGTGATCTCAGGATCTCCACATAGAAGCCATTAAAGGTGAATAACACGAATGTAGTTAACGACTCGTTGACTCCTCACATACGAGCTGTAATTTAAAGGATATTACGTAGCATTGAACTAGGCTACTTAAATCTCAAAATTTATGAAAATATAAAATGAATATTAATGCGGTACTAACATTGGATTTATTGTCGTCCCGCAATGTAACGACAGACTACCCACGAAATATACAATCTCTAACGATGCATCAAGAAAGAAAATATACTTAGCATGAGCGCAGTATATGCTGAAGTCTGCCGATATCGCGTCTCAGTCTCAAACTTCCACGATGTTGTGCACGTGACTGAGAGTTTGGCTTGATTCTCGACGCGTTATTGTTTGACCAAGCACTATGGAGTACGTGGAAGAATAATTATTCTTTATAAGTTGAGTATCAGTGTAATTCTTTCTGATAATCCCAACGCCACGTGTCTCAGACTCTGACGCCACGACTTTCTTCTGTACAAGTACGCACGCTGGCTGCTCACTCCGCAACACCAGCCTCAACAATGGCGTCTCCTTCCTCTCCAACCCGCGTCCCGCATTCACCACATAAATTATTTATCATGAATAATACTATTTCGCGCAATTGTGGTTGAAATATTTTAATAAGGACTGGGTTGTGATTCTAGAGATTTAAATATTATTGCTTTCTTGTCTTATGGTGGTAAACGAGAAATGGAGAAGATTATAGTTTTCTCCATGGCATTCACGCGTGACAGAAAAACTATTACTTGATAACAATTGTAACTAAAAACTCTCGATTTAGAATTATTTGGGAGTTATGTTATCCGTATATAATCTGACGCAATATTGTTGCTTGATTTCGTAAGAATTCTAGCATGAATATGCAGATATAATGGTTAGTTTATGTTAACATTACTGTTAGTAAATTTAGTGACTACTGTAGGTAGTATATAATAATAATGATTTATTATAATACAATAGTACTGTATTAGTGTTAGAAATTTCCAACATGGACCACCGCCAGGAGACTACTGCTGGACCACCGCCAGGAGACTAGTGCTGGACCACCGCCAGGAGACTAGTACTGGACCGCCGCCAGGAGACTAGTGCTGGACCACCGCCAGGAGACTAGTGCTTGACCACCACCAGGACAGTAGGGCTGGACCACCACCAGGACAGTAGTGCTGGATTACCGCCAGGAGACTAGTGCTGGACCACCATCAGGAAAGTAGTGATGGACCACCACCAGGACAGTAGTGATGGACCACCGCCAGGAGACTATTGCTGGACTACCGCCAGGAGACTAGTGCTGGACCACCGCCAGGAGACTAGTGCTGGACCACCGCCAGGAGAGTAGTGCTGGACCACCCACAGGAGACTAGTGCTGGACCACCACATTACAGCATTGATGGACAACCGCCAGGAGACTAGTGCTGGACCACCACTAGGACAGTAGTGCTGGACCATCACCAGGACAGTTGTGACAGACCACCACCAGGACAGTAGTGACAGACCACCGCCAGGACAGTAGTGATGGACCACCACCAGGACAGTATTGATGGACCACCGCCATGACAGTAGTGATGGACCACCATCAGGACAGTAGTGATGGACCACCGCCAGGACAGGAGTGCTGGACCACCGACAGGACAGTATTGATGGACTACCGCCAGGAGACTAGTGCTGGACCACCGCCAGGAGACTAGTGCTGGACCACCGCCATGACAGTAGTGCTGCACCACCACCAGGACAGTATTGATGGACCACCGCCAGGACAGTAGTGATGGACCACCACCAGGACAGTATTGATGGACCACCGCCATGACAGTAGTGATGGACCACCACCAGGAGACTAGTGCTGGACCACCGCCAGGAGAGTAGTGATGGACCGCCGCCAGGAGACTAGTGTGTGACCTCCACCAGGACAGTAGTGATGGACCACCGCAACGAGAGTAGTGATGGATTACTACCAGGACACTAGTGAAGGACCACCGCCAGGACAGCAGTGCTGGACCACCACTAGGACAGAAGTGATGGACCACCGCCAGGACAGTAGTGATGGACCACCACCAGGACAGTAGTGATGGACCACCGCCAGGAGACAAGAGCTGGACCACCCCCAGGAGACTAGTGCTGGACCACCGCCAGGAGACTAGTGCTGGACCACCGCCAGGAGAGTAGTGATGGACCACCACCAGGAGAGTATAGATGGACCACCGCCAGGACAGTAGTGATGGACCATTGCCAGGACAGTAGTGATGGACCACCACCAGGACAGTAGTGATGGACCATCGCCAGGAGAGTAGTGGTGGACCACCGGCAGAACAGTAGTACTGGACCACCGCCAGGACAGTAGTGCTGGACCACCGCCAGGAGACTAGTGCTTGACTACCGCCAGGACAGTACTGATGGACCACCGCCAGGACAGTAGTGCTGGACCACCGCCTGGACAGTAGTGATGGACAACCGCCAGCAGACCAGTGCTGGAAGACCGCCAGGAGACAAGTACTGGACCGCCGCCAGCAGACTAGTGCTTGACCACCGCCAGGACAGTAGTGTTGGACCACCACCAGGACAGTAGTGATGGACCACCAGCAGGACAGTAGTGCTGGACCACCGCCAGGAGACTAGTGCTTGACCACCGCCAGGACAGTAGTGTTGGACCACCACCAGGACAGTAGTGATGGACCACCACCAGGACAGTAGTGCTGCATTACCGGCAGGAAACTAGTGCTGGACCACCATCAGGAAAGTAGTGATGGACCACCACCAGTACAGTAGTGATGGACCACCGCCAGGAGACTAGTGCTGGACCACCGCCAGGAGACTAGTGCTGGACCACCGCCAGGAGACTAGTGCTGGACCACCGCCAGGACACAAGTGCTGGACCACCCCCAGGAGACTAGTGCTGGACGTCCACAGGACAGTAGTGCTGGACCACCACCAGGACAATAGTGATAGACCACCGCTAGGACAGTAGTGATGGACCACCACCAGGACAGTATTGATGGACTACCGCCATGACAGTAGTGCTGGACCACCACCAGGACAGTAGTGATGGACCACCGCCAGGACAGTAGTGATGGACCACCACCAGGACAGTAGTGCTGGACCACCGCCAGGAGACTAGAGCTGGACCACCATCAGGAAAACAGTGATGGCCCACCACCAGGACAGTAGTAATGTACCACCGCCAGGAGACTAGTGCTAGACCACCGCCAGGAGACTAGTGCTGGACCACCGCCAGGAGACTAGTGCTGGATCACCACAGGACAGCATTGATGGACAAGCGCCAGGAGACTAGTGCTGGACCACCACCAGGACAGTAAAACTGGACCACCACCAGGACAGTAGTGATGGACCACCACCAGTACAGTATTGATGGACTACCGGCAGGACAGTAATGATGGACCACCGCCAGGACAGTAGTGATGGACACCACCAGGAAAGAAGTGATGGAACTCCACCAGACCAGTAGTGATGTACCACCACCAGAAGAGTAGTGATGGACCACAACCAGGACAGTAGTGATGGACCACCGCCAGGAGAGTAGTGCTGGACCACCGGCAGAACAGTAGTACTGGACCACCGCTAGGACAGTAGTGCTGGACCGACGCCAGGAGACTAGTGCTGGACCACCGCCAGTACAGTAGTGATGGACCACCGCCAAGACAGTAGTGATGGACCACCGCCAGGACAGTAGTGCTGGACCACCGCCAGGAAAGTGGTGATGGACCACCGCCAGCAGACTAGTGCTGGACCACCACCGCCAGGACAGTAGTGATGGACCACCGCCAAGACAGTAGTGATGGACCACCGCCAAGGAAAGTGGTGATGGACCACCGCCAGGAGACTAGTGCTGGACCACCGCCAGGACAGTAGTGATGGACCACCGCCAAGACAGTAGTGATGGACCACCGCCAAGACAGTAGTGCTGGACCGACGCCAGGAGACTAGTGCTGAACCATCTCCAGGAGATTAGTGCTGGACCACCACCACGACAGTAGTGATGGACCACCGCCAGGAGACTAGTGCTTGACCACCTCCAGGAGAGTAGTGATGGACCACCGCCAGGACATTAGTGATGGACCACCACCAGAACATTAGTGATAGACCACCGCTACGACAGTAGTGATGGACCACCACCAGGACAGCAGTGATGGACCACTACCAGGACAGTAGTGATGGACCACCACCAGGACAGCAGTGATGGACCACCGTCAGGACAGTAGTGCTGGACCACCGACAGGCCAGTAATGATGGACCACCGCTAGGACAGTAGTGATGGACCACCGCCAGGACAGTAGTGATGGACCAGCGCCAGGACAGTAGTGCTGGACCACCACCAGGACAGTAGTGCTGGACCACCGCCGGGACAGTAGAGCTTGACCACCGCCAGGAGACTAATGCTGAACCTCCGCCAGGAGACTACTGCTGGACCACCCCCAGGAGACTAGTGCTGGACCACCGCCAGGACAGTAAAACTGGACCACCACCAGGACAGTAGTGACAAACCACCGCCAGAACAGTAGTGATGGACCACCACCAGGACAGTATTGATGGACCACCGGCAGGACAGTAGTGATGGACCACCGCCAGGACAGTAGTGATGGACACCACCAGGAAAGAAGTGATGGACCTCCACGAGACCAGTAGTGATGTACCACCACCAGAATAGTAGTGATGGATCACAACCAGGACAGTAATAATGGACCACCGCTAGGAGAGTAGTGCTGGACCACCGGCAGAACAGTAGTACTGGACGACCGCTAGGACAGTAGTGCTGGACCGACGCCAGGAGACTGGTGCTGGAACCCCTCCAGGACAGTAGTGATGGACCACCGCCAAGACAGTAGTGATGGACCACCGCCAGGACAGTAGTGCTGGACCACCGCCAGGAAAGTGGTGATGGACCACCGCCAGCAGACTAGTGCTGGAAGACTGCCAGGACAGTAGTGTTGGACCACCACCAGGACAGTAGTGATGGACCACCAGCAGGACAGTAGTGATGGACCACCTCCAGGACAGTAGTGATGGACCACCTCCAGGACAGTAGTGCTGGACCACCACAAGAAGACTAGTGCTGAACCATCTCCAGGAGATTATTGCTGGACCACCACCACGACAGTAGTGATGGACCACCGCCAGGAGACTAGTGCTGGACCACCTCCAGGAGAGTCGTGATGGACCACCGCCAGGACATTAGTGATGGACCACCAGGAGGACATTAGTGATAGACCACCGCTAAGAAAGTAGTGATGGACCACCACCAGGACAGCAGTGATATACCACTACCAGGACAGTAGTGATGGACCACCACCAGGATAGTAGTGCTGGACCACCGCCAGGAGACTAGTGCTGGACCACCTTCAGGAAAGCAGTGATGGACCACCACCAGGACAGTAGTGGTGGACCACCGGTAAGAGACTAGTGCTGGACCACCGCCAGGAGACTAGTGATGGACCACCGCCAGGAGACTAGTGCTGGACCACCGCCAGGAGACTAGTGATGGACCACCGCCAGGACACTAGTGCTAGACCACCCACAGGAGACTAGTGCTGGACCACCCCCAGGAGAATAGTGCTGGACCACCACAGGACAGCAGTGATGGACAACCGCCAGGAGACTAGTGCTGGAACACCACCAGGACAGTAGTGACAGACCACCGCCAGGACAGTAGTGCTGGACGACCACCAGGACAGTAGTGATGGACCACCACCAGAAAAGTAGTGATGGACCACCACCAGGACAGTAGTGCTGGACCACCGCCAGGATCGTAGTGCTGGACCACTGCCAGGACATTAGTGATGGACCACCACCATAAGAGTTGTGATGGACCACCGCCAGGACAGTAGTGCTGGACCACCGGCAGGAGATTAGTGCTGGACCATTGCCAGGAGACTAGTTCTGGACCACCGCCAGGAGACTAGTGCTGGACCACCACCAGGACAGTAGTGCTGGACCACCACCAGGACAGTAGTGCTGGACCACCAGAAGGAGACTAGTGCTGGACCACCATCAGGAAAGCAGTGATGGACCATCACTAGGACAGTAGTGATGGACCATCGCCAGGAGACTAGTGGACCACCGCCAGGAAACTAGTGCTGGACCACCGCCAGGAGACTAGTGCTGGACCACAACCAGGACAGTAGTGATGTACCCCCGCCAGGGCAGTAGTGATGAACCACCGCCAGGACAGTAGTGATGGACTACCACCATCACTGTAGTGATGGACCACCACCAGGACAGTAGTGATGGACCACATCCAGGACAGTATTGATGGAAAACCGCCAGGAGACTAGTGCTGGACCACCACACTGACAGTAGTGCTGGACCACAACCTGGGCAGTAGTGCTGGAGGACCAACAGTACAGTAGTGCTGGACCACCACCAGGACAGTAGTGCTGGACCACCGCCAGGACAGTAGTGCTGGACCACCGCCAGGAGACTAATGCTGGACCACCGCCAGGAGACTACTGCTGGACCACCCCCAGGAGACTAGTGCTGGACCACCGCCAGGAAAGTGGTGATGGACCACCGCCAGCAGACTAGTGCTGGACCACCGCCAGGACAGTAGTGATGGACCACCGCCAAGACAGTAGTGATGGACCACCGCGAAGGAAAGTGGTGATGGACCACCGCCAGGAGACTAGTGCTGGACCACCGCCAGGACAGTAGTGATGGACCACCGCCAAGACAGTAGTGATGGACCACCGCCAAGACAGTAGTGCTGGACCGACGCCAGGAGACTAGTGCTGAATCATCTCCAGGAGATTAGTGCTGGACCACCACCACGACAGTAGTGATGGACCACCGCCAGGAGACTAGTGCTGGACCACCTCCAGGAGAGTAGTGATGGACCACCGCCAGGACATTAGTGATGGACCACCACCAGAACATTAGTGATAGACCACCGCTAAGACAGTAGTGATGGACCACCACCAGGACAGCAGTGATGGACCACTACCAGGACAGTAGTGATGGACCACCACCAGGACAGCAGTGATGGACCACCGTCAGGACAGTAGTGCTGGACCACCGACAGGCCAGTAATGATGGACCACCGCTAGGACAGTAGTGATGGACCACCGCCAGGACAGTAGTGATGGACCAGCGCCAGGACAGTAGTGCTGGACCACCACCAGGACAGTAGTGCTGGACCACCGCCGGGACAGTAGAGCTTGACCACCGCCAGGAGACTAATGCTGGACCACCGCCAGGAGACTACTGCTGGACCACCCCCATGAGACTAGTGCTGGACCACCGCCAGGACAGTAAAACTGGACCACCACCAGGACAGTAGTGACAAACCACCGCCAGAACAGTAGTGATGGACCACCACCAGGACAGTATTGATGGACCACCGGCAGGACAGTAGTGATGGACCACCGCCAGGACAGTAGTGATGGACACCACCAGGAAAGAAGTGATGGACCTCCACGAGACCAGTAGTGATGTACCACCACCAGAATAGTAGTGATGGATCACAACCAGGACAGTAATGATGGACCACCGCTAGGAGAGTAGTGCTGGACCACCGGCAGAACAGTAGTACTGGACGACCGCTTGGACAGTAGTGCTGGACCGACGCCAGGAGACTGGTGCTGGAACCCCTCCAGGACAGTAGTGATGGACCACCGCCAAGACAGTAGTGATGGACCACCGCCAGGACAGTAGTGCTGGACCACCGCCAGGAAAGTGGTGATGGACCACCGCCAGCAGACTAGTGCTGGAAGACTGCCAGGACAGTAGTGTTGGACCACCACCAGGACAGTAGTGATGGACCACCAGCAGGACAGTAGTGATGGACCACCTCCAGGACAGTAGTGATGGACCACCTCCAGGACAGTAGTGCTGGACCACCACAAGAAGACTAGTGCTGAACCATCTCCAGGAGATTAGTGCTGGACCACCACCACGACAGTAGTGATGGACCACCGCCAGGAGACTAGTGCTGGACCACCTCCAGGAGAGTAGTGATGGACCACCGCCAGGACATTAGTGATGGACCACCAGGAGGACATTAGTGATAGACCACCGCTAAGAAAGTAGTGATGGACCACTACCAGGACAGCAGTGATATACCACTACCAGGACAGTAGTGATGGACCACCACCAGGACAGTAGTGCTGGACCACCGCCAGGAGACTAGTGCTGGACCACCTTCAGGAAAGCAGTGATGGACCACCACCAGGACAGTAGTGGTGGACCACCGGTAAGAGACTAGTGCTGGACCACCGCCAGGAGACTAGTGATGGACCACCGCCAGGAGATTAGTGCTGGACCACCGCCGGGAGACTAGTGATGGACCACCGCCAGGACACTAGTGCTAGACCACCCACAGGAGACTAGTGCTGGACCACCCCCAGGAGAATAGTGCTGGACCACCACAGGACAGCAGTGATGGACAACCGCCAGGAGACTAGTGCTGGAACACCACCAGGACAGTAGTGACAGACCACCGCCAGGACAGTAGTGCTGGACGACCACCAGAACAGTAGTGATGGACCACCACCAGAAAAGTAGTGATGGACCACCACCAGGACAGTAGTGCTGGACCACCGCCAGGACCGTAGTGCTGGACCACTGCCAGGACAGTAGTGATGGACCACCACCATAAGAGTTGTGATGGACCACCACCAGGACAGTAGTGCTGGACCACCGGCAGGAGATTAGTGCTGGACCATTGCCAGGAGACTAGTTCTGGACCACCGCCAGGAGACTAGTGCTGGACCACCACCAGGACAGTAGTGCTGGACCACCACCAGGACAGTAGTGCTGGACCACCACAAGGAGACTAGTGCTGGACCACCATCAGGAAAGTAGTGATGGACCATCACTAGGACAGTAGTGATGGACCATCGCCAGGAGACTAGTGGACCACCGCCAGGAAACTAGTGCTGGACCACCGCCAGGAGACTAGTGCTGGACCACAACCAGGACAGTAGTGATGTACCCTCGCCAGGGCAGTAGTGATGAACCACCTCCAGGACAGTAGTGATGGACTACCACCATCACTGTAGTGATGGACCACCACCAGGACAGTAGTGATGGACCACATCCAGGACAGTATTGATGGAAAACCGCCAGGAGACTAGTGCTGGACCACCACACTGACAGTAGTGCTGGACCACAACCTGGGCAGTAGTGCTGGAGGACCAACAGTATAGTAGTGCTGGACCACCACCAGGACAGTAGTGCTGGACCACCGCCAGGACAGTAGTGCTGGACCACCGCCAGGAGACTAGTGCTGGACCACCGCCAGGAGACTAGTGCTGGACCACCGCCAGGAGACTAGTGCTGGACCGCCGCCAGGAGACTAGTGCTGGACCACCTCCAGGAGACTAGTGCTGGACCACCACCAGGACAGTAGGGCTGGACCACCACCAGAACAGTAGTGCTGGATTACCTCCAGGACACTAGTGCTGGACCACCATCAGGAAAGTAGTGATGAACCACCACCAGGACAGTAGTGATGGACCACCGCCAGGAGACTAGTGCTGGACCACCGCCAGGAGACTAGTGCTGGACCACCCCCAGGAGACTAGTGCTGGACCACCACAGGACAGCAGTGATGGACAACCGCCAGGAGACTAGTGCTGGACCACCACCAGGACAGTATTGACAGACCACCGCCAGGACAGTAGTGCTGGACTACCACCAGGACAGTAGCGATGGACCACCGCCTGGGCAGTAGTGATGGACCACAACCAGGAGAGTAGTGCTGGACCACCACCAGGACAATAGTGATAGACCACTGCCAGGACAGTAGTGCTTTACCACCACCCGGACAGTAGTGATAGATAACCGCCAGGAAATTAGTGCTGGAACACCTCCAGGACAGTAGTGATTTACCACCAACAGGACAATAGTGATGGACCACCGCCCGGAGACTAATGCTGGACCACCGCCAGGAGACTAGTGCTGGACCACCGCCAGGAGACTAGTGCTGGACCATCGCCAGGACAGGTGTGCTTGACCACCGCAGGGAGACTAGTGCTGGACCACCGCCAGGAGACTAGTGCTGGACAACCGCCAGGACAGTAGTGATAGACCACCGCCAGGAGACTAGTGCTGGACCACCGCCAGGAGACTAGTGCTGGACCACCAACAGGAGACTAGTGCTGGACCATCGCCAGGACAGGTGTGCTTGACCACCGCAGGGAGACTAGTGCTGGACCACCGCCAAGAGTGTAGTGCTGGACCACTGCCAGGACAGTAGTAATAGACCACCGCGAGGACAGTAGTGATGGACCACCGCCAGGACAGTAGAGCTTGACCACCGCCAGGTCAGTAGTGCTGGACTACCGCCAGGAAAGTAGTGATGGACCACCACCAGGAGAGTAGTGCTGGAACACCACCAGGAGAGTAGTGCTGGATCACCACCATGACAGTAGTGATGGCCCACCGCTAGGGGACTAGTGCTGGACCACCGCCAGGAGACTAGTGATGGACTACCGCCAGGACAGTAGTGATGGACCACCACCAGAAGAGTAGTGATGGACCACCACCAGGACAGTAGTGATGGACCACCACCAGGACAGTAGTGATGGACAACCGCCAGGAGACTAGTGCTGGACCCCCACCAGGACAGTAGTGCTGGACCACAACCTTGGCAGCAGTGACTGACCACCGCCAGGACAGTGGTGCTGGACCACCACCAGGACAGTAGTGATGGACCACCACCAGGACAGTAATGCCGGTCCATCACCAGGACAGTAGTGCTGGACCACCGCCAGGAGACTAGTGCTGGACCACCTTCAGGAAAGCAGTGATGGACCACCACCAGGACAGTAGTGGTGGACCACCGGTAGGAGACTAGTGCTGGACCACCGCCAGGAGACTAGTGATGGACCACCGCCAGGAGACTAGTGCTGGACCACCGCCAAGAGACTAGTGATGGACCACCGCCAGGACACTAGTGCTGGACCACCCCCAGGAGACTAGTGCTGGACCACCACAGGACAGCAGTGATGGACAACCGCCAGGAGACTAGTGCTGGAACACCACCAGGACAGTAGTGCTGGACCACCACCAGGACAGTAGTGACAGACCACCGCCAGGACAGTAGTGTGGACCACTACCAGGACAGTAGTGATGGACCACCGCCAGGACAGTAGTGCTCGACCACCACCAGGACAGTAGTGATGAACCACCGCCAGGAGACTAGTGCTGGACCACCGCCTGGTTGATACCTGGTTGATGGGGTTCTGGGAGTTCTTCTACTCCCCAAGCCTGGCCCTAGGCCAGGCTTGACTTGTGAGAGTTTGGTCCACCAGACTGTTGCTTGGAGCGGCCCGCAGGCCCACATACCCACCACAGCCCGGTTGGTCCGGCACTCCTTGGAGGAATAAATCTAGTTTCCTCTTGAAAATGTCCACGGTTGTTCCGGCAATATTTCTTATGCTTGCTGGGAGGACGTTGAACAACCGCGGACCTCTGATGTTTATACAGTGTTCTCTGATTGTGCCTATGGCACCTCATCTCCTCACTGGTTCTATTCTACATTTTCTTCCATATCGTTCACTCCAGTACGTTGTTATTTTACTGTGTAGATTTGGTACTTGGCCCTCCAGTATCTTCCAGGTGTATATTATTTAATATCTCTCTCGTCTTCTTTCTAGTGAGTACATTCGGAGCGCTTTGAGACGATCCCAATAATTTAGGTGCTTTATTGCGTCTATGCGTGCCGTATAAGTTCTCTGTATTCCCTCTATTTCAGCAATCTCTCACGCTCTGAAGAGGGAAGTGAGTACTGAGCAGTACTCAAGTGACTTGAAGAGTACAACCATTGTGATGGGATCCCTGGATTTGAAAGTTCTCGTAATCCATCCTATCATTTTTCTGGCTGTCGCAATATTTGCTTGGTTATGCTCCTTAAACGTTCGGTCGTCAGACATTATTATTCCCAAATCCTTTACATGCTGTTTTCGTACTATGGGTACATTTGATTGTGTTTTGTACTCTGTATTATGTTTAAGGTCCTCATTTTTACCGTACCTGAGTACCTGGAATTTATCACTGTTAAACATCATGTTATTTTCTGATGCCCAGTAGAAAACTTTATTAATATCAGCTTGAAGTTTTTCAATGTCCTCAGCCGAGGTAATTTTCATACTGATTTTTGTGTCATCTGCAAAGGATGATACGAAGCTGTGACTTGTATTTTTGTCTATATCTGATATGAGAATAAGGAAAAGCAGCGGTGCAAGGACTGTACCCTGAGGTACAGAGCTTTTCACTGCACTTGGACTAGATTTTATATGGTTGACCGTTACTCGCTGAGTCCTGTTTGACAGAAAACTGAGTATCCAGCGTCCTACTTTACCAGTTATTCCCATTGACTTCATTTTGTGTGCTATCACGCCATGGTCACATTTATCGAAAGCCTTAGCGAAGTCCGTGTATATCACATCAGCATTCTGTTTTTCTTCTAATGCCTCAGTGACTTTGTCGTAGTGCTCAAGTAGCTGTGAGAGGCACGATCTTCCCGCTCGAAATCCATGTTGGCCTGGGTTGTGAAGGTCATTGGTCTCCATGAAATTGGTGACCTGACTCCTAATCACTCTCTCAAATACTTTTATGATGTCCGATGTTAGTGCAACTGGTCTATAATTTTTTGCCAATGCTTTGCTCCCTCCCTTGTGTAGAGGGGCTATGTCTGCTACTTTAAGTGCATCTGGTATCTCCCCGTGTCCAAGCTCTTCCTCCACACTATACTGAGTGCCTGTGCTACCGGCACTTTGTATTTCTTTATAAATATTGAATTCCATGAGTCTGGACCTGGGGCCGAGTGCATGGGCATGTTTTCAATTTCTTTTTCAAAATTTAGTGCGCTCGTGTTTATATCAGTTATATTTACAGGGGTTTGAATATCCCGCATAAAGAAATTGTCTGGATCTTCCACCTTCATGTTGTTTATTGGAGTGCTAAACATGTCCTCATACTGCTTTTTAGGATTTCACTAATTTCTTTGTCATCCTCCGTGTATGAACCTTCACTTGTACGAATAGGTCCAATACTGGCAGTGGTTTTTGCTTTTGATTTCGCATATGAGAAGAAATATTTTGGATTTTTCTTTATTTCCTGAATTGTTTTCTGTTCTAACTGCCTTTCTTCAGTTTCATATGAGTGTTTCAATTTCCGCTCGATTTCTTCAATCTCCCTATTTAAATTATTCCTTCTTTGACGGGAAATTCGTGTCTGCATAAGCAGTTCCGTTATTTTTTTCCTGCGTTTATAGTGTCGTCTGCGTTCTCTTTCTACGTTAGATCTCTTTCTGGCTTTCCTCAAAGGAACATGTTTCAGACAGACTTGATACGCTTCTGAAGTCAGTTTTTCTATTCCTTCTGTAGGACTTGTATTACTTAGAACAGTTCCCCATGGAATGTTTGTAAGTTCCCTGTTTATTATCTCTCAGTCTATCCTTTTATTATTAAAATTGAATTTACTGAATAGCTCCTCTCGTTTTATCAACGTTTTAGGTCTATTCTGAGTATTGATGGTCGTTTGCACTTCAATGAGTTTGTGATCTGAGTATGTGGTATCTGATATCGTAATGTCTCTGATAATGTCTTCATTGTTCGTAAAGACCAGATCTGGAATATTTTTATTTCTCGTTGGCTCCGATATCTGCTGATTGAGTGAAAATTTGTCACAGAATCTAAGTAGTTCTCTAATCTGTGGTTGGTTAGGTCCTGATAGATTTCCTGGTATAATATTATTGTTTGCTATTTTCCACCTGAGACTAGGCAAGTTGAAGTCACCTAGGAAGATAATATCAAGTATCGGGTTCTCCAAATTATCGGGTTCTCCAAATTATCAAGGCTCTATTTTGCTTATCTGTTCTGTGAATTCCTCAGCCGTTGCATTTGGCGGTTTGTAAATTAGAATAATTACTAAATTTATTTTCTCTATTTTTAATCCCAGTACCTCTACCACCTCATTTGTAACGTTTAGGAGCTCCGAGCATACAAGGTCTTCCCTAATATACAGACCCACTCCACCATGTGACCTAATTTTCCTATCACACCTGTATAGGTTATATCATGGAATCCAGATCTCACTATCCAACAATTCCCCTGCATGGGTTTCTGTGAAAGCTCCAAATACTGCATTTGACTCCGTGAGGAGGCCATTTATGAACTGTACTTTGTTGTTTGTTCTTGTTTTCAGTCCTTGTATGTTGGCAAAGATGATTGAGGTTACTCTATTAGTGATAGTTTGAATGGGAGACTTTTTCGGCAAGCCCATTATTCATGGACATAATGAGTTTGTTCTGACCAGTACTGATTGTTGTAGGGCAGTTGTCTGTCGTAGTTGTAGTTCCCTTTCGGTGGGTAATTGTATCTGTAATTCTGGAATGCAAGTGGATCTGGCAGCCTGTTCCATACACTCTCCATGCTCCTCCTTTTGAATTCTCTGCCGGTCTGGTATAAAAAATTTATAGAGTTTCCTCCAAATTCATTATCCTGCTTGCCACTCTTTATGTAGCGTTCCGTGCCATTCACGTGAAAGTGTGGGCAGCTGAGGTCATAGCATTTTCTGTCCTTCAGTGAGGTTTGGCACATGTCAGGATGGAGAAACCTACATATTGATCCAAACCGACACTCACCTTTCCTAAGCATATTTAAACATTTTTGGGGATGTTGGTAACTGCATTCTAATCCTTTCTTATTACCAGCATATCTATGTCTGCATATGCCCTTTGCATAAAATTTGCATAAGTCTGTCCTTCTGTTCTGAACTGCTCTATCGGGAATCGTCGTAGTGTCTGTACCTATCGAGCTGTCAGTGCTGTCTGGTACACTTTCTAGTTTACTGTCATCTACATCCTGGCCAACTGAGTCAGAGTTTAACACTTCCTGAGTTTCAGCCTCAGTTTCATCCCTGACTATAGCCTCCGCCCCTTGTATATTAGAATTGTTGTTCCTTTCCCACTCCTTCTGGATGGCTGGTAGGCTTCCAATGAATGATGTTTTTCCGATCATGCGTCATGTTATCTAGAAGATTTTTTAGGATATTCCAAGCTGGCAGGTCATTTTTACACACCCAGAGCAAGTGACCAGCTCTCAGTGCCGTAGTGTTACTCACTCCTGTACAAGCCGAATGGAATCTAGTCTTACAGATATAACATTCAATTCCCGTTACCTTCGTCTTTAAGGAGATGTTACAGTGGCCACAAATTTGTTTATTTACTCCCATTTTGCCTTGTTTTGTTGAATATATCTATATATTTATAATATTATATGTATATTGTATATTTGTAACAATATATATGTATATATATTTATATGTTTAATATTTATAATATTATATGTATACCGTATATTTGTAATATTATGTATGTTATTTTGTTCAAACTTTATGGCAGGTACTTAGCGTAGGTAGCGAGGCTGGTCCCCCGGTCGGTACAGGTGACCTCTTGTGGCCCAGGTTGATGTCACCAGTTTCCAGTTACCCGATTTATAACCACTGATGCCGCCTCTTGCCACTATTCTATATTTCTAGTATTCTATATTTATAATATTCACTTCCAACTTATATGTTGTTGTGATACCCGTTCCACATCACTGTTCCACGAATCACCGTTCACTTTTTTGTTTTCCTAATACACGCATGTACACAAAGCCTCGTTCACTGGCTCACACGCGGTCTCCCGTTTATTCTCTATTTAACACAAAGTTCTATTGGTAATGACTATTTTCAATTTTTCAGCGGGTCACTATGCACTTTGTTATGTCTGTAATCAGTAATCCACGGCAGTAGTCCTAAGAATCCCTGTTAATGTCACGATTTTAACGGAGCGCGCACGGTATGTCTACCCCCTCCCTCGACCTCGACCTGATCACCAGGACAGTAGTGATGGACCACCACCACGACAGTAGTGCTGGACCACAGCCAGGAGACTAGTGCTGGACCACCGCCAGGACAGTAGTGATGGATCACCACCTGGACAGTAGTGTCGATGGACCACCACCAGGACAATAGTGATGGACCACCACCAGGACAGTAGTGATGGACCACCGCCAGGACAGTAGTGCTGGACCACCACCAGGACAGTAGTGATGGACCCCAGCCAGGGTAGTAGTGCTGGACCACCACGAGGACAGTAGTGCTCGACCACCGCCAGGACAGTAGTGAGAGACCACCGCCAGGACAGTAGTGATGGACCACCATCAGGACAGTAGTGAGACACCACCGTCAGGACAGTAGTGCTGAACCACCACGAGGACAGTAGTGCTCGACCACCGCCAGGACAGAAGTGCTTGACCACCGCCAGGACAGTAGTGATGGACTACCACAAGGACAGTAGTGCTGGACCACCAGCACGACAGTAATGCTGGACCACCGCCAGGAGACTAGTGCTGGACCACCGCCAAATGACTAGTGCTGGACCACCAGGACAGTAGTGATGGACCACCACCATGACAGTAGTGCTGGACCACCACCAGGTCAGTAGTGATGGACCACCGCTAGGAGACTAGTGCTGGACCACCGCCAGGAGACTAGTGCTGGACCACCGCCAGGAGACTAGTGCTGGACCACCACCAGGAGACTAGTGCTGGACCACCGCCAGGACAGTAGTGATGGACCGCCGCCAGGAGACTAGTGCTGGACATCCGCCAGGACAGTAGTGCTGGACCACCGCCAGGAGACTAGTGCTGGACCACCACCAGGACAGTAGTGATGGACAACCACCAGAAGTAGTGATGGACCACCGCCAGGACAGTAGTGATGGACCACCACCAGGACAGTAATGATGGACCACTGCCAGGACAGTAGTGATGAACCACCGCCAGGACAGTAGTGAGAGACCACCACCAGGACAGTAATGATGGACCACTGCCAGGACAGAAGTGATGGACCACCGCCAGGAGACTAGTGCTGGACCACCGCCAGGAGACTAGTGCTGGACCACCGCCAGGAGACTAGTGCTGGACCACCGCCAGGAGACTAGTGCTGGGCCACCGCCTGGAGACTAGTGCTGGGCCACCGCCAGGAGACTAGTGCTGGACCACCGCCAGGAGATTAGTGCTGGACAACCGCCAGGACAGTAGTGATGGATCACCACCTGGACAGTAGTGCTTGACCACCGCCAAGTCAGTAGTGATGGACCACCACCAGGACAGTAGTGATGGACCACCACCAGGACAGAAGTGATGGACCACCACGAAGACAGTAGTGCTGGACCACCGCCAGGAGACTAGTGATGGATCACCATCTGGACAGTAGTGCTTGACCACCGCCAAGTCAGTAGTGATGGACCACCACCAGGACAGTAGTGATGGACCACAACCAGGACAGTAGTGATGGACCACCACCAGGACAGAAGTGATGGACCACAACCAGGACAGTAGTGCTGGACCACCGCCAGGACAGTAGTGCTGGACCACCGCCAGGAGACTAGTGCTGGACCACCGCCAGGACAGTAGTAATGGACCACCGCCAGGAGACTAGTGCTGGACAACCGCCAGGAGACTAGTGATGGACCACCACGAAGACAGTAGGGCTGGACCACCACCAGAAGACTAGTGATGGACCACCACCAGGACAGAAGTAATGGACCACCACCAGGACAGTAGTGCTGGACCACCGCCAGTACAGTAGTGATGGACCCCCGCCAGGACAGTAGTGATGGACCACCACTAGGAGACAAGTGTTGGACCACAGCCAGGAAAGTAGTGATGGACCACCGCCAGGACAGTAGTGATGAACCACCGCGAGGACAGTAGTGATGGACCACCGCCAGAACAGTAGTGATGGACCCCCGCCAGGAGAGTAGTGCTGGACCACCGCCAGGAGACTAGTGCTGGACCACCCCCATGACAGTAATGCTGAACAACCACCAGGACAGTATTGATGGACCACCACCAGGACAGTAGTGCTGAACTACCACCAGGATAGTAGTGATGGACCACCACCAGGACAGTAGTGATGGACCACCCCCTAGGACAGTAGTGATGGACCACTTCCAGGACAGTATTGATAGATGACCGCCAGGAGAGTAGTGCTGGACCACCCCCATGACAGTAGTGATGGACCCCCGCCAGGAGAGTAGTTCTGGACCACCGCCAGGACAGTAGTGATGGACCACCACCAGGACAGTAGTGATGGACCACCACCTAGAGAGTAGTGCTGGACCACCGCCAGGACAGCAGTGCTGGACCACTGCCAGGACAGTAGTGATGGACCACCACCTAGACAGTAGTGCTGGACCACCACCAGGACAGAAGTGATGGACCACCACCAGGACAGTAGTGATGGACCACCACCAGGACAATAGTGACAGACCACCGTCAGTACAGTAGTGATGGACCACCACCAGGACAGTAGTGATGGACCACCACAAGGAGACTAGTGTTGGACCACGGCCAGGAAAATAGTGATGGACCACTGCCAGGACAGTAGTGCTGGACCACCACCAAGACAGTAGTGATGGACCACCGCCAGGAGTGGTCCAGCAGAGAGTGGTCTGACGAGAGTGACGCAGAGGCTTAAAAGAGTGAAGCAGAGACTTAAGAGAGGGATGCAGAGGCTCAAGAGAGTGATGCAGAGGCTCATGAGAGGGATGCAGGTGTTCAAAAGAGTGATGCAAAGGCTAGAGAGTGGGATGCAAAGGCTCATGAGAGGGATGCAGGAGTTCAAGAGAGACGCAGAGGCTCAAGAAAGGGATGCAGAGGCTTACGAAACTGATGCAGAGGCTCAAAAGAGGGATGCAGAGGCTTAAGAGGGTGATGCAGAGGCTCAGGAAAGTGATGCAGAGGCTCAGGAGAGTGATGGAGAGGCTCAATGGAGTGATTCAGAGGTTTACGAGAGTGATGCAGAGGCTTAAGAAAGTGATGCAGAGGCTTACGAGAGTGATGCAGAGGCTTAAGAGAGTGACGCAGAGGCTCAAGAGAGGGATGCAGAGGCTTAAGAGAGTGATGCAAAGGCTCAGGAGAGGGAAGCAGAGGCTCATGAGAGGGAAGCAGCTGTTCAAAAGAGTGATGCAGAGGCTCAAGAAAGGGATGCAGAGGCTTAAGAAAGTGATGCAGAGGCTCAAAAAAGGGATGCAGAGGCTTAAGAGGGTGATGCAGAGGCTCAAGAGAGTGATGCAGAGGCTCAAGAGATGGATTCAGAGGCTCAAGAGAGTGATGCAGAGGATCAAGAGAGGGAAGCAAAGGCTTAAGAGAGTGATGCAGAAGCTGAAGAGAGTGATGCAGAGGCTCTAGAGAGTGATGCAGAGGCTTAAGAGAGTGATGCAGAAGCTCAAGAGAGTGATGCAGAGGATCAAGAGATTGATGCAGAGGCTCGAGAGAGTGATGCGGAGGCCCAAAAGAGGGATTCAGAGGCTTAAGAGAATGATGTAGAGACCTCAAGAGAGTGATGCAGAGGCTCAAGAGAGTGATGCAGAGGATCAAGAGAGGGATGCAGAGGCTCGAGAGAGTGATGCAGAGGCCTCAAGAGAGGGATTCAGAGGCTTAAGAGAGTGATGCAGAGGCTGAAGAGAGTGTTGCAGAGGCTCAAGAGAGGGATGCAGAGGCTCAAGCGAGTGATGCAGAGGCTCAAGAGAGTGATGCAGAGGATCAAGAGAGGGAAGCAAAGGCGTAAGAGAGTGATGCAGAAGCTGAAAAGAGTGATGCAGAGGCTCTAGAGAGTGATGCAGAGGCTTAAGAGAGTGATACAGAGGCTCAAGAGAGTGATGCAGAGGATCAAGAGATTGATGCAGAGGCTCGAGAGAGTGATGCGGAGGCTCAAAAGAGGGATTCAGAGGCTTAAGAGAGTGATGTAGAGACCTCAAGAGAGTGATGCAGAGGCTCAAGAGAGTGATGCAGAGGATCAAGAGAGTGATGCAGAGGCTCGAGAGAGTGATGCAGAGGCCTCAAGAGAGGGATTCAGAGTCTTAAGAGAGTGATGCAGAGGCTGAAGAGAGTGTTGCAGAGGCTCAAGAGAGGGATGCAGAGGCTCAAGCGAGTGATGCAGAGGCTCAAGAGAATGATGTAGAGGCTCAAGAGAGTTATGCAGAGGATCAAGAGAGTGATGCAGAGGCTCACGAGAGGGATGCAGGGGCTCAGGAGAGTGATGGAGAGGCTCAAGAGAGTTATTCAGAGGATTACGAGAGTGATGCCGAGGCTCAAGAGAGGGACGCAGAGGCTCAAGAGAGGGAGGAATAGGCTCAAGAGAGAGATGCAGAGGCTCAAGAGAGTAATGCAGAGGCTAAAGTGAAGGATGCAGAGGCATAGGAGAAAGATGCAGAGGCACTTGAAAGTGATGCAGAGGCTCAAGAGAGGGATGCAGAGGCTTAAGAGAGTGATGCAAAGGCTCATGAGAGGGATGCAGAGGCTCAAGAGAATGATGTAGAGGCTTATGAGAGGGATGCAGAGGCTCAAGAGAATGATGCAGAGCCTCAAGAGAGTGATGCAGAGGATCAAGAGAGTAATGCAGAGGCTGCAGATAGAGATGCAGGGGCATAGGAGAGTGATGCAGAGGCTCAAGAAAGTGATGCAGGGGCTCAAGAGAATGATGTAGAGGCTTAAGAGAGGGATGTAGAGGCTCAAGAGAATGATGCAGAGGCTCAGGAGAATGATGCAGAGGATCAAGGGAGGGATACAATGGTTTAAGAGAGTGATGCAGAGGCTCAAGAGAGTGATGGAGAGGCTCAAGAGAGTGATGCAGAGGCACAAAAGAGTGATGCAGAGGCTTAAGAGAGGGTTGCAGAAGCTCAACAGAGTGATGCAGAATCCTAATACAGGGATCCACAGGCTCAAAAGAGTGATGCAGAGGCTAAAGAGACGGATGCAGAGGCTCAAGAGAATGTGCAGAGGCTCACGAGAGGGTTGCAAAGGATAAAGAGAGTGATGCAAAGGCTCAAGAGAGGGATGCAGAGGGTCATGAGAGGGATGCAGAGGCTCAAGAGAGTGATTCTGAGGCTTACGAGAGTGATGCAGTGGTTTAAGAGAGCGATGCAGAGGCTTAAGAGAGGGATGCAGAGGCTTAAGAGAGTGATTCAGAGGCTTAAGAAAGGGATGCAGACGCTCATGAGAGGGATGCAGAAGTTCAAAAGAGTGATGCAGAGGCTCAAGAAAGTGATGCAGAGGCTTAAGAAAGTGATGCAGAGGCTCAAAAAAGGAATACAGAGGCTTATAAGGGTGATGCAGAGGCTCAAGAGAGTGATGCAGAGGCTCAAGAGAGGGCTGCAGAGGCTCAAGAGAGGGATTCAGAGGCTTAAGAGAGTGATGCAGAGACTTCACGAGAGTGATGCAGAGGCTCAAGAGAGTGATGCAGAGGATCAAGTGAGTGATGCAGAGGCTCGAGAGAGTGATGCAGAGGCCTCAAGAGAGGGATTCAGAGGCTTAAGAGAGTGATGCAGAGGCTGAAGAGAGTGTTGCAGAGGCTCAAGAGAGGGATGCAGAGGCTCAAGCGAGTCATGCAGAGGCTCAAGAGAGTGATGCAGAGGCTCAAGAGAGTTATGCAGAGGATCAAGAGAGTGATGCAGAGGCTCACGAGAGGGATGCAGAGGCTCAGGAGAGTGATAGAGAGGCTCAAGAGAGTGATTCAGAGGTTTACGAGAGTGATGCAGAGGCTCAAGAGAGGGACGCAGAGGCTCAAGAGAGGGAGGAATAGGCTCAAGAGAGAGATGCAGAGGCTCAAGAGAGTAATGCAGAGGCTAAAGTGAGGGATGCAGAGGCATAGGAGAAAGATGCAGAGGCACTTGAAAGTGATGCAGAGGCTCAAGAGAGGGATGCAGAGGCTTAAGATAGTGATGCAAAAGCTCATGAGAGGGATGCAGACGCTCAAGAGAATGAGGTAGAGGCTTAAGAGAGGGATGCAGAGGCTCAAGAGAATGATGCAGAGGCTCAAGAGAGTGATGCATTGGATCAAGAGAGTAATGCAGAGGCTGCAGAGAGAGATGCAGGGGCATAGGAGAGTGATGCAGAGGCTCAGGAGAATGATGCAGGGGCTCAAGAGAATGATGTAGAGGCTTAAGAGAGGGATGTAGAGGCTAAAGAGAATGATGCAGAGGCTCAGGAGAATGATGCAGAGGATCAAGGGAGGGATGCAGTGGTTTAAGAGAGTGATGCAGAGGCTCAAGAGAGTGATGGAGAGGCTCAAGAGAGTGATGCAGAGGCACAAAAGAGTGATGCAGAGGCTTAAGAGAGGGTTGCAGAAGCTCAATAGAGTGATGCAGAATCCTAATTCAGGGATGCAGAGGCTCAAAAGAGTGATGCAGAGGCTAAAGAGACGGATGCAGAAGCTCAAGAGAATGTGCTGAGGCTCACGAGAGGGATGCAAAGGCTTAAGAGAGTGATGCAAAGGCTCAAGAGAGGGATGCAGAGGCTCATGAAAGGGATGCAGGAGTTCAAGAGAGGGATACAGAGGCTCAAGAGAGTGATTCAGAGGCTTACGAGAGTGATGCAGTGGTTTAAGAGAGCGATGCAGAGGCTTAAGAGAGGGATGCAGAGGCTTAAGAGAGTGATGCAGAGGCTTAAGAAAGGGATGCAGATGCTCATGAGATGGATGCAGAAGTTCAAAAGAGTGATGCAGAGGCTCAAGAGACGGCTGCAGAGGCTCAAGAGAGTGATGCAGAGGATCAAGAGAGTGATGCAGAGGCTCAAGAGAGGGAGGAATAGGCTCAAGAGAGAGATGCAGAGGCTCAAGAGAGTAATGCAGAGGCTAAAGTGAAGGATGCAGAGGCATAGGAGAAAGATGCAGAGGCACTTGAAAGTGATGCAGAGGCTCAAGAGAGGGATGCAGAGGCTTAAGAGAGTGATGCAAAGGCTCATGAGAGGGATGCAGAGGCTCAAGAGAATGATGTAGAGGCTTATGAGAGGGATGCAGAGGCTCAAGAGAATGATGCAGAGCCTCAAGAGAGTGATGCAGAGGATCAAGAGAGTAATGCAGAGGCTGCAGATAGAGATGCAGGGGCATAGGAGAGTGATGCAGAGGCTCAAGAAAGTGATGCAGGGGCTCAAGAGAATGATGTAGAGGCTTAAGAGAGGGATGTAGAGGCTCAAGAGAATGATGCAGAGGCTCAGGAGAATGATGCAGAGGATCAAGGGAGGGATACAATGGTTTAAGAGAGTGATGCAGAGGCTCAAGAGAGTGATGGAGAGGCTCAAGAGAGTGATGCAGAGGCACAAAAGAGTGATGCAGAGGCTTAAGAGAGGGTTGCAGAAGCTCAACAGAGTGATGCAGAATCCTAATACAGGGATCCACAGGCTCAAAAGAGTGATGCAGAGGCTAAAGAGACGGATGCAGAGGCTCAAGAGAATGTGCAGAGGCTCACGAGAGGGTTGCAAATGATAAAGAGAGTGATGCAAAGGCTCAAGAGAGGGATGCAGAGGGTCATGAGAGGGATGCAGAGGCTCAAGAGAGTGATTCTGAGGCTTACGAGAGTGATGCAGTGGTTTAAGAGAGCGATGCAGAGGCTTAAGAGAGGGATGCAGAGGCTTAAGAGAGTGATTCAGAGGCTTAAGAAAGGGATGCAGACGCTCATGAGAGGGATGCAGAAGTTCAAAAGAGTGATGCAGAGGCTCAAGAAAGTGATGCAGAGGCTTAAGAAAGTGATGCAGAGGCTCAAAAAAGGAATACAGAGGCTTAAAAGGGTGATGCAGAGGCTCATGAGAGTGATGCAGAGGCTCAAGAGAGGGCTGCAGAGGCTCAAGAGAGTGATGCAGAGGATCAAGAGAGTGATGCAGAGGCTTAAGAGAGTGATGCAGAGGCTCAAGAGAGTGATGCAGAGGATCAAGAAAGTGATGCAGAGGCTCGAGAGAGTGATGCAGAGGCTCAAGAGAGGGATTCAGAGGCTTAAGAGAGTGATGCAGAGACTTCACGAGAGTGATGCAGAGGCTCAAGAGAGTGATGCAGAGGATCAAGTGAGTGATGCAGAGGCTCGAGAGAGTGATGCAGAGGCCTCAAGAGAGGGATTCAGAGGCTTAAGAGAGTGATGCAGAGGCTGAAGAGAGTGTTGCAGAGGCTCAAGAGAGGGATGCAGAGGCTCAAGCGAGTCATGCAGAGGCTCAAGAGAGTGATGCAGAGGCTCAAGAGAGTTATGCAGAGGATCAAGAGAGTGATGCAGAGGCTCACGAGAGGGATGCAGAGGCTCAGGAGAGTGATAGAGAGGCTCAAGAGAGTGATTCAGAGGTTTACGAGAGTGATGCAGAGGCTCAAGAGAGGGACGCAGAGGCTCAAGAGAGGGAGGAATAGGCTCAAGAGAGAGATGCAGAGGCTCAAGAGAGTAATGCAGAGGCTAAAGTGAGGGATGCAGAGGCATAGGAGAAAGATGCAGAGGCACTTGAAAGTGATGCAGAGGCTCAAGAGAGGGATGCAGAGGCTTAAGATAGTGATGCAAAAGCTCATGAGAGGGATGCAGACGCTCAAGAGAATGATGTAGAGGCTTAAGAGAGGGATGCAGAGGCTCAAGAGAATGATGCAGAGGCTCAAGAGAGTGATGCAGAGGATCAAGAGAGTAATGCAGAGGCTGCAGAGAGAGATGCAGGGGCATAGGAGAGTGATGCAGAGGCTCAGGAGAATGATGCAGGGGCTCAAGAGAATGATGTAGAGGCTTAAGAGAGGGATGTAGAGGCTAAAGAGAATGATGCAGAGGCTCAGGAGAATGATGCAGAGGATCAAGGGAGGGATGCAGTGGTTTAAGAGAGTGATGCAGAGGCTCAAGAGAGTGATGGAGAGGCTCAAGAGAGTGATGCAGAGGCACAAAAGAGTGATGCAGAGGCTTAAGAGAGGGTTGCAGAAGCTCAATAGAGTGATGCAGAATCCTAATTCAGGGATGCAGAGGCTCAAAAGAGTGATGCAGAGGCTAAAGAGACGGATGCAGAAGCTCAAGAGAATGTGCTGAGGCTCACGAGAGGGATGCAAAGGCTTAAGAGAGTGATGCAAAGGCTCAAGAGAGGGATGCAGAGGCTCATGAGAGGGATGCAGGAGTTCAAGAGAGGGATACAGAGGCTCAAGAGAGTGATTCAGAGGCTTACGAGAGTGATGCAGTGGTTTAAGAGAGCGATGCAGAGGCTTAAGAGAGGGATGCAGAGGCTTAAGAGAGTGATGCAGAGGCTTAAGAAAGGGATGCAGATGCTCATGAGATGGATGCAGAAGTTCAAAAGAGTGATGCAGAGGCTCAAGAGACGGCTGCAGAGGCTCAAGAGAGTGATGCAGAGGATCAAGAGAGTGATGCAGAGGCTCAAGAGAGTGATGCAGAGGATCAACAGAGTGATGCAGAGGCTTAAGAGTGTGATGCAGAGGCTCAAGAGAGTGATGCAGAGGATCAAGAAAGTGATGCAGAGGCTCAAGAGAGGGATTCAGAGGCTTAAGAGAGTGATGCAGAGACCTCAAGAGAGTGATGCAGAAGCTCAAGAGAGTGATTCAGAGGATCAATAGAGGGATGCAGAGGCTTAAGAGAGTGATGCAGAGGCTGAAGAGAGTGTTGCAGAGGCTCAAGAGAGTGATGCAGAGGCTGAAGAGAGAGATGCAGAGCCTTATGAGAGTGATACTGAGGTTCAAGAGAGTGATGCAGAGGCACAAGAGAATGATGTAGAGGCTTTAGAGAGGGATGCAGAGGCTCAAGAGAACGATGCAGGGGCTCAAGAGAGTGATGCAGAGGCTGAAGAGAATGATGGAGAGGCTTTAGAGAGTGATGCAGAGGCTCAGGAGAGGGCTGCAGAGGCTAGAGACAGGGGATGCAGAGGCCACAGAGAGGGATGCAGAGGCTCAAGAGAGGGCTGCAGAGGCTCACGCGAGTGATGCAGAGGATCAAGAGAGGGAAGCAAAGGCTTAAGAAAGTGATGGCAGAGGCTTAGGAGAGAGATGCAGAGGCTCAAGAGAGTGATGCAGAGGCTTAAGGGAGGGATGCAGAGGCTCAGGAGAGGAATGTAGAGGCTCAAGAGAGTGATGCAGAGGCTCAAGAGAGTGATGCAGAGGCTCTAGAGAGGGATGCATAGGCTGAAGAGAGTGATGCAGAGGCTCAAGAGAGGGATGCAGAGGCTCAAGAGAGTCATTCAGAGGCTTTAGAGAGTGACGCAGAGGCTTAAGAGAGTTATGCAGAGGCTTAAGAGAGGGATGCAGAGGCTCAAGAGAGTGATGCAGAGGATCAAGAGAGTGATTCAGAGGTTTACGAGAGTGATGCAGAGGCTCAAGAGAGGGACGCAGAGGCTCAAGAGAGGGAGGAATAGGCTCAAGAGAGAGATGCAGAGGCTCAAGAGAGTAATGCAGAGGCTAAAGTGAGGGATGCAGAGGCATAGGAGAAAGATGCAGAGGCACTTGAAAGTGATGCAGAGGCTCAAGAGAGGGATGCAGAGGCTTAAGAGAGTGATGCAAAGGCTGATGTGAGGGATGCAGACGCTCAAGAGAATGATGTAGAGGTTTAAGAGAGGGATGCAGAGGCTCAAGAGAATGATGCAGAGGCTCAAGAGAGTGATGCAGAGGATCAAGAGAGTAATGCAGAGGCTGCAGAGAGAGATGCAGGGGCATAGGAGAGTGATACTGAGGTTCAAGAGAGTGATGCAGAGGCACAAGAGAATGATGTAGAGGCTTTAGAGAGGGATGCAGAGGCTCAAGAGAATGATGCAGGGGCTCAAGAGAGTGATGCAGAGGCTGAAGAGAGAGATGCAGAGCCTTATGAGAGTGATACTGAGGTTCAAGAGAGTGATGCAGAGGCACAAGAGAATGATGTAGAGGCTTTGGAGAGGGATGCAGAGGCTCAAGAGAATGATGCAGGGGCTCAAAAGAATGATGCAGAGGCTGAAGAGAGAGATGCAGAGGGTCAAGAGAGTGATGCAAAGGCTTAAGAGAGGAATGCAGAGGCTGAAGAGAATGATGGAGAGGCTTAAGAGAGGGATGCAGAGGCTCAGGAGAGTGATGCAGAGGCTCAAGAGAGTGATGCAGAGGCTGAAGAGAATGATGCAGAGCCTTAAGAGAGTGATGCTGAAGCTGAAGAGAATGATGCAGAGGCTTAAGAGAGGGATGCAGAGGCTCAAGAGAGGGCTGCAGAGGCTAGAGACAGGGGATGCAGAGGCCACAGAGAGGGATGCAGAGGCTCAAGAGAGGGCTGCAGAGGCTCACGCGAGTGATGCAGAGGATCAAGAGAGGGAAGCAAAGGCTTAAGAGAATGATGCAGAGGCTTAGGAGAGAGATGCAGAGGCTCAAGAGAGTGATGCAGAGGCTTAAGGGAGGGATGCAGAGGCTCAGGAGAGGAATGTAGAGGCTCAAGAGAGTGATGCAGAGGCTCAAGAGAGTGATGCAGAGGCTCTAGAGAGGGATGCATAGGCTGAAGAGAGTGATGCAGAGGCTCAAGAGAGGGATGCAGAGGCTCAAGAGAGTCATTCAGAGGCTTTAGAGAGTGACGCAGAGGCTTAAGAGAGTGATGCAGAGGCTTAAGAGAGGGATGCAGAGGCTCAAGAGAGTGATGCAGAGGATCAAGAGAAGGATGCAGGGGCTCAAGAGAGGGATGCAAAGGCATAAGTAAGGGATGCAGAGGCAAAAGAGAGGTATGCAGAGGCTCTTGAGAGTGATGAAGAGGCTCAAGAGAGGGATGCAGAGGCTTAAGCGAGTGATGCAAAGGCTCAAGATAGGGATGCAGAGGCTCATGAGAGGGATGCAGAGGCTTAAGAGGGTGATGCAGAGGCTCAAGAGAGGGACGCAGAGGCTCAAGAAAGGGATGCAGAGGCTTACGAAAGTGATGCAGAGGTTCAAAAGAAGGATGCAGAGGTTTAAGAGGGTGATGCAGAGGCTCAAGAGAGTGATGCAGAGGCTCAAGAGAGGGATGCAGGGGCTCAGGAGAGTGATGGAGAGGCTCATGAGAGTGATTCAGAGGTTTACGAGAGTGATGCAGAGGCTAAAGAGAATGATGCAGAGGCTGAAGAGAGTGATGCAGAGGCTTAAGAGAGTGTTGCAGAGGCTCATGAGAGGGATGCAGAGGCTCAAGAGAGGGAGGAATAGGCTCAAGAGAGGGATGCAGAGGCTCAAGAGAGGGATGCAGAGACTAAAGTCAGGGATGCAGAGGCATAAGAGAAAGATGCAGAGGCACTTGAAAGTGATGCAGAGGCTCAAGAGAGGGATGCAGAGGCTTAAGAGAGTGATGCAAAGGCTCATGAGAGGGATGCAGAGGCTCAAGGGAATGATGTAGAGGCTTAAGAGAGGGATGTAGAGGCTCACGAGAATGATGCAGAGGCTCAAGAGAGTGATGCAGAGGATCAAGAGAGCAATGCAGAGGCTCAAGATAGAGATGCAAAGGCATTGGAGAGTGATGCAGAGGCTCAAGAGAGTGATGCAGGGGCTCAAGAGAATGATGTAGATGCTTAAGAGAGGGATGTAGAGGCTCAAGAGAATGATGCAGAGGCTCAAGAGAATGATGCAGAGGATCAAGGGAGGGATGCAGTGGTTTAAGAGTGTGATGCAGAGGCTCAAGAGAGTGAAGGAGAGGCTCAAGTGAGTGATGCAGAGGCTCAAGAGAGTGATACGGAGGCTTTAGAGAGGGATGCAGAAGCTCAACAGAGTGATGCAGAGGGCTAATAGAGGGATGCAGAGGGCTAATAGAGGGATGCAGAGGCTCAAGAGAGTGATGCAGAGGCTAGGGGCTAAAGAGACGGATGCAGAGGCTCAAGAGAATGAACAGAGGCTCAAGAGAGTGCTGCAAAAGGCTCAAGACAGGATGCTGAGGATCCAGAGAGGGATGCAGAGGCTCAAGAAAGTGATGCAGAGGCTCAAGAAAGAAAAGCAGAGGCTTAAGAGAGTGATGTAGAGGCTCAAGAGAATGATGTAGAGGCATAAGAGAGGGATGCAGAGGCTCAAGAGAACGATGCAGAGGCTCAAGAGAGTGATACAGAGGATCAGGTGAGGGATGCAGAGGCTTAAGAGAGTGATGCAGAGGCGCAAAAGAGTGATGCAGAGGCTCAAGAGAGTGATGAAGAGGCTCAAGAGAGTGATGCAGAGGATCAAGAGAATGATGCAAAGGATGAAGAGAGGGAAGCAGAGGCTTAAGAGAATGATGCAGAGGCTGAAAAGAGTGAAGCAGAGGCTCTAGAGAGTGATGCAGAGGCTTAAGAGAGTGATGTAGAGGCTGAAGAGAGTGATGCAAAGGCTCAAAAGAGTGATGCAAAGGCTCATGAGAGTGATCAAGAGGCTCCAGAGAGTGATGCAGAGGCTGAAGAGAGTGATGCAGACGTTCAAGAGAGTGATGCAGAGGCTTTAGAGAGTGATGCAGAGGCTCAAGAGAGTGATGCAGAGGATCAAGAGAGGGAAGCAGAGGCTTAAGAGAGTGATGCAGAGGCTGAAAAGAGTGATGCAGAGGCTCTAGAGGGTGATACAGAGGCTTAAGAGAGTGATGCAGAGGCTTAAGAAAGGGATGCAGAGGCTCAAGAGAGGGATGCAGAGGCTCAAGAGAGTGATTCAGAGGCTTACGAGAGTGATGCAGAGGCTGAAGAGAGTGTTACAGAGGCTCAAGAGAGGGATGAAGAGGCTTAAAAGGGTGATGCAGAAGCTCATGAGAGGGATGCAGAGGCTCAAGAGAGTGATTCAGAGGCTTACGAGAGAGATGCAGAGGCTTAAGAGAGTGATGCAGCGGATTAAGAGAATGAGGCTGAGGCTCAAGAGAGGGATGCAGAGGCTCAAGAGAGGGATGCAGGGGGCTCAAGAGAGTGATGCAGAGGCTCAAGAGAGGGATGCAAAGGCTTATGAGAGTGATGCAAAGGCTCTAGAGAGGGATGCAGAGGCTCATGAGAGGGATGCAGGAGTTCAAGAGAGGGATACAGAGGCTCATGAGAGTGATTCAGAGGCTTACGAGAGTGATGCAGTGGTTTATGAGAGCGATGCAGAGGCTTAAGAGAGTGATGCAAAGGCTCTGGAGATGGATGCAGATGCTCATGAGAGGGATGCAGAAGTTCAAAAGAGTGATGAAGAGCCTCAAGAAAGTGATGCAGAGGCTTAAGAAAGTGATGCAGAGGCTCAAAAAAGGGATACAGAGGCTTAAAAGGGTGATGCAGAGGCTCAAGAGAGTGATGCAGAGGCTCAAGAGAGGGCTGCAGAGGCTCAAGCGACTGATGCAGAGGATCAAGAGAGGGAAGCAAAGGCCTAAGCGAGTGATGCAGACGCTGAAGAAAGTGATGCAGAGGCTCTAGAGAGGGATTCAGAGGCTTAGGAGAGTGATGCAGAGACCTCAAGAGAGTTATGCAGAGGCTTAAGAGAGAGATGCAGAGGCTCAAGAGAGTGATGCAGAGGCTCAAGAGAGAGATGCAGAGCCTTATGAGAGTGATGCTGAGGTTCAAGAGCGTGATGCAGAGGCACAAGAGAATGATGTAGAGGCTTTAGAGAGGGATGCAGAGGCTCAAGAGAATGATGCTGGGGCTCAAAAGAATGATGCAGAGGCTCAAGCGAGTGATGCAGAGGATCAAGAGAGGGAAGCAAAGGCTTAAGAGAGTGATGCAGAGGCTTAGGAGAGTGATGCAGAGGCTCAAGAGATTGATGCAGAGGCTTAAGGGAGGGATGCAGAGGCTCAAGAGTGGAATGTAGAGGCTCAAGAGAGTGATGCAGAGGCTCAAGAGAGTAATGCAGAGGCTCTAGAGAGGGATGCAGAGGCTGAAGAGAGTGATGCAGAGGCTCACGAGAGGGATGCAGAGGCTCAAGAGAGTCATTCAGAGGCTTACGAGAGTGACGCAGAGGCTTAAGAGAGTGATGCAGAGGCTTAAAAGAGGGATGCAGAGGCTCAAGAGAGAGATGCAGAGGCTCAAGAGAGGGATACAAGGGCTCAAGAGAGGGATGCAGAGGCTCAAGTGAGGGATGCAGAGGCACAAGAGAGGGATGCAGAGGCTCTTGAGAGTGATGAAGAGGCTCAAGAGAGAGATGCAGAGGCTTAAGCGAGTGATGCAAAGGCTCAAGAGAGGGATGCAGAGGCTCATGAGAGGGATGCAGAGGCTTAAGAGGGTGATGCAGAGGCTCAAGAGAGGGACGCAGAGGCTCAAGAAAGGGATGCAGAGGCTTAAGAAAGTGATGCAGAGGTTCAAAAGAGGGATGCAGAGGCTTAAGAGGGTGATGCAGAGGCTCAGGAGAGTGATGCAGAGGCTCAAGAGAGGGATGCAGGGGCTCAGGAGAGTGATGGAGAGGCTCAAGAGAGTGATTCAGAGGTTTACGAGAGTGATGCAGAAGCTAAAGAAATTGATGCAGAGGCTTACGAGAGTGATGCAGAGGCTTAAGAGAGTGATGCAGAGGGTCAAGAGAGGGATGCAGAGGCTCAAGAGAGGGAGGAATAGGCTCAAGAGAGGGATGCAGAGGCTCAAGAGAGGGATGCAGAGGCTAAAGTGAGGGATGCAGAGGCATAAGAGAAAGATGAAGAGGTACTTGAAAGTGATGCAGAGGCTCAAGAGCGGGATGCATAGGCTTAAGAGAGTGATGCAAAGGTTCAAGAGAGGGATGCAGAGGCTCAAGAGAGTGATGCAGAGGATCAAGAGAGTAATGCAGAGGCTGAAGAGAGAGATGCAGAGGCATTGGAGAGTGATGCAAAGGCTCAAGAGAGTGATGCAGGGGATCAAGAGAATGATGTAGAGGCTTAAGAGAGGGACGCAGAGGCTCAAGAAAGGGATGCAGAGGCTTAAGAAAGTGATGCAGAGGTTCAAAAGAGGGATGCAGAGGCTTAAGAGGGTGATGCAGAGGCTCAGGAGAGTGATGCAGAGGCTCAAGAGAGGGATGCAGGGGCTCAGGAGAGTGATGGAGAGGCTCAAGAGAGTGATTCAGAGGTTTACGAGAGTGATGCAGAAGCTAAAGAAATTGATGCAGAGGCTTACGAGAGTGATGCAGAGGCTTAAGAGAGTGATGCAGAGGCTCAAGAGAGGGATGCAGAGGCTCAAGAGAGGGAGGAATAGGCTCAAGAGAGGGATGCAGAGGCTCAAGAGAGGGATGCAGAGGCTAAAGTGAGGGATGCAGAGGCATAAGAGAAAGATGCAGAGGTACTTTAAAATGATGCAGAGGCTCAAGAGCCTGATGCATAGGCTTAAGAGAGTGATGCAAAGGCTCAAGAGAGGTATGCAGAGGCTCAAGAGAGAGATGCAGAGGCATTGGAGAGTGATGCAAAGGCTCAAGAGAGTGATGCAGGGGCTCAAGAGAATGATGTAGAGGCTTAAGAGAGGGATGTAGAGGCTCAAGAGAACGATGCAGAGGCTCAGGAGAGTGATGCAGAGGATCAAGTGATGAATGCAGAGGCTTAAGAGAGTGATGCAGACTCTCAAAAGAGTCATGCAGAGGCTAGGGAGAGTGATGAAGAGGCTCAAGAGAGTGATGCACACGTTCAAGAGAGTGATGCAGAGGCTTTAGAGAGTGATGCAGAGGCTCAAGAGAGTGATGCAGAGGATGAAGAGAGGGAAGCAGAGGCTTAAGAGAGTGATACAGAGGCTGAAAAGAGTGAAGCAGAGGCTCTAGAGAGTGATGCAGAGGCATAAGAGAGTGATGCAGAGGCTTAAGAAAGGGATGCAGAGGATCAAGAGAGGGATGCAGAGTCTCAAGAGAGTGATTCAGAGGCTCACGAGAGCGATGCAGAGGATCAAGAGTGTGATGCAGAGGCTCGAGAGAGTTATGCAGAGGCTTCAAGAGAGGAATTCAAAGGCTTAAGAGAGTGATGCAGAGGCTCAAGAGAGGGATAAAGAGGCTGAAGAGAATAATGCAGAAGCTCATGAGAGGGATGCAGAGGCTCAAGAGAGTGATTCAGAGGCTTACGAGAGTGATGCAGAGGTTTAAGAGAGTGATGCAGAGGCTTAAGAGAGTGAGGCAGAGGCTCAAGAGAGGGATGCAGAGGCTCAAGAGAGGGATGCGGGGGCTTAAGAGAGGGATGCAGAGGCTCAAGAGAGGGATCCAGGGGCTCACGAGAGTGAAGCAGAGGCTCAAGAGAGTGATGCAAAGGCTTAAGAGAGGTATGCAAAGGCTCAGGAGAGGGATGCAGAGGCTCATGAGACGGATGCAGGAGATCAAGAGAGGGATACAGAGGCTCAAGTGAGTAATTCAGAGGCTTACGAGAGTGATGCAGTGGTTTAAGCGAGCGTTGCAGAGGCTTAAGAGAGGGATGCAGAGGCTCAAAAGAGGGATGCAGAGGCTCAAGAGAGGGATGCAGGGGCTCAGTAGAGGGATGCAGAGGCTCAAGTGAGGGATGCAGAGGCACAAGAGAGGGATGCAGAAGATCTTGAGAGTGACGCAGAGGCTCAAGAGAGGGATGCAGAGGCTAAAGAGAGTGATGCAAAGGCTCAGGAGATGGATGCAGAGGCTCATGAGAGGGATGCAGAAGTTCAAAAGAGTGATGCAGAGGCTCAAGAAAGGGATGCAGAGGCTTAAGAAAGTGATGCAGAGGCTCGAAAAAGGGATACAGAGGCTTAAAAGGGTGATGCAAAGGCTCAAGAGAGTGATGCAAAGGCTCAAGAAAGGGCTGCAGAGGCTCAAGTGAGTGATGCAGAGGATCAAGAGAGGGAAGCAAAGGCTTAAGAGAGTGATGCAGATGCTGAAGAGAGTGATGCAGAGGCTCTAGAGAGTGATGCAAAGGCTTAAGAGAGCGATTCAGAGGCTCAAGAGAGTGATGAAGAGGATCAAGAGAGTGATGCAGAGGCTCGAGAGAGTGATGCAGAGGCTCAAGAGAGGGATTCAGAAGCTTAAGAGAGTGATGCAGAGACCTCAAGAGAGTGATGCAGAGGCTCAAGAGAGTGATGCAGAGGAACAAGAGAGGGATGCAGAGGCTTAAGAGAGTGATGCAGAGGCTGAAGAGAGTGTTGCAAAGGCTTAAGTGAGGGATGCAAAGGCTCAAGAGAGTAATGCAAAGGCTCAAGAGAGTGATGCAGAGGCTTAAGAGAGTGATGCAGAGGCTCAAGAGAGAAATGTAGAGGCTGAAGAGAGTGATGCAGAGGCTCAAGAGAGTGATGCAGAGGCTGAAGAGAGATACAGAGCCTTAAGAGAGTGATGCTGAGGTTCAAGAGAGTGATGCAGAGGCACAAGAGAATGATGTAGAGGCTTAAGAGAGGGATGCAGAGGCTCACGAGAATGATGCAAGGGTTCAAAAGAATGATGCAGAGGCTGAAGAGAGAGATGCAGAGGATAAAGAGAGTGATGCAGAGGCTTAAGAGAGGAATGCAGAGGCTTAAGAGAATGATGCAGAGGCTGAAGAGAGGGATGCAGAGGCTGAAGAGAATGATGCAGAGGCTTAAGAGAGGGATGCAGATGATGAAGAGAATGATGCAGACGCTCAAGAGAGTGATGCAGAGGCTTAAGAGGGGTATGCAGAGGCTGAAGAGAATGATGCAGAGGCTTAAAAGAGTGATGCTGAGGCTCAGGAGAGTGATGCAGAGGCTCAAGAGAGTGATGCAGAGGCTGAAGAGAATGATGCAGAGGCTTAAGAGAGGGATGAAGAGACTCAAGAGAGTGATGCAGAGGCTCAAGACAGGGGATGCAGAGGCTTAAGAGAGGGATGCAGAGAATCAAAAGAGTGATGCAGAGGCTCAAGAGAGGGATGCAGAGAATCAAAAGAGTGATGCAGAGGCTCAAGAGAGGGATGCAGAGGCTTAAGAGAGTGATGCAAAGGCTCAAGAGAGGGGTGCATAGGCTCATGAGAGGGATGCTGAGGCTCAAGTGAGGGATGGAGAGGCTTAGGAGAATGATGCAGAGGCTCAAGAGAGGGA
This sequence comes from Procambarus clarkii, assembly GCF_040958095.1. NCBI lineage: Eukaryota > Metazoa > Arthropoda > Malacostraca > Decapoda > Cambaridae > Procambarus > Procambarus clarkii. The sequence continues at coordinate 24,536,534 of NC_091166.1, read as the reverse complement.
TGCAGAGGCTCAGGAGAGTGATGCAGAGGCTCAAGAGAGTGATGCATAGGCTTAAGAGAGTGATGCAGAGGCTTGAGAGAGGGATGCAAAGGCTCAAGAGAGTGATGCAGAGGCTCAAGAGAGTGATGCAGAGGCTTAGGAGAATGATACAGAGGCTCAAGAGAGGAATGCAGAGGCTGAAGAGAGTGATGCAGAGGCTTAAGTGAGTGATGCAGAGGCTTAGGAGAGTGATGCAGAGGCTCGAGAGAGTGTTGCAGAGGCTCAAGAGAATGATGTAGAGGCTTAAGAGAGGGATGCAGAGGCTCAAAAGAATGATGCAGAGGCTCAAGAGAGTGATGCAGAGGTTGAAGAGAGGGATGCAGAGGCTTACGAGAGAGATGCAGAGACTCAAAAGAGGGATGCAGAAGCTCAAGAGAGTGATGCAGAGGCTCAAGAGAGTGATGCACAAGAACAAGAGAGAAATTGAGAGGCTCAAGAAAGGGATTCAGAGGCTTAAGAGAGAGATGCAGAGGCTGAAGAGAGTGTTGCAGAGGCTCACGAGAGGAATGCAGAGGCTCAAGAGAGTGATGCAGAGACTCAAGAGAGTTATGCAGAGGCTCAGGATAGTGATGCAGAGGCTTACGAGAGTGATGCAGAGGCTCAAGAGAGGGATGCAGAGGCTTAAGAGAGTGATGCAAAGGCTCAGGAGAGGGATGCAGAGGCTCATGAGAGGGATGCAGGAGTTCAAGAGAGGGATGCAGAGGCTCAAGAAAGGGATGCCGAGACTTAGGAAAGTGATGCAGAGGCTCAAAATAGGGATGCAGAGTCTTATGAGGGTGATGCAAAGGCTCAAGAGAGTGATGGAGAGGCTCAAGAGAGGGATGCAGGGGCCCAAGAGAGTGATGCAGATGCTCAAGAGAGGTATTCAGAGGATGAAGAGAGTGATGCAGAGGCTCTAGAGAGTGATGCAAAGGCTTAAGAGAGCGATTCAGAGGCTCAAGAGAGTGATGAAGAGGATCAAGAGAGTGATGCAGAGGCTCGAGAGAGTGATGCAGAGGCTCAAGAGAGGGATTCAGAAGCTTAAGAGAGTGATGCAGAGACCTCAAGAGAGTGATGCAGAGGCTCAAGAGAGTGATGCAGAGGAACAAGAGAGGGATGCAGAGGCTGAAGAGAGTGATGCAGAGGCTCACGAGAGGGATGCAGAGGCTCAAGAGAGTCATTCAGAGGCTTACGAGAGTGACGCAGAGGCTTAAGAGAGTGATGCAGAGGCTTAAAAGAGGGATGCAGAGGCTCAAGAAAGTGATGCAGAGGCTCAAGAGAGGGATACAAGGGCTCAAGAGAGGGATGCAGAGGCTCAAGTGAGGGATGCAGAGGCACAAGAGAGGGATGCAGAGGCTCTTGAGAGTGATGAAGAGGCTCAAGAGAGAGATGCAGAGGCTTAAGCGAGTGATGCAAAGGCTCAAGAGAGGGATGCAGAGGCTCATGAGAGGGATGCAGAGGCTTAAGAGGGTGATGCAGAGGCTCAAGAGAGGGACGCAGAGGCTCAAGAAAGGGATGCAGAGGCTTAAGAAAGTGATGCAGAGGTTCAAAAGAGGGATGCAGAGGCTTAAGAGGGTGATGCAGAGGCTCAGGAGAGTGATGCAGAGGCTCAAGAGAGGGATGCAGGGGCTCAGGAGAGTGATGGAGAGGCTCAAGAGAGTGATTCAGAGGTTTACGAGAGTGATGCAGAAGCTAAAGAAATTGATGCAGAGGCTTACGAGAGTGATGCAGAGGCTTAAGAGAGTGATGCAGAGGCTCAAGAGAGGGATGCAGAGGCTCAAGAGAGGGAGGAATAGGCTCAAGAGAGGGATGCAGAGGCTCAAGAGAGGGATGCAGAGGCTAAAGTGAGGGATGCAGAGGCATAAGAGAAAGATGCAGAGGTACTTGAAAGTGATGCAGAGGCTCAAGAGCGGGATGCATAGGCTTAAGAGAGTGATGCAAAGGTTCAAGAGAGGGATGCAGAGGCTCAAGAGAGTGATGCAGAGGATCAAGAGAGTAATGCAGAGGCTGAAGAGAGAGATGCAGAGGCATTGGAGAGTGATGCAAAGGCTCAAGAGAGTGATGCAGGGGATCAAGAGAATGATGTAGAGGCTTAAGAGAGGGACGCAGAGGCTCAAGAAAGGGATGCAGAGGCTTAAGAAAGTGATGCAGAGGTTCAAAAGAGGGATGCAGAGGCTTAAGAGGGTGATGCAGAGGCTCAGGAGAGTGATGCAGAGGCTCAAGAGAGGGATGCAGGGGCTCAGGAGAGTGATGGCGAGGCTCAAGAGAGTGATTCAGAGGTTTACGAGAGTGATGCAGAAGCTAAAGAAATTGATGCAGAGGCTTACGAGAGTGATGCAGAGGCTTAAGAGAGTGATGCAGAGGCTCTAGAGAGGGATGCAGAGGCTCAAGAGAGGGAGGAATAGGCTCAAGAGAGGGATGCAGAGGCTCAAGAGAAGGATGCAGAGGCTAAAGTGAGGGATGCAGAGGCATAAGAGAAAGATGCAGAGGTACTTGAAAGTGATGCAGAGGCTCAAGAGCCTGATGCATAGGCTTAAGAGAGTGATGCAAAGGCTCAAGAGAGGGATGCAGAGGCTCAAGAGAGTGATGCAGAGGATCAAGAGAGTAATGCAGAGGCTGAAGAGAGAGATGCAGAGGCATTGGAGAGTGATGCAAAGGCTCAAGAGAGTGATGCAGGGGCTCAAGAGAATGATGTAGAGGCTTAAGAGAGGGATGTAGAGGCTCAAGAGAACGATGCAGAGGCTCAGGAGAGTGATGCAGAGGATCAAGTGATGAATGCAGAGGCTTAAGAGAGTGATGCAGAGGCTCAAAAGAGTCATGCAGAGGCTAGGGAGAGTGATGAAGAGGCTCAAGAGAGTGATGCACACGTTCAAGAGAGTGATGCAGAGGCTTTAGAGAGTGATGCAGAGGCTCAAGAGAGTGATGCAGAGGATGAAGAGAGGGAAGCAGAGGCTTAAGAGAGTGATACAGAGGCTGAAAAGAGTGAAGCAGAGGCTCTAGAGAGTGATGCAGAGGCATAAGAGAGTGATGCAGAGGCTTAAGAAAGGGATGCAGAGGATCAAGAGAGGGATGCAGAGTCTCAAGAGAGTGATTCAGAGGCTCACGAGAGCGATGCAGAGGATCAAGAGTGTGATGCAGAGGCTCGAGAGAGTTATGCAGAGGCTTCAAGAGAGGAATTCAAAGGCTTAAGAGAGTGATGCAGAGGCTCAAGAGAGGGATAAAGAGGCTGAAGAGAATAATGCAGAAGCTCATGAGAGGGATGCAGAGGCTCAAGAGAGTGATTCAGAGGCTTACGAGAGTGATGCAGAGGTTTAAGAGAGTGATGCAGAGGCTTAAGAGAGTGAGGCAGAGGCTCAAGAGAGGGATGCACAGGCTCAAGAGAGGGATCCAGGGGCTCAAGAGAGTGAAGCAGAGGCTCAAGAGAGGGATGCAAAGGCTTAAGAGAGGTATGCAAAGGCTCAGGAGAGGGATGCAGAGGCTCATGAGACGGATGCAGGAGTTCAAGAGAGGGATACAGAGGCTCAAGTGAGTAATTCAGAGGCTTACTAGAGTGATGCAGTGGTTTAAGCGAGCGATGCAGAGGCTTAAGAGAGGGATGCAGAGGCTCAAAAGAGGGATGCAGAGGCTCAAGAGAGGGATGCAGGGGCTCAGTAGAGGGATGCAGAGGCTCAAGTGAGGGATGCAGAGGCACAAGAGAGGGATGCAGAAGATCTTGAGAGTGACGCAGAGGCTCAAGAGAGGGATGCAGAGGCTAAAGAGAGTGATGCAAAGGCTCAGGAGATGGATGCAGAGGCTCATGAGAGGGATGCAGAAGTTCAAAAGAGTGATGCAGAGGCTCAAGAAAGGGATGCAGAGGCTTAAGAAAGTGATGCAGAGGCTCGAAAAAGGGATACAGAGGCTTAAAAGGGTGATGCAAAGGCTCAAGCGAGTGATGCAAAGGCTCAAGAAAGGGCTGCAGAGGCTCAAGTGAGTGATGCAGAGGATCAAGAGAGGGAAGCAAAGGCTTAAGAGAGTGATGCAGATGCTGAAGAGAGTGATGCAGAGGCTCTAGAGAGTGATGCAAAGGCTTAAGAGAGCGATTCAGAGGCTCAAGAGAGTGATGAAGAGGATCAAGAGAGTGATGCAGAGGCTCGAGAGAGTGATGCAGAGGCTCAAGAGAGGGATTCAGAAGCTTAAGAGAGTGATGCAGAGACCTCAAGAGAGTGATGCAGAGGCTCAAGAGAGTGATGCAGAGGAACAAGAGAGGGATGCAGAGGCTTCAGAGAGTGATGCAGAGGCTGAAGAGAGTGTTGCAAAGGCTTAAGTGAGGGATGCAAAGGCTCAAGAGAGTGATGCAAAGGCTCAAGAGAGTGATGCAGAGGCTTAAGAGAGTGATGCAGAGGCTCAAGAGAGAAATGTAGAGGCTGAAGAGAGTGATGCAGAGGCTCAAGAGAGTGATGCAGAGGCTGAAGAGAGATACAGAGCCTTAAGAGAGTGATGCTGAGGTTCAAGAGAGTGATGCAGAGGCACAAGAGAATGATGTAGAGGCTTAAGAGAGGGATGCAGAGGCTGAAGAGAATGATGCAGAGGCTTAAGAGAGGGATGCAGATGATGAAGAGAATGATGCAGACGCTCAAGAGAGTGATGCAGAGGCTTAAGAGGGGTATGCAGAGGCTGAAGAGAATGATGCAGAGGCTTAAAAGAGTGATGCTGAGGCTCAGGAGAGTGATGCAGAGGCTCAAGAGAGTGATGCAGAGGCTGAAGAGAATGATGCAGAGGCTTAAGAGAGGGATGAAGAGACTCAAGAGAGTGATGCAGAGGCTCAAGACAGGGGATGCAGAGGCTTAAGAGAGGGATGCAGAGAATCAAAAGAGTGATGCAGAGGCTCAAGAGAGGGATGCAGAGAATCAAAAGAGTGATGCAGAGGCTCAAGAGAGGGATGCAGAGGCTTAAGAGAGTGATGCAAAGGCTCAAGAGAGGGGTGCATAGGCTCATGAGAGGGATGCTGAGGCTCAAGTGAGGGATGGAGAGGCTTAGGAGAATGATGCAGAGGCTCAAGAGAGGGATGCAGAGGCTCAGGAGAGTGATGCAGAGGCTCAAGAGAGTGATGCATAGGCTTAAGAGAGTGATGCAGAGGCTTGAGAGAGGGATGCAAAGGCTCAAGAGAGTGATGCAGAGGCTCAAGAGAGTGATGCAGAGGCTTAGGAGAATGATACAGAGGCTCAAGAGAGGAATGCAGAGGCTGAAGAGAGTGATGCAGAGGCTTAAGTGAGTGATGCAGAGGCTTAGGAGACTGATGCAGAGGCTCGAGAGAGTGTTGCAGAGGCTCAAGAGAATGATGTAGAGGCTTAAGAGAGGGATGCAGAGGCTCAAAAGAATGATGCAGAGGCTCATGAGAGTGATGCATAGGTTGAAGAGAGGGATGCAGAGGCTTACGAGAGAGATGCAGAGACTCAAAAGAGGGATGCAGAAGCTCAAGAGAGTGATGCAGAGGCTCAAGAGAGTGATGCAGAAGAACAAGAGAGAAATTGAGAGGCTCAAGAAAGGGATTCAGAGGCTTAAGAGAGAGATGCAGAGGCTGAAGAGAGTGTTGCAGAGGCTCACGAGAGGAATGCAGAGGCTCAAGAGAGTGATGCAGAGACTCAAGAGAGTTATGCAGAGGCTCAGGATAGTGATGCAGAGGCTTACGAGAGTGATGCAGAGGCTCAAGAGAGGGATGCAGAGGCTTAAGAGAGTGATGCAAAGGCTCAGGAGAGGGATGCAGAGGCTCATGAGAGGGATGCAGGAGTTCAAGAGAGGGATGCAGAGGCTCAAGAAAGGGATGCCGAGACTTAGGAAAGTGATGCAGAGGCTCAAAATAGGGATGCAGAGTCTTATGAGGGTGATGCAAAGGCTCAAGAGAGTGATGGAGAGGCTCAAGAGAGGGATGCAGGGGCCCAAGAGAGTGATGCAGATGCTCAAGAGAGGTATTCAGAGGATGAAGAGAGTGATGCAGAGGCTCTAGAGAGTGATGCAAAGGCTTAAGAGAGCGATTCAGAGGCTCAAGAGAGTGATGAAGAGGATCAAGAGAGTGATGCAGAGGCTCGAGAGAGTGATGCAGAGGCTCAAGAGAGGGATTCAGAAGCTTAAGAGAGTGATGCAGAGACCTCAAGAGAGTGATGCAGAGGCTCAAGAGAGTGATGCAGAGGAACAAGAGAGGGATGCAGAGGCTTAAGAGAGTGATGCAGAGGCTGAAGAGAGTGTTGCAAAGGCTTAAGTGAGGGATGCAAAGGCTCAAGAGAGTGATGCAAAGGCTCTAGAGAGTGATGCAGAGGCTTAAGAGAGTGATGCAGAGGCTCAAGAGAGAAATGTAGAGGCTGAAGAGAGTGATGCAGAGGCTCAAGAGAGTGATGCAGAGGCTGAAGAGAGATACAGAGCCTTAAGAGAGTGATGCTGAGGTTCAAGAGAGTGATGCAGAGGCACAAGAGAATGATGTAGAGGCTTAAGAGAGGGATGCAGAGGCTCACGAGAATGATGCAAGTGCTCAAAAGAATGATGCAGAGGCTGAAGAGAGAGATGCAGAGGATAAAGAGAGTGATGCAGAGGCTTAAGAGAGGAATGCAGAGGCTTAAGAGAATGATGCAGAGGCTGAAGAGAGGGATGCAGAGGCTGAAGAGAATGATGCAGAGGCTTAAGAGAGGGATGCAGATGATGAAGAGAATGATGCAGACGCTCAAGAGAGTGATGCAGAGGCTTAAGAGGGGTATGCAGAGGCTGAAGAGAATGATGCAGAGGCTTAAAAGAATGATGCTGAGGCTCAGGAGAGTGATGCAGAGGCTCAAGAGAGTGATGCAGAGGCTGAAGAGAATGATGCAGAGGCTTAAGAGAGGGATGAAGAGACTCAAGAGAGTGATGCAGAGGCTCAAGACAGGGGATGCAGAGGCTTAAGAGAGGGATGCAGAGAATCAAAAAAGTGATGCAGAGGCTCAAGAGAGGGATGCAGAGAATCAAAAGAGTGATGCAGAGGCTCAAGAGAGGGATGCAGAGGCTTAAGAGAGTGATGCAAAGGCTCAAGAGAGGGGTGCATAGGCTCATGAGAGGGATGCTGAGGCTCAAGTGAAGGATGGAGAGGCTTAGGAGAATGATGCAGAGGCTCAAGAGAGGGATGCAGAGGCTCAGGAGAGTGATGCAGAGGCTCAAGAGAGTGATGCATAGGCTTAAGAGAGTGATGCAGAGGCTTGAGAGAGGGATGCAAAGGCTCAAGAGAGTGATGCAGATGCTCAAGAGAGTGATGCAGAGGCTTAGGAGAATGATACAGAGGCTCAAGAGAGGAATGCAGAGGCTGAAGAGAGTGATGCAGAGGCTTAAGTGAGTGATGCAGAGGCTTAGGAGAGTGATGCAGAGGCTCGAGAGAGTGTTGCAGAGGCTCAAGAGAATGATGTAGAGGCTTAAGAGAGGGATGCAGAGGCTCAAAAGAATGATGCAGAGGCTCAAGAGAGTGATGCAGAGGTTGAAGAGAGGGATGCAGAGGCTTACGAGAGAGATGCAGAGACTCAAAAGAGGGATGCAGAAGCTCAAGAGAGTGATGCAGAGGCTCAAGAGAGTGATGCAGAAGAACAAGAGAGAAATTGAGAGGCTCAAGAAAGGGATTCAGAGGCTTAAGAGAGAGATGCAGAGGCTGAAGAGAGTGTTGCAGAGGCTCACGAGAGGAATGCAGAGGCTCAAGAGAGTGATGCAGAGACTCAAGAGAGTTATGCAGAGGCTCAGGATAGTGATGCAGAGGCTTACGAGAGTGATGCAGAGGCTCAAGAGAGGGATGCAGAGGCTTAAGAGAGTGATGCAAAGGCTCAGGAGAGGGATGCAGAGGCTCTTGAGAGGGATGCAGGAGTTCAAGAGATGGATGCAGAGGCTCAAGAAAGGGATGCCGAAACTTAGGAAAGTGATGCAGAGGCTCAAAATAGGGATGCAGAGTCTTATGAGGGTGATGCAAAGGCTCAAGAGAGTGATGGAGAGGCTCAAGAGAGGGATGCAGGGGCCCAAGAGAGTGATGCAGATGCTCAAGAGAGGTATTCAGAGGATGAAGAGAGTGATGCAGAGGCTCGAGAGAGTGATGCAGAGGCTCGAGAGAGTGATGCAGAGGCTCAAGAGAGGGATTCAGAGGCTCAAGAGAGGGATGCAGAGGCTTAAGAGAGTGATGCAGAGGCTCCTGAGAGTGACGCAGAGGCTCAAGAGAGGGATGCAGAGGCTTAAGAGAGTGATGCAAAGGCTCAGGAGAGGGATGCAGAGGCTCAAGAGAATGGTGTGGAGACTTAAGAAAGGGATGCAGAGGCTCAAGAGAATGATGCAGAGGCTCAAGAGAGGGATGCAGAGGCTTAAGAGAGGGATGCAGAGGCTCAAGAGAGTGATGCAGAGGATCAAGAGAGGGATGCAGAGGCTTAAGAGAGTGACGCAGAGGATGAAGAGAGTGATGCAGAGGCTCAAGTGAGTGATGTAGAGGCTCAAGAGAGTGATGCAGAGGATCATGAGAGTAATACAGATGCTCAGGAGAGTGATGCAGAGGATCAAGAGAGGGAAGCAGAGGCTAAAGAGAGTGATGCAGAGGCATAAGAGAGTGATGCAGAGGCTTAAGAGAGGGATGCAGAGGCACAAGAGAGTGATGCAGAGGCTCAAGAGAGTACTGCAAAGGCTCAAGAGAGGGATGCTGAGGATCCAGAGAGGGATGCAGATTCTAAAGAGAGTGATGCAGAGGGTGAAGAAAGAGATGCAGAGGCTTAAGAGAGTGACACAGAGGCTTAAGGGAGTAATGCAGAGGTTCAAGCGAATGATGTGGAGGCTTAAGAAAGGGATGCAGAGGCTCAAGAGAATGATGCAGAGGCTCAAGAGAGTGATGCAGAGGATCAAGAGAGGGATGCAGAGGCTTAGGAGAGTGATGCAGAGGATCAAGAGAGTGATGCAGAGGCTCAAGAGAGTGATGCAGAGGCTCAAGAGAGTGATGCAGAGGCTTAAGAGAGGGATGCCGAGGCTCAAGCGAGTGATGCATAGGCTCAAGAGAGTGATGCAGAGGCTCAAGACAGTGATGCAGAGGCTCAAGAGAGTAATGCAGACGCTAAAGAGAATGATGTAGAGGCTTAAGAGAGGGATGCAGAGGCTCAAGAGACTGATGCAGAGGCTTACGAGAGTGATGCAGAGAATCAAGTGAGGGATGCAGAGGCTTAAGAGAGTGATGCAGAGGCTGAAGAGAGTGTTGCAGAGGCTTAAGAGAGGGATGCAAAGGCTCAAGAGATTGATGCAGAGGCTCAAGAGAGTGGTGCAGAGGCGCAAAAGAGTGATGCAGAGGCTCAGGAAAGTGATGCATAGGCTCAAGAGAGTGATGCAGAGGCTTAAAAGAGGGATGCAGAGGCTCAAGAGTGTGATGCAGAGGCTCAAGAGAGTGATGCAGAGGCTCAAGAGAGTGATGCAGAGGCTCAAGAGAGGGATGCAGAGGCTTAAGAGAGTGATGCAGAGGCTCAGGAGAGTGATGCAGAGGCTTAAGAGAGGGATGCCAAGCTCAGGAGAGTGATGCAGAGCCTCAAGAGAGGGATGTAGAGGCTCAGGAAAGTGATGCAGAGGCTCAAGAGAATGATGCAGAGGCCTAAGAGAATGATGCAGAGGCTCAAGAGAGGGATGCAGATGCAGAAGAGAGTGATGCAGAGGCTCAAGAGAGGGATGCAGAGGCTCAAGAGAGTGATTCTGAGGCTTACGAGAGTGATGCAGAGGCTTAAGAGAGTGATGCAGATGCTCAAGAGAGGGATGCAGAGGCTCAAGAGAGGGAGGAATAGGCTCAAGAGAGGGATGCAGAGGCTCAAGAGAGGGATGCAGAGGCTATAGTGAGGGATGCAGAGGCATAAGAGAAAGATGCAGAGGTACTTGAAAGTGATGCAGAGGCTCAAGAGAGGGATGCATAGGCTTAAAAGAGTGATGCAAAGGCTCAAGAGAGGGATGCAGAGGCTCAAGGGAATGATGTAGAGGCTTAAGAGAGGGATGCAGAGGCTCAAGAGAATGATGCAGAGGCTCAAGAGAGTGATGCAGAGGATCAAGAGAGTAATGCAGAGGCTGAAGAGAGAGATGCAGAGGCATTGGAGAGTGATGCAAAGGCTCAAGAGAGTGATGCAGGGGCTCAAGAGAATGATGTAGAGGCTTAAGAGAGGGATGTAGAGGCTCAAGAGAACGATGCAGAGGCTCAGGATAGTGATGCAGAGGATCAAGTGATGGATGCAGAGGCTTAAGAGAGTGATGCAGAGGCTCAAAAGAGTGATGCAGAAGCTCAAGAGAGTGATGAAGAGGCTCAAGAGAGTGATGCAACGGATCAAGAGAGTGATGCACACGTTCAAGAGAGTGATGCAGAGGCTTTAGAGAGTGATGCAGAGGCTCAAGAGAGTGATGCTGAGGATGAAGAGAGGGTAGCAGAGGCTTAAGAGAGTGATGCAGAGGCTGAAAAGAGTGAAGCAGAGGCTCTAGAGAGTGATGCAGAGGCTTAAGAGAGTGATGCAGAGGCTTAAGAAACGGATGCAGAGGATCAAGAGAGGGATGCAGAGTCTCCAGAGAGTGATTCAGAGACTTACGAGAGCGATGCAGAGGATCAAGAGTGTGATGCAGAGGCTCGAGAGAGTTATGCAGAGGCTTCAAGAGAGGAATTCAAAGGCTTAAGATAGTGATGCAGAAGCTGAAGAGAGTGTTGCAGAGGCTCAAGAGAGGGATAAAGAGGCTGAAGAGAATGATGCAGAAGCTCATGAGAGGGATGCAGAGGCACAAGAGAGTGATTCAGAGGCTTACGAGAGTGATGCAGAGGTTTAAGAGAGTGATGCAGAGGCTTAAGAGAGTGAGGCAGAGGCTCAAGAGAGGGATGCAGAGGCTCAAGAGAGGGATGCAGGGGCTTAAGAGAGGGATGCAGAGGCTAGAGAGAAGGAACCAGGGGCTCAAGAGAGTGAAGCAGAGGCTCAAGAGAGGGATGCATGGGCTCAGGAGAGGGATGCAGAGGCTCAAGTGAGGGATGCAGAGGCACAAGAGAGGGATGCAGAGGCTCTTGAGAGTGACGCAGAGGCTCACGAGAGGGATGCAGAGGCTAAAGAGAGTGATGCAAAGGCTCAGGAGATGGATGCAGAGCCTCATGAGTGGGATGCAGAAGTTCAAAAGAGTGATGCAGAGGCTCAAGAAAGGGATGCAGAGGCTTAAGAAAGTGATGCAGAGGCTCGAAAAAGGGATACAGAGGCTTAAAAGGGTGATGCAAAGGCTCAAGAGAGTGATGCAGAGACTCAAGAAAGGGCTGCAGAGGCTCAAGTGAGTGATGCAGAGGATCATGAGAGGGAAGCAAAGGCTTGAGAGAGTGATGCAGATGCTGAAGAGAGTGATGCAGAGGCTCTAGAGAGTGATGCAAAGGCTTAAGAGAGCGATTCAGAGGCTCAAGAGAGTGATGCAGAGGATCAAGAAAGTGATGCAGAGGCTCGAGAGAGTGATGCAGAGGCTCAAGAGAGGGATTCAGAGGCTTAAGAGAGTGATGCACAGACCTCAAGAGAGTGATGCAGAGGCTCAAGAGAGTGATGCAGAGGAACAAGAGAGGGATGCAGAGGCTGAAGTGAGTGATGCAGAGGCTGAAGAGAGTGTTGCAAAGGCTTAAGTGAAGGATGCAAAGGCTCAAGAGAGTGATGCAAAGGCTCAAGAGAGTGATGCAGAGGCTTAAGAGAGTGATGCAGAGGCTCAAGAGAGAAATGTAGAGGCTGAAGAGAGTGATGCAGAGGCTCAAGAGAGTGATGCAGAGGCTGAAGAGAGATACAGAGCCTTAAGAGAGTGATGCTGAGGTTCAAGAGAGTGATGCAGAGGCACAAGAGAATGATGTAGAGGCTTAAGAGAGGGATGCAGAGGCTCACGAGAATGATGCAAGGGCTCAAAAGAATGATGCAGAGGCTGAAGAGAGAGATGCAGAGGATAAAGAGAGTGACGCAGAGGCTTAAGAGAGGAATGCAGAGGCTTAAGAGAATGATGCAGAGGCTTAAGAGAGGGATGCAGATGCTGAAGAGAATGATGCAGAGGCTTAAACGAGTGATGCAGAGGCTCAGGAGAGTGATGCAGAGGCTCAAGAGAGTGATGCAGAGGCTCAAGAGAATGATGCAGAGGCTTAAGAGAGGGATGAAGAGACTCAAGAGAGTGATGCAGAGGCTCAAGACAGGGGATGCAGAGGCTTAAGAGAGGGATGCAGAGAATCAAAAGAGTGATGCAAAGGCTCAAGAGAGGGATGCAGAGAATCAAAAGAGTGATGCAGAGACTCAAGAGAGGGATGCAGAGGCTTAGGAGAGTGATGCAAAGGCTCAAGAGAGGGATGCAGAGGCTCATGAGAGGGATCTTGAGGCTCAAGTGAGGGATGGAGAAGCTTAGGAGAATGATGCAGAGGCTCAAGAGAGGGATGCAGAGGCTCAGGAGAGTGATGCAGAGGCTCAAGAGAGTGATGCATAGGCTTAAGAGAGTGATGCAGAGGCTTGAGAGAGGGATGCAAAGGCTCAAGAGAGTGATGCAGAGGCTCCAGAGAGTGATGCAGAGGCTTAGGAGAATGATGCAAAGCCTCAAGAGAGGGATGCAGAGGCTGAAGAGAGTGATGCAGAGGCTTAAGTGAGTGATGCAGAGGCTTAAGAGAGTGATGCAGAGGCTCGAGAGAGTGATGCAGAGGCTCAAGAGAATGATGTAGAGGCTTAAGAGAGGGATGCAGAGGCTCAAGAGAATGATGCAGAGGCTCAAGAGAGTGATGCAGAGGTTGAAGAGAGGGATGCAGAGGCTTACGAGAGAGATGCAGAGACTCAAAAGAGGGATGCAGAAGCTCAAGAGAGTGATGCAGAGGCTCAAGAGAGAGATGCAAAGGCTAAAGAGAGTGATGCAGAGGCTCAAGAGAATGATGCAGAGGACCAAGAGAGTGATGCAGAGGCTCAAGAGAGTGATGCAGAAGAACAAGAGAGAAATTGAGAGGCTCAAGAGAGGGATTCAGAGGCTTAAAAGAGTGATGCAGAGGCTGAAGAGAGTGTTGCAGAGGCTCACGAGAGGAATGCAGTCTCAAGAGAGTGATGCAGAGACTCAAGAGAGTTATGCAGAGGCTCAGGAGAGTGATGCAGAGGCTTACGAGAGTGATGCAGAGGCTCAAGAGAGGGATGCAGAGGCTTAAGAGAGTGATGCAAAGGCTCAGGAGAGGGATGCAGAGGCTCGTGAGAGGGATGCAGGAGTTCAAGAGAGGGATGCAGAGGCTCAAGAAAGGGATGCCGAGACTTAGGAAAGTGATGCAGAGGCTCAAAATAGGGATGCAGAGTCTTATGAGGGTGATGCAAAGGCTCAAGAGAGTGATGGAGAGGCTCAAGAGAGGGATGCAGGGGCCCAAGAGAGTGATGCAGATGCTCAAGAGAGGTATGCAGAGGATGAAGAGAGTGATGCAGAGGCTCGAGAGAGTGATGCAGAGGCTCGAGAGAGTGATGCAGAGGCTCAAGAGAGGGATTCAGAGGCTCAAGAGAGGGATGCAGAGGCTTAAGAGAGTGATGCAGAGGCTCCTGAGAGTGACGCAGAGGCTCAAGAGAGGGATGCAGAGGCTTAAGAGAGTGATGCAAAGGCTCATGAGAGGGATGCAGAGGTTCAAGAGAGGGATGCAGAGGCTTAAGAGAGGGATGCAGAGGCTCAAGAGAGTGATGCAGAGGATCAAGAGAGGGATGCATAGGCTTAAGAGAGTGATGCAGAGGATCAAGAGAGTGATGCAGAGGCTCAAGCGAGTGATGTAGAGGCTCAAGAGAGTGATGCAGAGGATCATGAGAGTAATACAGAGGCTCAGGAGAGTGATGCAGAGGATCAAGAGAGGGAAGCAGAGGCTAAAGAGAGTGATGCAGAGGCATAAGAGAGTGATGCAGAGGCTCAAGAGAGGGATGCAGAGGCACAAGAGAGTGATGCAGAGGCTCAAGAGAGTGCTGCAGAGGCTTAAGAGAGGGATGCTGAGGATCCAGAGAGGGATGCAGATTCTAAAGAGAGTGACACAGAGGCTTAAGTGTGTAATGCAGAGGCTCAAGCGAATGATGTGGAGGCTTAAGAAAGGGATGCAGAGGCTTAAGAGAGTGACACAGAGGCTTAAGAGTGTAATGCAGAGGCTCAAGCGAATGATGTGGAGGCTTAAGAAAGGGATGCAGAGGCTCAAGAGAATGATGCAGAGGCTCAAGAGAGTGATGCAGAGGATCAAGAGAGGGATGCAGAGGCTTAGGAGAGTGATGCAGAGGATCAAGAGAGTGATGCAGAGGCTCAAGAGAGTGATGGAGAGGCTCAAGAGAGTGATGCAGAGGATCATGAGAGTGATACAGAGGCTCAGGAGAGTGATGCAGAGGATCAAGAGAGGGAAGCAGAGGCTAAAGAGAGTGATGCAGAGGCATAAGAGAGTGATGCAGAGGCTGAAGAGAGAGATGCAGAGGCATTGGAGAGTGATGCAGGGGCTCAAGAGAATGATGTAGAGGCTTCAGAGAGGGATGTAGAGGCTCAAGAGAACGATGCAGAGGCTCAGGAGAGTGATGCAGAGGATCAAGTGATGGATGCAGAGGCTTAAGAGAGTGATGCAGAGGCTCAAAAGAGTGATGCAGAAGCTCAAGAGAGTGATGAAGAGGCTCAAGAGAGTGATGCAACGGATCAAGAGAGTGATGCACACGTTCAAGAGAGTGATGCAGAGGCTTTAGAGAGTGATGCAGAGGCTCAAGAGAGTGATGCTGAGGATGAAGAGAGGGAAGCAGAGGCTTAAGAGAGTGATGCAGAGGCTGAAAAGAGTGAAGCAGAGGCTCTAGAGAGTGATGCAGAGGCTTAAGAGAGTGATGCAGAGGCTTAAGAAACGGATGCAGAGGATCAAGAGAGGGATGCAGAGTCTCAAGAGAGTGATTCAGAGACTTACGAGAGCGATGCAGAGGATCAAGAGTGTGATGCAGAGGCTCGAGAGAGTTATGCAGAGGCTTCAAGAGAGGAATTCAAAGGCTTAAGATAGTGATGCAGAAGCTGAAGAGAGTGTTGCAGAGGCTCAAGAGAGGGATAAAGAGGCTGAAGAGAATGATGCAGAAGCTCATGAGAGGGATGCAGAGGCACAAGAGAGTGATTCAGAGGCTTACGAGAGTGATGCAGAGGTTTAAGAGAGTGATGCAGAGGCTTAAGAGAGTGAGGCAGAGGCTCAAGAGAGGGATGCAGAGGCTCAAGAGAGGGATGCAGGGGCTTAAGAGAGGGATGCAGAGGCTAGAGAGAAGGAACCAGGGGCTCAAGAGAGTGAAGCAGAGGCTCAAGAGAGGGATGCATGGGCTCAGGAGAGGGATGCAGAGGCTCAAGTGAGGGATGCAGAGGCACAAGAGAGGGATGCAGAGGCTCTTGAGAGGGATGCAGAGGCTCTTGAGAGTGACGCAGAGGCTCACGAGAGGGATGCAGAGGCTAAAGAGAGTGATGCAAAGGCTCAGGAGATGGATGCAGAGCCTCATGAGTGGGATGCAGAAGTTCAAAAGAGTGATGCAGAGGCTCAAGAAAGGGATGCAGAGGCTTAAGAAAGTGATGCAGAGGCTCGAAAAAGGGATACAGAGGCTTAAAAGGGTGATGCAAAGGCTCAAGAGAGTGATGCAGAGACTCAAGAAAGGGCTGCAGAGGCTCAAGTGAGTGATGCAGAGGATCATGAGAGGGAAGCAAAGGCTTGAGAGAGTGATGCAGATGCTGAAGAGAGTGATGCAGAGGCTCTAGAGAGTGATGCAAAGGCTTAAGAGAGCGATTCAGAGGCTCAAGAGAGTGATGCAGAGGATCAAGAAAGTGATGCAGAGGCTCGAGAGAGTGATGCAGAGGCTCAAGAGAGGGATTCAGAGGCTTAAGAGAGTGATGCACAGACCTCAAGAGAGTGATGCAGAGGCTCAAGAGAGTGATGCAGAGGAACAAGAGAGGGATGCAGAGGCTTAAGAGAGTGATGCAGAGGCTGAAGAGAGTGTTGCAAAGGCTTAAGTGAGGGATGCAAAGGCTCAAGAGAGTGATGCAAAGGCTCAAGAGAGTGATGCAGAGGCTTAAGAGAGTGATGCAGAGGCTCAAGAGAGAAATGTAGAGGCTGAAGAGAGTGATGCAGAGGCTCAAGAGAGTGATGCAGAGGCTGAAGAGAGATACAGAGCCTTAAGAGAGTGATGCTGAGGTTCAAGAGAGTGATGCAGAGGCGCAAGAGAATGATGTAGAGGCTTAAGAGAGGGATGCAGAGGCTCACGAGAATGATGCAAGGGCTCAAAAGAATGATGCAGAGGCTGAAGAGAGAGATGCAGAGGATAAAGAGAGTGATGCAGAGGCTTAAGAGAGGAATGCAGAGGCTTAAGAGAATGATGCAGAGGATTAAGAGAGGGATGCAGATGCTGAAGAGAATGATGCAGACGCTCAAGAGAGTGATGCAGAGGCTTAAGAGGGGTATGCAGAGGCTGAAGAGAATGATGCAGAGGCTTAAACGAGTGATGCAGAGGCTCAGGAGAGTGATGCAGAGGCTCAAGAGAGTGATGCAGAGGCTCAAGAGAATGATGCAGAGGCTTAAGAGAGGGATGAAGAGACTCAAGAGAGTGATGCAGAGGCTCAAGACAGGGGATGCAGAGGCTTAAGAGAGGGATGCAGAGAATCAAAAGAGTGATGCAAAGGCTCAAGAGAGGGATGCAGAGAATCAAAAGAGTGATGCAGAGACTCAAGAGAGGGATGCAGAGGCTTAGGAGAGTGATGCAAAGGCTCAAGAGAGGGATGCAGAGGCTCATGAGAGGGATCTTGAGGCTCAAGTGAGGGATGGAGAAGCTTAGGAGAATGATGCAGAGGCTCAAGAGAGGGATGCAGAGGCTCAGGAGAGTGATGCAGAGGCTCAAGAGAGTGATGCATAGGCTTTAGAGAGTGATGCAGAGGCTTGAGAGAGGGATGCAAAGGCTCAAGAGAGTGATGCAGAGGCTCAAGAGAGTGATGCAGAGGCTTAGGAGAATGATGCAGAGCCTCAAGAGAGGGATGCAGAGGCTGAAGAGAGTGATGCAGAGGCTTAAGTGAGTGATGCAGAGGCTTAAGAGAGTGATGCAGAGGCTCGAGAGAGTGATGCAGAGGCTCAAGAGAATGATGTAGAGGCTTAAGAGAGGGATGCAGAGGCTCAAGAGAATGATGCAGAAGCTCAAGAGAGTGATGCAGAGGCTCAAGAGAGAGATGCAAAGGCTAAAGAGAGTGATGCAGAGGCTCAAGAGAATGATGCAGAGGATCAAGAGAGTGATGCAGAGGCTCAAGAGAGTGATGCAGAAGAACAAGAGAGAAATTGAGAGGCTCAAGAGAGGGATTCAGAGGCTTAAAAGAGTGATGCAGAGGCTGAAGAGAGTGTTGCAGAGGCTCACGAGAGGAATGCAGTCTCAAGAGAGTGATGCAGAGACTCAAGAGAGTTATGCAGAGGCTCAGGAGAGTGATGCAGAGGCTTACGAGAGTGATGCAGAGGCTTACGAGAGTGATGCAGAGGCTCAAGAGAGGGATGCAGAGGCTTAAGAGAGTGATGCAAAGGCTCAGGAGAGGGATGCAGAGGCTCGTGAGAGGGATGCAGGAGTTCAAGAGAGGGATGCAGAGGCTCAAGAAAGGGATGCCGAGACTTAGGAAAGTGATGCAGAGGCTCAAAATAGGGATGCAGAGTCTTATGAGGGTGATGCAAAGGCTCAAGAGAGTGATGGAGAGGCTCAAGAGAGGGATGCAGGGGCCCAAGAGAGTGATGCAGATGCTCAAGAGAGGTATGCAGAGGATGAAGAGAGTGATGCAGAGGCTCGAGAGAGTGATGCAGAGGCTCGAGAGAGTGATGCAGAGGCTCAAGAGAGGGATTCAGAGGCTCAAGAGAGGGATGCAGAGGCTTAAGAGAGTGATGCAGAGGCTCCTGAGAGTGACGCAGAGGCTCAAGAGAGGGATGCAGAGGCTTAAGAGAGTGATGCAAAGGCTCATGAGAGGGATGCAGAGGTTCAAGAGAGGGATGCAGAGGCTTAAGAGAGGGATGCAGAGGCTCAAGAGAGTGATGCAGAGGATCAAGAGAGGGATGCATAGGCTTAAGAGAGTGATGCAGAGGATCAAGAGAGTGATGCAGAGGCTCAAGCGAGTGATGTAGAGGCTCAAGAGAGTGATGCAGAGGATCATGAGAGTAATACAGAGGCTCAGGAGAGTGATGCAGAGGATCAAGAGAGGGAAGCAGAGGCTAAAGAGAGTGATGCAGAGGCATAAGAGAGTGATGCAGAGGCTCAAGAGAGGGATGCAGAGGCACAAGAGAGTGATGCAGAGGCTCAAGAGAGTGCTGCAGAGGCTTAAGAGAGGGATGCTGAGGATCCAGAGAGGGATGCAGATTCTAAAGAGAGTGACACAGAGGCTTAAGTGTGTAATGCAGAGGCTCAAGCGAATGATGTGGAGGCTTAAGAAAGGGATGCAGAGGCTTAAGAGAGTGACACAGAGGCTTAAGAGTGTAATGCAGAGGCTCAAGCGAATGATGTGGAGGCTTAAGAAAGGGATGCAGAGGCTCAAGAGAATGATGCAGAGGCTCAAGAGAGTGATGCAGAGGATCAAGAGAGGGATGCAGAGGCTTAGGAGAGTGATGCAGAGGATCAAGAGAGTGATGCAGAGGCTCAAGAGAGTGATGGAGAGGCTCAAGAGAGTGATGCAGAGGATCATGAGAGTGATACAGAGGCTCAGGAGAGTGATGCAGAGGATCAAGAGAGGGAAGCAGAGGCTAAAGAGAGTGATGCAGAGGCATAAGAGAGTGATGCAGAGGCTGAAGAGAGAGATGCAGAGGCATTGGAGAGTGATGCAGGGGCTCAAGAGAATGATGTAGAGGCTTAAGAGAGGGATGTAGAGGCTCAAGAGAACGATGCAGAGGCTCAGGAGAGTGATGCAGAGGATCAAGTGATGGATGCAGAGGCTTAAGAGAGTGATGCAGAGGCTCAAAAGAGTGATGCAGAAGCTCAAGAGAGTGATGAAGAGGCTCAAGAGAGTGATGCAACGGATCAAGAGAGTGATGCACACGTTCAAGAGAGTGATGCAGAGGCTTTAGAGAGTGATGCAGAGGCTCAAGAGAGTGATGCTGAGGATGAAGAGAGGGAAGCAGAGGCTTAAGAGAGTGATGCAGAGGCTGAAAAGAGTGAAGCAGAGGCTCTAGAGAGTGATGCAGAGGCTTAAGAGAGTGATGCAGAGGCTTAAGAAACGGATGCAGAGGATCAAGAGAGGGATGCAGAGTCTCAAGAGAGTGATTCAGAGACTTACGAGAGCGATGCAGAGGATCAAGAGTGTGATGCAGAGGCTCGAGAGAGTTATGCAGAGGCTTCAAGAGAGGAATTCAAAGGCTTAAGATAGTGATGCAGAAGCTGAAGAGAGTGTTGCAGAGGCTCAAGAGAGGGATAAAGAGGCTGAAGAGAATGATGCAGAAGCTCATGAGAGGGATGCAGAGGCACAAGAGAGTGATTCAGAGGCTTACGAGAGTGATGCAGAGGTTTAAGAGAGTGATGCAGAGGCTTAAGAGAGTGAGGCAGAGGCTCAAGAGAGGGATGCAGAGGCTCAAGAGAGGGATGCAGGGGCTTAAGAGAGGGATGCAGAGGCTAGAGAGAAGGAACCAGGGGCTCAAGAGAGTGAAGCAGAGGCTCAAGAGAGGGATGCATGGGCTCAGGAGAGGGATGCAGAGGCTCAAGTGAGGGATGCAGAGGCACAAGAGAGGGATGCAGAGGCTCTTGAGAGGGATGCAGAGGCTCTTGAGAGTGACGCAGAGGCTCACGAGAGGGATGCAGAGGCTAAAGAGAGTGATGCAAAGGCTCAGGAGATGGATGCAGAGCCTCATGAGTGGGATGCAGAAGTTCAAAAGAGTGATGCAGAGGCTCAAGAAAGGGATGCAGAGGCTTAAGAAAGTGATGCAGAGGCTCGAAAAAGGGATACAGAGGCTTAAAAGGGTGATGCAAAGGCTCAAGAGAGTGATGCAGAGACTCAAGAAAGGGCTGCAGAGGCTCAAGTGAGTGATGCAGAGGATCATGAGAGGGAAGCAAAGGCTTGAGAGAGTGATGCAGATGCTGAAGAGAGTGATGCAGAGGCTCTAGAGAGTGATGCAAAGGCTTAAGAGAGCGATTCAGAGGCTCAAGAGAGTGATGCAGAGGATCAAGAAAGTGATGCAGAGGCTCGAGAGAGTGATGCAGAGGCTCAAGAGAGGGATTCAGAGGCTTAAGAGAGTGATGCACAGACCTCAAGAGAGTGATGCAGAGGCTCAAGAGAGTGATGCAGAGGAACAAGAGAGGGATGCAGAGGCTTAAGAGAGTGATGCAGAGGCTGAAGAGAGTGTTGCAAAGGCTTAAGTGAGGGATGCAAAGGCTCAAGAGAGTGATGCAAAGGCTCAAGAGAGTGATGCAGAGGCTTAAGAGAGTGATGCAGAGGCTCAAGAGAGAAATGTAGAGGCTGAAGAGAGTGATGCAGAGGCTCAAGAGAGTGATGCAGAGGCTGAAGAGAGATACAGAGCCTTAAGAGAGTGATGCTGAGGTTCAAGAGAGTGATGCAGAGGCGCAAGAGAATGATGTAGAGGCTTAAGAGAGGGATGCAGAGGCTCACGAGAATGATGCAAGGGCTCAAAAGAATGATGCAGAGGCTGAAGAGAGAGATGCAGAGGATAAAGAGAGTGATGCAGAGGCTTAAGAGAGGAATGCAGAGGCTTAAGAGAATGATGCAGAGGATTAAGAGAGGGATGCAGATGCTGAAGAGAATGATGCAGACGCTCAAGAGAGTGATGCAGAGGCTTAAGAGGGGTATGCAGAGGCTGAAGAGAATGATGCAGAGGCTTAAACGAGTGATGCAGAGGCTCAGGAGAGTGATGCAGAGGCTCAAGAGAGTGATGCAGAGGCTCAAGAGAATGATGCAGAGGCTTAAGAGAGGGATGAAGAGACTCAAGAGAGTGATGCAGAGGCTCAAGACAGGGGATGCAGAGGCTTAAGAGAGGGATGCAGAGAATCAAAAGAGTGATGCAAAGGCTCAAGAGAGGGATGCAGAGAATCAAAAGAGTGATGCAGAGACTCAAGAGAGGGATGCAGAGGCTTAGGAGAGTGATGCAAAGGCTCAAGAGAGGGATGCAGAGGCTCATGAGAGGGATCTTGAGGCTCAAGTGAGGGATGGAGAAGCTTAGGAGAATGATGCAGAGGCTCAAGAGAGGGATGCAGAGGCTCAGGAGAGTGATGCAGAGGCTCAAGAGAGTGATGCATAGGCTTTAGAGAGTGATGCAGAGGCTTGAGAGAGGGATGCAAAGGCTCAAGAGAGTGATGCAGAGGCTCAAGAGAGTGATGCAGAGGCTTAGGAGAATGATGCAGAGCCTCAAGAGAGGGATGCAGAGGCTGAAGAGAGTGATGCAGAGGCTTAAGTGAGTGATGCAGAGGCTTAAGAGAGTGATGCAGAGGCTCGAGAGAGTGATGCAGAGGCTCAAGAGAATGATGTAGAGGCTTAAGAGAGGGATGCAGAGGCTCAAGAGAATGATGCAGAAGCTCAAGAGAGTGATGCAGAGGCTCAAGAGAGAGATGCAAAGGCTAAAGAGAGTGATGCAGAGGCTCAAGAGAATGATGCAGAGGATCAAGAGAGTGATGCAGAGGCTCAAGAGAGTGATGCAGAAGAACAAGAGAGAAATTGAGAGGCTCAAGAGAGGGATTCAGAGGCTTAAAAGAGTGATGCAGAGGCTGAAGAGAGTGTTGCAGAGGCTCACGAGAGGAATGCAGTCTCAAGAGAGTGATGCAGAGACTCAAGAGAGTTATGCAGAGGCTCAGGAGAGTGATGCAGAGGCTTACGAGAGTGATGCAGAGGCTCAAGAGAGGGATGCAGAGGCTTAAGAGAGTGATGCAAAGGCTCAGGAGAGGGATGCAGAGGCTCGTGAGAGGGATGCAGGAGTTCAAGAGAGGGATGCAGAGGCTCAAGAAAGGGATGCCGAGATTTAGGAAAGTGATGCAGAGGCTCAAAATAGGGATGCAGAGTCTTATGAGGGTGATGCAAAGGCTCAAGAGAGTGATGGAGAGGCTCAAGAGAGGGATGCAGGGGCCCAAGAGAGTGATGCAGATGCTCAAGAGAGGTATGCAGAGGATGAAGAGAGTGATGCAGAGGCTCGAGAGAGTGATGCAGAGGCTCGAGAGAGTGATGCAGAGGCTCAAGAGAGGGATTCAGAGGCTCAAGAGAGGGATGCAGAGGCTTAAGAGAGTGATGCAGAGGCTCCTGAGAGTGACGCAGAGGCTCAAGAGAGGGATGCAGAGGCTTAAGAGAGTGATGCAAAGGCTCATGAGAGGGATGCAGAGGCTCAAGAGAGGGATGCAGAGGCTTAAGAGAGGGATGCAGAGGCTCAAGAGAGTGATGCAGAGGATCAAGAGAGGGATGCATAGGCTTAAGAGAGTGATGCAGAGGATCAAGAGAGTGATGCAGAGGCTCAAGCGAGTGATGTAGAGGCTCAAGAGAGTGATGCAGAGGATCATGAGAGTAATACAGAGGCTCAGGAGAGTGATGCAGAGGATCAAGAGAGGGAAGCAGAGGCTAAAGAGAGTGATGCAGAGGCATAAGAGAGTGATGCAGAGGCTCAAGAGAGGGATGCAGAGGCACAAGAGAGTGATGCAGAGGCTCAAGAGAGTGCTGCAGAGGCTTAAGAGAGGGATGCTGAGGATCCAGAGAGGGATGCAGATTCTAAAGAGAGTGACACAGAGGCTTAAGTGTGTAATGCAGAGGCTCAAGCGAATGATGTGGAGGCTTAAGAAAGGGATGCAGAGGCTTAAGAGAGTGACACAGAGGCTTAAGAGTGTAATGCAGAGGCTCAAGCGAATGATGTGGAGGCTTAAGAAAGGGATGCAGAGGCTCAAGAGAATGATGCAGAGGCTCAAGAGAGTGATGCAGAGGATCAAGAGAGGGATGCAGAGGCTTAGGAGAGTGATGCAGAGGATCAAGAGAGTGATGCAGAGGCTCAAGAGAGTGATGGAGAGGCTCAAGAGAGTGATGCAGAGGATCATGAGAGTGATACAGAGGCTCAGGAGAGTGATGCAGAGGATCAAGAGAGTGATGCAGAGGCTCAAGAGAGTGATGCAGAGGCTTAAGAGAGGGATGCCGAGGCTCAAGCGAGTGATGCAGAGGCTCAAGAGAGTGATGCAGAGGCTCAAGACAGTAATGCAGAGGCTCAAGAGAGTAATGAAGACGCTCAAGAGAATGATGTAAAGGCTTAAGAGAGGGATGCAGAGGCTCAAAAGACTGATGCAGAGGCTTACGAGAGTGATGCAGAGAATCAAGTGAGGGATGCAGAGGCTTAAGAGAGTGATGCAGAGGCTGAAGAGAGTGTTGCAGAGGCTTAAGAGAGGGATGCAAAGGCTCAAGAGATTGATGCAGAGGCTCAAGAGAGTGGTGCAGAGGCGCAAAAGAGTGATGCAGAGGCTCAAGAAAGTGATGCATAGGCTCAAGAGAGTGATGCAGAGGCTTAAAAGAGGGATGCAGAGGCTCAAGAGTGTGATGCAGAGGCTCAAGAGAGTGATGCAGAGGCTCAAGAGAGTGATGCAGAGGCTCAAGAGAGTGATGCAGAGGCTCAAGAGAGGGATGCAGAGGCTTAAGAGAGTGATGCAGAGGCTCAGGAGAGTGATGCAGAGGCTTAAGAGAGGGATGCCAAGCTCAAGAGAGTGATGCAGAGGCTCAAGAGAGGGATGTAGAGGCTCAGGAAAGTGATGCAGAGGCTCAAGAGAATGATACAGAGGCCTAAGAGAATGATGCAGAGGCTCAAGAGAGGGATGCAGATGCTGAAGAGAGTGATGCAGAGGCTCAAGAGAGGGATGCAGAGGCTCAAGAGAGTGATTCAGAGGCTTACGAGAGTGATGCAGAGGCTTAAGAGAGTAATGCAGAGGCTTAAGAGAGGGATGCAGGGGCTCAAGAGAGGGATGCAGAGGCTCAAGAGAGTGATGCAGGGGCTGAAGAGAGAGATGCAGAGGCTTAATTAAGAGAGTGATGCAGAGGCAAAAGAGAGTGATGCAGAGGCTCAAGAGAATGATGCAGAGGCTCAAGAGAGTGATGCAGAGGATGAAGAGAGGGATGCAGAGGATTAAGAGAGTTATGCAGAGACTCAAGAGAGTGACGCAGAGGCTAAAGAGAGTGATGCAAAGGCTGAGGAGAAGGACGCAGAGGCTCATGAGAGGGATGCAGGAGTCCAAGAGAGGGATGCAGAGGCTCAAGAAAGGGATGCAGAGGATTAGGAAAGTGATGCAGAGGCTCAAAATAGGGATGCAGTGGCTTAAGAGGATATCCCAAACATCGCAAATTCGACCTTTGAGCCATATTTTGGAGCCAAATTGTGGCTCTCTGCACATATTCGCAGTTTCAAATTACGACTTTTTATATCGAAAATATGCCAATTACTGAAAGCAGCGATGGGTCACATTTTGTCCAAACCCTCCCTGCAGTTTGGAAATTATCCCAAACATCCCAAATTCGACCCCTGAGCCATATTTTGGAGCAAAATTCTGGCTCTCTGTACATATTCGCAGGTTGAAATTACGATATTTTATATCGAAAATATGCCAATTACTGAAACCAGCGATGGGTCACATTTCCCCCCCCCCCCCCCCTGCAGTTTTCAAAATATCCCAAACATCTCAAATTCGACGCTTGAGCCATATTTTGGATCCAAATTCGGCTCTCTGAACGTATTCCCAGTTTGAAATTACGAATATTTATACCGAAAATATGCCAATTACTGAGAGCAGCGATGGATCACATTTTGCCCAAACCCTACCTGCAGTTTTCAAAATATCCCAAACATCCCAAATTCGACACTTGACCCATATTTTGGAGCCAAATTTTGGCTTTCTGCATGTATTCGCAGTTTGAAATTACGACTTTTTATACCGAAAATATTACTGAGAGCAGCTATGAATCACATTTTGCCCAAACCTTCCCTGCAGTTTTCAAAATATCCCAAACATCCCAAATTCGAGCATTGAGCTATATTTTGGAGCAAAATTCTGGCTCTCTGCACGTATTCGCAGTTATAAGTTACGACTTTTTATACCGAAAATATGCTAATTACTGAGAGCGGCGATGGACCACATTTTGCTCAAACCCTCCCTGCAGTTCTCCAAAAATCCTAAACATCCCAAATTCGACCCTTGAGCCAAATTCTGGCTTTCTGCATGTATTCGCAGTTTGAAATTACGACATTTAATACCGAAATATGCCAATTACTGAAAGCTGCGATGGATCACATTTTGCCCAAAACCTCCCTGCAAGTTTCAAAATATCCCAACCAATTCAAATTCGATCCTTCAGCCATATTTTGGAGCGAAATTCTGGCTCTCTGCACATATTCGCAGGTTGAAATTACGATATTTTATACCGAAAATATGCCAATTACTAAAAGCAGCGATGGGTCACATTTTGCCCAAACACCCCTGCAGTTTTCAAAATATCCCAAACATCCCAAATTCGACCCTTGAGCTATATTTTGGAGCCAAATTCTGGCTCTCTGCATGTATTCGCAGTTTTAAATTACGACTTTTTATACCGAAAATATGCCAATTACTGAAAGAAGCGATGGGTCACATTTTGTCAAAACCCCCCTGCAGTTTGCAAAATATCTCAAACATCCCAAATTCTACCATTGAGCCATATTTTGGAGCCAAATTGTGGCTCTCTGCACATATTCGCAGTTAGAAATTGCGACTTTTTATACCGAAAAAATGTCAATTACTGAGAGCGACGATGTGTCACATTTTGCACAAACCCCCTGCAGTTTTCAAAATATCCCAAATATCCTAAATTCGACCACTGAGCTATATTTTAGAGCCAAATTCTGGCTCTCTGCACGTATTCGCAGTTTGAAATTACGACCTTTCTTTTATTTTTTTTGTAATTACGATCATTTTTTTCGTATTTAATGAATTAATAACAATAAACTGAAAATTCACAAAAACGTGGAAAAACGGCAAAATATTGCCTAGTTCGATGATATTTTGTTTAAATCACATAAAGGAAAAGGGGATGATGAACGTGAAAATATTGCTAAATTCGATGATTTTTCGTACGAAACAAAATGCAAGAAAACTTGCTTAAAATGCAATATTATGCGAAATTCTGATATTTGACGGCCAAACCACATATCGTGATACTACATAAAGGGTATCGAAATATTGGTAAAAATGAATATATTTACGTAATATCAAACTAAATGAAAAACGTTAAAAAAGTCACTATTTAACCATATTTGAGGATTTTAACTTCAAATCATAGAGCGAGGTTTCGTATTATTTAGATCCAAGAAAAGACATATGACAATGTTGCTTCCAATACAAATGATAAAAACCAATGTGTTTTCATTAGAATTAATTAAAATGTTCCTGATTTTCCATTTATATTACCTATGGAAGATTTACACGAAAAACCGCTCTAATCCAGCTGAAACGTCGATATATGCAATATAAACTGATCTTCTGCCCTTTTCAATATCTTACTCAGTATTTTAACGAGAAACAAATAGTTGATTGAAAATGAAGTATTTAAGGTTATTATCTAATCAATTATGTGTTTGCAACAATTTTATCGTATATATAATGAATTAATACCAATAAACTGAAAATTCACAAAAACGTGGAAAAACGGGAAAATATAGCCTAATTCGATGATATTTTGTTTAATTCACATAAAGGAAAAGGGGATGATAAACGTCAAAATATTGCTAAATTCGATGATTTTTCGTACGAAACAAAATGCAAGAAAACTTGCTTAAAATGCAATATTATGCGAAATTCTGAGATTTGAAGGCCAAATCACATATCGTGATACTACATGAAATAGTATTAAAATATTGGTAAAAATGAATATATTTACGTAATATCAAACTACATGATTAACGTGAAAAAGTCACTATTTTACCATATTTGAGGATTTTAACTTCAAATCATTGAGCGAGGTTTCGTATTATTTAGATCCAAGAAAAGACATATGACAATGTTGTTTCCAATACAAATGATAAAAACCAATGTGTTTTCATTAGAATTAACTAAAATGTTCCTGATTTTCCGTTTATATAACCAATGGAAGATTTACACGTAAAACCGCTCTAATCCGGCTGAAACGTCGATATATGCAATAAAAACCGAACTTCTCCCCTTTTCAATATCTTACTCAGTATTTTAACTAGAAACAAATAGATGATGGAAAATGAAGTATTTAAGGTTAATTTCTAATCAATTATGTGTTTGCATCATTTTTATCATATATTTAATGAATTAATAACAATAAACTGAAAATTCACAAAAACGTGGAAAAACGGCAAAATGTTGCCTAATTCGATGATATTTTGTTTAAATCACATAAATGAAAAGGGGATGATGAACGCGAAAATATTGCTAAATTCGATGATTTTTCGTACGAAACAAAATGCAAGAAAACTTGCTTAAAATGCAATATTATTCGAAATTCTGAGATTTGAGGGCCAAATCACATATCGTGATACCATATGAAATAGTATCGAAATATTGGTAAAAACGAATATATTTACGTAATATCAAACTACATGAAAAACGTGAAAAAAGTAACTATTTAACCATATTTGAGGATTTTAACTTCAAATCATAGAGCGAGGTTTCTTATTATTTAGATCCAACAAAAAACATATGATAATGTTGTTTCCAATACAAATGATAAAAAACAATGTGTTTTCATTAGAATTAACTAAAATTTTCTTAATTTTCCGTTTATATTACCGATGGAAGATGTACACGTAAAACCGCTCTAATCCGGCTGAAACGTCGATATATGCAATAAAAACCGAACTTCTCCCCTTTTCATTATCTTACTCAGTATTTTAACGAGAAACAAATAGATGATGGAAAATGAAGTATTTAAGGTTATTATCTAATCAAATTTGTGTTTGCATCATTTTTATCGTATATATAATGAATTAATACCCATAGACTGAAAATTCACAAAAACGTGGAAAAACGGCAAAATATTGCCTAATTTGATGATATTTTGTTTAAATCACATAAAGGAAAAGGAGATGATAAACGTCAAAATATTGCTAAATTCGATAATTTTTCACACGAAACAAAATGCAAGAAAACTTGTTTAAATGCAATATTATGCGAAATTCTGAGATTTGAAGGCCAAATCACATATTGTGATATCACATGAAATAATATCGAAATATTGGTAAAATGAATATATTTACGTAGTAAAACGAAAAACGTGAAAAAGTCACTATTTTACCATATATGAGGATTTTAACTTCAAATCTTAGAGCGAGGTTTCGTATTATTTATATCCAAGAAAAGACATATGACAATGTTGTTTCCAATACAAATGATGAAAACCAATGTGTTTTCATTAGAATTAACTAAAATGTTCCTGATTTTCCGTTTATATTACCGATGGAAGATGTACACGTAAAACCGCTCTAATCCGGCTGAAACGTCGATATATGCAATAAAAACCGAACTTCTCCCCTTTTTAATATCCTATTCAGTATTTTAACGAGAAACAAATGGTTGATTGAAAATTAAGTATTTAAGTTTAATTTCTAATCAATTATATGTTTGCATCATTTTTATCGTATATATAATGAATTAATACCCATAAACTGAAAATTCACAAAAATGTGGAAAAACGGCAAAATATTGCCAAATTCGATGATATTTTTTTAAATCACATAAAGGAAAAGGGGATGGTAAACGTCAAAATATTGCTAAATTCGATGATTTTTCGTACGAAACAAAATGCAAGAAAATTTGCTTAAAATGCAATATTATGCGAAATTCTGAGATTTGAAGGCCAAATCACATATCGTGATATTACATGAAATAGTATCGAAATATTGGTAAAAATGAATATATTTACGTAATATCAAACTACATGAAAAACGTGAAAAAGTTACTATTTTACCATATTTGAGGATTTAAACTTCAAATCATAGAGCGAGGTTTCGTATTATTTAGATCCAAGAAAAGACATATGACAATGTTGTTTCCAATACAAATGATAAAAACCAATGTGTTTTCATTAGAATTAACTAAAATGTTCCTGATTTTCCGTTTCTATTACCAATGGAAGATGTACACGTAAAACTGCTCTAATCCGGCTGAAACGTCGATATATGCAATAAAAACAGAACTTCTCCCCTTTTCAATATCCTACTCAGTATTTTAACGAGAAACAAATAAATGATTGAAAATGAAGCATTTAAGGTTAATTTCTAATAAATGATGTGTTTGCATCATTTTTATCGTATATTTAATGAATTAATTCCCATAAACTGAAAATTAACAAAAACGTGGAAAAACGGCAAAATATTGCCTAATTCGATGATATTTTGTTTAAATCACATAAAGGAAAAGGGGATGATGAACGTGAAAATATTGCTAAATTCGATGATTTTTCGTACGAAACAAAATGCAAGAAAACTTGCTTAAAATGCAATATTATGCGAAATCTTGAGATTTGAGGGCCAAATCACATATCGTGATACGACATGAAATAGTATCGAAATATTGGTAAAAACGAATATATATACGTAAAATCACACTACATGAAAAACGTGAAAAAAGTCAATTTTTTTACCATATATGAGGATTTTAACTTCAAATCATAGAGCGAGGTTTCGTATTATTTATATCCAAGAAAGGACATATGACAATGTTGTCTCCAATACAAATGATAAAAATCAATGTGTTTTCATTAGAATTAACTAAAATGTTCCTGATTTTCCGTTTATATTACCGATGAAAGATGTACACGTAAAACTGCTCTAATCCGGCTGAAACGTGGATATATGCAATAAAAACCGAACTTCTCCCCTTTTCAATATCTTACTCAGTATTTTTACGAGCAACAAAAAGATGATTGAAAATGAAGTATTTAAGGTTATTATCTAATCAATTATGTGTTTGCATCATTTATATCGTATATTTAATGAATTATTAACAATAAACTAAAAATTCACAAAAACGTGGAAAAACGGCAAAATATTGCTTAATTCGATGATATTTTGTTTAAATCACATAAAGGAAAAGGAGATGATGAACGTAAAATATTGCTAAATTCGATGATTTTTCGTACGAAACAAAATGCAAGAAAACTTGCTTAAAATGCAATATTATGCGAAATTCTGAGATTTGAAGGCCAAATCAAATATTGTGATACCACATGAAATAGTATCGAAATATTGGTAAAAATGAATATATTTACGTAATATCAAACTACATGAAAAACCTGAAAAAAGTCACTATTTTACCATATTTGAGGATTTTAACTTCAAATCATAGAGCGAGGTTTCATATTATTTATATCCAAGAAAAGATATATGACAATGTTGTTTCCAATTCAAATGATGAAAACCAATGTGTTTTCATTAGAATTAACTAAAATGTTCCTGATTTTCCGTTAATATTACCGATGGAAGATGTACACGTAAACCCGCTCTAATCCGGCTGAAACGTCGATATATGCAATAAAAACCGAACTTCTCCCCTTTTCAATATCCTATTCAGTATTTTAACGGCAAACAAATGGTTGATTGAAAATGAAGTATTTAAGGTTAATTTCTAATCAATTATGTGTTTGCATCATTTTTATCGTATATATAATGAATTAATACCCATAAACTGAAAATTCACAAAAATGTGGAAAAACGGCAAAATATTGCCTAATTCGATGATATTTTGTTTAAATCACATAAAGGAAAAGGGGATGGTAAACGTCAAAATATTGCTAAATTCGATGATTTTTCGTACGAAACAAAATGCAAGAAAATTTGCTTAAAATGCAATATTATGCGAAATTCTGAGATTTGAAGGCTAAATCACATATCGTGATACTACATGAAATAGTATCGAAATATTGGTAAAAATGAATATATTTACGTAATATCAAACTAAATGAAAAACGTTAAAAAAGTCACTATTTAACCATATTTGAGGATTTTAACTTCAAATCATAGAGCGAGGTTTCGTATTATTTAGATCCAAGAAAAGACATATGACAATGTTGCTTCCAATACAAATGATAAAAACCAATGTGTTTTCATTAGAATTAATTAAAATGTTCCTGATTTTCCATTTATATTACCTATGGAAGATTTACACGAAAAACCGCTCTAATCCGGCTGAAACGTCGATATATGCAATATAAACTGATCTTCTGCCCTTTTCAATATCTTACTCAGTATTTTAACGAGAAACAAATAGTTGATTGAAAATGAAGTATTTAAGGTTATTATCTAATCAATTATGTGTTTGCATCAATTTTATCGTATATATAATGAATTAATACCAATAAACTGAAAATTCACAAAAACGTGGAAAAACGGGAAAATATAGCCTAATTCGATGATATTTTGTTTAATTCACATAAAGGAAAAGGGGATGATAAACGTCAAAATATTGCTAAATTCGATGATTTTTCGTACGAAACAAAATGCAAGAAAACTTGCTTAAAATGCAATATTATGCGAAATTCTGAGATTTGAAGGCCAAATCACATATCGTGATACTACATGAAATAGTATTAAAATATTGGTAAAAATGAATATATTTACGTAATATCAAACTACATGATTAACGTGAAAAAGTCACTATTTTACCATATTTGAGGATTTTAACTTCAAATCATTGAGCGAGGTTTCGTATTATTTAGATCCAAGAAAAGACATATGACAATGTTGTTTCCAATACAAATGATAAAAACCAATGTGTTTTCATTAGAATTAACTAAAATGTTCCTGATTTTCCGTTTATATAACCAATGGAAGATTTACACGTAAAACCGCTCTAATCCGGCTGAAACGTCGATATATGCAATAAAAACCGAACTTCTCCCCTTTTCAATATCTTACTCAGTATTTTAACGAGAAACAAATAGATGATGGAAAATGAAGTATTTAAGGTTAATTTCTAATCAATTATGTGTTTGCATCATTTTTATCATATATTTAATGAATTAATAACAATAAACTGAAAATTCACAAAAACGTGAAAAAACGGCAAAATGTTGCCTAATTCGATGATATTTTGTTTAAATCACATAAAGGAAAAGGGGATGATGAACGCGAAAATATTGCTAAATTCGATGATTTTTCGTACGAAACAAAATGCAAGAAAACTTGCTTAAAATGCAATATTATTCGAAATTCTGAGATTTGAGGGCCAAATCACATATCGTGATACCATATGAAATAGTATCGAAATATTGGTAAAAACGAATATATTTACGTAATATCAAACTACATGAAAAACGTGAAAAAAGTAACTATTTAACCATATTTGAGGATTTTAACTTCAAATCATAGAGCGAGGTTTCTTATTATTTAGATCCAACAAAAAACATATGATAATGTTGTTTCCAATACAAATGATAAAAAACAATGTGTTTTCATTAGAATTAACTAAAATTTTCTTAATTTTCCGTTTATATTACCGATGGAAGATGTACACGTAAAACCGCTCTAATCCGGCTGAAACGTCGATATATGCAATAAAAACCGAACTTCTCCCCTTTTCAATATCTTACTCAGTATTTTAACGAGAAACAAATAGATGATGGAAAATTAAGTATTTAAGGTTATTATCTATTCAATTATGTGTTTGCATCATTTATATCGTATATTTAATGAATTATTAACAATAAACTGAAAATTCACAAAAATGTGGAAAAACGGCAAAATATTGCTAAATTCGATGATATTTTTTTAAATCACATAAAGGAAAAGGGGATGGTAAACGTCAAAATATTGCTAAATTCGATGATTTTTCGTACGAAACAAAATGCAAGAAAATTTGCTTAAAATACAATATTATGCGAAATTCTGAGATTTGAAGGCCAAATCACATATCGTGATATTACATGAAATAGTATCGAAATATTGGTAAAAATGAATATATTTACGTAATATCAAACTACATGAAAAACGTGAAAAAGTTACTATTTTACCATATTTGAGGATTTAAACTTCAAATCATAGAGCGAGGTTTCGTATTATTTAGATCGAAGAAAAGACATATGACAATGTTGTTTCCAATACAAATGATAAAAACCAATGTGTTTTCATTAGAATTAACTAAAATGTTCCTGATTTTCCGTTTCTTTTACCAATGGAAGATGTACACGAAAAACTGCTCTAATCCGGCTGAAACGTCGATATATGCAATAAAAACAGAACTTCTCCCCTTTTCAATATCCTACTCAGTATTTTAACGAGAAACAAATAAATGATTGAAAATGAAGCATTTAAGGTTAATTTCTAATCAATGATGTGTTTGCATCATTTTTATCGTATATTTAATTAATTAATACCCATAAACTGAAAATTAACAAAAACGTGGAAAAACGGCAAAATATTGCCTAATTCGATGATATTTTGTTTAAATCACATAAAGGAAAAGGGGATGATGAACGTGAAAATATTGCTAAATTCGATGATTTTTCGTACGAAACAAAATGCAAGAAAACTTGCTTAAAATGCAATATTATGCGAAATTTTGAGATTTGAGGGCCAAATCACATATCGTGATACGACATGAAATAGTATCGAAATATTGGTAAAAACGAATATATATACGTAAAATCACACTACATGAAAAACGTGAAAAAAGTCAATTTTTTTACCATATATGAGGATTTTAACTTCAAATCATAGAGCGAGGTTTCGTATTATTTATATCCAAGAAAGGACATATGACAATGTTGTCTCCAATACAAATGATAAAAATCAATGTGTTTTCATTAGAATTAACTAAAATGTTCCTGATTTTCCGTTTATATTACCGATGAAAGATGTACACGTAAAACTGCTCTAATCCGGCTGAAACGTGGATATATGCAATAAAAACCGAACTTCTCCCCTTTTCAATATCTTACTCAGTATTTTTACGAGAAACAAATAGATGATTGAAAATGAAGTATTTAAGGTTATTATCTAATCAATTATGAGTTTGCATCATTTATATCGTATATTTAATGAATTATTAACAATAAAATAAAAATTCACAAAAACGTGGAAAAACGGCAAAATATTGCTTAATTCGATGATATTTTGTTTAAATCACATAAAGGAAAAGGAGATGATGAACGTAAAATATTGCTAAATTCGATGATTTTTCGTACGAAACAAAACGCAAGAAAACTTGCTTAAAATGCAATATTATGCGAAATTCTGAGATTTGAAGGCCAAATCACATATTGTGATACCACATGAAATAGTATCGAAATATTGGTAAAAATGAATATATTTACGTAATATCAAACTACATGAAAAAACTGAAAAAGTCACTATTTTACCATATTTGAGGATTTTAACTTCAAATCATAGAGCGAGGTTTCATATTATTTATATCCAAGAAAAGACATATGACAATGTTGTTTCCAATTCAAATGATGAAAACCAATGTGTTTTCATTAGAATTAACTAAAATGTTCCTGATTTTCCGTTTATATTACCGATGGAAGATGTACGCGTAAAACCGCTCTAATCCGGCTGAAACGTCGATATATGCAAAAAAACCGAACTTCTCCCCTTTTTAATATCCTATTCAGTATTTTACCGACAAACAAATGGTTGATTGAAAATGAAGTATTTAAGGTTAATTTCTAATCAATTATGTGTTTGCATCATTTTTATCGTATATATAATGAATTAATACCCATACACTGAAAATTCACAAAAACGTGAAAAAACGGCAAAATATTGCCTAATTCGATTATATTTTGTTTAAATCACATAGAGGAAAAGGGGATGATAAACGTCAAAATATTGCTAAATTTGATGATTTTTCGTACGAAACAAAATGCAAGAAAACTTGCTTAAAATGCAATATTATGCGACATTCTGAGATTTGAAGGCCAAATCACATATCGTGATACTACATAAAATAGTATCGAATTATTGGTAAAAATGAATATATTTACGTAATATCAAACTACATGATTAACGTGAAAAAGTCACTATTTTACCATATTTGAGGATTTTAACTTCAAATCATAGAGCGAGGTTTCGCATTATTTATATCCAAGAAAAGACATATGACAATGTTGTTTCCAATACAAATGATAAAAAACAATGTGTTTTCCTTAGAATTAACTAAAATATTCTTGATTTTCCGTTTATATTACCGATGGAAGATGTACACGAAAAACCGCTCTAATCCGGTTGAAACGTCGATATATGCAATAAAAACCGAACTTCTCCCCTTTTCATTATCTTACTCAGTATTTTAACGAGAAACAAATAGATGATGGAAAATGAAGTATTTAAGGTTATTATCTAATCAAATTTGTGTTTGCATCATTTTTATCGTATATATAATGAATTAATACCCATAGACTGAAAATTCACAAAAACGTGGAAAAACGGCAAAATATTGCCTAATTTGATGATATTTTGTTTAAATCACATAAAGGAAAAGGAGATGATAAACGTCAAAATATTGCTAAATTCGATAATTTTTCACACGAAACAAAATGCAAGAAAACTTGTTTAAATGCAATATTATGCGAAATTCTGAGATTTGAAGGCCAAATCACATATTGTGATACCACATGAAATAATATCGAAATATTGGTAAAATGAATATATTTACGTAGTAAAACGAAAAACGTGAAAAAGTCACTATTTTACCATATATGAGGATTTTAACTTCAAATCTTAGAGCGAGGTTTCGTATTATTTATATCCAAGAAAAGACATATGACAATGTTGTTTCCAATACAAATGATGAAAACCAATGTGTTTTCATTAGAATTAACTAAAATGTTCCTGATTTTCCGTTTATATTACCGATGGAAGATGTACACGAAAAACTGCTCTAATCCGGCTGAAACGTCGATATATGCAATAAAAACAGAACTTCTCCCCTTTTTAATATCCTACTCAGTATTTTAACGAGAAACAAATGGTTGATTGAAAATTAAGTATTTAAGTTTAATTTCTAATCAATTATATGTTTGCATCATTTTTATCGTATATATAATGAATTAATACCCATAAACTGAAAATTCACAAAAATGTGGAAAAACGGCAAAATATTGCCAAATTCGATGATATTTTTTTAAATCACATAAAGGAAAAGGGGATGGTAAACGTCAAAATATTGCTAAATTCGATGATTTTTCGTACGAAACAAAATGCAAGAAAATTTGCTTAAAATGCAATATTATGCGAAATTCTGAGATTTGAAGGCCAAATCACATATCGTGATATTACATGAAATAGTATCGAAATATTGGTAAAAATGAATATATTTACGTAATATCAAACTACATGAAAAACGTGAAAAAGTTACTATTTTACCATATTTGAGGATTTAAACTTCAAATCATAGAGCGAGGTTTCGTATTATTTAGATCCAAGAAAAGACATATGACAATGTTGTTTCCAATACAAATGATAAAAACCAATGTGTTTTCATTAGAATTAACTAAAATGTTCCTGATTTTCCGTTTCTATTACCAATGGAAGATGTACACGTAAAACTGCTCTAATCCGGCTGAAACGTCGATATATGCAATAAAAACAGAACTTCTCCCCTTTTCAATATCCTACTCAGTATTTTAACGAGAAACAAATAAATGATTGAAAATGAAGCATTTAAGGTTAATTTCTAATAAATGATGTGTTTGCATCATTTTTATCGTATATTTAATGAATTAATTCCCATAAACTGAAAATTAACAAAAACGTGGAAAAACGGCAAAATATTGCCTAATTCGATGATATTTTGTTTAAATCACATAAAGGAAAAGGGGATGATGAACGTGAAAATATTGCTAAATTCGATGATTTTTCGTACGAAACAAAATGCAAGAAAACTTGCTTAAAATGCAATATTATGCGAAATCTTGAGATTTGAGGGCCAAATCACATATCGTGATACGACATGAAATAGTATCGAAATATTGGTAAAAACGAATATATATACGTAAAATCACACTACATGAAAAACGTGAAAAAAGTCAATTTTTTTACCATATATGAGGATTTTAACTTCAAATCATAGAGCGAGGTTTCGTATTATTTATATCCAAGAAAGGACATATGACAATGTTGTCTCCAATACAAATGATAAAAATCAATGTGTTTTCATTAGAATTAACTAAAATGTTCCTGATTTTCCGTTTATATTACCGATGAAAGATGTACACGTAAAACTGCTCTAATCCGGCTGAAACGTGGATATATGCAATAAAAACCGAACTTCTCCCCTTTTCAATATCTTACTCAGTATTTTTACGAGCAACAAAAAGATGATTGAAAATGAAGTATTTAAGGTTATTATCTAATCAATTATGTGTTTGCATCATTTATATCGTATATTTAATGAATTATTAACAATAAACTAAAAATTCACAAAAACGTGGAAAAACGGCAAAATATTGCTTAATTCGATGATATTTTGTTTAAATCACATAAAGGAAAAGGAGATGATGAACGTAAAATATTGCTAAATTCGATGATTTTTCGTACGAAACAAAATGCAAGAAAACTTGCTTAAAATGCAATATTATGCGAAATTCTGAGATTTGAAGGCCAAATCAAATATTGTGATACCACATGAAATAGTATCGAAATATTGGTAAAAATGAATATATTTACGTAATATCAAACTACATGAAAAACCTGAAAAAAGTCACTATTTTACCATATTTGAGGATTTTAACTTCAAATCATAGAGCGAGGTTTCATATTATTTATATCCAAGAAAAGACATATGACAATGTTGTTTCCAATTCAAATGATGAAAACCAATGTGTTTTCATTAGAATTAACTAAAATGTTCCTGATTTTCCGTTAATATTACCGATGGAAGATGTACACGTAAACCCGCTCTAATCCGGCTGAAACGTCGATATATGCAATAAAAACCGAACTTCTCCCCTTTTCAATATCCTATTCAGTATTTTAACGACAAAC
The DNA here is from genome assembly GCF_040958095.1 of Procambarus clarkii. Taxonomy (NCBI): domain Eukaryota; kingdom Metazoa; phylum Arthropoda; class Malacostraca; order Decapoda; family Cambaridae; genus Procambarus; species Procambarus clarkii. Next base: position 24,498,628 of record NC_091166.1, on the reverse strand, counting down.
AAATGGTTGATTGAAAATGAAGTATTTAAGGTTAATTTCTAATCAATTATGTGTTTGCATCATTTTTATCGTATATATAATGAATTAATACCCATAAACTGAAAATTCACAAAAATGTGGAAAAACGGCAAAATATTGCCTAATTCGATGATATTTTGTTTAAATCACATAAAGGAAAAGGGGATGGTAAACGTCAAAATATTGCTAAATTCGATGATTTTTCGTACGAAACAAAATGCAAGAAAATTTGCTTAAAATGCAATATTATGCGAAATTCTGAGATTTGAAGGCTAAATCACATATCGTGATACTACATGAAATAGTATCGAAATATTGGTAAAAATGAATATATTTACGTAATATCAAACTAAATGAAAAACGTTAAAAAAGTCACTATTTAACCATATTTGAGGATTTTAACTTCAAATCATAGAGCGAGGTTTCGTATTATTTAGATCCAAGAAAAGACATATGACAATGTTGCTTCCAATACAAATGATAAAAACCAATGTGTTTTCATTAGAATTAATTAAAATGTTCCTGATTTTCCATTTATATTACCTATGGAAGATTTACACGAAAAACCGCTCTAATCCGGCTGAAACGTCGATATATGCAATATAAACTGATCTTCTGCCCTTTTCAATATCTTACTCAGTATTTTAACGAGAAACAAATAGTTGATTGAAAATGAAGTATTTAAGGTTATTATCTAATCAATTATGTGTTTGCATCAATTTTATCGTATATATAATGAATTAATACCAATAAACTGAAAATTCACAAAAACGTGGAAAAACGGGAAAATATAGCCTAATTCGATGATATTTTGTTTAATTCACATAAAGGAAAGGGGATGATAAACGTCAAAATATTGCTAAATTCGATGATTTTTCGTACGAAACAAAATGCAAGAAAACTTGCTTAAAATGCAATATTATGCGAAATTCTGAGATTTGAAGGCCAAATCACATATCGTGATACTACATGAAATAGTATTAAAATATTGGTAAAAATGAATATATTTACGTAATATCAAACTACATGATTAACGTGAAAAAGTCACTATTTTACCATATTTGAGGATTTTAACTTCAAATCATTGAGCGAGGTTTCGTATTATTTAGATCCAAGAAAAGACATATGACAATGTTGTTTCCAATACAAATGATAAAAACCAATGTGTTTTCATTAGAATTAACTAAAATGTTCCTGATTTTCCGTTTATATAACCAATGGAAGATTTACACGTAAAACCGCTCTAATCCGGCTGAAACGTCGATATATGCAATAAAAACCGAACTTCTCCCCTTTTCAATATCTTACTCAGTATTTTAACGAGAAACAAATAGATGATGGAAAATGAAGTATTTAAGGTTAATTTCTAATCAATTATGTGTTTGCATCATTTTTATCATATATTTAATGAATTAATAACAATAAACTGAAAATTCACAAAAACGTGGAAAAACGGCAAAATGTTGCCTAATTCGATGATATTTTGTTTAAATCACATAAAGGAAAAGGGGATGATGAACGCGAAAATATTGCTAAATTCGATGATTTTTCGTACGAAACAAAATGCAAGAAAACTTGCTTAAAATGCAATATTATTCGAAATTCTGAGATTTGAGGGCCAAATCACATATCGTGATACCATATGAAATAGTATCGAAATATTGGTAAAAACGAATATATTTACGTAATATCAAACTACATGAAAAACGTGAAAAAAGTAACTATTTAACCATATTTGAGGATTTTAACTTCAAATCATAGAGCGAGGTTTCTTATTATTTAGATCCAACAAAAAACATATGATAATGTTGTTTCCAATACAAATGATAAAAAACAATGTGTTTTCATTAGAATTAACTAAAATTTTCTTAATTTTCCGTTTATATTACCGATGGAAGATGTACACGTAAAACCGCTCTAATCCGGCTGAAACGTCGATATATGCAATAAAAACCGAACTTCTCCCCTTTTCAATATCCTATTCAGTATTTTAACGACAAACAAATGGTTGATTGAAAATGAAGTATTTAAGGTTAATTTCTAATCAATTATGTGTTTGCATCATTTTTATCGTATATATAATGAATTAATACCCATAAACTGAAAATTCACAAAAATGTGGAAAAACGGCAAAATATTGCCTAATTCGATGATATTTTGTTTAAATCACATAAAGGAAAAGGGGATGGTAAACGTCAAAATATTGCTAAATTCGATGATTTTTCGTACGAAACAAAATGCAAGAAAATTTGCTTAAAATGCAATATTATGCGAAATTCTGAGATTTGAAGGCTAAATCACATATCGTGATACTACATGAAATAGTATCGAAATATTGGTAAAAATGAATATATTTACGTAATATCAAACTACATGAAAAACGTGAAAATAGTCACTATTTTACTATATTTGAGGATTTAAACTTCAAATCATAGAGCGAGGTTTCGTATTATTTAGATCCAAGAAAAAACATATGACAATGTTGTTTCCAATACAAATGGTAAAAATCAATGTGTTTTCATTAGAATTAACTAAAATGTTCCTGATTTTCCGTTTATATTACCGATGGAAGATGTACACGTAAAACCGCTCTAATCCAGCTGAAACGTCGATATATGCAATAAAAACCGAACTTCTCCCCTTTTCAATATCCTATTCAGTATTTTAACGAGAAACAAATGGAAGATTGAAAATGAAGTATTTAAGGTTAATTTCTAATCAATTATGTGTTTGCATCATTTTTATCGTATATATAATGAATTAATAACAATAAACTGAAAATTCACAAAAACGTGGAAAACGGCAAAATATTGCTTAATACGATGATATTTTGTTTAAATCACATAAAGGAAAAGGGGATGATAAACGTCAAAATATTGCTAAATTTGATGATTTTTCGTACGAAACAAAATGCAAGAAAACTTGCTTAAATACTTAATTTTCAATCATTTATTTGTTTCTCGTTAAAATACTGAGTAGGATATTAAAAAGGGGACAAGTTCTGTTTTTATTGCATATATCGACGTTTCAGCCGGATTAGAGCAGTTTTACGTGTGCATCTTCCATCGGTAATATAAACGGAAAATCAGGAACATTTTAGTTAATTCTAATGAAAACACATTGATTTTCATCATTTGCATTGGAAACAACATTGTCATATGTCCTTTCTTGGATATAAATAATGCGAAACCTCGCTCTATGATTTGAAGTTAAAATCCTCATATATGGTAAAATAGTGACTTTTTTCACGTTTTTCATGTAGTGTGATTTTACGTAAATATATTCGTTTTTACCAATATTTCGATACTATTTCATGTAGTATCACGATATGTGATTTGGCCCTCAAATCTCAATATTTCGCATAATATTGCATTTTAAGCAAGTTTTCTTGCATTTTGTTTCGTACGAAAAATCATCGAATTTAGCAATATTTTCACATTCATCATCCCCTTTTCCTTTATGTGATTTAAATAAAAATATCATCGAATTAGGCAATATTTTGCCGTTTTTCCACGTTTTTGTGAATTTTCAGTTTATGGGTATTAATTCATTAAATATACGATAAAAAAGATGCAAATACATAATTGATTAGAAATTAACCTTAAATACTTAATTTTCAATCATTTATTTGTTTCTCGTTAAAATACTGAGTAGGATATTGAAAAGGGGACAAGTTCTGTTTTCATTGCATATATCGACGTTTCAGCCGGATTAGAGCAGTTTTACGTGTACATCTTCCATCGGTAATATAAACGGAAAATCAGGAACATTTTAGTTAATTCTAATGAAAACACATTGGTTTTTATCATTTGTATTGGAAACAACATTGTCATATGTCTTTTCTTGGATCTAAATACTACGAAACCTCGCTCTATGATTTGAAGTTAAAATCCTCAAATATGGTAAAATAGTGACTTTTTTCACGTTTTTCATGTAGTTTGATATTACGTAAATATATTCATTTTTACCAATATTTCGATACTATTTCATGTGGTATCACAATATGTGATTTGGCCTTCAAATCTTAGAAGTTCGCATAATATTTCATTTTAAGCAAGTTTTCTTGCATTTTGTTTCGTACGAAAAATAATCGAATTTAACAATATTTTGACGTTTATCATCCCCTTTTCCTCTATGTCATTTAAACAAAATATCATCGAATTAGGCCATATTTTTCCGTTTTTCCACGTTTTTGTGAATTTTCAGTTTATTGTATTAATTTAAAATATATATACGATAAAAATGATGCAAACACATAATTGATTAGAAATTAACCTTAAATACTTCATTTTCAATCAACCATTTGTTTCTCGTTAAAATACTGAATAGGATATTGAAAAGGGGAGAAGTTCGGTTTTTATTGCATATATCGACGTTTCAGCCGGATTAGAGCGGTTTTACGTTTACGTCTTCCATCGGTAATATAAACGGAAAATCAGGAACATTTGAGTTAATTCTAATGAAAACACATTGATTTTTATCATTTGTATTGGAAACAACATTGTCATATGTTTTTTCTTGGATCTAAATAATACGAAACATCGCTCAATGATTTGCAGTTTAAATGCTCAAATATGGTAAAATAGTGACTTTTTCACGATTTTCATGTAGTTTGATATTACGTAAATATATTCATTTTTACCAGTATTTCGATACTATTTCATGTAGTATCACGATATGTGATTTGGCCTTCAAATCTCAGAATTTCGCATAATATTGCATTTTAAGCAAGTTTTCTTGCATTTTGTTTCGTACGAAAAATCATCGAATTTAGCAATATTTTGACGTATACCATTCCCTTTTCCTTTATGGGATTTAAACAAAATATCATCGAATTAAGCTATATTTTGCCGTTTTTCCACGTTTTTGTGAATTTTCAGTTTATTGTTAATAATTCATTAAACATACGATATAAATGATGCAAACACATAATTGATTAGATAATAACCTTAAATACTTAATTTTCAATCATCTATTTGTTTCTCGTTAAAATACTAAGTAAAATATTGAAAAGGGGAGAAGTTCTGTTTTTATTGCATATATCGACGTTTCAGCCGGATTAGAGCGTTTTTCGTTTACACCTTCCATCGGTAATATAAACGGAAAATCAGGAACATTTTAGTTAATTCTAATGAAAACACATTGGTTTTTATCATTTGTATTGGAAACAACATTGTCATATGTCTTTTCTTGGATATAAATAATGCGAAACCTCGCTCTATGATTTGAAGTTAAAATCCTCATATATGGTAAAATAGTGACTTTTTTCACGTTTTTCATGTAGTGTGATTTTACGTAAATATATTCGTTTTTACACAATATTTCGATACTATTTCATGTAGTATCACGATATGTGATTTGGCCCTCAAATCTCAAAATTTCGCATAATATTGCATTTTAAGCAAGTTTTCTTGCATTTTGTTTCGTACGAAAAATCATCAAATTTAGCAATATTTTCACATTCATCATCCTCTTTTCCTTTATGTGAGTTAAACAAAATATCATCGAATTAGGCAATATTTTGCCGTTTTTCCACGTTTTTGGGAATTTTTAGTTTATTGTTAAAAATTCATTAAATATACGATATAAATGATGCAAACACATAATTGATTAGATTATTTTCTCCTTAAATACTTAATTTTCACTCATCTATTTGTTTCTCGTTAAAATATTGAGTAAGATATTTAAAAGGGGGAGAAGTTCGGTTTTTATTGCATATATCGACGTTTCAGCCGGATTAGAGCGTTTTTCGTGTACACCTTCCATCGGTAATATAAACAGAAAATCAAGAACATTTTAGTTAATTCTAATGAAAACACATTGATTTTTATCATTTGTATTGGAGACAACATTGTCATATGTCCTTTCTTGGATATAAATAATGCGAAACCTCGCTCTATGATTTGAAGTTAAAATCCTCATATATGGTAAAATAGTGACTTTTTTCACGTTTTTCATGTAGTGTGATTTTACGTAAATATATTCGTTTTTACCAATATTTCGATACTATTTCATGTAGTATCACGATATGTGATTTGGCCCTCAAATCTCAATATTTCGCATAATATTGCATTTTAAGCAAGTTTTCTTGCATTTTGTTTCGTACGAAAAATCATCGAATTTAGCAATATTTTCACATTCATCATCCCCTTTTCCTTTATGTGATTTAAATAAAAATATCATCGAATTAGGCAATATTTTGCCGTTTTTCCACGTTTTTGTGAATTTTCAGTTTATGGGTATTAATTCATTAAATATACGATAAAAAAGATGCAAATACATAATTGATTAGAAATTAACCTTAAATACTTAATTTTCAATCATTTATTTGTTTCTCGTTAAAATACTGAGTAGGATATTGAAAAGGGGACAAGTTCTGTTTTCATTGCATATATCGACGTTTCAGCCGGATTAGAGCAGTTTTACGTGTACATCTTCCATCGGTAATATAAACGGAAAATCAGGAACATTTTAGTTAATTCTAATGAAAACACATTGGTTTTTATCATTTGTATTGGAAACAACATTGTCATATGTCTTTTCTTGGATCTAAATACTACGAAACCTCGCTCTATGATTTGAAGTTAAAATCCTCAAATATGGTAAAATAGTGACTTTTTTCACGTTTTTCATGTAGTTTGATATTACGTAAATATATTCATTTTTACCAATATTTCGATACTATTTCATGTGGTATCACAATATGTGATTTGGCCTTCAAATCTTAGAAGTTCGCATAATATTTCATTTTAAGCAAGTTTTCTTGCATTTTGTTTCGTACGAAAAATAATCGAATTTAACAATATTTTGACGTTTATCATCCCCTTTTCCTCTATGTCATTTAAACAAAATATCATCGAATTAGGCCATATTTTTCCGTTTTTCCACGTTTTTGTGAATTTTCAGTTTATTGTATTAATTTATTATATATATACGATAAAAATGATGCAAACACATAATTGATTAGAAATTAACCTTAAATACTTCATTTTCAATCAACCATTTGTTTCTCGTTAAAATACTGAATAGGATATTGAAAAGGGGAGAAGTTCGGTTTTTATTGCATATATCGACGTTTCAGCCGGATTAGAGCGGTTTTACGTTTACGTCTTCCATCGGTAATATAAACGGAAAATCAGGAACATTTGAGTTAATTCTAATGAAAACACATTGATTTTTATCATTTGTATTGGAAACAACATTGTCATATGTTTTTTCTTGGATCTAAATAATACGAAACATCGCTCAATGATTTGCAGTTTAAATGCTCAAATATGGTAAAATAGTGACTTTTTCACGATTTTCATGTAGTTTGATATTACGTAAATATATTCATTTTTACCAGTATTTCGATACTATTTCATGTAGTATCACGATATGTGATTTGGCCTTCAAATCTCAGAATTTCGCATAATATTGCATTTTAAGCAAGTTTTCTTGCATTTTGTTTCGTACGAAAAATCATCGAATTTAGCAATATTTTGACGTATACCATTCCCTTTTCCTTTATGGGATTTAAACAAAATATCATAGAATTAAGCTATATTTTGCCGTTTTTCCACGTTTTTGTGAATTTTCAGTTTATTGTTAATAATTCATTAAACATACGATATAAATGATGCAAACACATAATTGATTAGATAATAACCTTAAATACTTAATTTTCAATCATCTATTTGTTTCTCGTTAAAATACTAAGTAAAATATTGAAAAGGGGAGAAGTTCTGTTTTTATTGCATATATCGACGTTTCAGCCGGATTAGAGCGTTTTTCGTTTACACCTTCCATCGGTAATATAAACGGAAAATCAGGAACATTTTAGTTAATTCTAATGAAAACACATTGGTTTTTATCATTTGTATTGGAAACAACATTGTCATATGTCTTTTCTTGGATATAAATAATGCGAAACCTCGCTCTATGATTTGAAGTTAAAATCCTCATATATGGTAAAATAGTGACTTTTTTCACGTTTTTCATGTAGTGTGATTTTACGTAAATATATTCGTTTTTACACAATATTTCGATACTATTTCATGTAGTATCACGATATGTGATTTGGCCCTCAAATCTCAAAATTTCGCATAATATTGCATTTTAAGCAAGTTTTCTTGCATTTTGTTTCGTACGAAAAATCATCAAATTTAGCAATATTTTCACATTCATCATCCTCTTTTCCTTTATGTGAGTTAAACAAAATATCATCGAATTAGGCAATATTTTGCCGTTTTTCCACGTTTTTGGGAATTTTTAGTTTATTGTTAAAAATTCATTAAATATACGATATAAATGATGCAAACACATAATTGATTAGATTATTTTCTCCTTAAATACTTAATTTTCACTCATCTATTTGTTTCTCGTTAAAATATTGAGTAAGATATTTAAAAGGGGGAGAAGTTCGGTTTTTATTGCATATATCGACGTTTCAGCCGGATTCGAGCGTTTTTCGTGTACACCTTCCATCGGTAATATAAACAGAAAATCAAGAACATTTTAGTTAATTCTAATGAAAACACATTGATTTTTATCATTTGTATTGGAGACAACATTGTCATATGTCCTTTCTTGGATATAAATAATGCGAAACCTCGCTCTATGATTTGAAGTTAAAATCCTCATATATGGTAAAATAGTGACTTTTTTCACGTTTTTCATGTAGTGTGATTTTACGTAAATATATTCGTTTTTACCAATATTTCGATACTATTTCATGTAGTATCACGATATGTGATTTGGCCCTCAAATCTCAATATTTCGCATAATATTGCATTTTAAGCAAGTTTTCTTGCATTTTGTTTCGTACGAAAAATCATCGAATTTAGCAATATTTTCACATTCATCATCCCCTTTTCCTTTATGTGATTTAAATAAAAATATCATCGAATTAGGCAATATGTTGCCGTTTTTCCACGTTTTTGTGAATTTTCAGTTTATGGGTATTAATTCATTAAATATACGATAAAAAAGATGCAAACACATAATTGATTAGAAATTAACCTTAAATACTTAATTTTCAATCATTTATTTGTTTCTCGTTAAAATACTGAGTAGGATATTGAAAAGGGGACAAGTTCTGTTTTCATTGCATATATCGACGTTTCAGCCGGATTAGAGCAGTTTTACGTGTACATCTTCCATCGGTAATATAAACGGAAAATCAGGAACATTTTAGTTAATTCTAATGAAAACACATTGGTTTTTATCATTTGTATTGAAAACCACAGTGTCATATGTCTTTTCTTGGATCTAAATACTACGAAACCTCGCTCTATGATTTGAAGTTGAAATCCTCAAATATGGTAAAATAGTGATTTTTTCACGTTTTTCATGTAGTTTGATATTACGTAAATATATTCATTTTTTACCAATATTTCGATACTATTTCATGTGGTATCACAATATGTGATTTGGCTTTCAAATCTTAGAATTTCGCATAATATTGCATTTTAAGCAAGTTTTCTTGCATTTTGTTTCGTACGAAAAATCATCGAATTTAGCAATATTTTGACGTTCATCATCTTTTCCTCTATGCGATTTAAACAAAATATCATCGAATTAGGCCATATTTTGCCATTTTTCTACGTTTTTGTGAATTTTCAGTCTATGGGTATTAAGTCATTATATATACGATAAAAATGATGCAAACACAAAATTGATTAGATAATAACCTTAAATAATTCATTTTCAATCATCTATTTGTTTCTCATTAAAATACTGAGTAAGATATTGAAAAGGGGAGAAGTTCGGTTTTTATTGCATATATCGACGTTTCAGCCGCATTAGAGCAGTTTGACGTGTACATCTTCCATCGGTAATAAAAACGGAAAATCAGGAACATTTTAGTTAATTCAAATAAAAACACATTGATTTTTATCATTTGTATTAGAAACAACATTGTCATATGTTTTTTCTTGGATCTAAATAATACGAAACCTCGCTCTATGATTTGAAGTTTAAATGCTCAAATATGGTAAAATAGTTACTTTTTTCACGTTTTTCATGTAGTTTGATATTACGTAAATATATTCATTTTTACCAATATTTCGATACTATTTCATGTAGTATCACGATATGTGATTTGGCCTTCAATTCTCAGAATTTCGCATAATATTGCATTTTAAAAAAGTTTTCTTGCATTTTGTTTCGTACGAAAAATCATCGAATTTAGCAGTATTTTACGTTCATCATCTCCTTTTCCTTTATGTGATTTAAACAAATATCATCGAATTAAGCAATATTTTGCCGTTTTTCCACGTTCTTGTGAATTTTTAGTTTATTGTTAATAATTCATTAAATATACGATATAAATGATGCAAACACATAATTGATTAGTTAATAACCTTAAATACTTCATTTTCAATCATCTATTTGTTTCTCGTAAAAATACTGAGTAAGATATTGAAAAGGGGAGAAGTTCGGTGTTTATTCCATATATCGCGTTTCAGCCGGATTAGAGCAGTTTTACGTGTACATCTTTCATCGGTAATATAAACGGAAAATCAGGAACATTTTAGTTAATTCTAATGAAAACACATTGATTTTTATCATTTGTATTGAAAACAACATTGTCATATGTCTTTTCTTGGATCAAAATAATACGAAACCTCGCTCAATGATTTGAAGTTAAAATCCTCAAATATGGTAAAATAGTGACTTTTTCCCGTTTTTCATGTAGTTTGATATTACGTAAATATATTCATTTTTAACAATATTTCGATACTATTTCATGTCGTATTACGATATGTGATTTGGCCTTCAAATCTCAGAATTTCGCATAATATTGCCTTTTAAGCACGTTTTCTTGCATTTTGTTTCGTACGAAAAATCATCGAATTTAGCAATATTTTGACGTTTATCATCCCCTTTTCCTTTATGTGATTTAAACAAAATATCATCGAATTAGGCAATATTTTGCCGTTTTTCCACGTTTTTGTGAATTTTCAGTTTATTGGTATTAATTCATTATATACACGATAAAAATGATGCAAACACATAATTGATTAGATAATATCCTTAAATGCTTCATTTTCAATCAACTATATGTTTCTCGTTAAAATACTGAGTAAGATATTAAAAAAGGGAGAGGTTCTGTTTTTATTGCATATATCGACGTTTCAGCCGGAATAGAGCTGTTTTCGTGTACATCTTCCATCGGTAACATAAACGGAAAATCAGGAACATTTTAGTTAATTCTAATGAAAACACATTGATTTTTATCATTTGTATTGGAAACAACATTCTCATATGTCTTTTCTTTGATCTAAATAATACGAAACCTCGCTCTATGATTTGAAGTTAAAATCCTCAAATATGGTTAAATAGTGACTTTTTTCACGTTTTTCATGTAGTTTGTTATTACGTAAATATATTCATTTTTACCAATATGTTGATACTATTTCATGTAGTATCACGATATGTGATTTGGCCTTCATATCTCAGAATTTCGCATAATATTGCATTTTAAGCAAGTTTTCTTGCATTTTGTTTCGTACGAAAAATCGTCGAATTTAGCAATATTTTGACGTTTATCATCCCCTTTTCCTTTATGTGATTTTTACTTTATACTTTATTGTATTAATTCTTTACTTTAAAATAAAAATAAAATAATAATAAAATAATAAAAATAAATAATAAAATAATAATAAAATAATAATAAATAAAATACTTTATTGTATTAATTCATTATATATACGATAAAAATGATGCAAACACATAATTGATTAGAAATTAACCTTAAATACTTCATTTTCAATCAACCATTTGTTTCTCTTTAAAATACTGAATAGGATATTGAAAAGGGGAGAAGTTCGGTTTTTATTGCATATATAGACGTTTCAGCCGGATTAGAGCGGTTTTACGTGTACATCTTCCATCGGTAATATAAACGGAAAATCAGGAACATTTTAGTTAATTCTAATGAAAACACATTGATTTTTATCATTTGTATTGGAAACAACATTGTCATATGTTTTTTCTTGGATCTAAATAATACGAAACCTCGCTCTATGATTTGAAGTTTAAATGCTCATATATGGGGATGAATAAAATGCTCATATATGGGCCAATTATGTTACGACCCTCTCGGGACGCAACGGGGTTCTCACTCTGATGTTGTTAGAGTCAGATATATATATCCGTTCCCAAGCCAGTAGTGGCTATCAAGGGATGAGATCCGTGACGCAAGTAACTTAAAGGGAGTAGGGAAAGAAAGCTAAGAACTTAATATTATAATTTTCACCATCACCGATTAAATATATAAAATAAAAGAGTGCACAAGGGGGAGGGATATTGACAAGGGGATTCTTCACAATGTAGTCTTCTGCTGAAGACTCTGGATCCATAAGCTAGGCGCTGAGTCCTTGGTGCTTTCTTCGTGGCCACACAACGAATTCTTCAAAGAAGCTGAGCCTACCCTGGCCACAGGTCAGCCAAAATACATGTCCACTGGGGCCACCGCCGTGGAGGCCGTCAACCACACGTCCAGCTGGTCCGCTGGCAGGTTCTGAGCCAACAAGGCTGGTACGGCCACTCCACGAACGATAAAGGGGGAACGCCCTAGACAGGAGCCTCGTGTGACACCACAAATCACTCTCCTGTCTTCAGTACCCCAGTGGATGATCGTCTCCAACAGTCGGTCCCGGGTAAATCCTTTTACTGCCACTCCACTGGCAGGCTAACACACCACAGTGTTCTTCCGGGGGGACGACTTCACAACAGCTGCAGCAAGGTTCAAGGTATGGAGACTGGCTGCCTCGGGTAGACTGACTCCACTTCCATCACAGCAGTCCAAGGTCGGCTCTGTAAGCAGATACGTCATCAATAACCGGGACACCAAAACGAATAGTGACGAATAGTCACAAATGTCCCTTTAAAGTCGAATAGTGACTTTTTTCACGTTTTTCATGTAGTTTGATATTATGTAAATATATTCATTTTTACCAATATTTTGATACTATTTCATGTAGTATCACGATATGTGATTTGGCCTTCAATTCTCAGAATTTCGCATAATATTGCATTTTAAGCAAGTTTTCTTGCATTTTGTTTCGTACGAAAAATCATGGAATTTAGCAATATTTTAACGTTTACCATCCCCTTTTCCTTTATGTGATTTAAACAAAATATCATCGAATTAGGCAATATTTTGCCGTTTTTCACGTTTTTGTAAATTTTCAGTTTATTGTTAATAATTCATTAAATATACGATATAAATGATGCAAACACATAATTGATTAGATAATAACCTTAAATACTTAATTTTCAATCATCTATTTGTTTCTCGTTAAAATACTAAGTAAAATATTGAAAAGGGGAGAAGTTCTGTTTTTATTGCATCTATCGACGTTTCAGACGGATTAGAGCGTTTTTCGTTTACACCTTCCATCGGTAATATATACGGAAAATCAGGAACATTTTAGTTAATTCTAATGAAAACACATTGATTTTTATCATTTGTATTGGAAACAACATTGTCATATGTCTTTTCTTGGATCTAAATAATACGAAACCTCGCCATAAGATTTGAAGTTAAAATCCTCATATATGGTATAATAGTGACTTTTTCACGTTTTTCATGTAGTTTGATATTACGTAAATATATTCATTTTTACCAATATTTCGATACTATTTCATGTAGTATCACGATATGTGATTTGGCCTTCAAATCTCAGAATTTCGCATAATATTGCATTTTAAACAAGTTTTCTTGCATTTTGTTTCGTACGAAAAATCATCGAATTTAGCAATATTTTCACGTTCATCATCCCCTTTTCCTTTATGTGATTTAAACAAAATATCATCGAATTAGGCAAGTTGCATTTTAAGCAAGTTTTCTTGCATTTTGTTTCGTACGAAAAATCATCGAATTTAGCAATATTTTGACGTATACCATTCCCTTTTCCTTTATGTGATTTAAACAAAATATCATCGAATTAGGCAATATTTTGATATATATATCAAAATATTGGATATATATATAAAAAATAACGGATATATATATCTGACTCTAACAACATCAGAGTGAGAACCCCGTTGCGTCCCGAGAGGGTCGTAACATAATTGGCCCATATATGAGCATTTTATTCATCCCCATATATGAGCATTTAAACTTCAAATCATAGAGCGAGGTTTCGTATTATTTAGATCCAAGAAAAAACATATGACAATGTTGTTTCCAATACAAATGATAAAAATCAAAATGTTTTCATTAGAATTAACTAAAATGTTCCTGATTTTCCGTTTATATTACCGATGGAAGATGTACACGTAAAACCGCTCTAATCCGGCTGAAACGTCGATATATGCAATAAAAACCGAACTTCTCCCCTTTTCAATATCCTATTCAGTATTTTAACGAGAAACAAATGGTTGATTGAAAATGAAGTATTTAAGGTTAATTTCTAATAAATTATGTGTTTGCATCATTTTTATCGTATATATAATGAATTAATACAATAAACTGAAAATTCACAAAAACGTGGAAAAACGGCAAAATATTGCCTAATTCGATGATATTTTGTTTAAATCACATAAAGGAAAAAGGGATGATAAACGTCAAAATATTGCTAAATTCCATGATTTTTCGTACGAAACAAAATGCAAGAAAACGTGCTTAAAAGGCAATATTATGCGAAATTCTGAGATTTGAAGGCCAAATCACATATCGTGATACTACATGAAATAGTATCGAAATATTGGTAAAAATGAATATATTTACGTAATATCAAACTACATGAAAAACGTGAAAAAAGTCACTATTTTACCATATTTGAGGATTTAAACTTCAAATCATAGAGCGAGGTTTCGTATTATTTAGATCCAAGAAAAGACATATGACAATGTTGTTTCCAATACAAATGATAAAAACCAATGTGTTTTCATTAGAATTAACTAAAATGTTCCTGATTTTCCGTTTATATTACCGATGGAAGGTGTAAACGAAAAACGCTCTAATCCGGCTGAAACGTCGATAGATGCAATAAAAACAGAACTTCTTCCCTTTTCAATATTTTACTTAGTATTTTAACGAGAAACAAATAAATGATTGAAAATTAAGTATTTAAGGTTAATTTCCAATCAATTATGTGTTTGCATCTTTTTTATCGTATATTTAATGAATTAATACCCATAAACTGAAAATTCACAAAAACGTAGAAAAACGGAAAAATATGGCCTAATTCGATGATATTTTGTTTAAATCACATAGAGGAAAAGGGGATGATAAACGTCAAAATATTGCTAAATTCGATGATTTTTCGTACGAAACAAAATGCAAGAAAACTTGCTTAAAATGCAATATTATGCGAAATTTTGAGATTTGAGGGCCAAATCACATATCGTGATACTACATGAAATAGCATCGAAATATTGGTAAAAATGAATATATTTACGTAAAATCACACTACATGAAAAACGTGAAAAAAGTCACTATTTTACCATATATGAGGATTTTAACTTCATATCATAGAGCGAGGTTTCGTATTATTTACAAGAAAGAAAGGACATATGACAATGTTGTCTGCAATACAAATGATAAAAATCAATGTGTTTTCATTAGAATTAACTAAAATGTTCCTGATTTTCTGTTTATATTACCGATGGAAGGTGTACACGAAAACCGCTCTAATCCGGCTGAAACGTCGATACATGCAATAAAAACAGAACTTCTCCCCTTTTCAATATTTTACTTAGTATTTTAACGACAAACAAATAGATGATTGAAAATTAAGTATTTAAGGTTATTATCTAATCAATTATGTGTTTGCATCATTTATATCGCATATTTAATGAATTATTAACAATAAACTGAAAATTCCCAAAAACGTGGAAAAACGCCAAAATATTGCCTAATTCGATGATATTTTGTTTAACTCACATAAAGGAAAAGGGGATGATGAATGTGAAAATATTGCTAAATTTGATGATTTTTCGTACGAAACAAATTGCAAGAAAACTTGCTTAAAATGAAATATTATGCGAAATTTTGAGATTTGAGGGCCAAATCACATATCGTGATACTACATGAAATAGTATCGAAATATTGTGTAAAAACGAATATATTTACGTAAAATCACACTACATGAAAAACGTGAAAAAAGTCACTATTTTACCATATATGAGGATTTTAACTTCAAATCATAGAGCGAGGTTTCGCATTATTTATATCCAAGAAAAGACATATGACAATGTTGTTTCCAATACAAATGATAAAAACCAATGTGTTTTCATTAGAATTAACTAAAATGTTCCTGATTTTCCGTTTATATTACCGATGGAAGGTGTAAACGAAAAACGCTCTAATCCGGCTGAAACGTCGATAGATGCAATAAAAACAGAACTTCTTCCCTTTTCAATATTTTACTTAGTATTTTAACGAGAAACAAATAAATGATTGAAAATTAAGTATTTAAGGTTAATTTCCAATCAATTATGTGTTTGCATCTTTTTTATCGTATATTTAATGAATTAATACCCATAAACTGAAAATTCACAACAACGTAGAAAAACGGAAAAATATGGCCTAATTCGATGATATTTTGTTTAAATCACATAGAGGAAAAGGGGATGATAAACGTCAAAATATTGCTAAATTCGATGATTTTTCGTACGAAACAAAATGCAAGAAAACTTGCTTAAAATGCAATATTATGCGAAATTTTGAGATTTGAGGGCCAAATCACATATCGTGATACTACATGAAATAGTATCGAAATATTGGTAAAAATGAATATATTTACGTAAAATCACACTACATGAAAAACGTGAAAAAAGTCACTATTTTACCATATATGAGGATTTTAACTTCATATCATAGAGCGAGGTTTCGTATTATTTATATCCAAGAAAGGACATATGACAATGTTGTCTGCAATACAAATGATAAAAATCAATGTGTTTTCATTAGAATTAACTAAAATGTTCCTGATTTTCTGTTTATATTACCGATGGAAGGTGTACACGAAAACCGCTCTAATCCGGCTGAAACGTCGATACATGCAATAAAAACAGAACTTCTCCCCTTTTCAATATTTTACTTAGTATTTTAACGACAAACAAATAGATGATTGAAAATTAAGTATTTAAGGTTATTATCTAATCAATTATGTGTTTGCATCATTTATATCGCATATTTAATGAATTATTAACAATAAACTGAAAATTCCCAAAAACGTGGAAAAACGCCAAAATATTGCCTAATTCGATGATATTTTGTTTAACTCACATAAAGGAAAAGGGGATGATGAATGTGAAAATATTGCTAAATTTGATGATTTTTCGTACGAAACAAAATGCAAGAAAACTTGCTTAAAATGAAATATTATGCGAAATTTTGAGATTTGAGGGCCAAATCACATATCGTGATACTACATGAAATAGTATCGAAATATTGTGTAAAAACGAATATATTTACGTAAAATCACACTACATGAAAAACGTGAAAAAAGTCACTATTTTTCCATATATGAGGATTTTAACTTCAAATCATTGAGCGAGGTTTCGCATTATTTATATCCAAGAAAAGACATATGACAATGTTGTTTCAAATACAAATGATAAAAACCAATGTGTTTTCATTAGAATTAACTAAAATGTTCCTGATTTTCCGTTTATATTACCGATGGAAGGTGTAAACGAAAAACGCTCTAATCCGGCTGAAACGTCGATATATGCAATAAAAACAGAACTTCTCCCCTTTTCAATATTTTACTTAGTATTTTAACGAGAAACAAATAGATGATTGAAAATTAAGAATTTAAGGTTATTATCTAATCAATTATGTGTTTGCATCATTTATATCGTATATTTAATGAAATAATAACAATAAATTGAAAATTCACAAAAACGTGGAAAAACGGCAAAATATTGCCAAATTCGATGATATTTTGTTTAAATCACATAAAGGAAAAGGGAATGGTATACGTCAAAATATTGCTAAATTCGATGATTTTTCGTTCGAAAGAAAATGCAAGAAAACTTGCTTAAAATGCAATATTATGCGAAATTCTGAGATTTGAAGGCCAAATCACATATCGTGATACTACATGAAATAGTATCGAAATACTGGTAAAAATGAATATATTTACGTAATATCAAACTACATGAAAAACGTGAAAAAGTCACTATTTTACCATATTTGAGCATTTAAACTGCAAATCATTGAGCGAGGTTTCGTATTATTTAGATCCAAGAAAAAACATATGACAATGTTGTTTCCAATACAAATGATAAAAATCAATGTGTTTTCATTAGAATTAACTCAAATGATCCTGATTTTCCGTTTATATTACCGATGGAAGACGTAAACGTAAAACCGCTCTAATCCGGTTGAAACGTCGATATATGCAATAAAAACCGAACTTCTCCCCTTTTCAATATCCTATTCAGTATTTTAACGAGAAACAAATGGTTGATTGAAAATGAAGTATTTAAGGTTAATTTCTAATCAATTATGTGTTTGCATCATTTTTATCGTATATATAATGAATTAATACAATAAACTGAAAATTCACAAAAACGTGGAAAAACGGCAAAATATTGCCTAATTCGATGATATTTTGTTTAAATCACATAAAGGAAAAGGAGATGATAAACGTCAAAATATTGCTAAATTCGATGATTTTTCGTACGAAACAAAATGCAAGAAAACGTGCTTAAAAGGCAATATTATGCGAAATTCTGAGATTTGAAGGCCAAATCACATATTGTGATACCACATGAAATAGTATCGAAATATTGGTAAAAATGAATTTATTTACGTAATATCAAACTACATGAAAAACGTGAAAAAAGTCACTATTTTACCATATTTGAGGATTTTAACTTCAAATCATAGAGCGAGGTTTCGTATTATTTAGATCCAAGAAAAGACATATGACAATGTTGTTTCCAATACAAATGAAAAAAACCAATGTGTTTTCATTAGAATTAACTAAAATGTTCCTGATTTTCCGTTTATATTACCGATGGAAGATGTACACGTAAAACTGCTCTAATCCGGCTGAAACGTCGATATATGCAAAAAAACCGAACTTCTCCCTCTTTTCAATATCTTACTCAGTATTTTAACGAGAAACAAATAGATGATTGAAAATTAAGTATTTAAGGTTATTACCTAATCAATTATGTGTTTGCATCATTTATATCGTATATTTAATGAATTATTAACAATAAACTGAAAATTCACAAAAACGTGGAAAAACGGCAAAATATTGCCTAATTCGATGATATTTTGTTTAAATCACATAAAGGAAAAGGAGATGATAAACGTCAAAATATTGCTAAATTCGATGATTTTTCGTACGAAACAAAAGGCAAGAAAACTTGCTTAAAATGCGAAATTTTGAGATCTGAAGGCCAAATCACATATTGTGAAACCACATGAAATAGTATCGAAATATTGGTAAAAATGAATATATTTAGGTAATATCAAACTACATGAAAAACGTGAAAAAAACACTATTTTAGCATATATGAGGATTTTAACTTCAAATCATAGAGCGAGGTTTCGTATTATTTATATCCAAGAAAAGACATATGACAATGTTGTTTCCAATACAAATGATGAAAACCAATGTGTTTTCATTAGAATTAACTAAAATGTTCCTGATTTTTCGTTTATATTACCGATAGAAGATGTACACGTAAAACCGCTCTAATCCGGCTGAAACGTCGATATATGCAATAAAAACCGAACTTCTCCCCTTTTCAATATCCAATTCAGTTTTTTAATGAGAAACAAATGGTTGATTGAAAATGAAGTATTTAAGGTTAATTTCTAATCAATTATGTGTTTGCATCATTTTTATCGTATATATAATGAATTATTAACAATAAACTGAAAATTCACAAAAACGTGAAAAAACGGCAAAATATTGCCTAATTCGATGATGAAATAAAAATCTAATACAAATGATGAAAACCAATGTGTTTTCATTAGAATTAACTAAAATGTTCCTGATTTTCCGTTTATATTACCGATAGAAGATATACACGTAAAACCGCTCTAATCCGGCTGAAACGTCGATATATGCAATAAAAACCGAACTTCTCCCCTTTTCAATATCTTACTCAGTATTTTAACGAGAAACAAATAAATGCTTGAAAATGAAGTATTTAAGGTTTTTATCTAATCAATTATGTGTGTGCATCATTTTTATCGTATATTTATGAAATAATACCAATAAACTGAAAATTCACAGAAACGTGAAAAAACGGCAAAAACCTAATTCGATGATATTTTGTTTAAATCACATAATAGAAAAGGGAGATGATAAACGTCAAAATATTGCTAAATTCGATGATTTTTGGTACGAAACAAAATGCAAGAAACTTGCTTAAAAATGCAACATTTGCGAAATTCTGAGATTTGAAGGCCAAATCACATATCGTGAGAAAACATGAAGTAGTATCGAAATATTGGTAAAAACGAATATATTTACATAATATCAAACTATATGAAAAACGTGAAAAAGTCACTATTTTACCATATTCGAGGATTTTAACTTCAAATCATAGAGCGAGGTTTCGTATTATTTAGATCCAAGAAAAGACATAAGACAATGTTGTTTCCAATACAAATGATAAAAATCAATGTGTTTTCATTAGAATTAACTAAAATGCTCCTGATTTTTCGTTTACATTACCGATGGAAGATGTACACGTAAAACCACTCTAATCCTGCTGAAACGTTGATATATGCAATATAAACAGAACTTCTCCCCTTTTCAATATCTTACTCAGTATTTTAACGAGAAACAAATAGATGATTGAAAATAAAGTATTTAAGGTTAATTTCTAATGAATTATGTGTTTGCATCATTTATATCGTATAATTAATGAATTAATAACAATAAACTGAAAATTCACAAAAACGTGGAAAAACGGCAAAATATTGCCTAATTCGATGATATTTTGTTTAAATCACAAAAAGGAAAAGGGGATGATAAACGTGAAAATATTGCTAAATTCGATGATTTTTCGTACGAAACAAAATGCAAGAAAACTTGCTTAAATTCAATATTATCCGAAATTCTGAGATTTAAAGGCCAAATCACATATCGTGATACTACATGAAATAGTATCGAAATATTGGTTAATTTGAATATATTTACGTATTATCAAGCTACATAAAAAACGTGAAAAAAGTCTTTATTATACCAAATTTGAGGATTTTAACTTCGATTCAGGAGCGAGGTTTCGTATTATATAGATCCCAAAAAAGACATATGAAAATGTTGTTTCCAATACAAATGATAAAAATCAATGTGTTTTCATTAGAATTAACTAAAATGTTTCTGATTTTCTGTTTATATTACCGATGGAAGATGTTCATGTAAAACCGCTCTAATCCGGCTGAAACGTCAATATATGCAATAAAATCAGAACTTCTCCCCTTTTCAATATATTACTCAGTATTTTAACGAGAAACAAATAGTTGATTGAAAATGATGTATATAAGGGTATTATCTAATCAATTATGTGTTTGCATCATTTTTATCGTATATATAATGAATTAATAACAATAAATTAAAAATTCACAAAAACGTGGAAAAACGGCAAAATATTGCCTAATTCAATGATATTTTGTTTAAATCACATAGAGGAAAAGGGGATGATAAACGTCAAAATATTGCTAAATTCGATGATATTTCGTACAAAACAAAATGCAAGAAAACTTGCTTAAAATGCAATATTATGCGAAATTCTGAGATATGAAGGTCAAATCACATATCGTGATACTACATGAAATAGTATCTAAATATTGGTAAAACGAATTTATTTACGTAATATCAAACTTCAAGAAAAACGTGAAAAAAGTCACTATTAAAACAAATTTGAGGATTTTAACTTCGAATCATAAAGCGAGGTTTCGTATTATTTAGATCCAAGAAAAGACATATGACAATGTTGTTTCCAATACAAATGATAAAAATCAATGTGTTTTCATTAGAATTAAATAAAATGTTCCTGATTTTCCGTTTATATTACCGATGGAAGACGAGGCATAAGAGAGGGATGCAGAGGCTGAATAGAATGATGCAGAGGCTCAAGAGAGGGATGCAGAGGCTCAAGAGAGTGATTCAGAGGCTTACGAGAGTGATGCAAAGGATCATGAGAGTGATGTAGAGGTTTAAGAGAGGGATGCTGAGGATCCAGAGAGGGATGCAGAGGCTCAAGAGAGGGATGCAGAGGCTTAAGAGAGTGATACAGAGGCTCAAGAGAATGATGTAGAGGCATAAGAGAGGGATGCAGAGGCTCAAGAGAGTGATTCAAGGGCTTACAAGAGTGACGCAGAGGCTAAAGAGAGTGATGCAGAGACTTAAGAGAGGGATGCAGAGGCTCAAGAGAGTTATGCAGAGGCTCAAGAGAGGGATGCAGGGGCTCAAGAGAGGGATGCAGAGGCTCAAGTGAGGGATGCAGAGGCACAAGAAAGGGATGCAGAGGCATAAGCGAGTGATGCAAAGGCTCAAGAGAGGGATGCAGAGGCTCATGAGAGGGATGCAGAGGCTCAAGTGAGGGATTGCGAGGCTTAGGATAATGATACAGAGGCTCAAGAGAGGAATGCAGAGGCTCAAGAGAGTGATGCAGAGGCTCAAGAGAATGATGCAGAGGCTCAAGAGAGTGCTGCAAAAGGCTCAAGAGAGGGATGCTGAGGATCCAGAGAGGGATGCAGAGGCCTCAAGAAAGTGATGCAGAGCCTTAAGAGAGTGATGCAGAGGCTCAAGAGAGTGATGCAGAGGCTTAAGAGAGTGATGCAAATCTCAGGAGAGGGACGCAGAGGCTCTTGTGAGGGATGCAGGAGTTCATGAGAGGGATGCAGATGCTCAAGAAAGGGATGCAGAGGCTTAAGAAAGTGATGCAGAGGCTCAAAATAGGGATACAGAGGCTTAAGAGGGTGATGCAGAGGCTCAAGAGAGTGATGGAGACGCTCAAAAGATGGATGAAGGGGCCCAAGAGAGTGATGCAGATGCTCAAGTGAGGGATGCAGAGGATGAAGAGAGTGATGCAGAGGCTAGAGAGAGTGATGCTGAGGATCAGGAGAGAGATTCAGAGGCTCAAGAGAGGGATGCAGAGGTTTAAAAAAGTGATGCAGAGGCTGAAGAGAGTGTTGCAGAGGCTTAAGAGAGGGATGCAGAGGCTCAAGAGAGTGATGCAGAGACTCAAGAGAGTGATGCAGAAGCTCAAGAGAGTGATGCAGAGGCTGAAGAGAGTGATGTAGAGGCTTAAGAGAGGGAAGCAGGGGCTCAAGAGAGGGATGCAGAGGCTCAATAGAGGGATGCAGAGGCTCAAGAGAGGGATGCAGAGGCTCAAGAGAGGGATGCAGAGGCTCTTGAGAGTAATGCAGAGGCTCAAGAGAGGAATGCAGAGGTTTAAGAAAGGGATGCAGAGGCTCAAGAGAGTGATGCAGAGGCTCAAGAGAGTGATGTAGAGGCTTACGAAAGAGATGCAGAGACTCAAGAGAGTGATGCAGATGCTCAAGAAAGTGATGCAGAGGCTCAAGAGAGGGATGCAGGGGCTCAGGAGAGTGATGGAGAGGCTCAATGGAGTGATGCAGAGGCTTAAGAAAGGGATGCAGATGCTCAAGAGAGTGATGCAGAGGCTCAAGAGAGTGATGCAGAGGCTTAGGAAAGGGATGCAGAGACTCAAGAGAGTGATGCAGAGGCTTAAGACAGGGATGCAGAGGCTCAAGAGAATGATGCAGAAGCTCAAGAGAGTGATGCAAAGGCTCAAGAGAGGGATGCTGAGGCTCCAGAGAGGGATGCAGAGGCTAAAGAGAGTGATTCAGAGGGTGAAGAGAGAGATGCAGAGGCTCAACAGAGTAATGCAGAGCCTCAAGAGAATGATGTAGAGGCTTAAGAGAGGGATGCAGAGGCTCGAGAGAATGATGCAGAGGCTCAAGAGAGTGATGCAGAGGATCAAGAGAGGGATGCAGAGGCTTAAGAGAGTGATGCAGAGGCTCAAGAGATTGATGCAGAGGCTCAAGAGAGTGATGTAAAGGCTCAAGAGAGTGATGCAGAGGATCATGAAAGTGATGCAGAGGCTCAAGAGAGTGATGCAGAAGATCAAGAGAGGAAAGAAGAGGCTTAAGAGAGTGATGCAGAGGCTGAAAAGAGTGATGCAGTTGCTTAGGCGAGGGATGCAGAGGCTCAAGAGATTGATGCAGAGGCTCAAGAGAGTGATGCAGAGGCTCAAGAAAGTGATGCAGAGGCTCAAGAAAGTGATGCAGAGGCTTAAGAGAGAGATGCAGAGGCTCAAGAGAGTGATGCAGATGCTCAAGAGAGTGATGCAGAGGCTCAAGAGAGGGATGCAGAGGCTTAAGAGAGTGACGCAGAGGCTCAAGAGAGTGATGCAGAGGCTAAAGAGAGGGATGCCGAGGCTAAAGAGAGTGATGAAGAGGCTGAAAAGAGTGTTGCAGAGGCTTAAGAGAGGGATGCAGAGGCTCAAGAGATTGATGCAGAGGCTAAAGAGAGTAATGCAGAGGCTCACGAGAGTGATGCTGAGGCTCAAGAAAGTGATGCAGAGGCTCAAGAGAGTGATACAGAGGCTTCAGAGAGGGATGCAGAGGCTCAAGAGAGTGATGCAGAGGCTCAAGAGAGTGATGCAGAGGCTCAAGAGAGGGATGTAGAGGCTTAAGAGAGTAATGCAGATGCTCAAGAGAGTGATGCAGAGGCTTAAGAGAGGGATGCCGAGGCTAAAGAGAGTGATGCAGAGGCTCAAGAGAGGGATGTAGAGGCACAGGAGAGTGATGCAGAGGCTCAAGAGAGTGGTGCAGAGGCCTAAGAGAATGATGCAGAGGCTAAAGAGAGTGATGCAGAGGCTCAAGAGAATGATGTAGAACCTTAGGAGAGGGATGCAGATGTTCAAGAGAATGAGGCAGAGGCTTAAGAGAGTGATGTAGAGGATCAATAGAGGGAAGCAGAGGCTTAAGAGTGATGCAGAGGCTTAAGAGAGTGATGCAGAGGCTTAAGATAGTGATGCAGAGGCTCAAGAAAGTGATGCAGAGGCTCATGAGAGGGATGCAAGAGTTCAAGAGAGGGATGCAGAGGCTCAAGAGAGGGATTCAGAGGCTCAAGAGAGTTATTCAGAGGCTCAAGAGAGGGATGCAGAGGCTCAAAAGAGTGATTCAGAAGCTTACGAGAGTGATGCAGAGGCTTAAGAGAGTGATGCAGAGGCTTAAGAGAGGGATGCAGAGAATCAAGAGAGGGATGCAAAGGCTCAAGTAAGGGATGCAGAGGCACAAGAGAGAGATGCAGAGGCTCAAGAGAGGGATGCAGAGGCTCAAGAGAGAGATGCAGAGGCTCAAGAGAGGGATGTAGAGGCTCAAGAGAGGGATGCAGAGAAGCAAGAGAGGGATGCAAAGGCTCAAGTAAGGGATGCAGAGGCACAAGAGAGAGATGCAGAGGCTCAAGAGAGGGAAGCAGAGGCTCAATTGAGGGATGCAGAGGAACAAGAGAGGGATGCAGAGGCTTAAGAGAGTGATGTAAAGGCTCAAGAGAGTGATGCAGAGGCTCAAGAGAGGGATGCAGAGGCTCAAGGGAGAGATGCAGAGGCTCAAGAGAGGGAAGCAGTGGCTCAATTGAGGGATGCAGAGGCACAAGAGAGGCATGCAGCGGCTATTGAGAGTGATGCAGAGGCTCAAGAGAGGGATGCAGAGGCTTAAGTGAGTGATGCAAAGGCTCATGAGAGGGATGCAGAGGCTCATGAGAGAGATGCAGAGGCTGAAGAGAGTGATGCAGAGGCTCAAGAGAAGGATTCAGAGGTTTACGAGAGTGATGCAGAAAGTTAAGAGGGAGATGCAGAGGCTCAAGAGAGGGATGCAGAGGCTCTAGAGATGGATGCAGAGGCTCTTGAGAGTGATGCAGAGGATCAAGAGAGAGGGATGCAGAGGCTTAAGTGAGTGATGCAAAGGCTCAAGAGTAGGATACAGAGGCTCATGAGAGAGATGCAGGAGTTCACGAGAGGGATGAAGAGGCTCAAAAGAGTGATGCAGAGGCTCAAGAGAGTGATGCAGAGGCTCAAGAGTAGGATTCAGAGGTTTACGAGAGTGATGCAGAGGCTCATGAGAGTGATGCAGAGGCTCATGAGAGTGATGTAGAGGCTCAAGAGAGTGATGCAGAGGATCAAGAGAGGGATGCAGAGGTTTAAGAACGGGATGCAGAGGCTCAAGAGAGTGATGCAGAGGCTCAAGAGAGTGATGCAGAGGCTTAAGAAAGGGATGCAGAGACTCAAGAGAGTGATGCAGAGGCTCAAGAGAGTGATGCAGAGGCTTAAGAAAGGGATGCAGAGACTCAAGAGAGTGATGCAGAGGCTTAAGAGAGGGATGCAGAGGCTCAAGAGAATGATGCAGAGGCTCAAGAGAGTGATGCAGAGGCTCAAGAGAGGGATGCTGAGGCTCCAGAGAGGGATGTAGAGGCTAAAGAGAGTGATGCAGAGGGTGAAGAGAGAGATGCAGAGGCTTAAGAGAGTGATGCAGAGGCTCAAGAGAGTAATGCAGAGGCTTAAGAGAATGATGTAGAGGCTTAAGAGAGGGATGCAGAGGCTCAAGAAAATGATGCAGAGGCTCAAGAGAGTGATGCAGAGGATCAAGAGAGGGATGCAGAGGCTTAAGAGAGTGATGCAGAAGATCAAGAGAGGGAAGTAGAGGCTTAAGAGAGTGATGCAGAGGCTGAAGAGAGTGATGCAGTTGCTTAAGAGAGTGATGCAGAGGCTGAAGAGAGTGTTGTAGAGGCTTAGGAGAGGGATGCAGAGGCTCAAGAGATTGATGCAGAGGCTCAAGAGAGTGATGCAGAGGCTCAGGAGAGTGATTCAAAGGCTCAAGAAAGTGAAGCAGAGGCTCAAGAGAGTAATGCAGAGGCTTAGGAGAGGGATGCAGAGCCTCAAGCGAGTGATGCAGAGGCTCAAGAGAGTGATGCAAAGGCTCAAGAGAGGGATGCAGAGGCTTAAGAGAGTGATGCAGAGGCTCAAGAGAGTGATGCAGAGGCTAAAGAGAGTGATGCAGAGGCTCAAGAGAATGATGTAGAGCCTTAGGAGAGGGATGCAGAGTTTCAAGAGAATGATGCAGAGGCTTAAGAGAGTGATGTAGAGGATCAAGAGAGGGAAGCAGAGGCTTAGGAGAGTGATGCAGACGCTTAAGAGAGGGATGCAGAGGCTTACGAGAGTGATGCAGAGCTCAAGAAAGTGATGCAGAGGCTCATGAGAGGAATGTTGGAGTTCAAGAGAGGGATGCAGAGGTTCAAGAGGGGGATTCAGATGCTCAAGAGAGGGATTCAGAGGCTCAAGAGAGGGATGCAGAGGCTCAAAAGAGTGATTCAGAGGCTTACGAGAGTGATGCAGAGGCTTAAGAGAGTGATGCAGAGGCTTAAAAGAGGGATACAGAGAATCAAGAAAGGGATGCAGAGGCTCAAGTAAGGAATGCAGAGGCACAAGAGAGAGATGCAGAGGCTCAAGTGAGGGATGCAGAGGCTCAAGAGAGAGATGCAGAGGCTCAAGAGAGAAAGGCAGAGGCTATAGAGAGTGATGCAGAGGCTCAAGACAATGATGTAGAGGAGTAAGAGAGGGATGCAGAGGCTGAAGAGAGTGATGCAGAGGCTCAAGAGAGGGATGCAGAGGCTCAAGAGAGTGATTCAGAGGCTTAACGAGTGATGCAAAGGATCATGATAGTGATGTAGAGGTTTAAGAGAGAGGGATGCTGAGGCTTAAGACAGGGATGCAGAGGCTCAAGAGAATGATGCAGACTCTTAAGAGAGTGATGCAGAGGCTCAAGAGAATGATGTAGAGGCATAAGAGAGGGATGCACAGGCTCAAGAGAATGATGCAGAGGCTGAAGAGAACGATGCAGAGGCTCAATAGAGGGATGCCGAGGCTCAAGAGAGTGATTCAGGGGCTTACAAGAGTGACGCAGAGGCTAAAGAGAGTGATGCAGAGACTTAAGAGAGGGATGCAGAGGCTCAAGAGAGGGATGTAGGGGCTGAAGAGAGGGATGCAGAGGCATAAGCGAGTGATGCAAAGGCTCAAGAGAAGGATGCAGAAGCTCATGAGAGGGATGCAGGAGTTCAAGAGAGAGACGCAGAGGCACAAGAAAGGGATGTAGAGGCTTAAGAAACTGATGCAGAGGCTCAAAAGAGGAATGCAGAGGCTTAATAGGGTGATGCAGAGGCTCCAGAAAATGATGCAGAGGCTCAAGAGAGGGATGCAGGGGCTCAAGAGAGTGATGGAGAGGCTCAATGGAGTGATTCAGAGGTTTACGAGAGTGATGCAGAGGCTTACGAGAGTGATGCAGAGGCTTACGAGAGTGATGCAGAGACTGAAAAGAGTGATGCAGAGGCTCAAGAGAGTGATGCAGAGGCTCGAGAGAGTGATGTAAAGGCTCAAAAGAGTGATGCAGAGGACCATGAAAGTGATGCAGAGGCTCAAGAGAGTGATGCAGAAGATCAAGAGAGGGAAGCAGAGGCTTAAGAGAGTGATGAAGAGGCTGAAAAGAGTGTTGCAGAGGCTTAAGAGAGGGATGCAGAGGCTCAAGAGATTGATGCAGAATCTTAAGAGAGTAATGCAGAGGCTCACGAGAGTGATGCTGAGGCTCAAGAAAGTGATGCAGAGGCTCAAGAGAGTGATACAGAGGCTTCAGAGAGGGATGCAGAGGCTCAAGAGAGTGATGCAGAGGCTCAAGAGAGTGAAGCAGAGGCTCAAGAGAGGGATGTAGAGGCTTAAGAGAGTAATGCAGATGCTCAAGAGAGTGATGCAGAGGCTTAAGAGAGGGATGCCGAGGCTAAAGAGAGTGATGCAGAGGCTCAAGAGAGGGATGTAGAGGCACAGGAGAGTGATGCAGAGGCTGAAGAGAGTGGTGCAGAGGCCTAAGAGAATGATGCAGAGGCTAAAGAGAGGGATGCAGAGACTGAAGAGAGTGATGCAGATGCTCAAGAGAGCGATGCAGACTCTCAAGAGAGTGATTCAGAGGCTTACGAGAGTGATGCAGAGGCTTAAGAACGTGATGCAAAGGCTTAAGAGAGGGATGCAGGGGCTCAAGAGAGGGATGCAGAGGCTCAAGAGAGTGATACAGAGGCTCAAGAGAGAGATCTCTGCATCACCTCGTAAGCCTCTGAATCACTCTTTTGAGCCTCTGCATCCCTCTCTTGAGCCTCTGAATCCCTCTCTTGAGCATCTGAATCCCCCTCTTGAGCCTCTGCATCCCTCTCTTGAACTCCAACATTCCTCTCATGAGCCTCTGCATCACTTTCTTGAGCTCTGCATCACTCTCGTAAGCCTCTGCATCCCTCTCTTAAGCCTCTGCATCACTCTCCTAAGCCTCTGCTTCCCTCTCTTGATCCTCTACATCACTCTCTTAAGCCTCTGCATCATTGTCTTGAAACTCTGCATCCCTCTCCTAAGGCTCTACATCATTCTCTTGAGCCTCTGCATCACTCTCTTTAGCCTCTGCATCACTCTCTTGAGCCTCTGCATCACTCTCTTAAGCCTCTGCATCCCTCTCTTGAGCCTTTGCATCACTCTCTTGAGCCTCTGCATCACTCGCTTGAGGCTCTGCATCCCTCTCCTAAGCCTCTGCATTACTCTCTTGAGCCTCTGCTTCACTTTCTTGAGCCTTTGAATCACTCTCCTGAGCCTCTGCATTACTCTCTTGAGCCTCTGCATCACTCTCTTGAGCCTCTGCATCACTCTTTTGGGCCTCTTCATCCCTCTCGTGAACTCCTGCATCTCTCTCATGAGCCTCTGTATCCCACTCTTGAGCCTTTGCATCACTCACTTAAGCCTCTGCATCCCTCTCTTGATCCTCTGCATCACTCTCAAGAGCCTCTGCATCCATCTCTAGAGCCTCTGCATCCCTCTCTTGAGCCTCTGCATCTCCCTCTTAACCCTCTGCATCACTCTCGTAAACCTCTGAATCCTTCTCTTGAGCCTCTGCATCACTCTCTTCAGCCTCTGCATCTCTCTCATGAGCCTCTGCATCCCTCTCATGAGCCTTTGCATCACTCACTTAAGCCTCTGCATCCCTCTCTTGAGCCTCTGCATCACTCTCAATAGCCGCTGCATGCCTCTCTTGTGCCTCTGCATCCCTCAATTGAGCCACTGCTTCCCTCTCTTCAGCCTCTGCATCTCTCCCTTGAGCCTCTGCATCCCTCTCTTGAGCCTCTGCATCACTCTCTTGAGCCTTTACATCACTCTCTTAAGCCTCTGCATCCCTCTCTTGTTCCTCTGCGTCCCTCAATTGAGCCTCTGCTTCCCTCTCTTGAGCCTCTGCATCTCTCTCTTGTGCCTCTGCATCCCTTACTTGAGCCTTTGCATCCCTCTCTTGCTTCTCTGCATCCCTCTCTTAAGCCTCTACATCCCTCTCTTGAGCCTCTGCATCTCTCTCTTGAGCCTCTGCATCCCTCTCTTGAGCCTCTGCATCTCTCTCTTGTGCCTCTGCATCCCTTACTTGAGCCTCTGCATCACTCTCTTAAGCCTCTGCATCACTCTCGTAAGCCTCTGAATCACTCTTTTGAGCCTCTGCATCCCTCTCTTGAGCCTCTGAATAACTCTCTTGAGCCTCTGAATCCCTCTCTTGAGCCTCTGCATCCCTCTCTTGAACTCTTGCATCCCTCTCATGAGTCTCTGCATCACTTTCTTTAGCCTCTGCATCACTATCTTAAGCCTCTGCATCACTCTCTTAAGCCTCTGCATCACTCTTAAGCCTCTGCTTCCCTCTATTGATCCTCTACATCACTCTCTTAAGCCTCTGCCTCATTCTCTTGAACATCTGCATCCCTCTCCTAAGGTTCTACATCATTCTCTTGAGCCTCTGCATCACTTTCTTTAGCCTCTGCATCATTCTCTTAGGCCTCTGCATCTCTCTCTTGAGCCTCTGCATCACTCTCTAGAGCCTCTGCATCCCTCTCTTGAGCCCCTGCATCCCTCTCTTAAGCCTTTGCATCACTTTCTAAAGCCTCTGCATCACTCTTGTAAGCCTCTGAATCACTCTCTTGAGAGTCTGCATCGCTCTCTTGAGCATCTGCATCACTCTCTTCAGTCTCTGCATCCCTCTCTTTAGCCTCTGCATCATTCTCTTAGGCCTCTGCACCACTCTCTTGAGCCTCTGCATCACTCTCCTGTGCCTCTACATCCCTCTCTTGAGCCTCTGCATCACTCTCTTTAGCCTCGGCATCCCTCTCTTAAGCCTCTGCATCACTCTCTTGAGCATCTGCATTACTCTCTTAAGCCTCTACATCCCTCTCTTGAGCCTCTGCATCACTCTCTTGAGCCTCTGCATCACTCTCTTGAGCCTCTGCATCCCTCTCTGGAGCCTCTGTATCACTCTCTTGAGCCTCTCCATCACTTTCTTGAGCCTCAGCATCACTCTCGTGAGCCTCTGCATTACTCTCTTAAGCCTCTGCATCAATCTCTTGAGCCTCTGCATCCCTCTCTTAAGCCTCTGCAACACTCTTTTCAGCCTCTTCATCACTCTCTTTAGCCTCGGCATCCCTCTCCTTAGCCTCTGCATCACTCTCTTGAGCCTCAGCATCACTCTCTTAAGCCTCTGCATCCCTCTCTTGAGCCTCTGCATCACTCTCTTGAGCATCTGCATCACTCTCTTGAGCCTCTGCATCTCTCTCTTAAGCCTCTGCATCACTTTCTTGAGCCTCTGCATCACTTTCTTGAGCCTCTGCATCACTCTCTTGAGCCTCTGCATCAATCTCTTGAGCCTCTGCATCCCTCGCCTAAGCAACTGCATCACTCTTTTCAGCCTCTGCATCACTCTCTTAAGCCTCTTCTTTCCTCTCTTGATCTTCTGCATCACTCTCTTGAGCCTCTGCATCACTTTCATGATCCTCTGCATCACTCTCTTGAGCCTTTACATCACTCTCTTGAGCCTCTGCATCACTCTCTTGAGCCTCTGCATCACTCTCTTAAGCCTCTGCATCCCTCTCTTGATCCTCTGCATCACTCTCTTGAGCCTCTGCAACATTCTCTCGAGCCTCTGCATCCCTCTCTTAAGCCTCTACATCATTCTCTTGAGGCTCTGCATTACTCTCTTGAGCCTCTGCATCTCTCTCTTCACCCTCTGAATCACTCTCTTTAGCCTCTGCATCCCTCTCTGGAGCCTCAGCATCCCTCTCTTGAGCCTTTGCATCACTCTCTTGAGCCTCTGCATCATTCTCTTGAGCCTCTGCATCCCTGTCTTAAGCCTCTGCATCACTCTCTTGAGTCTCTGCATCCCTTTCTTAAGCCTCTGCATCACTCTCTTGAGCCTCTGCATCACTCTCTTGAGCATCTGCATCCCTTTCTTAAGCCTCTGCATCACTCCATTGAGCCTCTCCATCACTTTCCTGAGCCCCTGCATCCCTCTCTTGAGCCTCTGCATCACTTTCTTGAGCCTCTGTATCACTTTCTTGAGTCTCTGCATCTCTTTCGTAAGCCTCTACATCACTCTCTTGAGCCTCTGCATCCCTTTCTTAAACCTCTGCATTCCTCTCTTGAGCCTCTGCATCACTCTCAAGAGCCTCTGCATCCCTCTCTTGAGCCTCTGCATCCCTCTATTGAGCCTCTGCATCCCTCTCTTGAGCCCCTGCTTCCCTTTCTTAAGTCTCTGCATCACTCTCTTCAGCCTCTGCATCACTCTCTTGAGCTTCTGCATCACTCTCTCGAGTCTCTGCATCACTCTCTTGAGCCTCTGCATCCCTCTCTTAAGCCTTTGCAACACTCTCTTCAGCCTCTGCATCACTTTTTTAAACCTCTGCATCCCTCTCTTGAGCCTCTGAATCTCTCTCCTGATCCTCAGCATCACTCTCTCTAGCCTCTGCATCACTCTCTTCATCCTCTGCATCCCTCACTTGAGCATCTGCATCACTCTCTTGGGCCCCTTCATCCATCTTTTGAGCCTCCCCATCACTCTCTTGAGCCTCTGCATCACCCTCTTAAGCTTCTGCATCCCTTTCTTGAGCCTCTGCATCCCTCTCATGAACTCCTGCATCCCTCACAAGAGCCTCTGCGTCCCTCTCCTGAGATTTGCATCACTCTCTTAAGCCTCTGCATCACTCTCTTGAGCCTCTGCATCACTCTCTTAAGGCTCTGCATCACTCTCTTGAGGCCTCTGCATCCCTCTCTGGATCCTAAGCATCCCTCTCTTGAGCCTTTTGCAGCACTCTCTTGAGCCTCTGCATCATTCTCTTGAGCCTCTGCATCACTCTCTTGAGCCTCTGCATTCCTCTCTTGAGCCTCTGTATCATTATCCTAAGCCTCGCAATTCCTCACTTGAGCCTCTGCATCCCTCTCATGAGCCTCTGCATCCCTCTCTTGAGTCTTGGCATCACTCTCTTAAGCCTCTGCATCCCTCTCTTGAGCCTCTGCATCATTTTCTTGAGCCTCTGCATCACCCTCTTAAGCCTCTGCATCTCTCTTTTGAGCCTCTGCATCAGTTTCTTAAGCCTCTGCATCCCTTTCTTGAGCCTCTGCGTCTCTCTCTTGAACTCCTGCATCCCTCTCATGAGCTTCTGCATCCCTCTCTTGAGCCTTTGCATCACTCGCTTATGCCTCTGCATCCCTCTCTTGTGCCTCTGCATACCTCACTTGAGCCTCTGCATCCCTCTCTTGAGCCCCTGCATCCCTCTCTTGAGCCTCTGCATCACTCTCTTGAGCCTCTGCATCCCTCTCTTATGCCTCTACATCATTCTCTTGAGCCTCTGCATCACTCTCTTAAGCCTCTGCATCCCTCTCTTGAGCCTCTGCATCCCTCTCTGGATCCTCAGCATCCCTCTCTTAAACCTCTACATCACTCTCATGATCCTTTGCATCACTCTCGTAAGCCTCTGAATCACTCTCTTGAGCCTCTGCATCCCTCTCTTGCGCCTCTGCATCATTCTATTCAGCCTCTGCATCCCTCTCTTATGCCTCGTCTTCCATCGGTAATATAAACGGAAAATCAGGAACATTTTATTTAATTCTAATGAAAACACATTGATTTTTATCATTTGTATTGGAAACAACATTGTCATATGTCTTTTCTTGGATCTAAATAATACGAAACCTCGCTTTATGATTCGAAGTTAAAATCCTCAAATTTGTTTTAATAGTGACTTTTTTCACGTTTTTCTTGTAGTTTGATATTACGTAAATAAATTCGTTTTACCAATATTTCGATACTATTTCATGTAGTATCACGATATGTGATTTGACCTTCATATCTCAGAATTTCGCATAATATTGCATTTTAAGCAAGTTTTCTTGCATTTTGTTTTGTACGAAATATCATCGAATTTAGCAATATTTTGACGTTTATCATCTCCCTTTTCTATTATGTGATTTAAACAAAATATCATCGAATTAGGTTTTTGCCGTTTTTTCACGTTTCTGTGAATTTTCAGTTTATTGGTATTATTTCATAAATATACGATAAAAATGATGCACACACATAATTGATTAGATAAAAACCTTAAATACTTCATTTTCAATCATTTATTTGTTTCTCGTTAAAATACTGAGTAAGATATTGAAAAGGGGAGAAGTTCGGTTTTTATTGCATATATCGACGTTTCAGCCGGATTAGAGCGGTTTTACGTGTATATCTTCTATCGGTAATATAAACGGAAAATCAGGAACATTTTAGTTAATTCTAATGAAAACACATTGTTTTTTATCATTTGTATTGAAAACAACATTGTCATATGTTATTTCTTGGATCAAAATAATACGAAACCTCGCTCTATGATTTGAAGTTAAAATCCTCGAATATGGTAAAATAGTGACTTTTTCACGTTTTTCATATAGTTTGATATTATGTAAATATATTCATTTTTTACCAATATTTCGATACTATTTCATGTAGTATCACGATATGTGATTTGGCCTTCATATCTCAGAATTTCGCATAATATTGCATTTTAAGCAAGTTTTCTTGCATTTTGTTTCGTACTAAACATCATCGAATTTAGTAATATTTTGACGTTTATCATCCCATTTTTCCTTTATGTGATTTAAACAAAATTTCATCGAATTAGGCAATATTTTGTCGTTTTCCACGTACTTGTCAATTTTCAGTTTATTGGTATTAATTCATTAAATATACGATAAAAATCAGGCAAAAACATAATTGAATAGAAATTAACCTTAAATAGCTCATTTTCAATCATCTATTTGTTTCTCGTTGAAATACTGAGTAAGGTATTGAAAAGGGGAGAAGTTTGGTTTTTATTGCATATATCGACGTTTCTGCCGGATTAGAGCGGTTTTACGTGTACATCTTCCGTCGGTAATATAAACGGAAAATTAGGAACAATTTAGTTAATTCTAATGAAACCACGTTGATATTTATCATTTGTATTGGAAACAACATTGTCATATGCCTTTTCTTGGATCTAAATAATACGCAACCTTGCTCTATGATTCGAAGTTAAAATCCTCAAATTTGGTATAATAGTGACTTTTTTCACGTTTTTTATGTAGTTTGATATTACGTAAATATTTTCATTTTTACCAATATTTCGATACTATTTCATTTAGTATCACGATATGTTATTTGGCCTTCACATCTCAGAATTTCGATTAATATTGCATTTTAAGCAGGTTTTCTTGCATTTGGTTTTGTACGAAATATCATCGAATTTAGCAATATTTTGACGTTTATCATCCCCTTTTCCTTTATGTGATTTAAACAAACTATCGAATTTGGCAATATTTTGCTGTTTTTTCACGTTTTTGTGAATTTTCAGTTGATTGGTATTAATTCATTATATATACGATAAAAATGATGCAAACACATAATTGATTAGATAATAACATTATATACTTCATTTTCAATCAACTATTTGTTTCTCGTTAAAATACTGAGTAATATATTAAAAAGGGGAGAAGTTCTGTTTTTATTGCATATATCGACGTAACAGCCGGATTAGAGCGGTTTTACGTGTACATCTTCCATCGGTAATATAAACGGAAAATCAGGAACATTTTAGTTAATTCTAATGAAAACACATTGATTTTTATCATTTGTTTTGGAAAAACATTTTCATACGTCTTATTTTGGATCTAAATAATACGAAACCTCGCTCTATGATTCGAAGTTAAAATCCTCATATTTGGTATAATAAAGACTTTATTCACGTTTTTTATGTAGTTTGATATTACGTAAATATATTAATTTTTACCAATATTACGATACTATTGCATGTATTATCACGATATGAAATTTGGCCTTCAAATCTCAGAATTTCGGATAATATTGCATTTAAGCAAGTTTTCTTGCATTTTGTTTCGTACGAAAATCGTCGAATTTAGCAATATTTTCACGTTTGTCATCCCCTTTTCCTTTTTAAGATTTAAACAAAATATCTCCGAATTAGGCAATATTTTGCCGTTTTTCCACGTTTTTGTGAATTTTCAGTTTATTGTTATTAATTCATTATTTATACTATATAAATGATTCAAACACATAATTGATTAGAAATTAACCTTAAATACTTCTTTTTCAATCATCTATTTGTTTCTCGCTAAAATACTGAGTAAGATATTGAAAAGGGGAGAAATTCTATTTTTATTGCATATATCGACGTTTCAGACGGATTAGAGCGTTTTTTTACGTGTACATCTTCCATCGGTATTATTAAACGGAAAATCAGGAACATTTTAGTTAATTCTAATGAAAACACACTGATTTTTATCATTTGTATAGGAAACAACATTGTCATATGTCTTTTCTTTGATCTAAATAATACGAAACCTTGCTGTATGATTTGAAGTTAAAATCCTCAAATATGGTTAAATAGTGACTTTTTTCACGTTTTTCATGTAGTTTGATATTACGTAAATATATTCATTTTTACCAATATTTCGATACTATTTCATGTAGTATCACGATATGTGATTTGGCCTTCAAATCTGAGAATTTCGCAAAATATTGCATTTTAAGCAAGTTTTCATGCATTTTGTTTCGTACGAAAAATCTTCGAATTTAGCAATATTTTGACGTTTATCATCCTCTTTTCCTTTATGTGATTTAAACAAAGTATCATCGAATTAGGCAATATTTTCCCGTTTTTCCACGTTTTTGTACATTTTCAGTCTATGGGTATTAATTCATTATATATATACGATAAAAATGATACAAACACATAATTGATTTGATAATAACCTTAAATTTTCAATCATCTATTTGTGTCTCGTTAAAATACTGAGTAATATACTGAAAAGGGGAGAAGTTCGGTTTTTATTGCATATATCGACGTTTCAGCCGGATTAGAGCGGTTTTACGTGTATATCTTCCATCGGTAATATTAACGGAAAATCAAGAACATTTTAGTTAATTCTAATGAAAACACATTGTTTTTTATCATTTGTATTGGAAACAACATTGTCATATGTCTTTTCTTGGATCTAAATAATACGAAACCTCGCTCAATGATTTGTAGGTAAAATCCTCAAATATGGTAAAATAGTGACTTTTTCACGTTTTTCATGTAGTTTGATATTACGTAAATATATTCATTTTTACCAATATTTCGATACTATTTCATGTCGTATTACGATATGTGATTTGGCCTTCAAATCTCAGAATTTCGCATAATATTGCCTTTTAAGCACGTTTTCTTGCATTTTGTTTCGTACGAAAAATCATCGAATTTAGCAATATTTTGACGTTTATCATCCCCCTTTTCCTTTATGTGATTTAAACAAAATATCATCGAATTAGGCAATATTTTGCCGTTTTTCCACGTTTTTGTGAATTTTCAGTTTATTGGTATTAATTCATTATTTACACGATAAAAATGATGCAAACACATAATTGATTAGATAATATCCTTAAATGCTTCATTTTCAATCAACTATATGTTTCTCGTTAAAATACTGAGTAAGATATTAAAAAAGGGAGAGGTTCTGTTTTTATTGCATATATCGACGTTTCAGCCGGAATAGAGCTGTTTTCGTGTACATCTTCCATCGGTAATATAAACGGAAAATCAGGAACATTTTAGTTAATTCTAATGAAAACACATTGACTTTTATCATTTGTATTGGAAACAACATTCTCATATGTCTTTTCTTTGATCTAAATAATACGAAACCCCGCTCTATGATTTGAAGTTAAAATCCTCAAATATGGTTAAATAGTGACTTTTTTCACGTTTTTCATGTAGTTTGATATTACGTAAATATATTCATTTTTACCAATATGTTGATACTATTTCATATAGTATCACGATATGTGATTTGGCCTTCATATTTCAGAATTTCGCATAATATTGCATTTTAAGCAAGTTTTCTTGCATTTTGTTTCGTACGAAAAATCGTCGAATTTAGCAATATTTTGACGTTTATCATCCCCTTTTCCTTTATGTGATTTAAACAAAATATCATCGAATTAGGCAATATTTTGCCGTTTTTCAACGTTTTTGTGAATTTTCAGTTTATTGGTATTAATTCATTATATACACGATAAAAATGATGCAAACACATAATTGATTAGATAATAACCTTAAATACTTCATTTTCAATCAACTATTTGTTTCTCGTTAAAATACTGAGTAAGATATTGAAAAGGGGAGAAGTTCTGTTTTTATTGCATATATCGACGT
The DNA here is from genome assembly GCF_040958095.1 of Procambarus clarkii. Lineage (NCBI taxonomy): Eukaryota > Metazoa > Arthropoda > Malacostraca > Decapoda > Cambaridae > Procambarus > Procambarus clarkii. Next base: position 24,460,052 of record NC_091166.1, on the reverse strand, counting down.
TTCAGCCGGAATAGAGCGGTTTTCGTGTAAATCTTCCATCGGTAATATAAACGGAAAATCAAGAACATTTTAGATAATTCTAATGAAAACACTTTGATTTTTTGTCATTTGTATTGGAAACAACATTGTCATATGTCTTTTCTTGGATCGAAATAATACGAAACCTCGCTCTATGATTTGAAGTTAAAATCCTCAAATATGGTTAAATAGTGACTTTTTTCACGTTTTTCATGTAGTTTGATATTACGTAAATATATTAATTTTACCAATATTTCGATACTATTTCATGTAGTATCACGATATGTGATTTGGCCATCAAATCTCAGAATTTCGCATAATATTGCATTTTAAGCAAGTTTTCTTGCATTTTGTTTCGTACGAAAAATCATCGAATTTAGCAATATTTTGACGTTTATCATCCCCTTTTCCTTTATGTGATTTAAACAAAATATCATCGAATTAGGCAATATTTTGCCGTTTTTCCACGTTTTTGTGAATTTTCAGTTTATTGGTATTAATTCATTATATACACGATAAAAATGATGCAAACACGTAATTGATTAGATAATATCCTTAAATACTTCATTTTCAATCAACTATATGTTTCTCGTTAAAATACTGAGTAAGATATTAAAAAAGGGAGACGTTCTGTTTTTATTGCATATATCGACGTTTCAGCCGGAATAGAGCGGTTTTCGTGTACATCTTCCATCGGTAATATAAACGGAAAATCAGGAACATTTTAGTTAATTCTAATGAAAACACATTGATTTTTATCATTTGTATTGGAAACAACATTGTCATATGTCTTTTCTTTGATCTAAATAATACGAAACCTCGCTCTATGATTTAAAGTTAAAATCCTCAAATATGGTTAAATAGTTACTTTTTTCACGTTTTTCATGTAGTTTGATATTACGTAAATATATTCATTTTTACCAATATGTTGATACTATTTCATGTAGTATCACGATATGTGATTTGGCCTTCATATCTCAGAATTTCGCATAATATTGCATTTTAAGCAAGTTTTCTTGCATTTTGTTTCGTACGAAGAATCGTCGAATTTAGCAATATTTTAACGTTTATCATCCCCTTTCCCTTTATGTGATTTAAACAAAATATCATCGAATTAGGCAATATTTTGCCGTTTTTCCACGTTTTTGTGAATTTTCAGTTTATTGGTATATAATTCATTATATATACGATAAAAATGATGCAAACACATAAATGATTAGATATAATTGCATATTAAGCAGGTTTTCTTCCATTTTTGTTTCTTACGAAAAACATCGAATTTAGCAATATTTTGATGTTTATCATCTCCTTTTCCTTTATGTGATTTAAACAAAGTATCATCGAATTAGGCAATATTCTGCCGTTTTTCCACGTTTTTGTAAATTTTCAGTCTATGGGTATTAATTCATTATATATACGATAAAAATGATGCAAACACATAATTGATTAGATTTCAATGTTGACATTGAAATTAGATTTCAATGTTGACATTTCTTGTCAACATTGTCATATGTCTTTTTCTTTTAAATACTTCATTTTCAATCATCTATTTGTTTCTCGTTAAAATACTGAGTAAGATATTAAAAAGGGGAGAAGTTCTGTTTTTATTGCATATATAGACGTTTCAGCCGGAATAGAGCGGTTTTCGTGTACATCTTCCATCGGTAATATAAACGGAAAATCAGTAACATTTTAGATAATTCTAATGAAAACACTTTGATTTTTATCATTTGTATTGGAAACAACATTGTCATATGTCTTTTCTTGGATCTAAATAATACCAAACCTCGCTGTATGATTTGAAGTTAAAATCTTCAAATATAGTTAAATAGTGACTTTTTCACGTTTTTCATGTAGTTTGATATTACTTAAATATATTCATTTTTACCAATATTTCGATACTATTTCATGTAGTATCACGATATGTGATTTGGACTTCAAATCTCAGAATTTCGCATAATATTGCATTTTAAGAAGGTTTTCTTGCATTTTGTTTCGAACGAAAAATCATCGAATTTAGCAATATTTTGACATTTATCATCCCCTTTTCCTTTATGTGATCTAAACAAAATATCAACGAATTAGGCAATATTTTGCCGTTTTCCACGTTTTTGTGAATTTTCAGTTTATTGGTATTAATTCATTATATATACGATAAAAATGATGCAAACACATAATTGATTAGATAATAACCTTAAATACTTCATTTTCAATCAACTATTTGTTTCTCATTAAAATACTGAGTAAGATATTGAAAAGGGAAGAAGTTCTGTTTTTATTGCATATATCGACGTTTCAGCCGGAATAGAGCGGTTTTCGTATACATCTTCCATCGGTAATATAAACGGAAAATCAGTAACATTTTAGTTAATTCTAAAGAAAACACATTGATTTCTATCATTTGTATTGGAAACAACATTATCATATGTCTTTTCTTGGATCTAAATAAAACGAAACCTCGCTGTTTGATTTGAAGTTAAAATCCTCAAATATAGTAAAATAGTGACTTTTTTCACGTTTTTCATGTTGTTTGATATTACGTAAATATATTCATTTTTACCAATATTTCGATACTATTTCATGTAGTATCACGATATGTGATTTTGCCTTCAAATCTCAGAATTTCGCATAATATTGCATTTTAAGCAAGTTTTCTTGCATTTTGTTTCGTACGAAAAATCATCGAATTTAGCAATATTTTGCCGTTTATAATCCCCTTTTCCTTTATGTGATTTAAACAAAATATCAACGAATTAGGCAATATTTTGCCGTTTTTCTACGTTTTAGTGAATTTTCAGTTTATTGGTATTAATTCATTATATATACGATAAAAATAATGCAAACACATAATTGATTAGATAATAACCTTAAATACTTCATTTTCAATCAACTATTTGTTTCTCGTTAAAATACTGAGTAAGATATTGAAAAGGGAAGAAGTTCTGTTTTTATTGCACATATCGACGTTTCAGCCGGAATAGAGCGGTTTTACGTGTACATCTTCCATCGGTAATATAAACGGAAAATCAAGAACATTTTTAGTTTTTCTAATTTTATCATTTGTATTGGAAACAACATTGTCTTATGTCTTTTCTTGGATCTAAATAATACGAAACCTCGCTGTATGATTTGAAGTTAAAATCCTCAAATATAGTTAAATAGTGACTTTTTTCACGTTTTTCATGTAGTTTGATATTACGTAAATATATTCATTTTTACCAATATTTCGATACTATTTCATCTAGTATCACGATATGTGATTTGGCCATCATATCTCAGAATTTCGCATATTATTGCATTTTAAGCAAGTTTTTTTGCATTTTGTTTCATACGAAAAATCATCGAATTTAGCAATATTTTGACTTTTATCCTCCCCTATTCCTTTATGTGATCTAAACAAAATATCATCGAATTAGGCAATATTTTGCCGTTTTTCCACGTTTTTGTGAATTTTCAGTTTATTGGTATTATATCATTATATATACGATAAAAATGATGCAAACACATAAATGATTAGATATAATTGCATATTAAGCAAGTTTTCTTCCATTTTGTTTCTTACGAAAAACATCGAATTTAGCAATATTTTGATGTTTATCATCTCCTTTTCCTTTATGTGATTTAAACAAAGTATCATCGAATTAGGCAATATTCTGCCGTTTTTCCACGTTTTTGTAAATTTTCAGTCTATGGGTATTAATTCATTATATATACGATAAAAATGATGCAAACACATAATTGATTAGATTTCAATGTTGACATTGAAATTAGATTTCAATGTTGACATTTCTTGTCAACATTGTCATATGTCTTTTTCTTTTAAATACTTCATTTTCAATCATCTATTTGTTTCTCGTTAAAATACTGAGTAAGATATTAAAAAGGGGAGAAGTTCTGTTTTTATTGCATATATAGACGTTTCAGCCGGAATAGAGCGGTTTTCGTGTACATCTTCCATCGGTAATATAAACGGAAAATCAGTAACATTTTAGATAATTCTAATGAAAACACTTTGATTTTTATCATTTGTATTGGAAACAACATTGTCATATGTCTTTTCTTGGATCTAAATAATACCAAACCTCGCTGTATGATTTGAAGTTAAAATCTTCAAATATAGTTAAATAGTGACTTTTTTCACGTTTTTCATGTAGTTTGATATTACTTAAATATATTCATTTTTACCAATATTTCGATACTATTTCATGTAGTATCACGATATGTGATTTGGACTTCAAATCTCAGAATTTCGCATAATATTGCATTTTAAGAAGGTTTTCTTGCATTTTGTTTCGAACGAAAAATCATCGAATTTAGCAATATTTTGACATTTATCATCCCCTTTTCCTTTATGTGATCTAAACAAAATATCAACGAATTAGGCAATATTTTGCCGTTTTCCACGTTTTTGTGAATTTTCAGTTTATTGGTATTAATTCATTATATATACGATAAAAATGATGCAAACACATAATTGATTAGATAATAACCTTAAATACTTCATTTTCAATCAACTATTTGTTTCTCATTAAAATACTGAGTAAGATATTGAAAAGGGAAGAAGTTCTGTTTTTATTGCATATATCGACGTTTCAGCCGGAATAGAGCGGTTTTCGTATACATCTTCCATCGGTAATATAAACGGAAAATCAGTAACATTTTAGTTAATTCTAAAGAAAACACATTGATTTCTATCATTTGTATTGGAAACAACATTATCATATGTCTTTTCTTGGATCTAAATAAAACGAAACCTCGCTGTTTGATTTGAAGTTAAAATCCTCAAATATAGTAAAATAGTGATTTTTTTCACGTTTTTCATGTTGTTTGATATTACGTAAATATATTCATTTTTACCAATATTTCGATACTATTTCATGTAGTATCACGATATGTGATTTGGCCTTCAAATCTCAGAATTTCGCATAATATTGCATTTTAAGCAAGTTTTCTTGCATTTTGTTTCGTACGAAAAATCATCGAATTTAGCAATATTTTGCCGTTTATCATCCCCTTTTCCTTTATGTGATTTAAACAAAATATCAACGAATTAGGCAATATTTTGCCGTTTTTCTACGTTTTAGTGAATTTTCAGTTTATTGGTATTAATTCATTATATATACGATAAAAATAATGCAAACACATAATTGATTAGATAATAACCTTAAATACTTCATTTTCAATCAACTATTTGTTTCTCGTTAAAATACTGAGTAAGATATTGAAAAGGGAAGAAGTTCTGTTTTTATTGCACATATCGACGTTTCAGCCGGAATAGAGCGGTTTTACGTGTACATCTTCCATCGGTAATGTAAACGGAAAATCAAGAACATTTTTAGTTAATTCTAATTTTATCATTTGTATTGGAAACAACATTGTCTTATGTCTTTTCTTGGATCTAAATAATACGAAACCTCGCTGTATGATTTGAAGTTAAAATCCTCAAATATAGTTAAATAGTGACTTTTTTCACGTTTTTCATGTAGTTTGATATTACGTAAATATATTCATTTTTACCAATATTTCGATACTATTTCATCTAGTATCACGATATGTGATTTGGCCATCATATCTCAGAATTTCGCATATTATTGCATTTTAAGCAAGTTTTTTTGCATTTTGTTTCATACGAAAAATCATCGAATTTAGCAATATTTTGACTTTTATCCTCCCCTATTCCTTTATGTGATCTAAACAAAATATCATCGAATTAGGCAATATTTTGCCGTTTTTCCACGTTTTTGTGAATTTTCAGTTTATTGGTATTAATTCATTATATATACGATAAAAATGATGCAAACACATAAATGATTAGATATAATTGCATATTAAGCAAGTTTTCTTCCATTTTGTTTCTTACGAAAAACATCGAATTTAGCAATATTTTGATGTTTATCATCTCCTTTTCCTTTATGTGATTTAAACAAAGTATCATCGAATTAGGCAATATTCTGCCGTTTTTCCACGTTTTTGTAAATTTTCAGTCTATGGGTATTAATTCATTATATATACGATAAAAATGATGCAAACACATAATTGATTAGATTTCAATGTTGACATTGAAATTAGATTTCAATGTTGACATTTCTTGTCAACATTGTCATATGTCTTTTTCTTTTAAATACTTCATTTTCAATCATCTATTTGTTTCTCGTTAAAATACTGAGTAAGATATTAAAAAGGGGAGAAGTTCTGTTTTTATTGCATATATAGACGTTTCAGCCGGAATAGAGCGGTTTTCGTGTACATCTTCCATCGGTAATATAAACGGAAAATCAGTAACATTTTAGATAATTCTAATGAAAACACTTTGATTTTTATCATTTGTATTGGAAACAACATTGTCATATCTCTTTTCTTGGATCTAAATAATACCAAACCTCGCTGTATGATTTGAAGTTAAAATCTTCAAATATAGTTAAATAGTGACTTTTTTCACGTTTTTCATGTAGTTTGATATTACGTAAATATATTCATTTTTACCAATATTTCGATACTATTTCATGTAGTATCACGATATGTGATTTGGACTTCAAATCTCAGAATTTCGCATAATATTGCATTTTAAGTAGGTTTTCTTGCATTTTGTTTCGAACGAAAAATCATCGAATTTAGCAATATTTTGACATTTATCATCCCCTTTTCCTTTATGTGATCTAAACAAAATATCAACGAATTAGGCAATATTTTGCCGTTTTCCACGTTTTTGTGAATTTTCAGTTTATTGGTATTAATTCATTATATATACGATAAAAATGATGCAAACACATAATTGATTAGATAATAACCTTAAATACTTCATTTTCAATCAACTATTTGTTTCTCATTAAAATACTGAGTAAGATATTGAAAAGGGAAGAAGTTCTGTTTTTATTGCATATATCGACGTTTCAGCCGGAATAGAGCGGTTTTCGTATACATCTTCCATCGGTAATATAAACGGAAAATCAGTAACATTTTAGTTAATTCTAAAGAAAACACATTGATTTTTATCATTTGTATTGGAAACAACATTATCATATGTCTTTTCTTGGATCTAAATAAAACGAAACCTCGCTGTTTGATTTGAAGTTAAAATCCTCAAATATAGTAAAATAGTGACTTTTTTCACGTTTTTCATGTTGTTTGATATTACGTAAATATATTCATTTTTACCAATATTTCGATACTATTTCATGTAGTATCACGATATGTGATTTGGCCTTCAAATCTCAGAATTTCGCATAATATTGCATTTTAAGCAAGTTTTCTTGCATTTTGTTGCGTACGAAAAATCATCGAATTTAGCAATATTTTGCCGTTTATCATTCCCTTTTCCTTTATGTGATTTAAACAAAATATCAACGAATTAGGCAATATTTTGCCGTTTTTCTACGTTTTAGTGAATTTTCAGTTTATTGGCATTAATTCATTATATATACGATAAAAATAATGCAAACACATAATTGATTAGATAATAACCTTAAATACTTCATTTTCAATCAACTATTTGTTTCTCGTTAAAATACTGAGTAAGATATTGAAAAGGGAAGAAGTTTTGTTTTTATTGCATATATCGACGTTTCAGCCGGAATAGAGCGGTTTTACGTGTACATCTTCCATCGGTAATATAAACGGAAAATCAAGAACATTTTTAGTTAATTCTAATTTTATCATTTGTATTGGAAACAACATTGTCATATGTCTTTTCTTGGATCTAAATAATACGAAACCTCGCTGTATGATTTGATGTTAAAATCCTGAAATATAGTTAAATAGTGACTTTTTTCACGTTTTTCATGTAGTTTGATATTACGTAAATATATTCATTTTTACCAATATTTCGATACTATTTCATGTAGTATCACGATATGTGATTTGGCCATCATATCTCAGAATTTCGCATATTATTGCATTTTAAGCAAGTTTTCTTGCATTTTGTTTCGTACGAAAAATCATCGAATTTAGCAATATTTTGACGTTTATCCTCCCCTTTTCCTTTATGTGATCTAAACAAAATATCATCGAATTAGGCAATATTTTGCCGTTTTTCCACGTTTTTGTGAATTTTCAGTTTATTGGTATTAATTCATTATATATACGAAAAAAATGATGCAAACACATAAATGATTAGATATGATTGCATATTAAGCAAGTTTTCTTGCATTTTGTTTCTTACGAAAAAACATCGAATTTAGCAATATTTTGATGTTTATCATCTCCTTTTCCTTTATGTGATTTAAACAAAGTATCATCGAATTAGGCAATATTTTGCCGTTTTTCCACGTTTTTGTAAATTTTCAGTCTATGGGTATTAATTCATTATATATACGATAAAAATGATGCAAACACATAATTGATTAGATTTCAATGTTGACATTTCTTGTCAACATTGTCATATGTCTTTTTCTTTTAAATAATTAAGTTTTCAATCATCTATTTGTTTCTCGTTAAAATACTGAGTAAGATATTGAAAAGGGGAGAAGTTCGGTTTTTATTGCATATATCGACGTTTCAGCCGGATTAGAGCGGTTTTACGTGTATATCTTCCAACGGTAATATAAACGGAAAATCAAGAACATTTTTAGTTAATTCTAATGAAAACACATTGTTTTTTTATCATTTGTATTGGAAACAACATTGTCATATGTCTTTTCTTGGATCTAAATAATACCAAACCTCGCTGTATGATTTGATGTTAAAATCCACATATATGGTTAAATAGTGACTTTTTTCACGTTTTTCGTGTAGTTTGATATTAAGTAAATATATTCATTTTTACCAATATTTCGATACTCCAATATTTCGATACTATTTCATGTAGTATCACGATATGTGATTTGGCCTTCAAATCTCAGAATTTCGCATAATATTGCATTTTAAGCAAGTTTTCTTGCATTTTGTTTCGTACGAAAAATCATCGAATTTAGCAATATTTTGACGTTTATCATCCTCTTTTCCTTTATGTGATTTAAACAAAATATCATCGAATTAGGCAATATTTTGCCGTTTTTCCACGTTTTTGTGAATTTTCTGTCTATGGGTATTAATTCATTTTATATACGATAAAAATGATGCAAACACATAATTGATTAGATAATAACCTTAAATACTTCATTTTCAATCATCTATTTGTTTCTCGTTAAAATACTGAGTAAGATATTGAAAAGGGGGAGAAGTTCGGTTTTTATTGCATATATCGACGTTTCAGCCGGATTAAAGCGGTTTTATGTGTACATCTTCTATCGGTAATATAAACGGAAAATCAAGAACATTTTTAGTTAATTCTAATGAAAACACATTGTTTTTTTATCATTTGTATTGGAAACAACATTGTCATATGTCTTTTCTTGGATCTAAATAATACCAAACCTCGCTGTATGATTTGATGTTAAAATCCACATATATGGTTAAATAGTGACTTTTTTCACGTTTTTCGTGTAGTTTGATATTAAGTAAATATATTCATTTTTACCAATATTTCGATACTCCAATATTTCGATACTATTTCATGTAGTATCACGATATGTGATTTGGCCTTCAAATCTCAGAATTTCGCATAATATTGCATTTTAAGCAAGTTTTCTTGCATTTTGTTTCGTACGAAAAATCATCGAATTTAGCAATATTTTGACGTTTATCATCCTCTTTTCCTTTATGTGATTTAAACAAAATATCATCGAATTAGGCAATATTTTGCCGTTTTTCCACGTTTTTGTGAATTTTCTGTCTATGGGTATTAATTCATTTTATATACGATAAAAATGATGCAAACACATAATTGATTAGATAATAACCTTAAATACTTCATTTTCAATCATCTATTTGTTTCTCGTTAAAATACTGAGTAAGATATTGAAAAGGGGGAGAAGTTCGGTTTTTATTGCATATATCGACGTTTCAGCCGGATTAAAGCGGTTTTATGTGTACATCTTCTATCGGTAATATAAACGGAAAATCAAGAACATTTTTAGTTAATTCTAATGAAAACACATTGTTTTTTTATCATTTGTATTGGAAACAACATTGTCATATGTCTTTTCTTGGATCTAAATAATACGAAACCTCGCTGTATGATTTAAAGTTAAAATCCTCAAATATGGTTAAATAGTGACTTTTTTCACGTTTTTCATGTAGTTTGATATTACGTAAATATATTCATTTTTACCAATATTTCGATACTATTTCATGTAGTATGACGATATGTGATTTGGCCATCAAATCTCAGAATTTCGCATAATATTGCATTTTAAGCAAGTTTTCTTGCATTTTGTTTCGTACGAAAAATCATCGAATTTAGCAATATTTTGACGTTTATCCTCCCCTTTTCCTTTATATGATCTAAACAAAATATCATCGAATTAGGCAATATTTTGCCGTTTTTCCACGTTTTTGTGAATTTTCAGTTTATTGGTATTAATTCATTATATATGTGGGATATTTGGGCTTGATTCTGATTAATTAATAATTAAAGTAGTAAATTAAATTACGAAGGACCACCCGCTTTTATAGTAAAGAGGGAAACTGAGAATTTCAGATCATTGGATAAAATTCTAGAGAAAACCAGTGACTATATATATAACTAACTAGATATAACTAGAAAGCATGATCATAAGAATAATTAATGGGCTGTATTATTAAAGAAACAAACTTCAAACACCTACATTGGGGGGTTATTATTGGAGGTAAGTACGTCCAGGAATCAGTGTGGTTCGTTCACTAATTCAATTAATAATAATCTAATCCTATAAATAATACTGAATATAATATCATTCACATAAAGAAGAACATGAATATGAGCATAATAATGAGTTACAGTAAATCACACATTAATATCAAACATTCTGAATAAATCAAATTGCAAGGAAATGGAAAAATGAAATAAGCCTTAGCTTGAAGCAGATTCCTTTAGATAACAATAGTAGTCCTCTTAATTCTCCAGATTCGGTACACTGACGAGTGGTACGTGTTAACATGGAGGAGGCAGCCGGAGGAATTCTTCTCTCGGGCTGCAAGATAAATAACTACCAGTAGCAATTGATTTAACTACTCAAATCATATTCAAAAATATGAATATGTACAGATGGAATTCTAATCACCTGTTATTAGGTGTTATCCCGCTGCGTAACGAACAATCACCCTGCTATTAACAGACCTGTAAATGATGCATCAAATAAAGGAATACTTAGCTGTGGGCACTGTATAAATATTAAGATTGCCGTAATTTCGCATCCCAGGCTCCGGTTAACCTATCCTGGATAGTGATGCGTTTCAAGCTGGCTGATCACGTGTCGTCAGGAACCAAGTCAAGGGGTCCCTCATTTAACACCAGCACTAGTTGAAGATATTATCTGCAAGGTCATTCACGCCTCACAGTGGCGGCTTTCATCTGAGGATGGATCACACCTGTCCTATTTGCTGGACAATGGCGTCTTTTGTGAGTACGGTAAGCGCAGCTTTGCCTCCTTTCGGCTCTGCACGTGTCCGCGTACTGAGGGTGGTGGCGTCCCTCCAACCCACGCCGAGTCGACGTTCATAACACAAATTATTGTCACGAACATTAATATTTCTCGCATTCGCGCTTGAAACTTTAAAGACTGGACGGGTTTATTATTTAGAGGAACGAAATATTATTATTTAACTATTTAAGAATAGTAAATATATAAGGGAGAGGAATTAATGTCTCCCCATGGCATTCATTGATGACGTTAACTCTATCGCGAGGTAGACGCTATGATTCTAACGCTCTATTCGGCTTTTAGTTAGAGAACAATTCGTCTGCAATCAGTTGTCATACAGAGTGCTTTAATTATAGAGAATCGTATTTAATTTTCACACAAATTGAATATAATGTGTTTTACTGTAAAGAAATCTGACGCAATACTGGCGTCAGGTGACGTGAGAATTCTAGCCTAATGCACAGATGAATTATTAGTACATGAGAATTCTACGAGTTGTTAATTTTACTTACTATAATATTTAGTATGGTTAGTAATAAGTAATGAGAATACAACAATGCTGTATTCGATGTTGGAAATATCCAACAATATATACGATAAAAATGATGCAAACACATAAATGATTAGATATGATTGCATATTAAGCAAGTTTTCTTGCATTTTGTTTCTTACGAAAAAACATCGAATTTAGCAATATTTTGACGTTTATCATCTCCTTTTCCTTTATGTGATTTAAACAAAGTATCATCGAATTAGGCAATATTTTGCGGTTTTTCCACTTTTTTGTAAATTTTCAGTCTATGGGTATTAATTCATTATATATACGATAAAAATGATGCAAACACATAATTGATTAGATTTCAATGTTGACATTGAAATTAGATTTCAATGTTGACATTTCTTGTCAACATTGTCATATGTCTTTTTCTTTTAAATACTTCATTTTCAATCATCTATTTCTTTCTCGTTAAAATACTGAGTAAGCTATTAAAAAGAGGAGAAGTTCTGTTTTTATTGCATATATCGACGTTTCAGCCGGAATAGAGCGGTTTTCGTGTACATCTTCCATCGGTAATATAAACGGAAAATCAGGAACATTTTAGTTAATTCTAATGAAAACACATTGATTTTTATCATTTGTATTGGAAACAACATTGTCATATGTCTTTTGTTTGATCTAAATAATACGAAACCTCGCTCTATGATTTGAAGTTAAATTCCTCAAATATGGTTAAATAGTGACTTTTTCACGTTTTTCATCTAGTTTGATATTACGTAAATATTTTAATTTTTCCAATATTTCGATACTATTTCATTTAGTATCAGGATATGTGATTTGGCCATCAAATCTCAGAATTTCGCATAATATTACATTTTAAGCAAGTTTTCTTGCATTTTGTTTCGTACGAAAAATCATCGAATTTAGCAATATTTTGACATATCAGTAACATTTTAGTTAATTCTAATGAAAACACATTGATTTTTATCATTTGTATTGGAAACAACATTGTCTTATGTCTTTTCTTTGATCTAAATAATACGAAACCTCGCTGAAAAATCATCGAATTTAGCAATATTTTGACGTTTATCCTCCCCTTTTCCTTTATGTGATCTAAACAAAATATCATCGAATTAGGCAATATTTGGCCGTTTTTCCACGTTTTTGTGAATTTTCAGTTTATTGGTATTAATTCATTATATATACGATAAAAATGATGCAAACACATAATTGATTAGATAATAACATTAAATACTTCATTTTCAATCAACTATTTGTTTCTCGTTAAAATACTGAGTAAGATATTGAAAACGGGAGAAGTTCTGTTTTTATTGCATATATCGACGTTTCAACTGGAATAGAGCGGTTTTCGTGTACATCTTCCATCCTCAAATATGGTTAAATAGTGACTTTTTCACGTTTTTCATGTAGTTTGATATTACGTAAATATATTTATTTTTACCAATTTACCAAGGGGAGCCGGTCGGCCGAGCGGACAGCATGCTGGGCTTGTGATCCTGTGGTCCTGGGTTCGATCCCAGGCGCCGGCGAGAAACAATGGGCAGAGTTTCTTTCACCCTATGCCCCTGTTACCTATCAGTAAAATAGGTACCTGGGTGTTAGTCAGTTGTCACGGGCTGCTTCCTGGGGGTGGAGGCCTGGTCGAGGACCGGGCCGCGGGGACACTAAAGCCCCGAAATCATCTCAAGATAACCACCCTTGTTGTCTCAAGATTGTTGTTACCAATATTTCGATACTATTTCATGTAGTATCACGATATGTGATTTGGCCATCAAATCTCAGAATTTCGCATAATATTGCATTTTAAGCAAGTTTTCTTGCATTTTTTTTCGTATATAAACGGAAAATCAGGAACATTTTAGATAATTCTAATGAAAACACTTTAATTTTTAGCATTTGTATTGGAAACAACATTGTCATATGTCTTTTCTTGGATCGAAATAATACGAAACCTCGCTCTATGATTTGAAGTTAAATTCCTCAAATATGGTTAAATAGTGACTTTTTCACGTTTTTCATCTAGTTTGATATTACGTAAATATTTTAATTTCTCCAATATTTCGATACTATTTCATGTAGTATCACGATATGTGATTTGGCCATCAAATCTCAGAATTTCGCATAATATTACATTTTAAGCAAGTTTTCTTGCATTTTGTTTCGTACGAAAAATCATCGAATTTAGCAATATTTTGACATATCAGTAACATTTTAGTTAATTCTAATGAAAACACATTGATTTTTATCATTTGTATTGGAAACAACATTGTCATATGTCTTTTCTTTGATCTAAATAATACGAAAGCTCGCTGAAAAATCATCGAATTTAGCAATATTTTGACGTTTATCCTCCCCTTTTCCTTTAAGTGATCTAAACAAAATATCATCGAATTAGGCAATATTTTGCCGTTTTTCCACGTTTTTGTGAATTTTCAGTTTATTGGTATTAATTCATTATATATACGATAAAATTGATGCAAACACATAATTGATTAGATAACAACCTTAAATACTTCATTTTCAATCAACTCTTTGTTTCTCGTTAAAATACTGAGTAAGATATTGAAAAGGGGAGAAGTTCTGTTTTTATTGCATATATCGACGTTTCAGCCGGATTAGAGCGGTTTTACGTGTATATCTTCCAACGGTAATATAAACGGAAAATCAAGAACATTTTAGTTAATTCTAATGAAAACACATTGTTTTTTACCATTTGTATTGGAAACAACATTGTCATATGTCTTTTCTTGGATCTAAATAAAACGAAACCTCGCTGAATGATTTGAAGTTAAAATCCTCATATATGGTTAAATAGTGACTTTTTCACGGTAATCATGTAGTTTGATATTACGTAAATATATTCATTTTTACCAATATTTCTATACTATTTCATGTAGTATTACGATAAGTGATTTGGACTTCAAATCTCAGAATTTCGCATAATATTGCATTTTAAGCAAGTTTTCTTGCATTTTGTTTCGTACGAAAAATCATCGAATTTAGCAATATTTTGACGTTTATCATCCTCTTTTCCTTTATGTGATTTAAACAAAATATCATCGAATTAGGCAATATTTTGCCGTTTTTCCACGTTTTTGTGAATTTTCAGTCTATGGGTATTAATTCATTTTATATTCGATAAAAATGATGCAAACACATAATTGATTAGATAATAACCTTAAATACTTCATTTTAAATCATCTATTTGTTTCTCGTTAAAATACTGAGTAAGATATTGAAAAGGGAGAAGTTCGGTTTTTATTGCATATATCGACGTTTCAGCCGGATTAGAGCGGTTTTACGTGTACATCTTCCATCGGTAATATAAACGGAAAATCAAGAACATTTTTAGTTAATTCTAATGAAAACACATTGTTTTTTTATCATTTGTATTGGAAACAACATTGTCATATGTCTTTTCTTGGATCTAAATAATACGAAACCTCGCTGTATGATTTAAAGTTAAAATCCTCAAATATGGTTAAATAGTGACTTTTTTCACGTTTTTCATGTAGTTTGATATTACGTAAATATATTCATTTTTACTAATATTTCGATACTATTTCATGTAGTATGACGATATGTGATTTGGCCATCAAATCTCAGAATTTCGCATAATATTGCATTTTAAGCAAGTTTTCTTACATTTTGTTCCGTACGAAAAATCATCGAATTTAGCAATATTTTGACGTTTATCCTCCCCTTTTCCTTTATATGATCTAAACAAAATATCATCGAATTAGGCAATATTTTGCCGTTTTTCCACGTTTTTGTGAATTTTCAGTTTATTGGTATTAATTCATTATATATACGATAAAAATTATGCAAACACATAAATGATTAGATATAATTGCATATTAAGCAAGTTTTCTTCCATTTTGTTTCTTACGAAAAACATCGAATTTAGCAATATTTTGAGGTTGATCATCTCCTTTTCCTTTATGTGATTTAAACAAAGTATCATCGAATTAGGCAATATTCTGCCGTTTTTTCACGTTTTTGTAAATTTTCAGTCTATGGGTATTAATTCATTATATATACGATAAAAATGATGCAAACACATAATTGATTAGATTTCAATGTTGACATTGAAATTAGATTTCAATGTTGACATTTCTTGTCAACATTGTCATATGTCTTTTTCTTTTAAATACTTCATTTTCAATCATCTATTTGTTTCTCGTTAAAATACTGAGTAAGATATTAAAAAGGGGAGAAGTTCTGTTTTTATTGCATATATCGACGTTTCAGCCGGAATAGAGCGGTTTTCGTGTACATCTTCCATCGGTAATATAAACGGAAAATCAGTAACATTTTAGATAATTCTAATGAAAACACTTTGATTTTTATCATTTGTATTGGAAACAACATTGTCATATGTCTTTTCTTGGATCTAAATAATACCAAACCTCGCTGTATGATTTGAAGTTAAAATCCTCAAATATAGTTAAATAGTGATTTTTTCACGTTTTTCATGTAGTTTGATATTACGTAAATATATTCATTTTTACCAATATGTCGATACTATTTCATGTAGTATCACGATATGTGATTTGGCCTTCATATCTCAGAATTTCGTATAATATTGCATTTTAAGCAAGTTTTCTTGCATTTTGTTTCGTACGAAAAATCATCGAATTTAGCAATATTTTGACGTTTATCATCCCCTTTTCCTCTATGTGATTTTAACAAAATATCATCGAATTAGGCAATATTTTACCGTTTTTCAACGTTTTTGTGAATTTTCAGTTTATTGGTATTAATTCATTATATATACGATAAAAATGATGCAAACATATAATTGATTAGAAAATAACATTAAATACTTCATTTTCAATCAACTATTTGTTTCTCGTTAAAATACTGAGTAAGATATTGAAAACGGGAGAAGTTCTGTTTTTATTGCATATATCGACGTTTCAGCTGGAATAGAGCGGTTTTCGTGTACATCTTCCATCCTCAAATATGGTTAAATAGTGACTTTTTCACGTTTTTCATGTAGTTTGATATTACGTAAATATATTTATTTTTACCAATTTACCAAGGGGAGCCGGTCGGCCGAGCGGACAGCACGCTGGGCTTGTGATCCTGTGGTCCTGGGTTCGATCCCAGGCGCCGGCGAAAAACAATGGGCAGAGTTTCTTTCACCCTATGCCCCTGTTACCTATCAGTAAAATAGGTACCTGGGTGTTAGTCAGTTGTCACGGGCTGCTTCCTGGGGGTGGAGGCCTGGTCGAGGACCGGGCCGCGGGGACACTAAAGCCCCGAAATCATCTCAAGATAACCACCCTTGTTGTCTCAAGATTGTTGTTACCAATATTTCGATACTATTTCAGGTAGTATCACGATATGTGATTTGGCCATCAAATCTCAGAATTTCGCATAATATTGCATTTTAAGCAAGTTTTCTAGCATTTTGTTTCGTATATAAACGGAAAATCAGGAACATTTTAGATAATTCTAATGAAAACACTTTAATTTTTATCATTTGTATTGGAAACAACATTGTCATATGTCTTTTCTTTGGTCGAAATAATACGAAACCTCGCTCTATGATTTGAAGTTAAATTCCTCAAATATGGTTAAATAGTGACTTTTTCACGTTTTTTATGTAGTTTGATACTACGTAAATATATTCATTTTTACCAATATTTCGATAATATTTCATGTAGTATCACGATATGTGATTTGGCCTTCAAATCTCAGAATTTCGCATAATATTGCATTTTAAGCAAGTTTTCTTGCATTTTGTTTCGTACGAAAAATCATCGATTTTAGCAATATTTTGACGTTTATCATCCTCTTTTCCTTTATGTGATTTAAACAAAATATCATCGAATTAGGCAATATTTTGCCGTTTTTCCACGTTTTGGTGAATTTTCAGTCTATGGGTATTAATTAATTTTATATACGATAAAAATGATGCAAACACATAATTGATTAGATAATAACCTTAAATACTTCATTTTCAATCATCTATTTGTTTCTCGTTAAAATACTGAGTAAGATATTGAAAAGGGGAGAAGTTCGGTTTTTATTGCATATATCGACGTTTCAGCCGGATTAGAGCGGTTTTACGTGTACATCTTCCATCGGTAATATAAACGGAAAATCAAGAACATTTTTAGTTAATTCTAATGAAAACACATTGTTTTTTTATCATTTGTATTGGAAACAACATTGTCATATGTCTTTTCTTGGATCTAAATAATACGAAACCTCGCTGTTTGATTTAAAGTTAAAATCCTCAAATATGGTTAAATAGTGACTTTTTTCACGTTTTTCATGTAGTTTGATATTACGTAAATATATTCATTTTTACCAATATTTCGATACTATTTCATGTAGTATGACGATATGTGATTTGGCCATCAAATATCAGAATTTCGCATAATATTGCATTTTAAGCAAGTTTTCTTGCATTTTGTTTCGTACGAAAAATCATCGAATTTAGCAATATTTTGACGTTTATCCTCCGTTTTTCCTTTATATGATCTAAACCAAATATCATCGAATTAGGCAATATTTTGCCGTTTTTCCACGTTTTTGTGAATTTTCAGTTTATTGGTATTAATTCATTATATATGTGGGATATTTGGGCTTGATTCTGATTAATTAATAATTAAAGTAGTAAATTAAATTACGAAGGACCACCCGCTTTTATAGTAAAGAGGGAAACTGAGAATTTCAGATCATTGGATAAAATTCCAGAGAAAACCAGTGACTATGGATATAACTAGAAAGCATGATCATAAGAATAATTAATGGACTGTATTATTAAAGAAACAAACCTCAAACACCTACATTGGGGGGTTATTATTGGAGGTAAGTACGTCCAGGAATCAGTGTGGTTCGTTCACTAATTCAATTAATAATAATCTAATCCTATAAATAATACTGAATATAATATCATTCACATAAAGAAGAACATGAATATGAGCATAATAATGAGTTACAGTAAATCACACATTAATATCAAACATTCTGAATAAATCAAATTGCAAGGAAATGGAAAAAAGAAATAAGCCTTAGCTTGAAGCAGATTCCTTTAGATAACCATAGTAGTCCTCTTAATTCTCCAGATTCGGTACACTGACGAGTGGTACGGGTTAACATGGAGGAGGCAGCCGGAGGAATTCTTCTCTCGGGCTGTAAGATAAATAACTACCAGTAGCAATTGATTTAACTACTCAATTCATATTCAAAAATATTAATATGTACAGATGGAATTCTAATCACCTGTTATTAGGTGTTATCCCGCTGCGTAACGAACAATCACCCTGCTATTAACAGACCTGTAAATGATGCATCAAATAAAGGAATACTTAGCTGTGGGCACTGTATAAATATTAAGATTGCCGTAATTTCGCATCCCAGGCTCCGGTGAACCTATCCTGGATAGTGATGCGTTTCAAGCTGGCTGATCACGTGTCGTCAGGAACCAAGTCAAGGGGTCCCTCATTTAACACCAGCACTAGTTGAAGATATTATCTGCAAGGTCATTCACGCCTCACAGTGGCGGCTTTCATCTGAGGATGGATCACACCTGTCCTATTTGCTGGACAATGGCGTCTTTTGTGAGTACGGTAAGCGCAGCTTTGCCTCCTTTCGGCTCTGCACGTGTCCGCGTACTGAGGGTGGTGGCGTCCCTCCAACCCACGCCGAGTCGACGTTCATAACACAAATTATTGTCACGAACATTAATATTTCTCGCATTCGCGCTTGAAACTTTAAAGACTGGGCGGGTTTATTATTTAGAGGAACGAAATATTATTATTTAACTATTTAAGAATAGTAAATATATAAGGGAGAGGAATTAATGTCTCCCCATGGCATTCATTGATGACGTTAACTCTATCGCGAGGTAGACGCTATGATTCTAACGCTCTATTCGGCTTTTAGTTAGAGAACAATTCGTCTGCAATCAGTTGTCATACAGAATGCTTTAATTATAGAGAATCGTATTTAATTCTCACACAAATTGAATATAATGTGTTTTACTGTAAAGAAATCTGACGCAATACTGGCGTCAGGTGACGTGAGAATTCTAGCCTAATGCACAGATGAATTATTAGTACATGAGAATTCTACGAGTTGTTAATTTTACTTACTACAATATTTAGTATGGTTAGTAATAAGTAATGAGAATACAACAATGCTGTATTCGATGTTGGAAATATCCAACAATATATACGATAAAAATGATGCAAACACATAAATGATTAGATATGATTGCATATAAAGCAAGTTTTCTTGCATTTTGTTTCTTACGAAAAAACATCGAATTTAGCAATATTTTGACGTTTATCATCTCCTTTTCCTTTATGTGATTTAAACAAAGTATCATCGAATTAGGCAATATTTTGCCGTTTTTCCACGTTTTTGTAAATTTTCAGTCTATGGGTATTAATTCATTATATATACGATAAAAATGATGCAAACACATAATTGATTAGATTTCAATGTTGACATTGAAATTAGATTTCAATGTTGACATTTCTTGTCAACATTGTCATATGTCTTTTTCTTTTAAATACTTCATTTTCAATCATCTATTTCTTTCTCGTTAAAATACTGAGTAAGCTATTAAAAAGGGGAGAAGTTCTGTTTTTATTGCATATATCGACGTTTCAGCCGGAATAGAGCGGTTTTCGTGTACATCTTCCATCGGTAATATAAACGGAAAATCAGGAACATTTTAGTTAATTCTAATGAAAACACATTAATTTTTATCATTTGTATTGGAAACAACATTGTCATATGTCTTTTGTTTGATCTAAATAATACGAAACCTCGCTCTATGATTTGAAGTTAAAATCCTCAAATATGGTTAAATAGTGACTTTTTTCACGTTTTTCATGTAGTTTGATATTACGTAAATATATTCATTTTTACCAATATGTCGATACTATTTCATGTAGTATCACGATATGTGATTTGGCCTTCATATCTCAGAATTTCGTATAATATTGCATTTTAAGCAAGTTTTCTTGCATTTTGTTTCGTACGAAAAATCATCGAATTTGGCAATATTTTGACGTTTATCATCCCCTTTTCCTCTATGTGATTTTAACAAAATATCATCGAATTAGGCAATATTTTACCGTTTTTCAACGTTTTTGTGAATTTTCAGTTTATTGGTATTAATTCATTATATATACGATAAAAATGATGCAAACACATAATTGATTAGATAATAACATTAAATACTTCATTTTCAATCAACTATTTGTTTCTCGTTAAAATACTGAGTAAGAAATTGAAAACGGGAGAAGTTCTGTTTTTATTGCATATATCGACGTTTCAGCTGGAATAGAGCGGTTTTCGTGTACATCTTCCATCCTCAAATATGGTTAAATAGTGACTTTTTCACGTTTTTCATGTAGTTTGATATTACGTAAATATATTTATTTTTACCAATTTACCAAGGGGAGCCGGTCGGCCGAGCGGACAGCACGCTGGGCTTGTGATCCTGTGGTCCTGGGTTCGATCCCAGGCGCCGGCGAAAAACAATGGGCAGAGTTTCTTTCACCCTATGCCCCTGTTACCTATCAGTAAAATAGGTACCTGGGTGTTAGTCAGTTGTCACGGGCTGCTTCCTGGGGGTGGAGGCCTGGTCGAGGACCGGGCCGCGGGGACACTAAAGCCCCGAAATCATCTCAAGATAACCACCCTTGTTGTCTCAAGATTGTTGTTACCAATATTTCGATACTATTTCATGTAGTATCACGATATGTGATTTGGCCATCAAATCTCAGAATTTCGCATAATATTGCATTTTAAGCAAGTTTTCTTGCATTTTGTTTCGTATATAAACGGAAAATCAGGAACATTTTAGATAATTCTAATGAAAACACTTTAATTTTTATCATTTGTATTGGAAACAACATTGTCATATGTCTTTTCTTGGATCGAAATAATACGAAACCTCGCTCTATGATTTGAAGTTAAATTCCTCAAATATGGTTAAATAGTGACTTTTTCACGTTTTTCATCTAGTTTGATATTACGTAAATATTTTAATTTTTCCAATATTTCGATACTATTTCATGTAGTATCACGATATGTGATTTGGCCATCAAATCTCAGAATTTCGCATAATATTACATTTTAAGCAAGTTTTCTTGCATTTTGTTTCGTACGAAAAATCATCGAATTTAGCAATATTTTGACATATCAGTAACATTTTAGTTAATTCTAATGAAAACACATTGATTTTTATCATTTGTATTGGAAACAACATTGTCATATGTCTTTTCTTTGATCTAAATAATACGAAACCTCGCTGAAAAATCATCGAATTTAGCAAAATTTTGACGTTTATCCTCCCCTTTTCATTTATGTGATCTAAACAAAATATCATCGAATTAGGCAATATTTTGCCGTTTTTCCACGTTTTTGTGAATTTTCAGTTTATTGGTATTAATTCATAATATATACGATAAAAATGATGCAAACACATAATTGATTAGATAACAACCTTAAATACTTCATTTTCAATCAACTCTTCGTTTCTCGTTAAAATACTGAGTAAGATATTGAAAAGGGGAGAAGTTCTGTTTTTATTGCATATATCGACGTTTCAGCCGGATTAGAGCGGTTTTACGTGTATATCTTCCAACGGTAATATAAACGGAAAATCAAGAACATTTTAGATAATTCTAATGAAAACACATTGTTTTTTACCATTTGTATTGGAAACAACATTGTCATATGTCTTTTCTTGGATCTAAATAAAACGAAACCTCGCTGAATGATTTGAAGTTAAAATCCTCAAATATGGTTAAATAGTGACTTTTTCACGGTAATCATGTAGTTTGATATTACGTAAATATATTCATTTTTACCAATATTTCTATACTATTTCATGTAGTATTACGATAAGTGATTTGGCCTTCAAATCTCAGAATTTCGCATAATATTGCATTTTAAGCAAGTTTTCTTGCATTTTGTTTCGTACGAAAAATCATCGAATTTAGCAATATTTTGACGTTTATCATCCTCTTTTCCTTTATGTGATTTAAACAAAATATCATCGAATTAGGCAATATTTTGCCGTTTTTCCACGTTTTTGTGAATTTTCAGTCTATGGGTATTAATTCATTTTATATTCGATAAAAATGATGCAAACACATAATTGATTAGATAATAACCTTAAATACTTCATTTTCAATCATCTATTTGTTTCTCGTTAAAATACTGAGTAAGATATTGAAAAGGGAGAAGTTCGGTTTTTATTGCATATATCGACGTTTCAGCCGGATTAGAGCGGTTTTACGTGTACATCTTCCATCTGTAATATAAACGGAAAATCAAGAACATTTTAGATAATTCTAATGAAAACACTTTGATTTTTATCATTTGTATTGGAAACAACATTGTCATATGTCTTTTCTTGGATCTAAATAATACGAAACCTCGCTCTATGATTTGAAGTTAAAATCCTCAAATATGGTTAAATAGTGACTTTTTTCACGTTTTTCATGTAGTTTGATATTACGTAAATATATTCATTTTTACCAATATGTCGATACTATTTCATGTAGTATCACGATATGTGATTTGGCCTTCATATCTCAGAATTTCGTATAATATTGCATTTTAAGCAAGTTTTCTTGCATTTTGTTTCGTACGAAAAATCATCGAATTTAGCAATATTTTGACGTTTATCATCCCCTTTTCCTCTATGTGATTTTAACAAAATATCATCGAATTAGGCAATATTTTACCGTTTTTCAACGTTTTTGTGAATTTTCAGTTTATTGGTATTAATTCATTATATATACGATAAAAATGATGCAAACACATAATTGATTAGATAATAACATTAAATACTTCATTTTCAATCAACTATTTGTTTCTCGTTAAAATAATGAGTAAGATATTGAAAACGGGAGAAGTTCTGTTTTTATTGCATATATCGACGTTTCAGCTGGAATAGAGCGGTTTTCGTGTACATCTTCCATCCTCAAATATGGTTAAATAGTGACTTTTTCACGTTTTTCATGTAGTTTGATATTACGTAAATATATTTATTTTTACCAATTTACCAAGGGGAGCCGGTCGGCCGAGCGGACAGCACGCTGGGCTTGTGATCCTGTGGTCCTGGGTTCGATCCCAGGCGCCGGCGAAAAACAATGGGCAGAGTTTCTTTCACCCTATGCCCCTGTTACCTATCAGTAAAATAGGTACCTGGGTGTTAGTCAGTTGTCACGGGCTGCTTCCTGGGGGTGGAGGCCTGGTCGAGGACCGGGCCGCGGGGACACTAAAGCCCCGAAATCATCTCAAGATAACCACCCTTGTTATCTCAAGATTGTTGTTACCAATATTTCGATACTATTTCATGTAGTATCACGATATGTGATTTGGCCATCAAATCTCAGAATTTCGCATAATATTGCATTTTAAGCAAGTTTTCTTGCATTTTGTTTCGTATATAAACGGAAAATCAGGAACATTTTAAATAGTTCTAATGAAAACATTTTAATTTTTATCATTTGTATTGGAAACAACATTGTCATATGTCTTTTCTTGGATCGAAATAATACGAAACCTCGCTCTATGATTTGAAGTTAAATTCCTCAAATATGGTTAAATAGTGACTTTTTCACGTTTTTCATCTAGTTTGATATTACGTAAATATTTTAATTTTTCCAATATTTCGATACTATTTCATGTAGTATCACGATATGTGATTTGGCCATCAAATCTCAGAATTTCGCATAATATTACATTTTAAGCAAGTTTTCTTGCATTTTGTTTCGTACGAAAAATCATCGAATTTAGCAATATTTTGACATATCAGTAACATTTTAGTTAATTCTAATGAAAACACATTGATTTTTATCATTTGTATTGGAAACAACATTGTCATATGTCTTTTCTTTGATCTAAATAATACGAAACCTCGCTGAAAAATCATCGAATTTAGCAAAATTTTGACGTTTATCCTCCCCTTTTCCTTTATGTGATCTAAACAAAATATCATCGAATTAGGCAATATTTTGCCGTTTTTCCACGTTTTTGTGAATTTTCAGTTTATTGGTATTAATTCATAATATATACGATAAAAATGATGCAAACACATAATTGATTAGATAACAACCTTAAATACTTCATTTTCAATCAACTCTTCGTTTCTCGTTAAAATACTGAGTAAGATATTAAAAAGGGGAGAAGTTCTGTTTTTATTGCATATATCGACGTTTCAGCCGGATTAGAGCGGTTTTACGTGTATATCTTCCAACGGTAATATAAACGGAAAATCAAGAACATTTTAGTTAATTCTAATGAAAACACATTGATTTTTATCATTTGTATTGGAAACAACATTGTCATATGTCTTTTCTTTGATCTAAATAATACGAAACCTCGCTGAAAAATCATCGAATTTAGCAAAATTTTGACGTTTATCCTCCCCTTTTCCTTTATGTGATCTAAACAAAATATCATCGAATTAGGCAATATTTTGCCGTTTTTCCACGTTTTGGTGAATTTTCAGTCTATGGGTATTAATTCATTTTATATTCGATAAAAATGATGCAAACACATAATTGATTAGATAATAACCTTAAATACTTCATTTTCAATCATCTATTTGTTTCTCGTTAAAATACTGAGTAAGATATTGAAAAGGGAGAAGTTCGGTTTTTATTGCATATATCGACGTTTCAGCCGGATTAGAGCGGTTTTACGTGTACATCTTCCATCGGTAATATAAACGGAAAATCAAGAACATTTTTAGTTAATTCTAATGAAAACACAATGTTTTTTATCATTTGTATTGGAAACAACATTGTCATGTCTTTTCTTGGATCTAAATAATACGAAACCTCGCTGTATGATTTAAAGTTAAAATCCTCAAATATGGTAAAATAGTGACTTTTTTCACGTTTTTCATGTAGTTTGATATTACGTAAATATATTCATTTTTACTAATATTTCGATACTATTTCATGTAGTATGACGATATGTGATTTGGCCATCAAATCTCAGAATTTCGCATAATATTGCATTTTAAGCAAGTTTTCTTGCATTTTGTTTCGTACGAAAAATCATCGAATTTAGCAATATTTTGACGTTTATCCTCCCCTTTTCCTTTATATGATCTAAACCAAATATCATCGAATTTGGCAATATTTTGCCGTTTTTCCACGTTTTTGTGAATTTTCAGTTTATTGGTATTAATTCATTATATATGTGGGATATTTGGGCTTGATTCTGATTAATTAATAATTAAAGTAGTAAATTAAAATACGAAGGACCACCCGCTTTTATAGTAAAGAGGGAAGCTGAGAATTTCAGATCATTGGATAAAATTCTAGAGAAAACCAGTGACTATGGATATAACTAGAAAGCATGATCATAAGAATAATTAATGGGCTGTATTATTAAAGAAACAAACCTCAAACACCTACATTGGGGGGTTATTATTGGAGGTAAGTACGTCCAGGAATCAGTGTGGTTCGTTCACTAATTCAATTAATAATAATCTAATCCTATAAATAATACTGAATATAATATCATTCACATAAAGAAGAACATGAATATGAGCATAATAATGAGTTACAGTAAATCACACATTAATATCAAACATTCTGAATAAATCAAATTGCAAGGAAATGGAAAAAAAGAAATAAGCCTTAGCTTGAAGCAGATTCCTTTAGATAACCATAGTAGTCCTCTTAATTCTCCAGATTCGGTACACTGACGAGTGGTACGGGTTAACATGGAGGAGGCAGCCGGAGGAATTCTTCTCTCGGGCTGCAAGATAAATAACTACCAGTAGCAATTGATTTAACTACTCAATTCATATTCAAAAATATTAAAATGTACAGATGGAATTCTAATCACCTGTTATTAGGTGTTATCCCGCTGCGTAACGAACAATCACCCTGCTATTAACAGACCTGTAAATGATGCATCAAATAAAGGAATACTTAGCTGTGGGCACTGTATAAATATTAAGATTGCCGTAATTTCGCATCCCAGGCTCCGGTGAACCTATCCTGGATAGTGATGCGTTTCAAGCTGGCTGATCACGTGTCGTCAGGAACCAAGTCAAGGGGTCCCTCATTTAACACCAGCACTAGTTGAAGATATTATCTGCAAGGTCATTCACGCCTCACAGTGTCGGCTTTCATCTGAGGATGGATCACACCTGTCCTATTTGCTGGACAATGGCGTCTTTTGTGAGTACGGTAAGCGCAGCTTTGCCTCCTTTCGGCTCTGCACGTATCCGCGTACTGAGGGTGGTGGCGTCCCTCCAACCCACGCCGAGTCGACGTTCATAACACAAATTATTGTCACGAACATTAATATTTCTCGCATTCTCGCTTGAAACTTTAAAGACTGGACGGGTTTATTATTTAGAGGAACGAAATATTATTATTTAACTATTTAAGAATAGTAAATATATAAGGGAGAGGAATTAATGTCTCCCCATGGCATTCATTGATGACGTTAACTCTATCGCGAGGTAGACGCTATGATTCTAACGCTCTATTCGGCTTTTATTTAGAGAACAATTCGTCTGCAATCAGTTGTCATACAGAATGCTTTAATTATAGAGAATCGTATTTAATTCTCACACAAATTGAATATAATGCGTTTTACTGTAAAGAAATCTGACGCAATACTGGCGTCAGGTGACGTGAGAATTCTAGCCTAATGCACAGATGAATTATTAGTACATGAGAATTCTACGAGTTGTTAATTTTACTTACTACAATATTTAGTATGGTTAGTAATAAGTAATGAGAATACAACAATGCTGTATTCGATGTTGGAAATATCCAACAATATATACGATAAAAATGATGCAAACACATAAATGATTAGATATGATTGCATATAAAGCAAGTTTTCTTGCATTTTGTTTCTTACGAAAAAACATCGAATTTAGCAATATTTTGACGTTTATCATCTCCTTTTCCTTTATGTGATTTAAACAAAGTATCATCGAATTAGGCAATATTTTGCCGTTTTTCCACGTTTTTGTAAATTTTCAGTCTATGGGTATTAATTCATTATATATACGATAAAAATGATGCAAACACATAATTGATTAGATTTCAATGTTGACATTGAAATTAGATTTCAATGTTGACATTTCTTGTCAACATTGTCATATGTCTTTTTCTTTTAAATACTTCATTTTCAATCATCTATTTCTTTCTCGTTAAAATACTGAGTAAGCTATTAAAAAGGGGAGAAGTTCTGTTTTTATTGCATATATCGACGTTTCAGCCGGAATAGAGCGGTTTTCGTGTACATCTTCCATCGGTAATATAAACGGAAAATCAGGAACATTTTAGTTAATTCTAATGAAAACACATTAATTTTTATCATTTGTATTGGAAACAACATTGTCATATGTCTTTTGTTTGATCTAAATAATACGAAACCTCGCTCTATGATTTGAAGTTAAAATCCTCAAATATGGTTAAATAGTGACTTTTTTCACGTTTTTCATGTAGTTTGATATTACGTAAATATATTCATTTTTACCAATATGTCGATACTATTTCATGTAGTATCACGATATGTGATTTGGCCTTCATATCTCAGAATTTCGTATAATATTGCATTTTAAGCAAGTTTTCTTGCATTTTGTTTCGTACGAAAAATCATCGAATTTGGCAATATTTTGACGTTTATCATCCCCTTTTCCTCTATGTGATTTTAACAAAATATCATCGAATTAGGCAATATTTTACCGTTTTTCAACGTTTTTGTGAATTTTCAGTTTATTGGTATTAATTCATTATATATACGATAAAAATGATGCAAACACATAATTGATTAGATAATAACATTAAATACTTCATTTTCAATCAACTATTTGTTTCTCGTTAAAATACTGAGTAAGATATTGAAAACGGGAGAAGTTCTGTTTTTATTGCATATATCGACGTTTCAGCTGGAATAGAGCGGTTTTCGTGTACATCTTCCATCCTCAAATATGGTTAAATAGTGACTTTTTCACGTTTTTCATGTAGTTTGATATTACGTAAATATATTTATTTTTACCAATTTACCAAGGGGAGCCGGTCGGCCGAGCGGACAGCACGCTGGGCTTGTGATCCTGTGGTCCTGGGTTCGATCCCAGGCGCCGGCGAAAAACAATGGGCAGAGTTTCTTTCACCCTATGCCCCTGTTACCTATCAGTAAAATAGGTACCTGGGTGTTAGTCAGTTGTCACGGGCTGCTTCCTGGGGGTGGAGGCCTGGTCGAGGACCGGGCCGCGGGGACACTAAAGCCCCGAAATCATCTCAAGATAACCACCCTTGTTGTCTCAAGATTGTTGTTACCAATATTTCGATACTATTTCATGTAGTATCACGATATGTGATTTGGCCATCAAATCTCAGAATTTCGCATAATATTGCATTTTAAGCAAGTTTTCTTGCATTTTGTTTCGTATATAAACGGAAAATCAGGAACATTTTAGATAATTCTAATGAAAACACTTTAATTTTTATCATTTGTATTGGAAACAACATTGTCATATGTCTTTTCTTGGATCGAAATAATACGAAACCTCGCTCTATGATTTGAAGTTAAATTCCTCAAATATGGTTAAATAGTGACTTTTTCACGTTTTTCATCTAGTTTGATATTACGTAAATATTTTAATTTTTCCAATATTTCGATACTATTTCATGTAGTATCACGATATGTGATTTGGCCATCAAATCTCAGAATTTCGCATAATATTACATTTTAAGCAAGTTTTCTTGCATTTTGTTCCGTACGAAAAATCATCGAATTTAGCAATATTTTGACATATCAGTAACATTTTAGTTAATTCTAATGAAAACACATTGATTTTTATCATTTGTATTGGAAACAACATTGTCATATGTCTTTTCTTTGATCTAAATAATACGAAACCTCGCTGAAAAATCATCGAATTTAGCAATATTTTGACGTTTATCCTCCCCTTTTCTTTATGTGATTTAAACAAAATATCATCGAATTAGGCAATATTTTGCCGTTTTTCCATGTTTTTGTGTATTTTCAGTTTATTGGTATTAATTCATAATATATACGATAAAAATGATGCAAACACATAATTGATTAGATAACAACCTTAAATACTTCATTTTCAATCAACTCTTTGTTTCTCGTTAAAATACTGAGTAAGATATTGAAAAGGGGAGAAGTTCGGTTTTTATTGCATATATCGACGTTTCAGCCGGATTAGAGCGGTTTTACGTGTATATCTTCCAACGGTAATATAAACGGAAAATCAAGAACATTTTAGTTAATTCTAATGAAAACACATTGTTTTTTACCATTTGTATTGGAAACAACATTGTCATATGTCTTTTCTTGGATCTAAATAAAACGAAACCTCGCTGAATGATTTGAAGTTAAAATCCTCAAATATGGTTAAATAGTGACTTTTTCACGGTAATCATGTAGTTTGATATTACGTAAATATATTCATTTTTACCAATATTTCTATACTATTTCATGTAGTATTACGATAAGTGATTTGGCCTTCAAATCTCAGAATTTCGCATAATATTGCATTTTAAGCAAGTTTTCTTGCATTTTGTTTCGTACGAAAAATCATCGAATTTAGCAATATTTTGACGTTTATCATCCTCTTTTCCTTTATGTGATTTAAACAAAATATCATCGAATTAGGCAATATTTTGCCGTTTTTCCACGTTTTTGTGAATTTTCAGTTTATGGGTATTAATTCATTTTATATTCGATAAAAATGATGCAAACACATAATTGATTAGATAATAACCTTAAATACTTCATTTTCAATCATCTATTTGTTTCTCATTAAAATAATGAGTAAGATATTGAAAAGGGAGAAGTTCGGTTTTTATTGCATATATCGACGTTTCAGCCGGATTAGAGCGGTTTTACGTGTACATCTTCCATCGGTAATATAAACGGAAAATCAAGAACATTTTTAGTTAATTCTAATGAAAACACATTGTTTTTTTATCATTTGTATTGGAAACAACATTGTCATATGTCTTTTCTTGGATCTAAATAATACGAAACCTCGCTGTATGATTTAAAGTTAAAATCCTCAAATATGGTTAAATAGTGACTTTTTTCACGTTTTTCATGTAGTTTGATATTACGTAAATATATTCATTTTTACTAATATTTCAATACTATTTCATGTAGTATGACGATATGTGATTTGGCCATCAAATCTCAGAATTTCGCATAATATTGCATTTTAAGCAAGTTTTCTTGCATTTTGTTTCGTACGAAAAATCATCGAATTTAGCAATATTTTGACGTTTATCCTCCCCTTTTCCTTTATATGATCTAAACAAAATATCATCGAATTAGGCAATATTTTGCCGTTTTTCCACGTTTTTGTGAATTTTCAGTTTATTGGTATTAATTCATTATATATACGATAAAAATGATGCAAACACATAAATTATTAGATATAATTGCATATTAAGCAAGTTTTCTTCCATTTTGTTTCTTACGAAAAACATCGAATTTAGCAATATTTTGATGTTGATCATCTCCTTTTCCTTTATGTGATTTAAACAAAGTATCATCGAATTAGGCAATATTCTGCCGTTTTTCCACGTTTTTGTAAATTTTCAGTCTATGGGTATTAATTCATTATATATACGATAAAAATGATGCAAACACATAATTGATAAGATTTCAATGTTGACATTGCAATTAGATTTCAATGTTGACATTTCTTGTCAACATTGTCATATGTCTTTTTCTTTTAAATACTTCATTTTCAATCATCTATTTGTTTCTCGTTAAAATACTGAGTAAGATATTAAAAAGGGGAGAAGTTCTGTTTTTATTGCATATATCGACGTTTCAGCCGGAATAGAGCGGTTTTCGTGTACATCTTCCATCGGTAATATAAACGGAAAATCAGTAACATTTTAGATAATTCTAATGAAAACACTTTGATTTTTATCATTTGTATTGGAAACAACATTGTCATATGTCTTTTCTTGGATCTAAATAATACCAAACCTCGCTGTATGATTTGAAGTTAAAATCCTCAAATATAGTTAAATAGTGACTTTTTCACGTTTTTCATGTAGTTTGATATTACGTAAATATATTCATTTTTACCAATATGTCGATACTATTTCATGTAGTATCACGATATGTGATTTGGCCTTCATATCTCAGAATTTCGTATAATATTGCATTTTAAGCAAGTTTTCTTGCATTTTGTTTCGTACGAAAAATCATCGAATTTAGCAATATTTTGACGTTTATCATCCTCTTTTCCTTTATGTGATTTAAACAAAATATCATCGAATTAGGCAATATTTTGCCGTTTTTCCACGTTTTTGTGAATTTTCAGTCTATGGGTATTAATTCATTTTATATACGATAAAAATGATGCAAACACATAATTGATTAGATAATAACCTTAAATACTTCATTTTCAATCATCTATTTGTTTCTCGTTAAAATACTGAGTAAGATATTGAAAAGGGGAGAAGTTCTGTTTTTATTGCATATATCGACGTTTCAGCCGGAATAGAGCGGTTTTCGTGTACATCTTCCATCGGTAATATAAACGGAAAATCAGGAACATTTTTAGTTAATTCTAATGAAAACACATTGTTTTTTTATCATTTGTATTGGAAACAACATTGTCATATGTCTTTTCTTGGATCTAAATAATACGAAACCTCGCTGTATGATTTAAAATACTCAAATATGGTTAAATAGTGACTTTTTTCACGTTTTTCATGTAGTTTGATATTACGTATATATATTCATTTTTACCAATATTTCGATACTATTTCATGTAGTATGACGATATGTGATTTGGCCATCAAATCTCAGAATTTCGCATAATATTGCATTTTAAGCAAGTTTTCTTGCATTTTGTTTCGTACGAAAAATCATCGAATTTAGCAATATTTTGACGTTTATCATCCCCTTTTCCTCTATGTGATTTTAACAAAATATCATCGAATTAGGCAATATTTTACTGTTTTTCAACGTTTTTGTGAATTTTCAGTTTATTGGTATTAATTCATTATATATACGATAAAAATGATGCAAACACATAATTGATTAGATAATAACATTAAATACTTCATTTTCAATCAACTATTTGTTTCTCGTTAAAATACTGAGTAAGATATTGAAAACGGGAGAAGTTCTGTTTTTATTGCATATATCGACGTTTCAGCTGGAATAGAGCGGTTTTCGTGTACATCTTCCATCCTCAAATATGGTTAAATAGTGACTTTTTCACGTTTTTCATGTAGTTTGATATTACGTAAATATATTTATTTTTACCAATTTACCAATGGGAGCCGGTCGGCCGAGCGGACAGCACGCTGGGCTTGTGATCCTGTGGTCCTGGGTTCGATCCCAGGCGCCGGCGAGAAACAATGGGCAGAGTTTCTTTCACCCTATGCCCCTGTTACCTATCAGTAAAATAGGTACCTGGGTGTTAGTCAGTTGTCACGGGCTGCTTCCTGGGGGTGGAGGCCTGGTCGAGGACCGGGCCGCGGGGACACTAAAGCCCCGAAAACATCTCAAGATAACCACCCTTGTTGTCTCAAGATTGTTGTTACCAATATTTCGATACTATTTCAGGTAGTATCACGATATGTGATTTGGCCATCAAATCTCAGAATTTCGCATAATATTGCATTTTAAGCAAGTTTTCTTGCATTTTGTTTCGTATATAAACGGAAAATCAGGAACATTTTAGATAATTCTAATGAAAACACTTTAATTTTTATCATTTGTATTGGAAACAACATTGTCATATGTCTTTTCTTGGATCGAAATAATACGAAACCTCGCTCTATGATTTGAAGTTAAATTCCTCAAATATGGTTAAATAGTGACTTTTTCACGTTTTTCATCTAGTTTGATATTACGTAAATATTTTAATTTTTCCAATATTTCGATACTATTTCATGTAGTATCACGATATGTGATTTGGCCAGCAAATCTCAGAATTTAGCATAATATTACATTTTAAGCAAGTTTTCTTGCATTTTGTTTCGTACGAAAAATCATCGAATTTAGCAATATTTTGACATATCAGTAACATTTTAGTTAATTCTATTGAAAACACATTGATTTTTATCATTTGTATTGGAAACAACATTGTCATATGTCTTTTCTTTGATCTAAATAATACGAAACCTCGCTGAAAAATCATCGAATTTAGCAATATTTTGACGTTTATCCTCCCCTTTTCCTTTATGTGATCTAAACAAAATATCATCGAATTAGGCAATATTTTGCCGTTTTTCCACGTTTTTGTGAATTTTCAGTTTATTGGTATTAATTCATTATATATACGATAAAAATGATGCAAACACATAATTGATTAGATAACAACCTTAAATACTTCATTTTCAATCAACTCTTTGTTTCTCGTTAAAATACTGAGTAAGATATTGAAAAGGGGAGAAGTTCGGTTTTTATTGCATATATCGACGTTTCAGCCGGATTAGAGCGGTTTTACGTGTATATCTTCCAACGGTAATATAAACGGAAAATCAAGAACATTTTAGTTAATTCTAATGAAAACACATTGTTTTTTACCATTTGTATTGGAAACAACATTGTCGTATGTCTTTTCTTGGATCTAAATAAAACGAAACCTCGCTGAATGATTTGAAGTTAAAATCCTCAAATATGGTTAAATAGTGACTTTTTCACGGTAATCATGTAGTTTGATATTACGTAAATATATTCATTTTTACCAATATTTCTATACTATTTCATGTAGTATTACGATAAGTGATTTGGCCTTCAAATCTCAGAATTTCGCATGATATTGCATTTTAAGCAAGTTTTCTTGCATTTTGTTTCGTACGAAAAATCATCGAATTTAGCAATATTTTGACGTTTATCATCCTCTTTTCCTTTATGTGATTTAAACAAAATATCATCGAATTAGGCAATATTTTGCCGTTTTTCCACGTTTTTGTGAATTTTCAGTCTATGGGTATTAATTCATTTTATATTCGATAAAAATGATGCAAACACATAATTGATTAGATAATAACCTTAAATACTTCATTTTCAATCATCTATTTGTTTCTCGTTAAAATACTGAGTAAGATATTGAAAAGGGAGAAGTTCGGTTTTTATTGCATATATCGACGTTTCAGCCGGATTAGAGCGGTTTTAAGTGTACATCTTCCATCGGTAATATAAACGGAAAATCAAGAACATTTTTAGTTAATTCTAATGAAAACACATTGTTTTTTTATCATTTGTATTGGAAACAACATTGTCATATGTCTTTTCTTGGATC
The DNA here is from genome assembly GCF_040958095.1 of Procambarus clarkii. Taxonomy (NCBI): domain Eukaryota; kingdom Metazoa; phylum Arthropoda; class Malacostraca; order Decapoda; family Cambaridae; genus Procambarus; species Procambarus clarkii. The sequence continues at coordinate 24,424,798 of NC_091166.1, read as the reverse complement.
TAAATAATACGAAACCTCGCTGTATGATTTAAAGTTAAAATCCTCAAATATGGTTAAATAGAGACTTTTTTCACGTTTTTCATGTAGTTTGATATTACGTAAATATATTCATTTTTACTAATATTTCGATACTATTTCATGTAGTATGACGATATGTGATTTGGCCATCAAATCTCAGAATTTCGCATAATATTGCATTTTAAGTAAGTTTTCTTGCATTTTGTTTCGTTCGAAAAATCATCGAATTTAGCAATATTTTGACGTTTATCCTCCCCTTTTCCTTTATATGATCTAAACAAAATATCATCGAATTAGGCAATATTTTGCCGTTTTTCCACGTTTTTGTGAATTTTCAGTTTATTGGTATTAATTCATTATATATACGATAAAAATGATGCAAACACATAAATGATTAGATATAATTGCATATTAAGCAAGTTTTCTTCCATTTTGTTTCTTACGAAAAACATCGAATTTAGCAATATTTTGATGTTTATCATCTCCTTTTCCTTTATGTGATTTAAACAAAGTATCATCGAATTAGGCAATATTCTGCCGTTTTTCCACGTTTTTGTAAATTTTCAGTCTATGGGTATTAATTCATTATATATACGATAAAAATGATGCAAACACATAATTGATTAGATTTCAATGTTGACATTGAAATTAGATTTCAATGTTGACATTTCTTGTCAACATTGTCATATGTCTTTTTCTTTTAAATACTTCATTTTCAATCATCTATTTGTTTCTCGTTAAAATACTGAGATATTAAAAAGGGGAGAAGTTCTGTTTTTATTGCATATATCGACGTTTCAGCCGGAATAGAGCGGTTTTCGTGTACATCTTCCATCGGTAATATAAACGGAAAATCAGTAACATTTTAGATAATTCTAATGAAAACACTTTGATTTTTATCATTTGTATTGGAAACAACATTGTCATATGTCTTTTCTTGGATCTAAATAATACCAAACCTCGCTGTATGATTTGAAGTTAAAATCCTCAAATATAGTTAAATAGTGACTTTTTTCACGTTTTTCATGTAGTTTGATATTACGTAAATACATATTTTTACCAATATGTCGATACTATTTCATGTAGTATCACGATACGTGATTTGGCCTTCATATCTCAGAATTTCGTATAATATTGCATTTTAAGCAAGTTTTCTTGCATTTTGTTTCGTACGAAAAATCATCGAATTTAGCAATATTTTGACGTTTATCATCCCCTTTTCCTCTATGTGATTTTAACAAAATATCATCGAATTAGGCAATATTTTACCGGTTTTCAACGTTTTTGTGAATTTTCAGTTTATTGGTATTAATTCATTATATATACGATAAAAATGATGCAAACACATAATTGATTAGATAATAACATTAAATACTTCATTTTCAATCAACTATTTGTTTCTCGTTAAAATACTGAGTAAGATATTGAAAACGGGAGAAGTTCTGTTTTTATTGCATATATCGACGTTTCAGCTGGAATAGAGCGGTTTTCGTGTACATCTTCCATCCTCAAATATGGTTAAATAGTGACTTTTTCACGTTTTTCATGTAGTTTGATATTACGTAAATATATTTATTTTTACCAATTTACCAAGGGGAGCCGGTCGGCCGAGCGGACAGCACGCTGGGCTTGTCATCCTGTGGTCCTGGGTTCGATCCCAGGCGCCGGCGAGAAACAATGGGCAGAGTTTCTTTACCCTATGCCCCTGTTACCTATCAGTAAAATAGGTACCTGGGTGTTAGTCAGTTGTCACGGGCTGCTTCCTGGGGGTGGAGGCCTGGTCGAGGACCGGGCCGCGGGGACACTAAAGCCCCGAAATCATCTCAAGATAACCACCCTTGTTGTCTCAAGATTGTTGTTACCAATATTTCGATACTATTTCATGTAGTATCACGATATGTGATTTGGCCATCAAATCTCAGAATTTCGCATAATATTGCATTTTAAGCAAGTTTTCTTGCATTTTGTTTCGTATATAAACGGAAAATCAGGAACATTTTAGATAATTCTAATGAAAACACTTTAATTTTTATCATTTGTATTGGAAACAACATTGTCATATGTCTTTTCTTGGATCGAAATAATACGAAACCTCGCTCTATGATTTGAAGTTAAATTCCTCAAATATGGTTAAATAGTGACTTTTTCACGTTTTTCATCTAGTTTGATATTACGTAAATATTTTAATTTTTCCAATATTTCGATACTATTTCATGTAGTATCACGATATGTGATTTGGCCATCAAATCTCAGAATTTCGCATAATATTACATTTTAAGCAAGTTTTCTTGCATTTTGTTTCGTACGAAAAATCATCGAATTTAGCAATATTTTGACATATCAGTAACATTTTAGTTAATTCTAATGAAAACACATTGATTTTTATCATTTGTATTGGAAACAACATTGTCATATGTCTTTTCTTTGATCTAAATAATACGAAACCTCGCTGAAAAATCATCGAATTTAGCAATATTTTGACGTTTATCCTCCCCTTTTCCTTTATGTGATCTAAACAAAATATCATCGAATTAGGCAATATTTTGCCGTTTTTCCACGTTTTTGTGAATTTTCAGTTTATTGGTATTAATTCATTATATATACGATAAACATGATGCAAACACATAATTGATTAGATAACAACCTTAAATACTTCATTTTCAATCAACTCTTTGTTTCTCGTTAAAATACTGAGTAAGATATTGAAAAGGGGAGAAGTTCTGTTTTTATTGCATATATCGACGTTTCAGCCGGATTAGAGCGGTTTTACGTGTATATCTTCCAACGGTAATATAAACGGAAAATCAAGAACATTTTAGTTAATTCTAATGAAAACACATTGTTTTTTACTATTTGTATTGGAAACAACATTGTCATATGTCTTTTCTTGGATCTAAATAAAACGAAACCTCGCTGAATGATTTGAAGTTAAAATCCTCAAATATAGTTAAATAGAGACTTTTTCACGGTAATCATGTAGTTTGATATTACGTAAATATATTCATTTTTACCAATATTTCTATACTATTTCATGTAGTATTACGATAAGTGATTTGGCCTTCAAATCTCAGAATTTCGCATAATATTGCATTTTAAGCAAGTTTTCTTGCATTTTGTTTCGTACGAAAAATCATCGAATTTAGCATTATTTTGACGTTTATCATCCTCTTTTCCTTTATGTGATTTAAACAAAATATCATCGAATTAGGCAATATTTTGCCGTTTTTCCACGTTTTTGTGAATTTTCAGTCTATGGGTATTAATTCATTTTATATTCGATAAAAATGATGCAAACACATAATTGATTAGATAATAACCTTAAATACTTCATTTTCAATCAACTCTTTGTTTCTCGTTAAAATACTGAGTAAGATATTGAAAAGGGAAGAAGTTCTGTTTTTATTGCATATATCGACGTTTCAGCCGGAATAGAGCGGTTTTCGTATACATCTTCCATCGGTAATATAAACGGAAAATCAGTAACATTTTAGTTAATTCTAAAGAAAACACATTGATTTTTATCATTTGTATTGGAAACAACATTATCATATGTCTTTTCTTGGATCTAAATAAAACGAAACCTCGCTGTTTGATTTGAAGTTAAAATCCTCAAATATAGTAAAATAGTGACTTTTTTCACGTTTTTCATGTTGTTTGATATTACGTAAATATATTCATTTTTACCAATATTTCGATACTATTTCATGTAGTATCACGATATGTGATTTGGCCTTCAAATCTCAATATTTCGCATAATATTGCATTTTAAGCAAGTTTTCTTGCATTTTGTTTCGTACGAAAAATCATCGAATTTAGCAATATTTTGACGTTTATCACCCTCTTTTCCTTTATGTGATTTAAACAAAGTATCATCGAATTAGGCAATATTTTGCCGTTTTTCCACGTTTTTGTGAATTTTCAGTTTATTGGTATTAATTCATTATATATACGATAAAAATGATGCAAACACATAAATGATTAGATATAATTGCATATTAAGCAAGTTTTCTTCCATTTTGTTTCTTACGAAAAACATCGAATTTAGCAATATTTTGATGTTTATCATCTCCTTTTCCTTTATGTGATTTAAACAAAGTATCATCGAATTAGGCAATATTCTGCCGTTTTTCCACGTTTTTGTAAATTTTCAGTCTATGGGTATTAATTCATTATATATACGATAAAAATGATGCAAACACATAATTGATTAGATTTCAATGTTGACATTGAAATTAGATTTCAATGTTGACATTTCTTGTCAACATTGTCATATGTCTTTTTCTTTTAAATACTTCATTTTCAATCATCTATTTGTTTCTCGTTAAAATACTGAGTAAGATATTAAAAAGGGGAGAAGTTCTGTTTTTATTGCATATATCGACGTTTCAGCCGGAATAGAGCGGTTTTCGTGTACATCTTCCATCGGTAATATAAACGGAAAATCAGTAACATTTTAGATAATTCTAATGAAAACACTTTGATTTTTATCATTTGTATTGGAAACAACATTGTCATATGTCTTTTCTTGGATCTAAATAATACCAAACCTCGCTGTATGATTTGAAGTTAAAATCCTCAAATATAGTTAAATAGTGACTTTTTCACGTTTTTCATGTAGTTTGATATTACGTAAATATATTCATTTTTACCAATATGTCGATACTATTTCATGTAGTATCACGATATGTGATTTGGCCTTCATATCTCAGAATTTCGTATAATATTGCATTTTAAGCAAGTTTTCTTGCATTTTGTTTCGTACGAAAAATCATCGAATTTAGCAATATTTTGACGTTTATCATCCCCTTTTCCTCTATGTGATTTTAACAAAATATCATCGAATTAGGCAATATTTTACCGTTTTTCAACGTTTTTGTGAATTTTCAGTTTATTGGTATTAATTCATTATATATACGATAAAAATGATGCAAACACATAATTGATTAGATAATAACATTAAATACTTCATTTTCAATCAACTATTTGTTTCTCGTTAAAATACTGAGTAAGATATTGAAAACGGGAGAAGTTCTGTTTTTATTGCATATATTGACGTTTCAGCTGGAATAGAGCGGTTTTCGTGTACATCTTCCATCCTCAAATATGGTTAAATAGTGACTTTTTCACGTTTTTCATGTAGTTTGATATTACGTAAATATATTTATTTTTACCAATTTACCAAGGGGAGCCGGTAGGCCGAGCGGACAGCACGCTGGGCTTGTCATCCTGTGGTCCTGGGTTCGATCCCAGGCGCCGGCGAGAAACAATGGGCAGAGTTTCTTTCACCCTATGCCCCTGTTACCTATCAGTAAAATAGGTACCTGGGTGTTAGTCAGTTGTCACGGGCTGCTTCCTGGGGGTGGAGGCCTGGTCGAAGACCGGGCCGCAGGGACACTAAAGCCCCGAAATCATCTCAAGATAACCACCCTTGTTGTCTCAAGATTGTTGTTACCAATATTTCGATACTATTTCATGTAGTATCACGATATGTGATTTGGCCATCAAATCTCAGAATTTCGCATAATATTGCATTTTAAGCAAGTTTTCTTGCATTTTGTTTCGTATATAAACGGAAAATCAGGAACATTTTAGATAATTCTAATGAAAACACTTTAATTTTTATCATTTGTATTGGAAACAACATTGTCATATGTCTTTTCTTGGATCGAAATAATACGAAACCTCGCTCTATGATTTGAAGTTAAATTCCTCAAATATGGTTAAATAGTGACTTTTTCACGTTTTTCATCTAGTTTGATATTACGTAAATATTTTAATTTTTCCAATATTTCGATACTATTTCATGTAGTATCACGATATGTGATTTGGCCATCAAATCTCAGAATTTCGCATAATATTACATTTTAAGCAAGTTTTCTTGCATTTTGTTTCGTACGAAAAATCATCGAATTTAGCAATATTTTGACATATCAGTAACATTTTAGTTAATTCTAATGAAAACACATTGATTTTTATCATTTGTATTGGAAACAACATTGTCATATGTCTTTTCTTTGATCTAAATAATACGAAACCTCGCTGAAAAATCATCGAATTTAGCAATATTTTGACGTTTATCCTCCCCTTTTCCTTTATGTGATCTAAACAAAATATCATCGAATTAGGCAATATTTTGCCGTTTTTCCACGTTTTTGTGAATTTTCAGTTTATTGGTATTAATTCATTATATATACGATAAACATGATGCAAACACATAATTGATTAGATAACAACCTTAAATACTTCATTTTCAATCAACTCTTTGTTTCTCGTTAAAATACTGAGTAAGATATTTAAAAGGGGAGAAGTTCTGTTTTTATTGTATATATCGACGTTTCAGCCGGATTAGAGCGGTTTTACGTGTATATCTTCCAACGGTAATATAAACGGAAAATCAAGAACATTTTAGTTAATTCTAATGAAAACACATTGTTTTTTACTATTTGTATTGGAAACAACATTGTCATATGTCTTTTCTTGGATCTAAATAAAACGAAACCTCGCTGAATGATTTGAAGTTAAAATCCTCAAATATAGTTAAATAGTGACTTTTTCATGGTAATCATGTAGTTTGATATTACGTAAATATATTCATTTTTACCAATATTTCTATACTATTTCATGTAGTATCACGATATGTGATTTGGCCTTCAAATCTCAATATTTCGCATAATATTGCATTTTAAGCAAGTTTTCTTGCATTTTGTTTCGTACGAAAAATCATCGAATTTAGCAATATTTTGACGTTTATCATCCTCTTTTCCTTTATGTGATTTAAACAAAGTATCATCGAATTAGGCAATATTTTGCCGTTTTTCCACGTTTATGTGAATTTTCAGTTTATTGGTTCATTCATTATATATACGATAAAAATGATGCAAACACATAAATGATTAGATATAATTGCATATTAAGCAAGTTTTCTTCCATTTTGTTTCTTACGAAAAACATCGAATTTAGCAATATTTTGATGTTTATCATCTCCTTTTCCTTTATGTGATTTAAACAAAGTATCATCGAATTAGGCAATATTCTGCCGTTTTTCCACGTTTTTGTAAATTTTCAGTCTATGGGTATTAATTCATTATATATACGATAAAAATGATGCAAACACATAATTGATTAGATTTCCATGTTGACATTGAAATTAGATTTCAATGTTGACATTTCTTGTCAACATTGTCATATGTCTTTTTCTTTTAAATACTTCATTTTCAATCATCTATTTGTTTCTCGTTAAAATACTGAGTAAGATATTAAAAAGGGGAGAAGTTCTGTTTTTATTGCATATATCGACGTTTCAGCCGGAATAGAGCGGTTTTCGTGTACATCTTCCATCGGTAATATAAACGGAAAATCAGTAACATTTTAGATAATTCTAATGAAAACACTTTGATTTTTATCATTTGTATTGGAAACAACATTGTCATATGTCTTTTCTTGGATCTAAATAATACCAAACCTCGCTGTATGATTTGAAGTTAAAATCCTCAAATATAGTTAAATAGTGACTTTTTTCACGTTTTTCATGTAGTTTGATATTACGTAAATATATTCATTTTTACCAATATGTCGATACTATTTCATGTAGTATCACGATATGTGATTTGGCCTTCATATCTCAGAATTTCGTATAATATTGCTTTTTAAGCAAGTTTTCTTGCATTTTGTTTCGTACGAAAAATCATCGAATTTAGCAATATTTTGACGTTTATCATCCCCTTTTCCTCTATGTGATTTTAACAAAATATCATCGAATTAGGCAATATTTTACCGTTTTTCAACGTTTTTGTGAATTTTCAGTTTATTGGTATTAATTCATTATATATACGATAAAAATGATGCAAACACATAATTGATTAGATAATAACATTAAATACTTCATTTTCAATCAACTATTTGTTTCTCGTTAAAATACTGAGTAAGATATTGAAAACGGGAGAAGTTCTGTTTTTATTGCATATATCGACGTTTCAGCTGGAATAGAGCGGTTTTCGTGTACATCTTCCATCCTCAAATATGGTTAAATAGTGACTTTTTCACGTTTTTCATGTAGTTTGATATTACGTAAATATATTTATTTTTACCAATTTACCAAGGGGAGCCGGTCGGCCGAGCGGACAGCACGCTGGGCTTGTCATCCTGTGGTCCTGGGTTCGATCCCAGGCGCCGGCGAGAAACAATGGGCAGAGTTTCTTTCACCCTATGCCCCTGTTACCTATCAGTAAAATAGGTACCTGGGTGTTAGTCAGTTGTCACGGGCTGCTTCCTGGGGGTGGAGGCCTGGTCGAGGACCGGGCCGCGGGGACACTAAAGCCCCGAAATCATCTCAAGATAACCACCCTTGTTGTCTCAAGATTGTTGTTACCAATATTTCGATACTATTTCGTGTAGTATCACGATATGTGATTTGGCCATCAAATCTCAGAATTTCGCATAATATTGCATTTTAAGCAAGTTTTCTTGCATTTTGTTTCGTATATAAACGGAAAATCAGGAACATTTTAGATAATTCTAATGAAAACACTTTAATTTTTATCATTTGTATTGGAAACAACATTGTCATATGTCTTTTCTTGGATCGAAATAATACGAAACCTCGCTCTATGATTTGAAGTTAAATTCCTCAAATATGGTTAAATAGTGACTTTTTCACGTTTTTCATCTAGTTTGATATTACGTAAATATTTTAATTTTTCCAATATTTCGATACTATTTCATGTAGTATCACGATATGTGATTTGGCCATCAAATCTCAGAATTTCGCATAATATTACATTTTAAGCAAGTTTTCTTGCATTTTGTTTCGTACGAAAAATCATCGAATTTAGCAATATTTTGACATATCAGTAACATTTTAGTTAATTCTAATGAAAACACATTGATTTTTATCATTTGTATTGGAAACAACATTGCCATATGTCTTTTCTTTGATCTAAATAATACGAAACCTCGCTGAAAAATCATCGAATTTAGCAATATTTTGACGTTTATCCTCCCCTTTTCCTTTATGTGATCTAAACAAAATATCATCGAATTAGGCAATATTTTGCCGTTTTTCCACGTTTTTGTGAATTTTCAGTTTATTGGTATTAATTCATTATATATACGATAAACATGATGCAAACACATAATTGATTAGATAACAACCTTAAATACTTCATTTTCAATCAACTCTTTGTTTCTCGTTAAAATACTGAGTAAGATATTGAAAAGGGGAGAAGTTCTGTTTTTATTGCATATATCGACGTTTCAGCCGGATTAGAGCGGTTTTACGTGTATATCTTCCAACGGTAATATAAACGGAAAATCAGTAACATTTTAGTTAATTCTAAAGAAAACACATTGATTTTTATCATTTGTATTGGAAACAACATTATCATATGTCTTTTCTTGGATCTAAATAAAACGAAACCTCGCTGTTTGATTTGAAGTTAAAATCCTCAAATATAGTAAAATAGTGACTTTTTTCACGTTTTTCATGTTGTTTGATATTACGTAAATATATTCATTTTTACCAATATTTCGATACTATTTCATGTAGTATCACGATATGTGATTTGGCCTTCAAATCTCAGAATTTCGCATAATATTGCATTTTAAGCAAGTTTTCTTGCATTTTGTTTCGTACGAAAAATCATCGAATTTAGCAATATTTTGACGTTTATCATCCTCTTTTCCTTTATGTGATTTAAACAAAATATCATCGAATTAGGCAATATTTTGCCGTTTTTCCACGTTTTTGTGAATTTTCAGTCTATGATTATTAATTCATTTTATATTCGATAAAAATGATGCAAACACATAATTGATTAGATAATAACCTTAAATACTTCATTTTCAATCAACTCTTTGTTTCTCGTTAAAATACTGAGTAAGATATTGAAAAGGGAAGAAGTTCTGTTTTTATTGCATATATCGACGTTTCAGCCGGAATAGAGCGGTTTTCGTATACATCTTCCATCGGTAATATAAACGGAAAATCAGTAACATTTTAGTTAATTCTAAAGAAAACACATTGATTTTTATCATTTGTATTGGAAACAACATTATCATATGTCTTTTCTTGGATCTAAATAAAACGAAACCTCGCTGTTTGATTTGAAGTTAAAATCCTCAAATATAGTAAAATAGTGACTTTTTCACGTTTTTCATGTTGTTTGATATTACGTAAATATATTCATTTTTACCAATATTTCGATACTATTTCATGTAGTATCACGATATGTGATTTGGCCTTCAAATCTCAATATTTCGCATAATATTGCATTTTAAGCAAGTTTTCTTGCATTTTGTTTCGTACGAAAAATCATCGAATTTAGCAATATTTTGACGTTTATCATCCTCTTTTCCTTTATGTGATTTAAACAAAGTATCATCGAATTAGGCAATATTTTGCCGTTTTTCCACGTTTTTGTAAATTTTCCGTCTATGGGTATTAATTCATTATATATACGATAAAAATGATGCAAACACATAATTGATTAGATAATAACCTTAAATACTTCATTTTCAATCATCTATTTGTTTCTCGTTAAAATACTGAGTAAGATATTGAAAAGGGGAGAAGTTCGGTTTTTATTACATATATCGACGTTTCATCCCGATTAGAGGTGTTTTCGTGTATATCTTCCATCGGTAATATAAAAGGAAAATCAGTAACATAAACCTCGCTGTATGATTTGAAGTTAAAATCCTAAAATATGGTTAAATAGTGACTTTTCACGTTTTTCATGTAGTTTGATATTATATAAATAAAATCATTTTTACCAATATTTCGATACTATTTCATGTAGTATCACGATATGTGATTTGGCCTTCAAATCTCAATATTTCGCATAATATTGCATTTTAAGCAAGTTTTCTTGCATTTTATTTCGTACGAAAAATCATCGAATTTAGCAATATTTTGCCGTTTATCATCCCCTTTTCCTTTATGTGATTTAAACAAAATATCAACGAATTAGGCAATATTTTGCCGTTTTTCTACGTTTTAGTGAATTTTCAGTTTATTGGTATTAATTCATTATATATACGATAAAAATAATGCAAACACATAATTGATTAGATAATAACCTTAAATACTTCATTTTCAATCAACTATTTGTTTCTCGTTAAAATACTGAGTAAGATATTGAAAAGGGAAGAAGTTCTGTTTTTATTGCATATATCGACGTTTCAGCCGGAATAGAGCGGTTTTACGTGTACATCTTCCATCGGTAATATAAACGGAAAATCAAGAACATTTTTAGTTAATTCTAATGAAAACACATTGTTTTTTTATCATTTGTATTGGAAACAACATTGTCATATGTCTTTTCTTGGATCTAAATAATACGAAACCTCGCTGTATGATTTGAAGTTAAAAACCTCAAATATAGTTAAATAGTGACTTTTTTCACGTTTTTCATGTAGTTTGATATTACGTAAATATATTCATTTTTACCAATATTTCGATACTATTTCATATAGTATCACGATATGTGATTTGGCCATCATATCTGAGAATTTCGCATATTATTGCATTTTAAGCAAGTTTTCTTGCATTTTGTTTCGTACGAAAAATCATCGAATTTAGCAATATTTTGACGTTTATCCTCCCCTTTTCCTTTATGTGATCTAAACAAAATATCATCGAATTAGGCAATATTTTGCCGTTTTTCCACATTTTTGTGAATTTTCAGTTTATTGGTATTAATTCATTATATATACGATAAAAATGATGCAAACACATAAATGATTAGATATGATTGCATATTAAGCAAGTTTTCTTGCATTTTGTTTCTTACAAAAAACATCGAATTTAGCAATATTTTGATGTTTATCATCTCCTTTTCCTTTATGTGATTTAAACAAAGTATCATCGAATTAGGCAATATTTTGTCGTTTTTCCACGTTTTTGTAAATTTTCAGTCTATGGGTATTAATTCATTATATATACGATAAAAATGATGCAAACACATAATTGATTAGATTTCAATGTTGACATTTCTTGTCGACATTGTCATATGTCTTTTTCTTTTAAATAATTAAGTTTTCAACCATCTATTTGTTTCTCGTTAAAATACTGAGTAAGATATTGAAAAGGAGAGAAGTTCGGTTTTTATTGCATATATCGACGTTTCAGCCGGATTAGAGCGGTTTTACGTGTATATCTTCCAACGGTAATATAAACGGAAAATCAAGAACATTTTTAGTTAATTCTAATGAAAACACATTGATTTTTTATCATTTGTATTGGAAACAACATTGTCATATGTCTTTTCTTGGATCTAAATAGTACGAAACCTCGCTGTATGATTTGAAGTTAAAATCCACAAATATGGTTACATAGTGACTTTTTTCACGTTTTTCGTGTAGTTTGATATTAAGTAAATATATTCATTTTTACCAATATTTAGATACTATTTCATATAGTATGACGATATGTGATTTGGCCATCAAATCTCAGAATTTCGCATAATATTGCATTTTAAGCAAGTTTTCGTGCATTTTGTTTCGTACGAAAAATCATCGAATTTAGCAATATTTTGACGTTTATCCTCCCCTTTTCCTTTATGTGATCTAAACAAAATATCATCGAATTAGGCAATATTTTGCCGTTTTTCCACGTTTTTGTGAATTTTCAATTTATTGGTATTAATTCATTATATATACGATAAAAATGATGCAAACACATAATTGATTAGATAATAACCTTAAATACTTCATTTTCAATCAACTCTTTGTTTCTCGTTAAAATACTGAGTAAGATATTGAAAAGGGGAGAAGTTCTGTTTTTATTGCATATATCGACGTTTCAGCCGGAATAGAGCGGTTTTCGTGTACATCTTCCATCGGTAATATAAACGGAAAATCAGTAACATTTTAGTTAATTCTAATGAAAACACATTGATTTTCATCATTTGTATTGGAAACAACATTGTCATGTCTTTTCTTTGATCTAAATAATACGAAACCTCGCTGTATGATTTGAAGTTAAAATCCTCAAATATGGTTAAATAGTGACTTTTTCACGTTTTTCATGTAGTTTGATACTACGTAAATATATTCATTTTTACCAATATTTCGATACTATTTCATGTAGTATCAGGATATGTGATTTGGCCTTCAAATCTCAGAATTTCGCATAATATTGCATTTTAAGCAAGTTTTCTTGCATTTTGTTTCGTACGAAAAATCATCGAATTTAGCAATATTTTGACGTTTATCATCCTCTTTTCCTTTATGTGATTTAAACAAAATATCATCGAATTAGGCAATATTTTGCCGTTTTTCCACGTTTTTGTGAATTTTCAGTCTATGGGTATTAATTCATTTTATATACGATAAAAATGATGCAAACACATAATTGATTAGATAATAACCTTAAATACTTCATTTTCAATCATCTATTTGTTTCTCGTTAAAATACTGAGTAAGATATTGAAAAGGGGAGAAGTTCTGTTTTTATTGCATATATCGACGTTTCAGCCGGAATAGAGCGGTTTTCGTGTACATCTTCCATCGGTAATATAAACGGAAAATCAGAAACATTTTTAGTTAATTCTAATGAAAACACATTGTTTTTTTATCATTTGTATTGGAAACAACATTGTCATATGTCTTTTCTTGGATCTAAATAATACGAAACCTCGCTGTATGATTTAAAGTTAAAATCCTCAAATATGGTTAAATAGTGACTTTTTTCACGTTTTTCATGTAGTTTGATATTACGTAAATATATTCATTTTTACCAATATTTCGATACTATTTCATGTAGTATGACGATATGTGATTTGGCCATCAAATCTCAGAATTTCGCATAATATTGCATTTTAAGCAAGTTTTCTTGCATTTTGTTTCGTACGAAAAATCATCGAATTTAGCAATATTTTGACGTTTATCATCCCCTTTTCCTCTATGTGATTTTAACAAAATATCATCGAATTAGGCAATATTTTACTGTTTTTCAACGTTTTTGTGAATTTTCAGTTTATTGGTATTAATTCATTATATATACGATAAAAATGATGCAAACACATAATTGATTAGATAATAACATTAAATACTTCATTTTCAATCAACTATATGTTTCTCGTTAAAATACTGAGTAAGATATTGAAAACGGGAGAAGTTCTGTTTTTATTGCATATATCGACGTTTCAGCCGGAATAGAGCGGTTTTCGTATACATCTTCCATCGGTAATATAAACGGAAAATCAGTAACATTTTAGTTAATTCTAAAGAAAACACATTGATTTTTATCATTTGTATTGGAAACAACATTATCATATGTCTTTTCTTGGATCTAAATAAAACGAAACCTCGCTGTTTGATTTGAAGTTAAAATCCTCAAATATAGTAAAATAGTGACTTTTTTCACGTTTTTCATGTTGTTTGATATTACGTAAATATATTCATTTTTACCAATATTTCGATACTATTTCATGTAGTATCACGATATGTGATTTGGCCTTCAAATCTCAATATTTCGCATAATATTGCATTTTAAGCAAGTTTTCTTGCATTTTGTTTCGTACGAAAAATCATCGAATTTAGCAATATTTTGACGTTTATCACCCTCTTTTCCTTTATGTGATTTAAACAAAGTATCATCGAATTAGGCAATATTTTGCCGTTTTTCCACGTTTTTGTGAATTTTCAGTTTATTGGTATTAATTCATTATATATACGATAAAAATGATGCAAACACATAAATGATTAGATATAATTGCATATTAAGCAAGTTTTCTTCCATTTTGTTTCTTACGAAAAACATCGAATTTAGCAATATTTTGATGTTTATCATCTCCTTTTCCTTTATGTGATTTAAACAAAGTATCATCGAATTAGGCAATATTCTGCCGTTTTTCCACGTTTTTGTAAATTTTCAGTCTATGGGTATTAATTCATTATATATACGATAAAAATGATGCAAACACATAATTGATTAGATTTCAATGTTGACATTGAAATTAGATTTCAATGTTGACATTTCTTGTCAACATTGTCATATGTCTTTTTCTTTTAAATACTTCATTTTCAATCATCTATTTGTTTCTCGTTAAAATACTGAGTAAGATATTAAAAAGGGGAGAAGTTCTGTTTTTATTGCATATATCGACGTTTCAGCCGGAATAGAGCGGTTTTCGTGTACATCTTCCATCGGTAATATAAACGGAAAATCAGTAACATTTTAGATAATTCTAATGAAAACACTTTGATTTTTATCATTTGTATTGGAAACAACATTGTCATATGTCTTTTCTTGGATCTAAATAATACCAAACCTCGCTGTATGATTTGAAGTTAAAATCCTCAAATATAGTTAAATAGTGACTTTTTCACGTTTTTCATGTAGTTTGATATTACGTAAATATATTCATTTTTACCAATATGTCGATACTATTTCATGTAGTATCACGATATGTGATTTGGCCTTCATATCTCAGAATTTCGTATAATATTGCATTTTAAGCAAGTTTTCTTGCATTTTGTTTCGTACGAAAAATCATCGAATTTAGCAATATTTTGACGTTTATCATCCCCTTTTCCTCTATGTGATTTTAACAAAATATCATCGAATTAGGCAATATTTTACCGTTTTTCAACGTTTTTGTGAATTTTCAGTTTATTGGTATTAATTCATTATATATACGATAAAAATGATGCAAACACATAATTGATTAGATAATAACATTAAATACTTCATTTTCAATCAACTATTTGTTTCTCGTTAAAATACTGAGTAAGATATTGAAAACGGGAGAAGTTCTGTTTTTATTGCATATATTGACGTTTCAGCTGGAATAGAGCGGTTTTCGTGTACATCTTCCATCCTCAAATATGGTTAAATAGTGACTTTTTCACGTTTTTCATGTAGTTTGATATTACGTAAATATATTTATTTTTACCAATTTACCAAGGGGAGCCGGTAGGCCGAGCGGACTGCACGCTGGGCTTGTCATCCTGTGGTCCTGGGTTCGATCCCAGGCGCCGGCGAGAAACAATGGGCAGAGTTTCTTTCACCCTATGCCCCTGTTACCTATCAGTAAAATAGGTACCTGGGTGTTAGTCAGTTGTCACGGGCTGCTTCCTGGGGGTGGAGGCCTGGTCGAGGACCGGGCCGCAGGGACACTAAAGCCCCGAAATCATCTCAAGATAACCACCCTTGTTGTCTCAAGATTGTTGTTACCAATATTTCGATACTATTTCATGTAGTATCACGATATGTGATTTGGCCATCAAATCTCAGAATTTCGCATAATATTGCATTTTAAGCAAGTTTTCTTGCATTTTGTTTCGTATATAAACGGAAAATCAGGAACATTTTAGATAATTCTAATGAAAACACTTTAATTTTTATCATTTGTATTGGAAACAACATTGTCATATGTCTTTTCTTGGATCGAAATAATACGAAACCTCGCTCTATGATTTGAAGTTAAATTCCTCAAATATGGTTAAATAGTGACTTTTTCACGTTTTTCATCTAGTTTGATATTACGTAAATATTTTAATTTTTCCAATATTTCGATACTATTTCATGTAGTATCACGATATGTGATTTGGCCATCAAATCTCAGAATTTCGCATAATATTACATTTTAAGCAAGTTTTCTTGCATTTTGTTTCGTACGAAAAATCATCGAATTTAGCAATATTTTGACATATCAGTAACATTTTAGTTAATTCTAATGAAAACACATTGATTTTTATCATTTGTATTGGAAACAACATTGTCATATGTCTTTTCTTTGATCTAAATAATACGAAACCTCGCTGAAAAATCATCGAATTTAGCAATATTTTGACGTTTATCCTCCCCTTTTCCTTTATGTGATCTAAACAAAATATCATCGAATTAGGCAATATTTTGCCGTTTTTCCACGTTTTTGTGAATTTTCAGTTTATTGGTATTAATTCATTATATATACGATAAACATGATGCAAACACATAATTGATTAGATAACAACCTTAAATACTTCATTTTCAATCAACTCTTTGTTTCTCGTTAAAATACTGAGTAAGATATTTAAAAGGGGAGAAGTTCTGTTTTTATTGTATATATCGACGTTTCAGCCGGATTAGAGCGGTTTTACGTGTATATCTTCCAATGGTAATATAAACGGAAAATCAAGAACATTTTAGTTAATTCTAATGAAAACACATTGTTTTTTACTATATGTATTGGAAACAACATTGTCATATGTCTTTTCTTGGATCTAAATAAAACGAAACCTCGCTGAATGATTTGAAGTTAAAATCCTCAAATATAGTTAAATAGTGACTTTTTCATGGTAATCATGTAGTTTGATATTACGTAAATATATTCATTTTTACCAATATTTCTATACTATTTCATGTAGTATCACGATATGTGATTTGGCCTTCAAATCTCAATATTTCGCATAATATTGCATTTTAAGCAAGTTTTCTTGCATTTTGTTTCGTACGAAAAATCATCGAATTTAGCAATATTTTGACGTTTATCATCCTCTTTTCCTTTATGTGATTTAAACAAAGTATCATCGAATTAGGCAATATTTTGCCGTTTTTCCACGTTTATGTGAATTTTCAGTTTATTGGTTCATTCATTATATATACGATAAAAATGATGCAAACACATAAATGATTAGATATAATTGCATATTAAGCAAGTTTTCTTCCATTTTATTTCTTACGAAAAACATCGAATTTAGCAATATTTTGATGTTTATCATCTCCTTTTCCTTTATGTGATTTAAACAAAGTATCATCGAATTAGGCAATATTCTGCCGTTTTTCCACGTTTTTGTAAATTTTCAGTCTATGGGTATTAATTCATTATATATACGATAAAAATGATGCAAACACATAATTGATTAGATTTCCATGTTGACATTGAAATTAGATTTCAATGTTGACATTTCTTGTCAACATTGTCATACGTCTTTTTCTTTTAAATACTTCATTTTCAATCATCTATTTGTTTCTCGTTAAAATACTGAGTAAGATATTAAAAAGGGGAGAAGTTCTGTTTTTATTGCATATATCGACGTTTCAGCCGGAATAGAGCGGTTTTCGTGTACATCTTCCATCGGTAATATAAACGGAAAATCAGTAACATTTTAGATAATTCTAATGAAAACACTTTGATTTTTATCATTTGTATTGGAAACAACATTGTCATATGTCTTTTCTTGGATCTAAATAATACCAAACCTCGCTGTATGATTTGAAGTTAAAATCCTCAAATATAGTTAAATAGTGACTTTTTTCACGTTTTTCATGTAGTTTGATATTACGTAAATATATTCATTTTTACCAATATGTCGATACTATTTCATGTAGTATCACGATATGTGATTTGGCCTTCATATCTCAGAATTTCGTATAATATTGCTTTTTAAGCAAGTTTTCTTGCATTTTGTTTCGTACGAAAAATCATCGAATTTAGCAATATTTTGACGTTTATCATCCCCTTTTCCTCTATGTGATTTTAACAAAATATCATCGAATTAGGCAATATTTTACCGTTTTTCAACGTTTTTGTGAATTTTCAGTTTATTGGTATTAATTCATTATATATACGATAAAAATGATGCAAACACATAATTGATTAGATAATAACATTAAATACTTCATTTTCAATCAACTATTTGTTTCTCGTTAAAATACTGAGTAAGATATTGAAAACGGGAGAAGTTCTGTTTTTATTGCATATATCGACGTTTCAGCTGGAATAGAGCGGTTTTCGTGTACATCTTCCATCCTCAAATATGGTTAAATAGTGACTTTTTCACGTTTTTCATGTAGTTTGATATTACGTAAATATATTTATTTTTACCAATTTACCAAGGGGAGCCGGTCGGCCGAGCGGACAGCACGCTGGGCTTGTCATCCTGTGGTCCTGGGTTCGATCCCAGGCGCCGGCGAGAAACAATGGGCAGAGTTTCTTTCACCCTATGCCCCTGTTACCTATCAGTAAAATAGGTACCTGGGTGTTAGTCAGTTGTCACGGGCTGCTTCCTGGGGGTGGAGGCCTGGTCGAGGACCGGGCCGCGGGGACACTAAAGCCCCGAAATCATCTCAAGATAACCACCCTTGTTGTCTCAAGATTGTTGTTACCAATATTTCGATACTATTTCATGTAGTATCACGATATGTGATTTGGCCATCAAATCTCAGAATTTCGCATAATATTGCATTTTAAGCAAGTTTTCTTGCATTTTGTTTCGTATATAAACGGAAAATCAGGAACATTTTAGATAATTCTAATGAAAACACTTTAATTTTTATCATTTGTATTGGAAACAACATTGTCATATGTCTTTTCTTGGATCGAAATAATACGAAACCTCGCTCTATGATTTGAAGTTAAATTCCTCAAATATAGTTAAATAGTGACTTTTTCACGTTTTTCATCTAGTTTGATATTACGTAAATATTTTAATTTTTCCAATATTTCGATACTATTTCATGTAGTATCACGATATGTGATTTGGCCATCAAATCTCAGAATTTCGCATAATATTACATTTTAAGCAAGTTTTCTTGCATTTTGTTTCGTACGAAAAATCATCGAATTTAGCAATATTTTGACATATCAGTAACATTTTAGTTAATTCTAATGAAAACACATTGATTTTTATCATTTGTATTGGAAACAACATTGCCATATGTCTTTTCTTTGATCTAAATAATACGAAACCTCGCTGAAAAATCATCGAATTTAGCAATATTTTGACGTTTATCCTCCCCTTTTCCTTTATGTGATCTAAACAAAATATCATCGAATTAGGCAATATTTTGCCGTTTTTCCACGTTTTTGTGAATTTTCAGTTTATTGGTATTAATTCATTATATATACGATAAACATGATGCAAACACATAATTGATTAGATAACAACCTTAAATACTTCATTTTCAATCAACTCTTTGTTTCTCGTTAAAATACTGAGTAAGATATTGAAAAGGGGAGAAGTTCTGTTTTTATTGCATATATCGACGTTTCAGCCGGATTAGAGCGGTTTTACGTGTATATCTTCCAACGGTAATATAAACGGAAAATCAGTAACATTTTAGTTAATTCTAAAGAAAACACATTGATTTTTATCATTTGTATTGGAAACAACATTATCATATGTCTTTTCTTGGATCTAAATAAAACGAAACCTCGCTGTTTGATTTGAAGTTAAAATCCTCAAATATAGTAAAATAGTGACTTTTTTCACGTTTTTCATGTTGTTTGATATTACGTAAATATATTCATTTTTACCAATATTTCGATACTATTTCATGTAGTATCACGATATGTGATTTGGCCTTCAAATCTCAGAATTTCGCATAATATTGCATTTTAAGCAAGTTTTCTTGCATTTTGTTTCGTACGAAAAATCATCGAATTTAGCAATATTTTGACGTTTATCATCCTCTTTTCCTTTATGTGATTTAAACAAAATATCATCGAATTAGGCAATATTTTGCCGTTTTTCCACGTTTTTGTGAATTTTCAGTCTATGATTATTAATTCATTTTATATTCGATAAAAATGATGCAAACACATAATTGATTAGATAATAACCTTAAATACTTCATTTTCAATCAACTCTTTGTTTCTCGTTAAAATACTGAGTAAGATATTGAAAAGGGAAGAAGTTCTGTTTTTATTGCATATATCGACGTTTCAGCCGGAATAGAGCGGTTTTCGTATACATCTTCCATCGGTAATATAAACGGAAAATCAGTAACATTTTAGTTAATTCTAAAGAAAACACATTGATTTTTATCATTTGTATTGGAAACAACATTATCATATGTCTTTTCTTGGATCTAAATAAAACGAAACCTCGCTGTTTGATTTGAAGTTAAAATCCTCAAATATAGTAAAATAGTGACTTTTTTCACGTTTTTCATGTTGTTTGATATTACGTAAATATATTCATTTTTACCAATATTTCGATACTATTTCATGTAGTATCACGATATGTGATTTGGCCTTCAAATCTCAATATTTCGCATAATATTGCATTTTAAGCAAGTTTTCTTGCATTTTGTTTCGTACGAAAAATCATCGAATTTAGCAATATTTTGACGTTTATCATCCTCTTTTCCTTTATGTGATTTAAACAAAGTATCATCGAATTAGGCAATATTTTGCCGTTTTTCCACGTTTTTGTAAATTTTCCGTCTATGGGTATTAATTCATTATATATACGATAAAAATGATGCAAACACATAATTGATTAGATAATAACCTTAAATACTTCATTTTCAATCATCTATTTGTTTCTCGTAAAAATACTGAGTAAGATATTGAAAAGGGGAGAAGTTCGGTTTTTATTACATATATCGACGTTTCATCCCGATTAGAGGTGTTTTCGTGTATATCTTCCATCGGTAATATAAAAGGAAAATCAGTAACATAAACCTCGCTGTATGATTTGAAGTTAAAATCCTAAAATATGGTTAAATAGTGACTTTTCACGTTTTTCATGTAGTTTGATATTATATAAATAAAATCATTTTTACCAATATTTCGATACTATTTCATGTAGTATCACGATATGTTATTTGGCCTTCAAATCTCAGAATTTCGCATAATATTGCATTTTAAGAAAGTTTTCTTGCATTTTATTTCGTACGAAAAATCATCGAATTTAGCAATATTTTGCCGTTTATCATCCCCTTTTCCTTTATGTGATTTAAACAAAATATCAACGAATTAGGCAATATTTTGCCGTTTTTCTACGTTTTAGTGAATTTTCAGTTTATTGGTATTAATTCATTATATATACGATAAAAATAATGCAAACACATAATTGATTAGATAATAACCTTAAATACTTCATTTTCAATCAACTATTTGTTTCTCGTTAAAATACTGAGTAAGATATTGAAAAGGGAAGAAGTTCTGTTTTTATTGCATATATCGACGTTTCAGCCGGAATAGAGCGGTTTTACGTGTACATCTTCCATCGGTAATATAAACGGAAAATCAAGAACATTTTTAGTTAATTCTAATGAAAACACATTGTTTTTTTATCATTTGTATTGGAAACAACATTGTCATATGTCTTTTCTTGGATCTAAATAATACGAAACCTCGCTGTATGATTTGAAGTTAAAAACCTCAAATATAGTTAAATAGTGACTTTTTTCACGTTTTTCATGTAGTTTGATATTACGTAAATATATTCATTTTTACCAATATTTCGATACTATTTCATATAGTATCACGATATGTGATTTGGCCATCATATCTCAGAATTTCGCATATTATTGCATTTTAAGCAAGTTTTCTTGCATTTTGTTTCGTACGAAAAATCATCGAATTTAGCAATATTTTGACGTTTATCCTCCCCTTTTCCTTTATGTGATCTAAACAAAATATCATCGAATTAGGCAATATTTTGCCGTTTTTCCACATTTTTGTGAATTTTCAGTTTATTGGTATTAATTCATTATATATACGATAAAAATGATGCAAACACATAAATGATTAGATATGATTGCATATTAAGCAAGTTTTCTTGCATTTTGTTTCTTACGAAAAAACATCGAATTTAGCAATATTTTGATGTTTATCATCTCCTTTTCCTTTATGTGATTTAAACAAAGTATCATCGAATTAGGCAATATTTTGTCGTTTTTCCACGTTTTTGTAAATTTTCAGTCTATGGGTATTAATTCATTATATATACGATAAAAATGATGCAAACACATAATTGATTAGATTTCAATGTTGACATTTCTTGTCGACATTGTCATATGTCTTTTTCTTTTAAATAATTAAGTTTTCAACCATCTATTTGTTTCTCGTTAAAATACTGAGTAAGATATTGAAAAGGGGAGAAGTTCGGTTTTTATTGCATATATCGACGTTTCAGCCGGATTAGAGCGGTTTTACGTGTATATCTTCCAACGGTAATATAAACGGAAAATCAAGAACATTTTTAGTTAATTCTAATGAAAACACATTGATTTTTTATCATTTGTATTGGAAACAACATTGTCATATGTCTTTTCTTGGATCTAAATAGTACGAAACCTCGCTGTATGATTTGAAGTTAAAATCCACAAATATGGTTACATAGTGACTTTTTTCACGTTTTTCGTGTAGTTTGATATTAAGTAAATATATTCATTTTTACCAATATTTAGATACTATTTCATATAGTATGACGATATGTGATTTGGCCATCAAATCTCAGAATTTCGCATAATATTGCATTTTAAGCAAGTTTTCGTGCATTTTGTTTCGTACGAAAAATCATCGAATTTAGCAATATTTTGACGTTTATCCTCCCCTTTTCCTTTATGTGATCTAAACAAAATATCATCGAATTAGGCAATATTTTGCCGTTTTTCCACGTTTTTGTGAATTTTCAATTTATTGGTATTAATTCATTATATATACGATAAAAATGATGCAAACACATAATTGATTAGATAATAACCTTAAATACTTCATTTTCAATCAACTCTTTGTTTCTCGTTAAAATACTGAGTAAGATATTGAAAAGGGGAGAAGTTCTGTTTTTATTGCATATATCGACGTTTCAGCCGGAATAGAGCGGTTTTCGTGTACATCTTCCATCGGTAATATAAACGGAAAATCAGTAACATTTTAGTTAATTCTAATGAAAACACATTGATTTTCATCATTTGTATTGGAAACAACATTGTCATGTCTTTTCTTTGATCTAAATAATACGAAACCTCGCTGTATGATTTGAAGTTAAAATCCTCAAATATGGTTAAATAGTGACTTTTTCACGTTTTTCATGTAGTTTGATACTACGTAAATATATTCATTTTTACCAATATTTCGATACTATTTCATGTAGTATCAGGATATGTGATTTGGCCTTCAAATCTCAGAATTTCGCATAATATTGCATTTTAAGCAAGTTTTCTTGCATTTTGTTTCGTACGAAAAATCATCGAATTTAGCAATATTTTGACGTTTATCATCCTCTTTTCCTTTATGTGATTTAAACAAAATATCATCGAATTAGGCAATATTTTGCCGTTTTTCCACGTTTTTGTGAATTTTCAGTCTATGGGTATTAATTCATTTTATATACGATAAAAATGATGCAAACACATAATTGATTAGATAATAACCTTAAATACTTCATTTTCAATCATCTATTTGTTTCTCGTTAAAATACTGAGTAAGATATTGAAAAGGGGAGAAGTTCTGTTTTTATTGCATATATCGACGTTTCAGCCGGAATAGAGCGGTTTTCGTGTACATCTTCCATCGGTAATATAAACGGAAAATCAGAAACATTTTTAGTTAATTCTAATGAAAACACATTGTTTTTTTATCATTTGTATTGGAAACAACATTGTCATATGTCTTTTCTTGGATCTAAATAATACGAAACCTCGCTGTATGATTTAAAGTTAAAATCCTCAAATATGGTTAAATAGTGACTTTTTTCACGTTTTTCATGTAGTTTGATATTACGTAAATATATTCATTTTTACCAATATTTCGATACTATTTCATGTAGTATGACGATATGTGATTTGGCCATCAAATCTCAGAATTTCGCATAATATTGCATTTTAAGCAAGTTTTCTTGCATTTTGTTTCGTACGAAAAATCATCGAATTTAGCAATATTTTGACGTTTATCATCCCCTTTTCCTCTATGTGATTTTAACAAAATATCATCGAATTAGGCAATATTTTACTGTTTTTCAACGTTTTTGTGAATTTTCAGTTTATTGGTATTAATTCATTATATATACGATAAAAATGATGCAAACACATAATTGATTAGATAATAACATTAAATACTTCATTTTCAATCAACTATATGTTTCTCGTTAAAATACTGAGTAAGATATTGAAAACGGGAGAAGTTCTGTTTTTATTGCATATATCGACGTTTCAGCTGGAATAGAGCGGTTTTCGTGTACATCTTCCATCCTCAAATATGGTTAAATAGTGACTTTTTCACGGTAATCATGTAGTTTGATATTACGTAAATATATTCATTTTTACCAATATTTTTATACTATTTCATGTAGTATTACGATAAGTGATTTGGCCTTCAAATCTCAGAATTTCGCATGATATTGCATTTTAAGCAAGTTTTCTTGCATTTTGTTTCGTACGAAAAATCATCGAATTTAGCAATATTTTGACGTTTATCATCCTCTTTTCCTTTATGTGATTTAAACAAAATATCATCGAATTAGGCAATATTTTGCCGTTTTTCCACGTTTTTGTGAATTTTCAGTCTATGGGTATTAATTCATTTTATATACGATAAAAATGATGCAAACACATAATTGATTAGATAATAACCTTAAATACTTCATTTTCAATCATCTATTTGTTTCTCGTTAAAATACTGAGTAAGATATTGAAAAGGGAGAAGTTCGGTTTTTATTGCATATATCGACGTTTCAGCCGGATTATAGCGGTTTTCGTGTACATCTTCCATCCTCAAATATGGTTAAATAGTGACTTTTTCACGTTTTTCATGTAGTTTGATATTACGTAAATATATTTATTTTTACCAATTTACCAAGGGGAGCCGGTCGGCCGAGCGGACAGCACGCTGGGCTTGTCATCCTGTGGTCCTGGGTTCGATCCCAGGCGCCGGCGAGAAACAATGGGCAGAGTTTCTTTCACCCTATGCCCCTGTTACCTATCAGTAAAATAGGTACCTGGGTGTTAGTCAGTTGTCACGGGCTGCTTCCTGGGGGTGGAGGCCTGGTCGAGGACCGGGCCGCGGGGACACTAAAGCCCCGAAATCATCTCAAGATAACCACCCTTGTTGTCTCAAGATTGTTGTTACCAATATTTCGATACTATTTCATGTAGTATCACGATATGTGATTTGGCCATCAAATCTCAGAATTTCGCATAATATTGCATTTTAAGCAAGTTTTCTTGCATTTTGTTTCGTATATAAACGGAAAATCAGGAACATTTTAGATAATTCTAATGAAAACACTTTAATTTTTATCATTTGTATTGGAAACAACATTGTCATATGTCTTTTCTTGGATCGAAATAATGCGAAACCTCGCTCTATGATTTGAAGTTAAATTCCTCAAATATGGTTAAATAGTGACTTTTTCACGTTTTTCATCTAGTTTGATATTACGTAAATATTTTAATTTTTCCAATATTTCGATACTATTTCATGTAGTATCACGATATGTGATTTGGCCATCAAATCTCAGAATTTCGCATAATATTACATGTTAAGCAAGTTTTCTTGCATTTTGTTTCGTACGAAAAATCATCGAATTTAGCAATACTTTGACATATCAGTAACATTTTAGTTAATTCTAATGAAAACACATTGATTTTTATCATTTGTATTGGAAACAACATTGTCATATGTCTTTTCTTTGATCTAAATAATACGAAACCTCGCTGAAAAATCATCGAATTTAGCAATATTTTGACGTTTATCCTCCCCTTTTCCTTTATGTGATCTAAACAAAATATCATCAAATTAGGCAATATTTTGCCGTTTTTCCACGTTTTTGTGAATTTTCAGTTTATTGGTATTAATTCATTATATATACGATAAACATGATGCAAACACATAATTGATTAGATAACAACCTTAAATACTTCATTTTCAATCAACTCTTTGTTTCTCGTTAAAATACTGAGTAAGATATTGAAAAGGGGAGAAGTTCTGTTTTTATTGCATATATCGACGTTTCAGCCGGATTAGAGCGGTTTTACGTGTATATCTTCCAACGGTAATATAAACGGAAAATCAAGAACATTTTAGTTAATTCTAATGAAAACACATTGTTTTTTACTATTTGTACTGGAAACAACATTGTCATATGTCTCTTCTTGGATCTAAATAAAACGAAACCTCGCTGAATGATTTGAAGTTAAAATCCTCAAATATAGTTAAATAGTGACTTTTTCACGGTAATCATGTAGTTTGATATTACGTAAATATATTCATTTTTACCAATATTTCTATACTATTTCATGTAGTATTACGATAAGTGATTTGGCCTTCAAATCTCAGAATTTCGCATAATATTGCATTTTAAGCAAGTTTTCTTGCATTTTGTTTCGTACGAAAAATCATCGAATTTAGCAATATT
This sequence comes from Procambarus clarkii, assembly GCF_040958095.1. Taxonomy (NCBI): domain Eukaryota; kingdom Metazoa; phylum Arthropoda; class Malacostraca; order Decapoda; family Cambaridae; genus Procambarus; species Procambarus clarkii. The sequence continues at coordinate 24,397,705 of NC_091166.1, read as the reverse complement.
TTGACGTTTATCATCCTCTTTTCCTTTATGTGATTTAAACAAAATATCATCGAATTAGGCAATATTTTGCCGTTTTTCCACGTTTTTGTGAATTTTCAGTCTATGAGTATTAATTCATTTTATATTCGATAAAAATGATGCAAACACATAATTGATTAGATAATAACCTTAAATACTTCATTTTCAATCAACTCTTTGTTTCTCGTTAAAATACTGAGTAAGATATTTAAAAGGGAAGAAGTTCTCTTTTTATTGCATATATCGACGTTTCAGTCGGAATAGAGCGGTTTTCGTATACATCTTCCATCGGTAATATAAACGGAAAATCAGTAACATTTTAGTTAATTCTAAAGAAAACACATTGATTTTTATCATTTGTATTGGAAACAACATTATCATATGTCTTTTCTTGGATCTAAATAAAACGAAACCTTCTCTGTTTGATTTGAAGTTAAAATCCTCAAATATAGTAAAATAGTGACTTTTTTCACGTTTTTCATGTTGTTTGATATTACGTAAATATATTCATTTTTACCAATATTTCGATACTATTTCATGTAGTATCACGATATGTGATTTGGCCTTCAAATCTCAATATTTCGCATAATATTGCATTTTAAGCAAGTTTTCTTGCATTTTGTTTCGTACGAAAAATCATCGAATTTAGCAATATTTTGACGTTTATCATCCTCTTTTCCTTTATGTGATTTAAACAAAGTATCATAGAATTAGGCAATATTTTGCCGTTTTTCCACGTTTTTGTAAATTTTCCGTCTATGGGTATTAATTCATTATATATACGATAAAAATGATGCAAACACATAATTGATTAGATAATAACCTTAAATACTTCATTTTCAATCATCTATTTGTTTCTCGTTAAAATACTGAGTAAGATATTGAAAAGGGGAGAAGTTCGGTTTTTATTACATATATCGACGTTTCATCCCGATTAGAGCTGTTTTCGTGTATATCTTCCATCGGTAATATAAACGGAAAATCAGTAACATAAACCTCGCTGTATGATTTGAAGTTAAAATCCTAAAATATGGTTAAATAGTGACTTTTCACGTTTTTCATGTAGTTTGATATTATATAAATAAAATCATTTTTACCAATATTTCGATATTATTTCATGTAGTATCACGATATGTTATTTGGCCTTCAAATCTCAGAATTTCGCATAATATTGCATTTTAAGCAAGTTTTCTTGCATTTTATTTTGTACGAAAAATCATCGAATTTAGCAATATTTTGCCGTTTATCATCCCCTTTTCCTTTATGTGATTTAAACAAAATATCAACGAATTAGGCAATATTTTGCCGTTTTTCTACGTTTTAGTGAATTTTCAGTTTATTGGTATTAATTCATTATATATACGATAAAAATAATGCAAACACATAATTGACTAGATAATAACCTTAAATACTTCATTTTCAATCAACTATTTGTTTCTCGTTAAAATACTGAGTAAGATATTGAAAAGGGAAGAAGTTCTGTTTTTATTGCATATATCGACGTTTCAGCCGGAATAGAGCGGTTTTACGTGTACATCTTCCATCGGTAATATAAACGGAAAATCAAGAACATTTTTAGTTAATTCAAATGAAAACACATTGTTTTTTTATCATTTGTATTGGAAACAACATTGTCATATGTCTTTTCTTGGATCTAAATAATACGAAACCTGGCTGTATGATTTGAAGTTAAAAACCTCAAATATAGTTAAATAGTGACTTTTTTCACGTTTTTCATGTAGTTTGATATTACGTAAATATATTCATTTTTACCAATATTTCGATACTATTTCATATAGTATCACGATATGTGATTTGGCAATCATATCTCAGAATTTCGCATATTATTGCATTTTAAGCAAGTTTTCTTGCATTTTGTTTCGTACGAAAAATCATCGAATTTAGCAATATTTTGACGTTTATCCTCCCCTTTTCCTCTATGTGCTCTAAACAAAATATCATCGAATTAGGCAATATTTTGCCGTTTTTCCACATTTTTGTGAATTTTCAGTTTATTGGTATTAATTCATTATATATACGATAAAAATGATGCAAACACATAAATGATTAGATATGATTGCATATTAAGCAAGTTTTCTTGCATTTTGTTTCTTACGAAAAAACATCGAATTTAGCAATATTTTGATGTTTATCATCTCCTTTTCCTTTATGTGATTTAAACAAAGTATCATCGAATTAGGCAATATTTTGCCGTTTTTCCACGTTTTTGTAAATTTTCAGTCTATGGGTATTAATTCATTATATATACGATAAAAATGATGCAAACACATAATTGATTAGATTTCAATGTTGACATTTCTTGTCAACATTGTCATATGTCTTTTTCTTTTAAATAATTAAGTTTTCAATCATCTATTTGTTTCTCGTTAAAATACTGAGTAAGATATTGAAAAGGGGAGAAGTTCGGTTTTTATTGCATATATCGACGTTTCAGCCGGATTAGAGCGGTTTTACGTGTATATCTTCCAACGATAATATAAACGGAAAATCAAGAACATTTTTAGTTAATTCTAATGAAAACACATTGATTTTTTATCATTTGTATTGGAAACAACATTGTCATATGTCTTTTCTTGGATCTAAATAATACGAAACCTCGCTGTATGATTTAAAGTTAAAATCCTCAAATATGGTTAAATAGTGACTTTTTTCACGTTTTTCATGTAGTTTGATATTACGTAAATATATTCATTTTTACTAATATTTCGATACTATTTCATGTAGTATGACGATATGTGATTTGGCCATCAAATCTCAGAATTTCGCATAATATTGCATTTTAAGTAAGTTTTCTTGCATTTTGTTTCGTTCGAAAAATCATCGAATTTAGCAATATTTTGACGTTTATCCTCCCCTTTTCCTTTATATGATCTAAACAAAATATCATCGAATTAGGCAATATTTTGCCGTTTTTCCACGTTTTTGTGAATTTTCAGTTTATTGGTATTAATTCATTATATATACGATAAAAATGATGCAAACACATAAATGATTAGATATAATTGCATATTAAGCAAGTTTTCTTCCATTTTGTTTCTTACGAAAAACATCGAATTTAGCAATATTTTGATGTTTATCATCTCCTTTTCCTTTATGTGATTTAAACAAAGTATCATCGAATTAGGCAATATTCTGCCGTTTTTCCACGTTTTTGTAAATTTTCAGTCTATGGGTATTAATTCATTATATATACGATAAAAATGATGCAAACACATAATTGATTAGATTTCAATGTTGACATTGAAATTAGATTTCAATGTTGACATTTCTTGTCAACATTGTCATATGTCTTTTTCTTTTAAATACTTCATTTTCAATCATCTATTTGTTTCTCGTTAAAATACTGAGTAAGATATTAAAAAGAGGAGAAGTTCTGTTTTTATTGCATATATCGACGTTTCAGCCGGAATAGAGCGGTTTTCGTGTACATCTTCCATCGGTAATATAAACGGAAAATCAGTAACATTTTAGATAATTCTAATGAAAACACTTTGATTTTTATCATTTGTATTGGAAACAACATTGTCATATGTCTTTTCTTGGATCTAAATAATACCAAACTTCGCTGTATGATTTGAAGTTAAAATCCTCAAATATAGTTAAATAGTGACTTTTTTCACGTTTTTCATGTAGTTTGATATTACGTAAATATATTCATTTTTACCAATATGTCGATACTATTTCATGTAGTATCACGATATGTGATTTGGCCTTCATATCTCAGAATTTCGTATAATATTGCATTTTAAGCAAGTTTTCTTGCATTTTGTTTCGTACGAAAAATCATCGAATTTAGCAATATTTTGACGTTTATCATCCCCTTTTCCTCTATGTGATTTTAACAAAATATCATCGAATTAGGCAATATTTTACCGTTTTTCAACGTTTTTGTGAATTTTCAGTTTATTGGTATTAATTCATTATATATACGATAAAAATGATGCAAACACATAATTGATTAGATAATAACATTAAATACTTCATTTTCAATAAACTATTTGTTTCTCGTTAAAATACTGAGTAAGATATTGAAAACGGGAGAAGTTCTGTTTTTATTGCATATATCGACGTTTCAGCCGGAATAGAGCGGTTTTCGTATACATCTTCCATCGGTAATATAAACGGAAAATCAGTAACATTTTAGTTAATTCTAAAGAAAACACATTGATTTTTATCATTTGTATTGGAAACAACATTATCATATGTCTTTTCTTGGATCTAAATAAAACGAAACCTCGCTGTTTGATTTGAAGTTAAAATCCTCAAATATAGTAAAATAGTGACTTTTTTCACGTTTTTCATGTTGTTTGATATTACGTAAATATATTCATTTTTACCAATATTTCGATACTATTTCATGTAGTATCACGATATGTGATTTGGCCTTCAAATCTCAGAATTTCGCATAATATTGCATTTTAAGCAAGTTTTCTTGCATTTTGTTTCGTACGAAAAATCATCGAATTTAGCAATATTTTGACGTTTATCATCCTCTTTTCCTTTATGTGATTTAAACAAAATATCATCGAATTAGGCAATATTTTGCCGTTTTTCCACGTTTTTGTGAATTTTCAGTCTATGAATATTAATTCATTTTATATTCGATAAAAATGATGCAAACACATAATTGATTAGATAATAACCTTAAATACTTCATTTTCAATCAACTCTTTGTTTCTCGTTAAAATACTGAGTAAGATATTGAAAAGGGAAGAAGTTCTGTTTTTATTGCATATATCGACGTTTCAGCCGGAATAGAGCGGTTTTCGTATACATCTTCCATCGGTAATATAAACGGAAAATCAGTAACATTTTAGTTAATTCTAAAGAAAACACATTGATTTTTATCATTTGTATTGGAAACAACATTATCATATGTCTTTTCTTGGATCTAAATAAAACGAAACCTCGCTGTTTGATTTGAAGTTAAAATCCTCAAATATAGTAAAATAGTGACTTTTTTCACGTTTTTCATGTTGTTTGATATTACGTAAATATATTCATTTTTACCAATATTTCGATACTATTTCATGTAGTATCACGATATGTGATTTGGCCTTCAAATCTCAATATTTCGCATAATATTGCATTTTAAGCAAGTTTTCTTGCATTTTGTTTCGTACGAAAAATCATCGAATTTAGCAATATTTTGACGTTTATCATCCTCTTTTCCTTTATGTGATTTAAACAAAGTATCATCGAATTAGGCAATATTTTGCCGTTTTTCCACGTTTTTGTAAATTTTCCGTCTATGGGTATTAATTCATTATATATACGATAAAAATGATGCAAACACATAATTGATTAGATAATAACCTTAAATACTTCATTTTCAATCATCTATTTGTTTCTCGTTAAAATACTGAGTAAGATATTGAAAAGGGGAGAAGTTCGGTTTTTATTACATATATCGACGTTTCATCCCGATTAGAGCTGTTTTCGTGTATATCTTCCATCGGTAATATAAAAGGAAAATCAGTAACATAAACCTCGCTGTATGATTTGAAGTTAAAATCCTAAAATATGGTTAAATAGTGACTTTTCACGTTTTTCATGTAGTTTGATATTATATAAATAAAATCATTTTTACCAATATTTCGATACTATTTCATGTAGTATCACGATATGTTATTTAGCCTTCAAATCTCAGAATTTCGCATAATATTGCATTTTAAGCAAGTTTTCTTGCATTTTATTTCGTACGAAAAATCATCGAATTTAGCAATATTTTGCCGTTTATCATCCCCTTTTCCTTTATGTGATTTAAACAAAATATCAACGAATTAGGCAATATTTTGCCGTTTTTCTACGTTTTAGTGAATTTTCAGTTTATTGGTATTAATTCATTATATATACGATAAAAATAATGCAAACACATAATTGATTAGATAATAACCTTAAATACTTCATTTTCAATCAACTATTTGTTTCTCGTTAAAATACTGAGTAAGATATTGAAAAGGGAAGAAGTTCTGTTTTTATTGCATATATCGACGTTTCAGCCGGAATAGAGCGGTTTTACGTGTACATCTTCCATCGGTAATATAAACGGAAAATCAAGAACATTTTTAGTTAATTCTAATGAAAACACATTGTTTTTTTATCATTTGTATTGGAAACAACATTATCATATGTCTTTTCTTGGATCTAAATAAAACGAAACCTCGCTGTTTGATTTGAAGTTAAAATCCTCAAATATAGTAAAATAGTGACTTTTTTCACGTTTTTCATGTTGTTTGATATTACGTAAATATATTCATTTTTACCAATATTTCGATACTATTTCATGTAGTATCACGATATGTGATTTGGCCTTCAAATCTCAGAATTTCGCATAATATTGCATTTTAAGCAAGTTTTCTTGCATTTTGTTTCGTACGAAAAATCATCGAATTTAGCAATATTTTGACGTTTATCATCCTCTTTTCCTTTATGTGATTTAAACAAAATATCATCGAATTAGGCAATATTTTGCCGTTTTTCCACGTTTTTGTGAATTTTCAGTCTATGAATATTAATTCATTTTATATTCGATAAAAATGATGCAAACACATAATTGATTAGATAATAACCTTAAATACTTCATTTTCAATCAACTCTTTGTTTCTCGTTAAAATACTGAGTAAGATATTGAAAAGGGAAGAAGTTCTGTTTTTATTGCATATATATCGACGTTTCAGCCGGAATAGAGCGGTTTTCGTATACATCTTCCATCGGTAATATAAACGGAAAATCAGTAACATTTTAGTTAATTCTAAAGAAAACACATTGATTTTTATCATTTGTATTGGAAACAACATTATCATATGTCTTTTCTTGGATCTAAATAAAACGAAACCTCGCTGTTTGATTTGAAGTTAAAATCCTCAAATATAGTAAAATAGTGACTTTTTTCACGTTTTTCATGTTGTTTGATATTACGTAAATATATTCATTTTTACCAATATTTCGATACTATTTCATGTAGTATCACGATATGTGATTTGGCCTTCAAATCTCAATATTTCGCATAATATTGCATTTTAAGCAAGTTTTCTTGCATTTTGTTTCGTACGAAAAATCATCGAATTTAGCAATATTTTGACGTTTATCATCCTCTTTTCCTTTATGTTATTTAAACAAAGTATCATCGAATTAGGCAATATTTTGCCGTTTTTCCACGTTTTAGAAATTTTCCGTCTATGGGTATTAATTCATTATATATACGATAAAAATGATGCAAACACATAATTGATTAGATAATAACCTTAAATACTTCATTTTCAATCATCTATTTGTTTCTCGTTAAAATACTGAGTAAGATATTGAAAAGGGGAGAAGTTCGGTTTTTATTACATATATCGACGTTTCATCCCGATTAGAGCTGTTTTCGTGTATATCTTCCATCGGTAATATAAAAGGAAAATCAGTAACATAAACCTCGCTGTATGATTTGAAGTTAAAATCCTAAAATATGGTTAAATAGTGACTTTTCACGTTTTTCATGTAGTTTGATATTATATAAATAGAATCATTTTTACCAATATTTCGATACTATTTCATGTAGTATCACGATATGTTATTTAGCCTTCAAATCTCAGAATTTCGCATAATATTGCATTTTAAGCAAGTTTTCTTGCATTTTATTTCGTACGAAAAATCATCGAATTTAGCAATATTTTGCCGTTTATCATCCCCTTTTCCTTTATGTGATTTAAACAAAATATCAACGAATTAGGCAATATTTTGCCGTTTTTCTACGTTTTAGTGAATTTTCAGTTTATTGGTATTAATTCATTATATATACGATAAAAATAATGCAAACACATAATTGATTAGATAATAACCTTAAATACTTCATTTTCAATCAACTATTTGTTTCTCGTTAAAATACTGAGTAAGATATTGAAAAGGGAAGAAGTTCTGTTTTTATTGCATATATCGACGTTTCAGCCGGAATAGAGCGGTTTTACGTGTACATCTTCCATCGGTAATATAAACGGAAAATCAAGAACATTTTTAGTTAATTCTAATGAAAACACATTGTTTTTTTATCATTTGTATTGGAAACAACATTGTCATATGTCTTTTCTTGGATCTAAATAATACGAAACCTCGCTGTATGATTTGAAGTTAAAAACCTCAAATATAGTTAAATAGTGACTTTTTTCACGTTTTTCATGTAGTTTGATATTACGTAAATATATTCATTTTTACCAATATTTCGATACTATTTCATATAGTATCACGATATGTGATTTGGCCATCATATCTCAGAATTTCGCATATTATTGCATTTTAAGCAAGTTTTCTTGCATTTTGTTTCGTACGAAAAATCATCGAATTTAGCTATATTTTGACTTTATCCTCCCCTTTTCCTTTATGTGATCTAAACAAAATATCATCGAATTAGGCAATATTTTGCCGTTTTTCCACATTTTTGTGAATTTTCAGTTTATTGGTATTAATTCATTATATTTACGATAAAAATGATGCAAACACATAAATGATTAGATATGATTGCATATTAAGCAAGTTTTCTTGCATTTTGTTTCTTACGAAAAAACATCGAATTTAGCAATATTTTGATGTTTATCATCTCCTTTTCCTTTATGTGATTTAAACAAAGTATCATCGAATTAGGCAATATTTTGCCGTTTTTCCACGTTTTTGTAAATTTTCAGTCAATGGGTATTAATTCATTATATATACGATAAAAATGATGCAAACACATAATTGATTAGATTCAATGTTGACATTTCTTGTCAACATTGTCATATGTCTTTTTCTTTTAAATAATTAAGTTTTCAATCATCTATTTGTTTCTCGTTAAAATACTGAGTAAGATATTGAAATGGGGAGAAGTTCGGTTTTTATTGCATATATCGACGTTTCAGCCGGATTAGAGCGGTTTTACGTGTATATCTTCCAACGGTAATATAAACGGAAAATCAAGAACATTTTTAGTTAATTCTAATGAAAACACATTGATTTTTTATCATTTGTATTGGAAACAACATTGTCATATGTCTTTTCTTGGATCTAAATAGTACGAAACCTCGCTGTATGATTTGAAGTTAAAATCCACAAATATGGTTACATAGTGACTTTTTTCACGTTTTTCGTGTAGTTTGATATTAAGTAAATATATTCATTTTTACCAATATTTAGATACTATTTCATATAGTATGACGATATGTGATTTGGCCATCAAATCTCAGAATTTCGCATAATATTGCATTTTAAGCAAGTTTTCGTGCATTTTGTTTCGTACGAAAAATCATCGAACTTAGCAATATTTTGACGTTTATCCTCCCCTTTTCCTTTATGTGATCTAAACAAAATATCGTCGAATTAGGCAATATTTTGCCGTTTTTCCACGTTTTTGTGAATTTTCAGTTTATTGGTATTAATTCATTATATATACGATAAAAATGATGCAAACACATAATTGATTAGATAATAACCTTAAATACTTCATTTTCAATCAACTCTTTGTTTCTCGTTAAAATACTGAGTAAGATATTGAAAAGGGGAGAAGTTCTGTTTTTATTGCATATATCGACGTTTCAGCCGGAATAGAGCGGTTTTCGTGTACATCTTCCATCGGTAATATAAACGGAAAATCAGTAACATTTTAGTTAATTCTAATGAAAACACATTGATTTTCATCATTTGTATTGGAAACAACATTGTCATGTCTTTTCTTTGATCTAAATAATACGAAACCTCGCTGTATGATTTGAAGTTAAAATCCTCAAATATGGTTAAATAGTGACTTTTTCACGTTTTTCATGTAGTTTGATACTACGTAAATATATTCATTTTTACCAATATTTCGATACTATTTCATGTAGTATCACGATATGTGATTTGGCCTTCAAATCTCAGAATTTCGCATAATATTGCATTTTAAGCAAGTTTTCTTGCATTTTGTTTCGTACGAAAAATCATCGAATTAAGCAATATTTTGACGTTTATCATCCTCTTTTCCTTTATGTGATTTAAACAAAATATCATCGAATTAGGCAATATTTTGCCGTTTTTCCACGTTTTTGTGAATTTTCAGTCTATGGGTATTAATTCATTTTATATACGATAAAAATGATGCAAACACATAATTGATTAGATAATAACCTTAAATACTTCATTTTCAATCATCTATTTGTTTCTCGTTAAAATACTGAGTAAGATATTGAAAAGGGGAGAAGTTCTGTTTTTATTGCATATATCGACGTTTCAGCCGGAATAGAGCGGTTTTCGTGTACATCTTCCATCGGTAATATAAACGGAAAATCAGGAACATTTTTAGTTAATTCTAATGAAAACACATTGTTTTTTTATCATTTGTATTGGAAACAACATTGTCATATGTCTTTTCTTGGATCTAAATAATACGAAACCTCGCTGTATGATTTAAAGTTAAAATCCTCAAATATGGTTAAATAGTGACTTTTTTCACGTTTTTCATGTAGTTTGATATTACGTAAATATATTCATTTTTACCAATATTTCGATACTATTTCATGTAGTATGACGATATGTGATTTGGCCATCAAATCTCAGAATTTCGCATAATATTGCGTTTTAAGCAAGTTTTCTTGCATTTTGTTTCGTACGAAAAATCATCGAATTTAGCAATATTTTGACGTTTATCATCCCCTTTTCCTCTATGTGATTTTAACAAAATATCATCGAATTAGGCAATATTTTACTGTTTTTCAACGTTTTTGTGAATTTTTAGTTTATTGGTATTAATTCATTATATATACGATAAAAATGATGCAAACACATAATTGATTAGATAATAACATTAAATACTTCATTTTCAATCAACTATATGTTTCTCGTTAAAATACTGAGTAAGATATTGAAAACGGGAGAAGTTCTGTTTTTATTGCATATATCGACGTTTCAGCTGGAATAGAGCGGTTTTCGTGTACATCTTCCATCCTCAAATATGGTTAAATAGTGACTTTTTCACGTTTTTCATGTAGTTTGATATTACGTAAATATATTTATTTTTACCAATTTACCAAGGGGAGCCGGTCGGCCGAGCGGACAGCACGCTGGGCTTGTGATCCTGTGGTCCTGGGTTCGATCCCAGGCGCCGGCGAGAAACAATGGGCAGAGTTTCTTTCACCCTATGCCCCTGTTACCTATCAGTAAAATAGGTACCTGGGTGTTAGTCAGTTGTCACGGGCTGCTTCCTGGGGGTGGAGGCCTGGTCGAGGACCGGGCCGCGGGGACACTAAAGCCCCGAAATCATCTCAAGATAACCACCCTTGTTGTCTCAAGATTGTTGTTAAAAATATTTCGATACTATTTCATGTAGTATCACGATATGTGATTTGGCCATCAAATCTCAGAATTTCGCATAATATTGCATTTTAAGCAAGTTTTCTTGCATTTTGTTTCGTATATAAACGGAAAATCAGGAACATTTTAGATAATTCTAATGAAAACACTTTAATTTTTATCATTTGTATTGGAAACAACATTGTCATATGTCTTTTCTTGGATCGAAATAATACGAAACCTCGCTCTATGATTTGAAGTTAAATTCCTCAAATATGGTTAAATAGTGACTTTTTCACGTTTTTCATCTAGTTTGATATTACGTAAATATTTTAATTTTTCCAATATTTCGATACTATTTCATGTAGTATCACGATATGTGATTTGGCCAGCAAATCTCAGAATTTCGAATAATATTACATTTTAAGCAAGTTTTCTTGCATTTTGTTTCGTACGAAAAATCATCGAATTTAGCAATATTTTGACATATCAGTAACATTTTAGTTAATTCTATTGAAAACACATTGATTTTTATCATTTGTATTGGAAACAACATTGTCATATGTGTTTTCTTTGATCTAAATAATACGAAACCTCGCTGAAAAATCATCGAATTTAGCAATATTTTGACGTTTATCCTCCCCTTTTCCTTAATGTGATCTAAACAAAATATCATCGAATTAGGCAATATTTTGCCGTTTTTCCACGTTTTTGTGAATTTTCAGTTTATTGGTATTAATTCATTATATATACGATAAAAATGATGCAAACACATAATTGATTAGATAACAACCTTAAATACTTCATTTTCAATCAACTCTTTGTTTCTCGTTAAAATACTGAGTAAGATATTGAAAAGGGGAGAAGTTCTGTTTTTATTGCATATATCGACGTTTCAGCCGGATTAGAGCGGTTTTACGTGTATATCTTCCAACGGTAATATAAACGGAAAATCAAGAACATTTTAGTTAATTCTAATGAAAACACATTGTTTTTTACCATTTGTATTGGAAACAACATTGTCGTATGTCTTTTCTTGGATCTAAATAAAACGAAACCTCGCTGAATGATTTGAAGTTAAAATCCTCAAATATGGTTAAATAGTGACTTTTTCACGGTAATCATGTAGTTTGATATTACGTAAATATATTCATTTTTACCAATATTTCTATACTATTTCATGTAGTATTACGATAAGTGATTTGGCCTTCAAATCTCAGAATTTCGCATGATATTGCATTTTAAGCAAGTTTTCTTGCATTTTGTTTCGTACGAAAAATCATCGAATTTAGCAATATTTTGACGTTTATCATCCTCTTTTCCTTTATGTGATTTAAACAAAATATCATCGAATTAGGCAATATTTTGCCGTTTTTCCACGTTTTTGTGAATTTTCAGTCTATGGGTATTAATTCATTTTATATTCGATAAAAATGATGCAAACACATAATTGATTAGATAATAACCTTAAATACTTCATTTTCAATCATCTATTTGTTTCTCGTTAAAATACTGAGTAAGATATTGAAAAGGGAGAAGTTCGGTTTTTATTGCATATATCGACGTTTCAGCCGGATTAGAGCGGTTTTCGTGTACATCTTCCATCCTCAAATATGGTTAAATAGTGACTTTTTCACGTTTTTCATGTAGTTTAATATTACGTAAATATATTTATTTTTACCAATTTACCAAGGGGAGCCGGTCGGCCGAGCGGACAGCACGCTGGGCTTGTCATCCTGTGGTCCTGGGTTCGATCCCAGGCGCCGGCGAGAAACAATGGGCAGAGTTTCTTTCACCCTATGCCCCTGTTACCTATCAGTAAAATAGGTACCTGGGTGTTAGTCAGTTGTCACGGGCTGCTTCCTGGGGGTGGAGGCCTGGTCGAGGACCGGGCCGCGGGGACACTAAAGCCCCGAAATCATCTCAAGATAACCACCCTTGTTGTCTCAAGATTGTTGTTACCAATATTTCGATACTATTTCATGTAGTATCACGATATGTGATTTGGCCATCAAATCTCAGAATTTCGCATAATATTGCATTTTAAGCAAGTTTTCTTGCATTTTGTTTCGTATATAAACGGAAAATCAGGAACATTTTAGATAATTCTAATGAAAACACTTTAATTTTTATCATTTGTATTGGAAACAACATTGTCATATGTCTTTTCTTGGATCGAAATAATACGAAACCTCGCTCTATGATTTGAAGTTAAATTCCTCAAATATGGTTAAATAGTGACTTTTTCACGTTTTTCATCTAGTTTGATATTACGTAAATATTTTAATTTTTCCAATATTTCGATACTATTTCATGTAGTATCACGATATGTGATTTGGCCATCAAATCTCAGAATTTCGCATAATATTACATTTTAAGCAAGTTTTCTTGCATTTTGTTTCGTACGAAAAATCATCGAATTTAGCAATATTTTGACATATCAGTAACATTTTAGTTAATTCTAATGAAAACACATTGATTTTTATCATTTGTATTGGAAACAACATTGTCATATGTCTTTTCTTTGATCTAAATAATACGAAACCTCGCTGAAAAATCATCGAATTTAGCAATATTTTGACGTTTATCCTCCCCTTTTCCTTTATGTGATCTAAACAAAATATCATCGAATTAGGCAATATTTTGCCGTTTTTCCACGTTTTTGTGAATTTTCAGTTTATTGGTATTAATTCATTATATATACGATAAACATGATGCAAACACATAATTGATTAGATAACAACCTTAAATACTTCATTTTCAATCAACTCTTTGTTTCTCGTTAAAATACTGAGTAAGATATTGAAAAGGGGAGAAGTTCTGTTTTTATTGCATATATCGACGTTTCAGCCGGATTAGAGCGGTTTTACGTGTACATCTTCCATCGGTAATATAAACGGAAAATCAAGAACATTTTTAGTTAATTCTAATGAAAACACATTGTTTTTTTATCATTTGTATTGGAAACAACATTGTCATATGTCTTTTCTTGGATCTAAATAAAACGAAACCTTGCTGAATGATTTGAAGTTAAAATCCTCAAATATGGTTAAATAGTGACTTTTTCACGGTAATCATATTACGTAAATATATTCATTTTTACCAATATTTCTATACTATTTCATGTAGTATTACGATAAGTGATTTGGCCTTCAAATCTCAGAATTTCGCATAATATTGCATTTTAAGCAAGTTTTCTTGCATTTTGTTTCGTTCGAAAAATCATCGAATTTAGCAATATTTTGACGTTTATCATCCCCTTTTCCTTTATGTGATTTAAACAAAATATCATCGAATTAGGCAATAATTTGCCGTTTTTCCACGTTTTTGTGAATTTTCAGTTTATTGGTATTAATTCATTATATATACGATAAAAATGATGCAAAAACATAATTGATTAGATTTCAATGTTGACATTGAAATTAGATTTCAATTTTGACATTTCTTGTCAACATTGTCATATGTCTTTTTCTTTTAAATACTTCACTTTCAATCATCTATTTGTTTCTCGTTAAAATACTGAGTAAGATATTAAAAAGGGGAGAAGTTCTGTTTTTATTGCATATATCGACGTTTCAGCCGGAATAGAGCGGTTTTCGTGTACATCTTCCATCGGTAATATAAACGGAAAACCAGTAACATTTTAGATAATTCTAATGAAAACACTTTGATTTTTATCATTTGTATTGGAAACAACATTGTCATATATCTTTTCTTGGATCTAAATAATACCAAACCTCGCTGTATGATTTGAAGTTAAAATCCTCAAATATAGTTAAATAGTGACTTTTTTCACGTTTTTCATGTAGTTTGATAATACGTAAATATATTCATTTTTACCAATATTTCGATACTATTTCATGTAGTATCACGATATGTGATTTGGACTTCAAATCTCAGAATTTCGCATAATATTGCATTTTAAGTAAGTTTTCTTGCATTTTGTTTCGAACGAAAAATCATCGAATTTAGCAATATTTTGACATTTATCATCCCCTTTTTCTTTATGTGATCTAAACAAAATATCAACGAATTAGGCAATATTTTGCCGTTTTCCACGGTTTTGTGAATTTTCAGTTTATTGGTATTAATTCATTATATATACGATAAAAATGATGCAAACACATAATTGATTAGATAATAACCTTAAATACTTCATTTTCAATCAACTATTTGTTTCTCGTTAAAATACTGAGTAAGATATTGAAAAGGGAAGAAGTTCTGTTTTTATTGCACATATCGACGTTTCAGCCGGAATAGAGCGGTTTTCGTATACATCTTCCATCGGTAATATAAACGGAAAATCAGTAACATTTTAGTTAATTCTAAAGAAAACACATTGATTTTTATCATTTGTATTGGAAACAACATTATCATATGTCTTTTCTTGGATCTAAATAAAACGAAACCTCGCTGTTTGATTTGAAGTTAAAATCCTCAAATATAGTAAAATAGTGACTTTTTCACGTTTTTCATGTTGTTTGATATTACGTAAATATATTCATTTTTACCAATATTTTGATACTATTTCATGTAGTATCACGATATGTGATTTGGCCTTCAAATTTCAGAATTTCGCATAATATTGCATTTTAAGCAAGTTTTCTTGCATTTTTTTTCGTACGAAAAATCATCGAATTTAGCAATATTTTGACGTTGATCATCCTCTTATCCTTTATGTGATTTAAACAAAGTATCATCGAATTAGGCAATATTTTGCCGTTTTTCCACGTTTTTGTAAATTTTCCGTCTATGGGTATTAATTCATTATATATTCGATAAAAATGATGCAAACACATAATTAATTAGATAATAACCTTAAATACTTCATTTTCGATCATCTATTTGTTTCTCGTTAAAATACTGAGTAAGATATTGAAAAGGCGAGAAGTTCGGTTTTTATTGCATATATCGACGTTTCATCCCGATTAGAGCTGTTTTCGTGTATATCTTCCATCGGTAATATAAACGGAAAATCAGTAACATAAACCTCGCTGTATGATTTGAAGTTAAAATCCTCAAATATTGTTAAATAGTGACTTTTTCACGTTTTTCATGTAGTTTGATACTACGTAAATATATTCATTTTTACCAATATTTCGATACTATTTCATGTTGTATCACGATATGTGATTTGGCCTTCAAATCTCAGAATTTCGCATAATATTGTATTTTAAGCAAGTTTTCTTGCATTTTGTTTCGTACGAAAAATCATCGAATTTAGCAATATTTTGCCGTTTATCATCCCCTTTTCCTTTATGTGATTTAAACAATATGTCAACGAATTAGGCAATATTTTGCCGTTTTTCTACGTTTTAGTGAATTTTCAGTTTATTGGTATTAATTCATTATATATACGATAAAAATAATGCAAACACATAATTGATTAGATAATAACCTTAAATACTTCATTTTCAATCAACTATTTGTTTCTCGTTAAAATACTGAGTAAGATATTGAAAAGAGAAGAAATTCTGTTTTTATTGCATATATCGACGTTTCAGCCGGAATAGAGCGGTTTTACGTGTACATCTTCCATCGGTAATATAAACGGAAAATCAAGAACATTTTTATTTAATTCTAATGAAAACACATTGTTTATTTATCATTTGTATTGGAAACAACATTGTCATATGACTTTTCTTGGATCTAAATAATACGAAACCTCGCTGTATGATTTGAAGTTAAAATCCTCAAATATGGTTAAATAGTGAATTTTTCACGTTATTCATGTAGTTTGATATTACGTAAATATATTCATTTTTACCAATATTTCGATACTATTTCATGCAGTATCACGATATGTGATTTGGCCATCATATCTCAAAATTTCGCATATTATTGCATTTTAAGTAAGTTTTCTTGCATTTTGTTTCGTACGAAAAATCATCGAATTTAGCAATATTTTGACGTTTATCCTCCCCTTTTCCTTTATATGATCTAAATAAAATATCATCGAATTAGGCAATATTTTGCCGTTTTTCCACGTTTTTGTAAATTTTCAGTCTATGGGTTTTAATTCATTATATATACGATAAAAATGATGCAAACACATAATTGATTAGATTTCAATGTTGACATTGAAATTAGATTTCAATGTTGACATTTCTTGTCAACATTGTCATATGTCTTTTTCTTTTAAATACTTCATTTTCAATCATCTATTTGTTTCTCGTTAAAATACTGAGTAAGATATTGAAAAGGGGAGAAGTTCTGTTTTTATTGCATATATCGACGTTTCAGCCGGAATAGAGCGGTTTTCGTGTACAACTTCCATCGGTAATTTTAACGGAAAATCAGTAACATTTTAGATAATTCTAATGAAAACACTTTGATTTTTATCATTTGTATTGGAAACAACATTGTCATATGTCTTTTCTTGGATCTAAATAATACGAAACCTCGCTGTATGATTTGAAGTTAAAATCCTCAAATATAGTTAAATAGTGACTTTTTTCACGTTTTTCATGTAGTTTGATACTACGCAAATATATTCATTGTTACCAATATTTCGAAACTATTTCATGTAGTATCACGATATGTGATTTGGCCTTCAAATCTCAGAATTCCGCATAATATTGCATTTTAAGCAAGTTTTCATGCATTTTGTTTCGTACGAAAAATCATCGAATTTAGCAATATTTTGACGTTTATCATCCCCTTTTCCTTCTCGTGATTTAAACAAAACCTCATCGAATTAGGCAATATTTTGCCGTTTTTCCACGTTTTTGTGTGATATCAGTTTATGGGTATTAATTCATTATATATACGATAAAAATAATGCAAACACATAATTGATTAGATAATAACCTTAAATACTTCATTTTCAATCAACTATTTGTTTCTCGTTAAAATACTGAGTAAGATATTGAAAAGGGAAGAAGTTCTGTTTTTATTGCATATATCGACGTTTCAGCAGGATTAGAGTGGTTTTACGTGTACACCTTCCATCGGTAATATAAACGGAAAATCAAGAACATTTCAGTTAATTCTAATGAAAACACATTGTTTTTTTGTCATTTGTATTGGAAACAACATTGTCATATGTCTTTTCTTGGATCTAAATAATACGAAACCTCGCTCTATGATTTGAAGGTAAAATCCTCAAATATGGTAAAATAGTGACTTTTTCACGTTAATCATGTAGTTTGATACTACGCAAATATATTTATTTTTACCAATATTTTGAAACTATTTCATGAAGTTTCACGATATGTGATTTGGCCTTCAAATCTCAGAATTTCGCATAATATTGCATTTTAAGCAAGTTTTCTTGCATTTTGTTTCGTACGAAAAATCATCGAATTTAGCAATATTTTGACGTTTATCATCCCCTTTTCCTTTACGGGATTTAAACAAAATATCATCGAATTAGGCAATATTTTTCCGTTTTTCCACGTTTTTGCGAGATTTCAGTTTATGGGTATTAATTCATTATAAATACGATAAAAATAATGCAAACACTAAATTGATTAGATAATAACCTTAAATACTTCATTTTCAATAAACTATTTGTATCTCGTTAAAATACTGAGTAAGATATTGAAAAGGGGAGAAGTTCTGTTTTTATTGCATATATCGACGTTTAAGCCGGAATAGAGCGGTTTTCGTGTACATCTTCCATCGGTAATATAAACCGAAAATCAGGAACATTTTAGATAATTCTAATGAAAACACATTGATTTTTATGATTTGTATTGGAAACAACATTGTCATATGTCTTTTCTTGGATCGAAATAATACGAAACTTCGCTCTATGATTTGAAGTTAAAATCCTCAAATATATTTAAATAGTGACTTTTTCACGTTTTTCATGTAGTTTGATATTACGTAAATATATTCATTTTTATCAATATTTCGATACTATTTCATGTAGTATCACGATATGTGATTTGGCCTTCAAATCTCAGAATTTCGCATCATATTGCAATTTAAGCAAGTTTTCTTGCATTTTGTTTCGTACGAAAAATCATCGAATTTAGCAATATTTTGACGTTTATCATCCCCTTTTCCTTTATGTGATTTAAACAAAATATCATCGAATTAGGCAATATTTTGCCGTTTTTCCACGTTTTTGTAAATTTTCAGTCTATGGGTGTTAATTCATTATATATACGATAAAAATGATGGAAACACATAATTGATTAGATAATAACCTTAAATACTTCATTTTCAATTATCTATTTCTTTCTCGTTAAAATACTGAGTAAGATATTGAAAAGGGGAGAAGTTCGGTTATTACTGCATATATCGACGTTTCAGCCGGATTAGAGCGGTTTTACGTGTATAACTTCCATCGGTAATATAAACGGAAAATCAAAAACATTTTAGTTAATTCAAATGAAAACACACTGTTTTTTTATCATTTGTATTGGAAACAACATTGTCATATGTCTTTTCTTGGATCTAAATAAAACGAAACCTCGCTGAATGATTTGCAGTTAAAATCCTCAAATATGGTAAAATAGTGCCTTTTTCACGTTAATCATTTAGTTTGATATTACGTAAATGTATTCATTTTTACCAATATTTCGATACTATTTCATGTAGTATTACGATATGTGATTTGGCCTTCAAATCTCAGAATTTCGCATAATATTACATTTTAAGCAAGTTTTCCTGCATTTTGTTTCATACGAAAAATAATCGAATTTAGCAATATTTTGACGTTTATCATCCCCTTTTCCTTTATGTGATTTAAACAAAATATCAACGAATTATGCAATATTTTGTCGTTTTTCCACGTTTTTTGTGAATTTTCAGTCTATGGGTATTAATTCATTATATATACGATAAAAATGATGGAAACATATAATTGATTAGACCTTAAATACTTCATTTTCAATCACCTATTTGTTTCTCGTTAAAATACTGAGTAAGATATTGAAAAGGGGAGAAGTTCTGTTTTATTGCATATATCGACGTTTCAGCAGGAATAGAGCGGTTTTCGTGTACATCTTCCATCGGTAATATAAACGGAAAATCAGGAACATTTTAGATAATTCTAATGAAAACACATTGATTTTTATCATTTGTATTGGAAACAACATTGTCATATGTGTTTTCTTGGATCTAAATAATACGAAATCTCGCTGTATGATTTGAAGTTAAAATCCTCAAATATGCTTAAATAGTGACTTTTTTCACGTTTTTCATGTAGTTTGATATTACGTAAATATATTCATTTTTACCAATATTTCAATATTATTTCATGTAGTATTACGATATGTGATAATATGTGCCTTCAAATCTCAGAATTTCGCATAATATTGCATTTTGAGCAAGTTTTCTTGCATTTTGTTTCGTACGAAAAATCATCGAATTTAGCAATATTTTGACGTTTATCATCCTCTTTTCCTTTATTTGATTTAAACAAAATATCATCGAATTAGGCAATATTTTGCCGTTTTTCCACGTTTTAGTGAATTTTCAGTTTATTGGTATTAATTCATTATATATACGATAAAAATGATGCAAACACATAATTGATTAGATAATAACCTTAAATACTTCATTTTCAATCATCTATGTGTTTCTCGTTAAAATACTGAGAAAGATATTGAAAAGGGGAGAAGTTCGGTTTTTATTGCATATATCGACGTCTCAGCCGGAATAGAGCGGTTTTCGTGTACATCTTCCATCGGTAATATAAACGGAAAATCAGGAACATTTTAGATAATTCTAATGAAAACACATTGATTTTTATCATTTGTATTGGAACCAACATTGTCATATGTCTTTTCTTGGATCGAAATAATACGAAACCTCGCTCTATGATTTGAAGTTAAAATCCTCAAATATGGTTAAATAGTGACTTTTTTCACGTTAATCATGTAGTTTGATATTACGTATATATATTCATTTTTATCAATATTTCGATACTATTTCATGTTGTATCACGATATGTGATTTGGCCTTCAAATCTCAGAATTTCGAATAATATTGCATTTTAAGCAAGTTTTCTTGCATTTTGTTTCGTTCGAAAAATCATCGAATTTAGCAATATTTTGACGTTTATCATCCCCTTTTCCTTTATGTGATTTAAACAAAATATCATCGAATTAGGCAATAATTAGCCGTTTTTCCACGTTTTTGTGAATTTTCAGTTTATTGGTATTAATTTATTATATATATACGATAAAAATGATGCAAACACATAATTGATTAGATAATAACCTTAAATACTTCATTTTCAATCAATTATTTGTTTCTCGTTAAAATACTGAGTAAGATATTGAAAAGGGAAGAAGTTCTGTTTTTATTGTATATATCGACGTTTCAGCAGGATTAGAGCGGTTTTACGCGCACATCTTCCATCGGTAATATAAACCGAAAATCAAGAACATTTTAGTTAATTCAAATGAAAACACATTGTTTTTTTGTCATTTGTATTGGAAACAACATTGTCATATGTCTTTTCTTGGATCTAAATAATACGAAACCTCGCTCTATGATTTGAAGGCAAAATCCTCATATATGGTAAAATAGTGACTTTTTCACGTTAATCATGTAGTTTGATACTACGGAAATATATTCATTTTTTCAATATTTCGAAACTATTTCATGAAGTTTCACGATATGTGATTTGGCCTTCAAATCTCAGAATTTCGCATAATATTGCATTTTAAGCAAGTTTTCTTGCATTTTGTTTCGTACGAAAAATCATCGAATTTAGCAATATTTTGACGTTTATCATGCCCTTTTCCTTTACGTGATTTAAACAAAATATCATCGAATTAGGCAATATTTTGCCGTTTTTCCACGTTTTTGCGAGATTTCAGTTTATGGGTATTAATTCATTATATATACGATAAAAATAATGCAAACACATAATTGATTAGATAATAACCTTAAATACTTCATTTTTAATAAACTATTTGTATCCCGTTAAATTACTGAGTAAGATATTGAAAAGGGGAGAAGTTCTGTTTTAATTGCATATATCGACGTTTAAGCCGGAATAGAGCGGTTTTCGTGTACATCTTCCATCGGTAATATAAACCGAAAATCAGGAACATTTTAGATAATTCTAATGAAAACACATTGATTTTTATGATTTGTATTAGAAACAACATTGTCATATGTCTTTTCTTGGATCGAAATAATACGAAACTTCGCTCTATGATTTGAAGTTAAAATCCTCAAATATATTTAAATAGTGACTTTTTTCACGTTTTTCATGTAGTTTGATATTACGTAAATATATTCATTTTTATCAATATTTCGATACAATTTCATGTAGTATCACGATATGTGATTTGGCCTTCAAATCTCAGAATTTCGCATAATATTGCATTTTAAGCAAGTTTTCTTGCATTTTGTTTCGTACGAAAAATCATCGAATTTAGCAATATTTTGACGTTTATCATCCCCTTTTCCTTTACGTGATTTAAACAAAATATCATCGAATTAGGCAATATTTTGCCGTTTTTCCACGTTTTTGTGAATTTTCAGTCTATGGGTATTAATTCATTATATTTACGATAAAAATGATGCAAACACATAATTGATTACATAATAACCTTAAATACTTCATTTTCAATCAACTACTTGTTTCTCGTTAAAATACTGAGTAAGATATTGAAAAGGGAAGAAGTTCTGTTTTTATTGCATATATCGACGTTTCAGCCGGATTAGAGCGGGTATACGTGTACATCTTCCATCGGTAATATAAACGGAAAATCAAGAACATTTTAGTTAATTCTAATGAAAACACATTGTTTTTTTATCATTTGTATTGGAAACAACATTGTCATATGTCTTTTCTTGGATCTAAATAAAACGAAACCTCGCTGAATGATTTGAAGTTAAAATCCTCAAATATGGTAAAATAGTGCCTTTTTCACGTTAATCATGTAGTTTGATATTACGCAAATGTATTCATTTTACCAATATTTCGATACTATTTCATGTAGTATTACGATATGTGATTTGGCCTTCAAATCTCAGAATTTCGCATAATATTACATTTTAAGCAAGTTTTCTTGCATTTTGTTTCGTACGAAAAATCATCGAATTTAGCAATATTTTGACGTTTATCATCCCCTTTTCCTTTATGTGATTTAAACAAAATATCATCGAATTATGCAATATTTACCGTTTTTCCACGTTTTTGCGAGATTTCAGTCTATGGGTATTAATTCATTATATATACGATAGAAATAATGCATACACATAATTGATTAAATAATATCCTTAAATACTTCATTTTCAATCATCTATATGTTTCTCGTTAAAATACTGAGTAAGATATTGAAAAGGGGAGAAGTTCGGTTTTTATTGCATATATCGACGTTTCTGCCGGATTAGAGCGGTTTTACGTGTACATCTTCCATCGGTAATATAAGCGGAAAATCAAGAACGTTTTAGTTAATTCTAATGAAAACACATTGTTTTTTTATCATTTGTATTGGAAACAACATTGTCATATGTCTTTTCTTGGATCTAAATAATACGAAACCTCGCTCTATGATTTGAAGGTAAAATCCTCAAATATGGTAAAATAGTGACTTTTTCACGTTAATCATGTAGTTTGGTATTACGCAAATATATTCATTTTTACCAATATTTCGAAACTATTTCACGATATGTGATTTGGCCTTCAAATCTCAGAATTTCGCATAATATTGCATTTTAAGCAAGTTTTCTTGCATTTTGTTTCGTACGAAAAATCATCGAATTTAGCAATATTTTGACGTTTATCATCCCCTTTTCCTTTACGCGATTTAAACAAAACATCATCGAATTAGGCAATATTTTGCCGTTTTTCCACGTTTTTGTGAGATTTCAGTTTAAGGGTATTAATTCATTATATATACGATAAAAATAATGCAAACACATAATTGATTAGAAAATAACCTTAAATACTTCATTTTCAATAAACTTTTAAACTTTTCAATAAACTTGTTTCTCGTTAAAATACTGAGTAAGATATTGAAAAGGGGAGAAGTTCTGTTTTTATTGCATATATCGACGTTTCAGCCGGATTAGAGCGGTTTTACGTGTACATCTTCCATCGGTAATATAAACGGAAAATCAGGAACATTTTAGATATTTCTAATGAAAACGCATTGATTTTTATCATTTGTATTGGAAACAACATTGTCATATGTCTTTTCTTGGATCGAAAAAATACGAAACCTCGCTCTATGATTTGAAGTTAAAATC
Organism: Procambarus clarkii; assembly: GCF_040958095.1. NCBI lineage: Eukaryota > Metazoa > Arthropoda > Malacostraca > Decapoda > Cambaridae > Procambarus > Procambarus clarkii. Next base: position 24,373,222 of record NC_091166.1, on the reverse strand, counting down.
CTCAAATATGGTTAAATAGTGACTTTTTTCACGTTAATCATGTAGTTTGATATTACGTAAATATATTCATTTTTATCAATATTTCGATACTATTTCATGTAGTATCACGATATGTGATTTGGCCTTCAAATCTCAGAATTTCGCATAATATTGCATTTGAAGCAAGTTTTCTTGCATTTTGCTTCGTTCGAAAAATCATCGAATTTAGCAATATTTTTGACGTTTATCATCCCCTTTTCCTTTATGTGATTTAAACAAAATATCATCGAATTAGGCAATATTTTGCCGTTTTTCCACGTTTTTGTGAATTTTCAGTTTATTGGTATTAATTCAATATATATACGATAAAAATGATGCAAACACATAATTCATTAGATAATAACCTTAAATACTTCATTTTCAATCAACTATTTGTTTCTCGTTAAAATACTGAGTAAGATATTGAAAAAGGAAGAAGTTCTGTTTTTATTGCATATATCGACGTTTCAGCAGGATTAGAGCGGTTTTACGTGTACATCTTCCATCGGTAATATAAACGGAAAATCAAGAACATTTTAGTTAATTCAAATGAAAACACATTGTTTTTTTGTCATTTGTATTGGAAACAACATTGTCATATGTCTTTTCTTGGATCTAAATAATACGAAACCTCGCTCTATAATTTGAAGGCAAAATCCTCAAATATGGTAAAATAGTGACTTTTTCACGTTAATCATGTAGTTTGATACTACGCAAATATATTCATTTTTACCAATATTTCGAAACTATTTCATGAAGTTTCACGATATGTGATTTGGCCTTCAAATCTCAGAATTTCGCATAATATTGCATTTTAAGCAAGTTTTCTTGCATTTTGTTTCGTACGAAAAATCATCGAATTTAGCAATATTTTGACGTTTATCATCCCCTTTTCCTTTACGTGATTTAAACAAAATATCATCGAATTAGGCAATATTTTGCCGTTTTTCCACGTTTTTGCGAGATTTCAGTTTATGGGTATTAATTCGTTATATATACGATAAAAATAATGCAAACACATAATTGATTAGATAATAACCTTAAATACTTCATTTATAATAAACTATTTGTATCCCGTTAAAATTTTGAGTAAGATATTGAAAAGGGGAGAAGTTCTGTTTTAATTGCATATATCGACGTTTAAGCCGGAATAGAGCGGTTTTCGTGTACATCTTCCATCGGTAATATAAACCGAAAGTCAGGAACATTTTAGATAATTCTAATGAAAACACATTGATTTTTATGATTTGTATTAGAAACAACATTGTCATATGTCTTTTCTTGGATCGAAATAATACGAAACTTCGCTCTATGATTTGAAGTTAAAATCCTCAAATATATTTAAATAGTGACTTTTTTCACGTTTTTCATGTAGTTTGATATTACGTAAATATATTCATTTTTATCAATATTTCGATACAATTTCATGTAGTATCGTAGTATTGTGATTTGGCCTTCAACTCTCAGAATTTCGCATAATATTGCATTTTAAGCAAGTTTTCTTGCATTTTGTTTCGTATGAAAAATCATCGAATTTTGCAATATTTTGACGTTTATCATCCCCTTTTCCTTTACGTGATTTAAACAAAATATCATCGAATTAGGCAATATTTTGCCGTTTTTCCACGTTTTTGTAGATTTTCAGTCTATGGGTATTAATTCATTATATATACGATAAAAATGATGCATACACATAATTGATTAGATAATAACCTTAAATACTTCATTTTCAATCAATTATTTGTTTCTCGTTAAAATACTGAGTAAGATATTGAAAAGGGAAGAAGTTCTGTTTTTATTGCATATATCGACGTTTCAGCCGGATTAGATCGATTTTACGTGTACATCTTCCATTGGTAATATAAATGGAAAATTAAGAACATTTCAGTTAATTCTAATGAAAACACATTGTTTTTGTATCATTTGTATTGGAAACAACATTGTCATATGTCTTTTCATGGATCTAAATAATACGAAACTTCGCTCTATGATTTGAAGTTAAAATCCTCAAATATATTTAAATAGTGACTTTTTCACGTTTTTCATGTAGTTTGATATTACGTAAATGTATTCATTTTTACCAATATTTCGATACTATTTCATGTAGTATTACGATATGTGATTTGGCCTTCAAATCTCAGAATTTCGCATAATATTACATTTTAAGCAAGTTTTCTTGCATTTTGTTTCGTACGAAAAATCATCGAATTTAGCAATATTTTGACGTTTATCATCCCCTTTTCCTTTATGTGATTTAAACAAAATATCAACGAATTATGCAATATTTTGCCGTTTTTCCACGTTTTTGTGAATTTTCAGTCTATGGGTATTAATTCATTATATTTACGATAAAAATGATGCAAACACATAATTGATTACATAATAACCTTAAATACTTCATTTTCAATCATTTATTTGTTTCTCGTTAAAATACTGAGTAAGATATTGAAAAGGGAAGAAGTTCTGTTTTTATTGCATATATCGACGTTTCAGCCGGATTAGAGCGGTTATACGTGTACATCTTCCATCGGTAATATAAACGGAAAATCAAGAACATTTTAGTTAATTCTAATGAAAACACATTGTTTTTTTATCATTTGTATTGGAAACAACATTGTCATATTTCTTTTCTTGGATCTAAATAAAACGAAACCTCGCTGAATGATTTGAAGTTAAAATCCTCAAATATGGTAAAATAGTGCCTTTTTCACGTTAATCATGTAGTTTGATATTACGCAAATGTATTCATTTTACCAATATTTCGATACTATTTCATGTAGTATTACGATATGTGATTTGGCCTTCAAATCTCAGAATTTCGCATAATATTACATTTTAAGCAAGTTTTCTTGCATTTTGTTTCGTACGAAAAATCATCGAATTTAGAAATATTTTGACGTTTATCATCCCCTTTTCCTTTATGTGATTTAAACAAAATATCATCGAATTATGCAATATTTACCGTTTTCCACGTTTTTGCGAGATTTCAGTCTATGGGTATTAATTCATTATATATACGATAAAAATAATGCATACATAATGCATACATAATGCATAATTGATTAGATAATATCCTTAAATACTTCATTTTCAATCATCTATATGTTTCTCGTTAAAATACTGAGTAAGATATTGAAAAGGGGAGAAGTTCGGTTTTTATTGCATATATCGACGTTTCAGCTTGATTAGAGCGGTTTTACGTGTACATCTTCCATCGGTAATATAAGCGGAAAACCAAGAACATTTTAGTTAATTCTAATGAAAACACATTGTTTTTTTATCATTTGTATTGGAAACAACATTGTCATATGTCTTTTCTTGGGTCTAAATAATACGAAACCTCGCTCCATGATTTGAAGGTAAAATCCTCAAATATGGTAAAATAGTGACTTTTTCACGTTAATCATGTAGTTTGGTATTACGCAAATATATTCATTTTTACCAATATTTCGAAACTATTTCACGATATGTGATTTGGCCTTCAAATCTCAGAATTTCGCATAATATTGCATTTTAAGCAAGTTTTCGTGCATTTTGTTTTGTACGAAAAATCATCGAATTTAGCAATATTTTGACGTTTATCATCCCCTTTTCCTTTACGTGATTTAAACAAAATATCATCGAATTAGGCAATATTTTGCCGTTTTTCCACGTTTTTGTGAGATTTCAGTTTATGGGTATTAATTCATTATATATACGATTAAAATAATGCAAACACATAATTGATTAGATAATAACCTTAAATACTTCATTTTCAATCAACTATTTGTTTCTCGTTAAAATACTGAGTTAGATATTAAAAAGGGAAGAAGTTCTGTTTTTATTGCATATATCGACGTTTCAGCCGGATTAGAGCGGTTTTACGTGTACATCTTCCATCGGTAATATAAACGGAAAATCAGGAACATTTTAGATAATTCTGATGAAAACACTTTGATTTTTATCATATGTATTGGAAACAACATTGTCATATGTCTTTTCTTGGATCGAAATAATACGAAACCTCGCTCTGTGATTTGAATTTAAAATCCTCAAATATGGTTAAATAGTGACTTTTTTTACGTTTTTCATGTAGTTTGATAATACGTAAATATATTCATTTTTATCAATATTTCGATACTATTTCATGTAGTATCACGATATGTGATTTGGCCTTCAAATCTCAGAATTTCGCATAATATTGCATTTTAAGCAAGTTTTCATGCATTTTGTTTCGTACGAAAAATCATCGAATTTAGCAATATTTTGACGTTTATCATCCCCTTTTCCTTTACGTGATTTAAACAAAACATCATCGAATTAGGCAATATTTTGCCGTTTTTCCACGTTTTTGTGAGATTTCAGTTTAAGGGTATTAATTCATTATATATACGATAAAAATAATGCAAACACATAATTGATTAGAAAATAACCTTAAAAACTTCATTTTCAATAAACTATTTGTTTCTCGTTAAAATACTGAGTAAGATATTGAAAAGGGGAGAAGTTCTGTTTTTATTGCATATATCGACGTTTCAGCCGGATTAGAGCGGTTTTACGTGTACATCTTCCATCGGTAATATAAACGGAAAATCAGGAACATTTTAGATATTTCTAATGAAAACACATTGATTTTTATCATTTGTATTGGAAACAACATTGTCATATGTCTTTTCTTGGATCGAAAAAATACGAAACCTCGCTCTATGATTTGAAGTTAAAATCTTCAAATATGGTTAAATAGTGACTTTTTTCACGTTAATCATGTAGTTTGATATTACGTAAATATATTCATTTTTATCAATATTTCGATACTATTTCATGTAGCATCACGATATGTGATTTGGGCTTCAAATCTCAGAATTTCGCATAATATTGCATTTTAAGCAAGTTTTCTTGCATTTTGTTTCGTTCGAAAAATCATCGAATTTAGCAATATTTTGACGTTTATCATCCCCCTTTTCCTTTACGTGATTTAAACAAAACATCATCGAATTAGGCAATATTTTGCCGTTTTTCCACGTTTTTGTGAGATTTCAGTTTAAGGGAATTAATTCATTATATATACGATAAAAATAATGCAAACACATAATTGATTAGAAAATAACCTTAAATACTTCATTTTCAATACACTATTTGTTTCTCGTTAAAATACTGAGTAAGATATTTAAAAGGGGAGAAGTTCTGTTTTTATTGCATATATCGACGTTTCAGCCGGATTAGAGCGGTTTTACGTGTACATCTTCCATCGGCAATATAAACGGAAAATCAGGAACATTTTAGATATTTCTAATGAAAACACATTGATTTTTATCATTTGTATTGGAAACAACATTGTCATATGTCTTTTCTTGGATCGAAAAAATACGAAACCTCGCTCTATGATTTGAAGTTAAAATCCTCAAATATGGTTAAATAGTGACTTTTTTCACGTTAATCATGTAGTTTGATATTACGTAAATACATTCATTTTTATCAATATTTCGATACTATTTCATGTAGCATCACGATATGTGATTTGGGCTTCAAATCTCAGAATTTCGCATAATATTGCATTTTAAGCAAGTTTTCTTGCATTTTGTTTCGTTCGAAAAATCATCGAATTTAGCAATATTTTGACGTTTATCATCCCCCTTTTCCTTTATGTGATTTAAACAAAATATCATCGAATTAGGGAATAGTTTGCCGTTTTTCCACGTTTTTGTGAATTTTCAGTTTATTGGTATTAATTCATTATATATACGATAAAAATGATGCAAACACATAATTGATTAGATAATAACCTTAAATACTTCATTTTCAATCAACTATTTGTTTCTCGTTAAAATACTGAGTAAGATATTGAAAAGGGAAGAAGTTCTGTTTTTATTGCATATATCGACGTTTCAGCAGGATTAGAGCGGTTTTACGTGTACATCTTCCATCGGTAATATAAACGGAAAATCAAGAACATTTTAGTTAATTCTAATGAAAACACATTGTTTTTTTGTCATTTGTATTGGAAACAACATTGTCATATGCCTTTCTTGGATCTAAATAATACGAAACCTCGCTCTATGATTTGAAGGTAAAATCCTCAAATATGGTAAAATAGTGACTTTTTCACGTTAATCATGTAGTTTGATACTAAGCAAATATATTCTTTTTTACCAATATTTCGAAACTATTTCATGAAGTTTCACGATATGTGATTTGGCCTTCAAATCTCAGAATTTCGCATAATATTGCATTTTAAGCAAGTTTTCTTGCATTTTGTTTCGTACGAAAAATCATCGAATTTAGCAATATTTTGACGTTTATCATCCCCCTTTTCCTTTACGTGATTTAAACAAAATATCATCGAATTAGGCAATATTTTGCCGTTTTTCCACGTTTTTGCGAGATTTCAGTTTATGGGTATGAATTCATTATATATACGAAAAAAATAATGCAAACACATAATTGATTAGATAATAACCTTAAATACTTCATTTTCAATAAACTATTTGTATCTCGTTAAAATACTGAGTAGGATATTGAAAAGGGGAGAAGTTCTGTTTATATTGCATATATCGACGTTTAAGCCGGAATAGAGCGGTTTGCGTGTACATCTTCCATCGGTAATATAAACCGAAAATCAGGAACATTTTAGATAATTCTAATGAAAACACATTGATTTTTATGATTTGTATTGGAAACAACATTGTCATATGTCTTTTCTTGGATCGAAATAATACGAAACTTCGCTCTATGATTTGAAGTTAAAATCCTCAAATATATTTAAATAGTGACTTTTTTCACGTTTTTCATGTAGTTTGATATTACGTAAATATATTCATTTTTATTAATATTTCGATACTATTTCATGTAGTATCACGATATGTGATTTGACCTTCAAATCTCAGAATTTCGCATAATATTGCAATTTAAGCAAGTTTTCTTGCATTTTGTTTCGTACGAAAAATCATCGAATTTAGCAATATTTTGACGTTTTTCATCCCCTTTTCCTTTACGTGATTTAAACAAAATATCATCGAAGTAGGCAATATTTTGCCGTTTTTCCACGTTTTTGTAAATTTTCAGTCTATGGGTATTAATTCATTATATATACGATAAAAATGATGCAAACACATAATTGATTAGATAATAACCTTAAATACTTCATTTTCAATAAACTATTTGTTTCTCGTTAAAATACTGAGTAAGATATTGAAAAGGGGAGTTCTGTTTTTATTGCATATATCGACGTTTCAGCCGGAATAGAGCGGTTTTCGTGTATATCTTCCATCGATAATATAAACGGAAAATCAAGAACATTTCAGTGAATTCTAATGAAAACACATTGTTTTTTTGTCATTTGTATTGGAAACAACATTGTCATATGTCTTTTCTTGGATCTAAATAATACGAAACCTCGCTCTATGATTTGAAGGTAAAATCCTCAAATATTGTAAAATAGTGACTTTTTCACGTTAATCATGTAGTTTGGTATTTGGCAAATATATTCATTTTTACCAATATTTCGAAACTATTTCACGATATGTGATTTGGCCTTCAAATCTCAGAATTTCGCATAATATTGCATTTTAAGCAAGTTTTCGTGCATTTTGTTTCGTACGAAAAATCATCGAATTTAGCAATATTTTGACGTTTATCATCCCCTTTTCCTTTACGTGATTTAAACAAAATATCATCGAATTAGGCAATATTTTGCCGTTTTGCCATGTTTTTGTGAGATTTCAGTTTATGGGTATTAATTCATTATATATACGATAAAAATAATGCAAACACATAATTGATTAGAAAATAACCTTAAATACTTCATTTTCAATAAACTATTTGTTTCTCGTTAAAATACTGAGTAAGATATGTAAAAGGGAAGAAGTTCTGTTTTTATTGCATATATCGACGTTTCAGCCGGATTAGAGCGGTTTTACGTGTACATCTTCCATCGGTAATATAAACGGAAAATCAGGAACATTTTAGATATTTCTAATGAAAACACATTGATTTTTATCATTTGTATTGGAAACAACATTGTCATATGTCTTTTCTTGGATCGAAAAAATACGAAACCTCGCTCTATGATTTGAAGTTAAAATCCTCAAATATGGTTAAATAGTGACTTTTTTCTCGTTAATCATGTAGTTTGATATTACGTAAATATATTCATTTTTATCAATATTTCGATACTATTTCATGTAGCATCACGATATGTGATTTGGGCTTCAAATCTCAGAATTTCGCATAATATTGCATTTTAAGCAAGTTTTCTTGCATTTTGTTTCGTTCGAAAAATCATCGAATTTAGCAATATTTTGACGTTTATCATCCCCTTTTCCTTTATGTGATTTAAACAAAATATCATCGAATTAGGGAATAGTTTGCTGTTTTTCCACGTTTTTGTGAATTTTCAGTTTATTGGTATTAATTCATTATATATACGATAAAAATGATGCAAACACATAATTGATTAGATAATAACCTTAAATACTTCATTTTCAATCAACTATTTGTTTCTCGTTAAAATACTGAGTAAGATATTGAAAAGGGAAGAAGTTCTGTTTTTATTGCATATATCGACGTTTCAGCAGGATTAGAGCGGTTTTACGTGTACATCTTCCATCGGTAATATAAACGGAAAATCAAGAACATTTTAGTTAATTCTAATGAAAACACATTGTTTTTTTGTCATTTGTATTGGAAACAACATTGTCATATGCCTTTCTTGGATCTAAATAATACGAAACCTCGCTCTGTGATTTGAAGGTAAAATCCTCAAATATGGTAAAATAGTGACTTTTTCACGTTAATCATGTAGTTTGATACTAAGGAAATATATTCTTTTTTACCAATATTTCGAAACTATTTCATGAAGTTTCACGATATGTGATTTGGCCTTCAAATCTCAGAATTTCGCATAATATTGCATTTTAAGCAAGTTTTCTTGCATTTTGTTTCGTACGAAAAATCATCGAATTTAGCAATATTTTGACGTTTATCATCCCCTTTTCCTTTACGTGATTTAAACAAAATATCATCGAATTAGGCAATATTTTGCCGTTTTTCCACGTTTTTGCGAGATTTCAGTTTATGGGTATGAATTCATTATATATACGAAAAAAATAATGCAAACACATAATTGATTAGATAATAACCTTAAATACTTTATTTTCGATAAACTATTTGTATCTCGTTAAAATACTGAGTAAGATATTGAAAAGGGGAGAAGTTCTGTTTATATTGCATATATCGACGTTTAAGCCGGAATAGAGCGGTTTGCGTGTACATCTTCCATCGGTAATATAAACCGAAAATCAGGAACATTTTAGATAATTCTAATGAAAACACATTGATTTTTATGATTTGTATTGGAAACAACATTGTCATATGTCTTTTCTTGGATCGAAATAATACGAAACTTCGCTCTATGATTTGAAGTTAAAATCCTCAAGTATATTTAAATAGTGACTTTTTTCACGTTTTTCATGTACTTTGATATTACGTAAATATATTCATTTTTATTAATATTTCGATACTATTTCATGTAGTATCACGATATGTGATTTGGCCTTCAAATCTCAGAATTTCGCATAATATTGCAATTTAAGCAAGTTTTCTTGCATTTTGTTTCGTACGAAAAATCATCGAATTTAGCAATATTTTGACGTTTTTCATCCCCTTTTCCTTTACGTGATTTAAACAAAATATCATCGAAGTAGGCAATATTTTGCCGTTTTTCCACGTTTTTGTAAATTTTCAGTCTATGGGTATTAATTCATTATATATACGATAAAAATGATGCAAACACATAATTGATTAGATAATAACCTTAAATACTTCATTTTCAATAAACTATTTGTTTCTCGTTAAAATACTGAGTAAGATATTGAAAAGGGGAGTTCTGTTTTTATTGCATATATCGACGTTTCAGCCGGAATAGAGCGGTTTTCGTGTATATCTTCCATCGATAATATAAACGGAAAATCAGGAACATTTTAGATAGTTCTAATGAAAACACATTGATTTTTATCATTTGTATTGGAAACAACATTGTCATATGTCTTTTCTTGGATCGAAAAAATACGAAACCTCGCTCAATGATTTGAAGGTAAAATCCTCAAATATGGTTAAATAGTGACTTTTTCACGTTATTAATGTAGTTTGAGATTACGTAAATATATTCATTTTTATCAATATTTCGATACTATTTCATGTAGTATCACGATATGTGATTTGGCCTTCAAATCTCAGAATTTCGCATAATATTGCATTTTAAGCAAGTTTTCTTGCATTTTGTTTCGTTCGAAAAATCATCGAATTTAGCAATATTTTGACGTTTATCATCCCCTTTTCCATTACGTGATTTAAACAAAATATCATCGAAGTAGGCAATATTTTGCCGTTTTTCCACGTTTTTGTAAATTTTCAGTCTATGGGTATTAATTCATTATATATACGATAAAAATGATGCAAACACATAATTCATTAGATAATAACCTTAACTACTTCATTTTCAATCAACTATTTGTTTCTCGTTAAAATACTGAGTAAGATATTGAAAAGGGAAGAAGTTCTGTTTTTATTGCATATATCGACGTTTCAGCAGGATTAGAGCGGTTTCACGTATACATCTTCCATCGGTAATATAAACGGAAAATCAAGAACATTTCAGTGAATTCTAATGAAAACACATTGTTTTTTTGTCATTTGTATTGGAAACAAAATTGTCATATGTCTTTTCTTGGATCTAAATAATACGAAACCTCGCTCTATGATTTGAAGGTAAAATCCTCAAATATTGTAAAATAGTGACTTTTTCACGTTAATCATGTAGTTTGGTATTAGGCAAACATATTCATTTTTACCAATATTTCGAAACTATTTCACGATATGTGATTTGGCCTTCAAATCTCAGAATTTCGCATAATATTGCATTTTAAGCAAGTTTTCGTGCATTTTGTTTCGTACGAAAAATCATCGAATTTAGCAATATTTTGACGTTTATCATCCCCTTTTCCTTTACGTGATTTAAACAAAATATCATCGAATTAGGCAATATTTTGCCGTTTTTCCATGTTTTTGTGAGATTTCAGTTTATGGGGTATTAATTCATTATATATACGATAAAAATAATGCAAACACATAATTGATTAGATAATAACCTTAAATACTTCATTTTCAATCAACTATTTGTTTCTCGTTGAAATACTGAGTAAGATATTAAAAAGGGAAGAAGTTCTGTTTTTATTGCATATATCGACGTTTCAGCCGGATTAGAGCGGTTTTACGTGTACATCTTCCATCGGTAATATAAACGGAAAATCAGGAACATTTTAGATAATTCTGATGAAAACACATTGATTTTTATCATATGTATTGGAAACAACATTGTCATATGTCTTTTCTTGGATCGAAATAATACGAAACCTCGCTCTATGATTTGAATTTAAAATCCTCAAATATGGTTAAATAGTGACTTTTTCACGTTTTTCATGTAGTTTGATATTACGTATATATATTCATTTTTATCAATATTTCGATACTATTTCATGTAGTATCACGATATGTGATTTGGCCTTCAAATAACAGAATTTCGCATAATATTGCATTTTAAGCAAGTTTTCATGCATTTTGTTTCGTACGAAAAATCATCGAATTTAGCAATATTTTGACGTTTATCATCCCCTTTTCCTTTACGTGATTTAAACAAAACATCATCGAATTAGGCTATATTTTGCCGTTTTTCCACGTTTTTGTGAGATTTCCGTCTATGGGTATTAATTCATTATATATACGATAAAAATAATGCAAACACATAATTAATTAGATAATAACCTTAAATACTTCATTTTCAATCATCTATTTGTTTCTCGTTAAAATACTGAGTAAGATATTGAAAAGGGGAGAAGTTCGGTTTTTATTGCATATATCGACGTTTCATCCCGATTAGAGCTGTTTTCGTGTATATCTTCCATCGGTAATATAAACGGAAAATCAGTAACATAAACCTCGCTGTATGATTTGAAGTTAAAATCCTAAAATATGGTTAAATAGTGACTTTTTCACGTTTTTCATGTAGTTTGATATTATATAAATAAAATCATTTTTACCAATATTTCGATACTATTTCATGTAGTATCACGATACGTTATTTGGCCTTCAAATCTCAGAATTTCGCATAATATTGCATTTTAAGCAAGTTTTCTCGCATTTTGTTTCGTACGAAAAATCATCGAATTTAGCAATATTTTGCCGTTTATCATCCCCTTTTCCTTTATGTGATTTAAACAAAATATCAACGAATTAGGCAATATTTTGCCGTTTTTCTACGTTTTAGTGAATTTTCAGTTCATTGGTATTAATTCATTATATATACGATAAAAATAATGCAAACACATAATTGATTAGATAATAACCTTAAATACTTCATTTTCAATCAACTATTTGTTTCTCGTTAAAATACTGAGTAAGATATTGAAAAGGGAAGAAGTTCTGTTTTTATTGCATATATCGACGTTTCAGCCGGAATAGAGCGGTTTTACGTGTACATCTTCCATCGGAAATATAAACGGAAAATCAAGAACATTTTTAGTTAATTCTAGTGAAAACACATTGTTTTTTTATCATTTGTATTGGAAACAACATTGTCATATGTCTTTTCTTGGATCTAAATAATACGAAACCTCGCTGTATGATTTGAAGTTAAAATCCTCAAATATAGTTAAATAGTGACTTTTTTCACGTTTTTCATGTAGTTTGATATTACGTAAATATATTCATTTTTACCAATATTTCGATACTATTTCATGTAGTATCACGATATGTGATTTGGCCATCATATCTCAGAATTTCGCATATTATTGCATTTTAAGCAAGTTTTCTTGCATTTTGTTTCGTACGAAAAATCATCGAATTTAGCAATATTTTGACGTTTATCCTCCCCTTTTCCTTTATGTCATCTAAACAAAATATCATCGAATTAGGCAATATTTTGCCGTTTTTCCACGTTTTTGTGAATTTTCAGTTTATTGGTATTAATTCATTATATATACGATAAAAATGATGCAAACACATAAATGATTAGATATGATTGCATATTAAGCAAGTTTTCTTGCATTTTGTTTCTTACGAAAAATCATCGAATTTAGCAATATTTTGACGTTTATCATCCCCTTTTCCTTTACGTGATTTAAACAAAACATCATCGAATTAGGCAATATTTTGCCGTTTTTCCACGTTTTTGTGAGATTTCCGTCTATGGGTATTAATTCATTATATATACGATAAAAATAATGCAAACACATAATTAATTAGATAATAACCTTAAATACTTCATTTTCAATCATCTATTTGTTTCTCGTTAAAATACTGAGTAAGATATTGAAAAGGGGAGAAGTTCGGTTTTTATTGCATATATCGACGTTTCATCCCGATTAGAGCTGTTTTCGTGTATATCTTCCATCGGTAATATAAACGGAAAATCAGTAACATAAACCTCGCTGTATGATTTGAAGTTAAAATCCTAAAATATGGTTAAATAGTGACTTTTTCACGTTTTTCATGTAGTTTGATATTATATAAATAAAATCATTTTTACCAATATTTCGATACTATTTCATGTAGTATCACGATACGTTATTTGGCCTTCAAATCTCAGAATTTCGCATAATATTGCATTTTAAGCAAGTTTTCTCGCATTTTGTTTCGTACGAAAAATCATCGAATTTAGCAATATTTTGCCGTTTATCATCCCCTTTTCCTTTATGTGATTTAAACAAAATATCAACGAATTAGGCAATATTTTGCCGTTTTTCTACGTTTTAGTGAATTTTCAGTTCATTGGTATTAATTCATTATATATACGATAAAAATAATGCAAACACATAATTGATTAGATAATAACCTTAAATACTTCATTTTCAATCAACTATTTGTTTCTCGTTAAAATACTGAGTAAGATATTGAAAAGGGAAGAAGTTCTGTTTTTATTGCATATATCGACGTTTCAGCCGGAATAGAGCGGTTTTACGTGTACATCTTCCATCGGAAATATAAACGGAAAATCAAGAACATTTTTAGTTAATTCTAGTGAAAACACATTGTTTTTTTATCATTTGTATTGGAAACAACATTGTCATATGTCTTTTCTTGGATCTAAATAATACGAAACCTCGCTGTATGATTTGAAGTTAAAATCCTCAAATATAGTTAAATACTGACTTTTTTCACGTTTTTCATGTAGTTTGATATTACGTAAATATATTCATTTTTACCAATATTTCGATACTATTTCATGTAGTATCACGATATGTGATTTGGCCATCATATCTCAGAATTTCGCATATTATTGCATTTTAAGCAAGTTTTCTTGCATTTTGTTTCGTACGAAAAATCATCGAATTTAGCAATATTTTGACGTTTATCCTCCCCTTTTCCTTTATGTCATCTAAACAAAATATCATCGAATTAGGCAATATTTTGCCGTTTTTCCACGTTTTTGTGAATTTTCAGTTTATTGGTATTAATTCATTATATATACGATAAAAATGATGCAAACACATAAATGATTAGATATGATTGCATATTAAGCAAGTTTTCTTGCATTTTGTTTCTTACGAAAAATCATCGAATTTAGCAATATTTTGACGTTTATCATCCCCTTTTCCTTTACGTGATTTAAACAAAACATCATCGAATTAGGCAATATTTTGCCGTTTTTTAACGTTTTTGTGAGATTTCCGTCTATGGGTATTAATTCATTATATATACGATAAAAATAATGCAAACACATAATTAATTAGATAATAACCTTAAATACTTCATTTTCAATCATCTATTTGTTTCTCGTTAAAATACTGAGTAAGATATTGAAAAGGGGAGAAGTTCGGTTTTTATTGCATATATCGACGTTTCATCCCGATTAGAGCTGTTTTCGTGTATATCTTCCATCGGTAATATAAACGGAAAATCAGTAACATAAACCTCGCTGTATGATTTGAAGTTAAAATCCTAAAATATGGTTAAATAGTGACTTTTTCACGTTTTTCATGTAGTTTGATATTATATAAATAAAATCATTTTTACCAATATTTCGATACTATTTCATGTAGTATCACGATACGTTATTTGGCCTTCAAATCTCAGAATTTCGCATAATATTGCATTTTAAGCAAGTTTTCTCGCATTTTGTTTCGTACGAAAAATCATCGAATTTAGCAATATTTTGCCGTTTATCATCCCCTTTTCCTTTATGTGATTTAAACAAAATATCAACGAATTAGGCAATATTTTGCCGTTTTTCTACGTTTTAGTGAATTTTCAGTTCATTGGTATTAATTCATTATATATACGATAAAAATAATGCAAACACATAATTGATTAGATAATAACCTTAAATACTTCATTTTCAATCAACTATTTGTTTCTCGTTAAAATACTGAGTAAGATATTGAAAAGGGAAGAAGTTCTGTTTTTATTGCATATATCGACGTTTCAGCCGGAATAGAGCGGTTTTACGTGTACATCTTCCATCGGAAATATAAACGGAAAATCAAGAACATTTTTAGTTAATTCTAATGAAAACACATTGTTTTTTTATCATTTGTATTGGAAACAACATTGTCATATGTCTTTTCTTGGATCTAAATAATACGAAACCTCGCTGTATGATTTGAAGTTAAAATCCTCAAATATAGTTAAATAGTGACTTTTTTCACGTTTTTCATGTAGTTTGATATTACGTAAATATATTCATTTTTACCAATATTTCGATACTATTTCATGTAGTATCACGATATGTGATTTGGCCATCATATTTCAGAATTTCGCATATTATTGCATTTTAAGCAAGTTTTCTTGCATTTTGTTTCGTACGAAAAATCATCGAATTTAGCAATATTTTGACGTTTATCCTCCCCTTTTCCTTTATGTCATCTAAACAAAATATCATCGAATTAGGCAATATTTTGCCGTTTTTCCACGTTTTTGTGAATTTTCAGTTTATTGGTATTAATTCATTATATATACGATAAAAATGATGCAAACACATAAATGATTAGATATGATTGCATATTAAGCAAGTTTTCTTGCATTTTGTTTCTTACGAAAAAACATCGAATTTAGCAATATTTTGATGCTTATCATCTCCTTTTCCTTTATGTGATTTAAACAATCATCGAATTAGGCAATATTTTGCCGTTTTTCCACGTTTTTGTAAATTTTCAGTCTATGGGTATTAATTCATTATATATACGATAAAAATGATGCAAACACATAATTGATTAGATTTCAATGTTGACATTTCTTGTCAACATTGTCATATGTCTTTTTCTTTTAAATAATTAAGTTTTCAATCATCTATTTGTTTTTCGTTAAAATACTGAGTAAGATATTGAAAAGGGGAGAAGTTCGGTTTTTATTGCATATATCGACGTTTCAGCCGGATTAGAGCGGTTTTACGTGTATATCTTCCAACGGTAATATAAACGGAAAATCAAGAACATTTTTAGTTAATTCTAATGAAAACACATTGTTTTTTTATCATTTGTATTGGAAACAACATTGTCATATGTCTTTTCTTGGATCTAAATAATACGAAACCTCGCTGTATGATTTGAAGTTAAAATCCTCAAATATGGTTAAATAGTGACTTTTTTCACGTTTTTCGTGTAGTTTGATATTAAGTAAATATATTCATTTTTACCAATATTTAGATACTATTTCATATAGTATGACGATATGTGATTTGGCCATCAAATCTCAGAATTTCGCATAATATTGCATTTTAAGCAAGTTTTCGTGCATTTTGTTTCGTACGAAAAATCATCGAATTTAGCAATATTTTGACGTTTATCCTCCCCTTTTCCTTTATATGATCTAAATAAAATATCATCGAATTAGGCAATATTTTGCCGTTTTTCCACGTTTTTGTAAATTTTCAGTCTATGGGTTTTAGTTCATTATATATACGATAAAAATGATGCAAACACATAATTGATTAGATTTCAATGTTGACATTGAAATTAGATTTCAATGTTGACATTTCTTGTCAACATTGTCATATGTCTTTTTCTTTTAAATACTTCATTTTCAATCATCTATTTGTTTCTCGTTAAAATACTGAGTAAGATATTGAAAAGGGGAGAAGTTCTGTTTTTATTGCATATATCGACGTTTCAGCCGGAATAGAGCGGTTTTCGTGTACAACTTCCATCGGTAATTTTAACGGAAAATCAGTAACATTTTAGATAATTCTAATGAAAACACTTTGATTTTTATCATTTGTATTGGAAACAACATTGTCATATGTCTTTTCTTGGATCTAAATAATACGAAACCTCGCTGTATGATTTGAAGTTAAAATCCTCAAATATAGTTAAATAGTGACTTTTTTCACGTTTTTCATGTAGTTTGATACTACGCAAATATATTCATTGTTACCAATATTTCGAAACTATTTCATGAAGTTTCACGATATGTGATTTGGCCTTCAAATCTCAGAATTTCGCATAATATTGCATTTTAAGCAGGTTTTCTTGCATTTTGTTTCGTACGAAAAATCATCGAATTTAGCAATATTTTGACGTTTATCATCCCCTTTTCCTTTATGTGATTTAAACAAAATATCAAAGAATTATGCAATATTTTGCCGTTTTTCCACGTTTTTGTGAATTTTCAGTCTATGGGTATTAATTCATTATATATACGATAAAAATGATGCATACACATAATTGATTAGATAATAACCTTAAATACTTCATTTTCAATCATCTATTTGTTTCTCGTTAAAATACTGAGTAAGATATTGAAAAGGGAAGAAGTTCTGTTTTTATTGCATATATCGACGTTTCAGCCGGATTAGAGCGATTTTACGTGTACATCTTCCATCGGTAATATAAATGGAAAATTAAGAACATTCCAGTTAATTCTAATGAAAACACATTGTTTTTGTATCATTTGTATTGCAAACAACATTGTCATATGTCTTTTCACGGATCTAAATAATACGAAACCTCGCTCTATGATTTGAAGGTAAAATCCTCATATATGGTAAAATAGTGACTTTTTCACGTTAATCATGTAGTTTGATATTACGCAAATATATTCATTTTTCCAATATTTCGAAACTATTTCATGTAGTATCACGATATGTGATTTGGCCTTCAAATATCAGAATTCCGCATAATATTGCATTTTAAGCAAGTTTTCATGCATTTTGTTTCGTACGAAAAATCATCGAATTTAGCAATATTTTGACGTTTATCATCCCCTTTTCCTTCTCGTGATTTAAACAAAACCTCATCGAATTAGGCAATATTTTGCCGTTTTTCCACGTTTTTGTGTGATTTCAGTTTATGGATATTAATTCATTATATATACGATAAAAATAATGCAAACACATAATTGATTAGATAATAACCTTAAATACTTCATTTTCAATCAACTATTTGTTTCTCGTTAAAATACTGAGTAAGATATTGAAAAGGGAAGAAGTTCTGTTTTTATTGCATATATCGACGTTTCAGCAGGATTAGAGTGGTTTTACGTGTACACCTTCCATCGGTAATATAAACGGAAAATCAAGAACATTTCAGTTAATTCTAATGAAAACACATTGTTTTTTTGTCATTTGTATTGGAAACAACATTGTCATATGTCTTTTCTTGGATCTAAATAATACGAAACCTCGCTCTATGATTTGAAGGTAAAATCCTCAAATATGGTAAAATAGTGACTTTTTCACGTTAATCATGTAGTTTGATACTACGCAAATATATTTATTTTTACCAATATTTTGAAACTATTTCATGAAGTTTCACGATATGTGATTTGGCCTTCAAATCTCAGAATTTCGCATAATATTGCATTTTAAGCAAGTTTTCTTGCATTTTGTTTCGTACGAAAAATCATCGAATTTAGCAATATTTTGACGTTTATCATCGTATCATTTATCATTTATCATTTCCTTTACGTGATTTAAACAAAATATCATCGAATTAGACAATATTTTTCCGTTTTTCCACGTTTTTGCGAGATTTCAGTTTATGGGTATTAATTCATTGTAAATACGATAAAAATAATGCAAACACTAAATTGATTAGATAATAACCTTAAATACTTCATTTTCAATAAACTATTTGTATCTCGTTAAAATACTGAGTAAGATATTGAAAAGGGGAGAAGTTCTGTTTTTATTGCATATATCGACGTTTAAGCCAAAATAGAGCGGTTTTCGTGTACATCTTCCATCGGTAATATAAACCGAAAATCAGGAACATTTTAGATAATTCTAATGAAAACACATTGATTTTTATGATTTGTATTGGAAACAACATTGTCATATGTCTTTTCTTGGATCGAAATAATACGAAACTTCGCTCTATGATTTGAAGTTAAAATCCTCAAATATATTTAAATAGTGACTTTTTCACGTTTTTCATGTAGTTTGATATTACGTAAATATATTCATTTTTATCAATATTTCGATACTATTTCATGTAGTATCACGATATGTGATTTGGCCTTCAAATCTCAGAATTTCGCATGATATTGCAATTTAAGCAAGTTTTCTTGCATTTTGTTTCGTACGAAAAATCATCGAATTTAGCAATATTTTGACGTTTATCATCCCCTTTTCCTTTATGTGATTTAAACAAAATATCATCGAATTAGGCAATATTTTGCCGTTTTTCCACGTTTTTGTAAATTTTCAGTCTATGGGTGTTAATTCATTATATATACGATAAAAATGATGCAAACACATAATTGATTAGATAATAACCTTAAATACTTCATTTTCAATTATCTATTTGTTTCTCGTTAAAATACTGAGTAAGATATTGAAAAGGGGAGAAGTTCGGTTATTACTGCATATATCGACGTTTCAGCCGGATTAGAGCGGTTTTACGTGTATAACTTCCATCGGTAATATAAACGGAAAATCAAAAACATTTTAGTTAATTCAAATGAAAACACACTGTTTTTTTATCATTTGTTTTGGAAACAACATTGTCATATGTCTTTTCTTGGATCTAAATAAAACGAAACCTCGCTGAATGATTTGCAGTTAATATCCTCAAATATGGTAAAATAGTGCCTTTTTCACGTTAATCATTTAGTTTGATATTACGTAAATGTATTCATTTTTACCAATATTTCGATACTATTTCATGTAGTATTACGATATGTGATTTGGCCTTCAAATCTCAGAATTTCGCATAATATTACATTTTAAGCAAGTTTTCCTGCATTTTGTTTCGTACGAAAAATAATCGAATTTAGCAATATTTTGACGTTTATCATCCCCTTTTCCTTTATGTGATTTAAACAAAATATCAACGAATTATGCAATATTTTGTCGTTTTTCCACGTTTTTTGTGAATTTTCAGTCTATGGGTATTAATTCATTATATATACGATAAAAATGATGGAAACACATAATTGATTAGACCTTAAATACTTCATTTTCAATCACCTATTTGTTTCTCGTAAAATACTGAGTAAGATATTGAAAAGGGGAGAAGTTCTGTTTTATTGCATATATCGACGTTTCAGCAGGAGTAGAGCGGTTTTCGTGTACATCTTCCATCGGTAATATAAACGGAAAATCAGGAACATTTTAGATAATTCTAATGAAAACACATTGATTTTTATCATTTGTATTGGAAACAACATTGTCATATGTCTTTTCTTGGATCTAAATAATACGAAATCTCGCTGTATGATTTGAAGTTAAAATCCTCAAATATGCTTAAATAGTGACTTTTTTCACGTTTTTCATGTAGTTTGATATTACGTAAATATATTCATTTTTACCAATATTTCGATATTATTTCATGTAGTATTACGATATGTGATTTGGCCTTCAAATCTCAGAATTTCGCATAATATTGCATTTTGAGCAAGTTTTCTTGCATTTTGTTTCGTACGAAAAATCATCGAATTTAGCAATATTTTGACGTTTATCATCCTCTTTTCCTTTATTTGATTTAAACAAAATATCATCGAATTAGGCAATATTTTGCCGTTTTTCCACGTTTTAGTGAATTTTCAGTTTATTGGTATTAATTCATTATATATACGATAAAAATGATGCAAACACATAATTGATTAGATAATAACCTTAAATACTTCATTTTCAATCATCTATGTGTTTCTCGTTAAAATACTGAGAAAGATATTGAAAAGGGGAGAAGTTCGGTTTTTATTGCATATATCGACGTCTCAGCCGGAATAGAGCGGTTTTCGTGTACATCTTCCATCGGTAATATAAACGGAAAATCAGGAACATTTTAGATAATTCTAATGAAAACACATTGATTTTTATCATTTGTATTGGAACCAACATTGTCATATGTCTTTTCTTGGATCGAAATAATACGAAACCTCGCTCTATGATTTGAAGTTAAAATCCTCAAATATGGTTAAATAGTGACTTTTTTCACGTTAATCATGTAGTTTGATATTACGTATATATATTCATTTTTATCAATATTTCGATACTATTTCATGTTGTATCACGATATGTGATTTGGCCTTCAAATCTCAGAATTTCGAATAATATTGCATTTTAAGCAAGTTTTCTTGCATTTTGTTTCGTTCGAAAAATCATCGAATTTAGCAATATTTTGACGTTTATCATCCCCTTTTCCTTTATGTAATTTAAACAAAATATCATCGAATTAGGCAATAATTTGCCGTTTTTCCACGTTTTTGTGAATTTTCAGTTTATTGGTATTAATTTATTATATATACGATAAAAATGATGCAAACACATAATTGATTAGATAATAACCTTAAATACTTCATTTGCAATCAATTATTTGTTTCTCGTTAAAATACTGAGTAAGATATTGAAAAGGGAAGAAGTTCTGTTT
Organism: Procambarus clarkii; assembly: GCF_040958095.1. Taxonomy (NCBI): domain Eukaryota; kingdom Metazoa; phylum Arthropoda; class Malacostraca; order Decapoda; family Cambaridae; genus Procambarus; species Procambarus clarkii. The sequence continues at coordinate 24,351,368 of NC_091166.1, read as the reverse complement.
TTATTGTATATATCGACGTTTCAGCAGGATTAGAGCGGTTTTACGTGTACATCTTCCATCGGTAATATAAACCGAAAATCAAGAACATTTTAGTTAATTCTAATGAAAACACATTGTTTTTTTGTCATTTGTATTGGAAACAACATTGTCATATGTCTTTTCTTGGATCTAAATAATACGAAACCTCGCTCTATGATTTGAAGGCAAAATCCTCAAATATGGTAAAATAGTGACTTTTTCACGTTAATCATGTAGTTTGATACTACGGAAATATATTCATTTTTACCAATATTTCGAAACTATTTCATGAAGTTTCACGATATGTGATTTGGCCTTCAAATCTCAGAATTTCGCATAATATTGCATTTTAAGCAAGTTTTCTTGCATTTTGTTTCGTACGAAAAATCATCGAATTTAGCAATATTTTGACGTTTATCATGCCCTTTTCCTTTACGTGATTTAAACAAAATATCATCGAATTAGGCAATATTTTGCCGTTTTTCCACGTTTTTGCGAGATTTCAGTTTATGGGTATTAATTCATTATATATACGATAAAAATAATGCAAACACATAATTGATTAGATAATAACCTTAAATACTTCATTTTTAATAAACTATTTGTATCCCGTTAAATTACTGAGTAAGATATTGAAAAGGGGAGAAGTTCTGTTTTAATTGCATATATCGACGTTTAAGCCGGAATAGAGCGGTTTTAGTGTACATCTTCCATCGGTAATATAAACCGAAAATCAGGAACATTTTAGATAATTCTAATGAAAACACATTGATTTTTATGATTTGTATTAGAAACAACATTGTCATATGTCTTTTCTTGGATCGAAATAATACGAAACTTCGCTCTATGATTTGAAGTTAAAATCCTCAAATATATTTAAATAGTGACTTTTTTCACGTTTTTCATGTAGTTTGATATTACGTATATATATTCATTTTTATCAATATTTCGATACAATTTCATGTAGTATCACGATATGTGATTTGGCCTTCAAATCTCAGAATTTCGCATAATATTGCATTTTAAGCAAGTTTTCTTGCATTTTGTTTCGTACGAAAAATCATCGAATTTAGCAATATTTTGACGTTTATCATCCCCTTTTCCTTTACGTGATTTAAACAAAATATCATCGAATTAGGCAATATTTTGCCGTTTTTCCACGTTTTTGTGAATTTTCAGTCTATGGGTATTAATTCATTATATTTACGATAAAAATGATGCAAACACATAATTGATTACATAATAACCTTAAATACTTCATTTTCAATCAACTATTTGTTTCTCGTTAAAATACTGAGTAAGATATTGAAAAGGGAAGAAGTTCTGTTTTTATTGCATATATCGACGTTTCAGCCGGATTAGAGCGGGTATACGTGTACATCTTCCATCGGTAATATAAACAGAAAATCAAGAACATTTTAGTTAATTCTAATGAAAACACATTGTTTTTTTATCATTTGTATTGGAAACAACATTGTCATATGTCTTTTCTTGGATCTAAATAAAACGAAACCTCGCTGAATGATTTGAAGTTAAAATCCTCAAATATGGTAAAATAGTGCCTTTTTCACGTTAATCATGTAGTTTGATATTACGCAAATGTATTCATTTTACCAATATTTCGATACTATTTCATGTAGTATTACGATATGTGATTTGGCCTTCAAATCTCAGAATTTCGCATAATATTACATTTTAAGCAAGTTTTCTTGCATTTTGTTTCGTACGAAAAATCATCGAATTTAGCAATATTTTGACGTTTATCATCCCCTTTTCCTTTATGTGATTTAAACAAAATATCATCGAATTATGCAATATTTACCGTTTTTCCACGTTTTTGCGAGATTTCAGTCTATGGGTATTAATTCATTATATATACGATAAAAATAATGCATACACATAATTGATTAAATAATATCCTAAAATACTTCATTTTCAATCATCTATATGTTTCTCGTTAAAATACTGAGTAAGATATTTAAAAGGGGAGAAGTTCGGTTTTTATTGCATATATCGACGTTTCTGCCGGATTAGAGCGGTTTTACGTGTACATCTTCCATCGGTAATATAAGCGGAAAATCAAGAACGTTTTAGTTAATTCTAATGAAAACACATTGTTTTTTTATCATTTGTATTGGAAACAACATTGTCATAAGTCTTTTCTTGGATCTAAATAATACGAAACCTCGCTCTATGATTTGAAGGTAAAATCCTCAAATATGGTAAAATAGTGACTTTTTCACGTTAATCATGTAGTTTGGTATTACGCAAATATATTCATTTTTACCAATATTTCGAAACTATTTCACGATATGTGATTTGGCCTTCAAATCTCAGAATTTCGCATAATATTGCATTTTAAGCAAGTTTTCGTGCATTTTGTTTCGTACGAAAAATCATCGAATTAACAATATTTTGACGTTTATCATCCCCTTTTCCTTTACGTGATTTAAACAAAATATCATCGAATTAGGCAATATTTTGCCGTTTTTCCACGTTTTTGTGAGATGTCAGTTTATGGGTATTAATTCATTATATATACGATAAAAATAATGCAAACACATAATTGATTAGATAATAACCTTAAATACTTCATTTTCAATCAACTATTTGTTTCTCGGTAAAATACTGTGTAAGATATTAAAAAGGGAAGAAGTTCTGTTTTTATTGCATATATCGACGTTTCAGCCGGATTAGAGCGGTTTTACGTGTACATCTTCCATCGGTAATATAAACGGAAAATCAGGAACATTTTAGATATTTCTAATGAAAACGCATTGATTTTTATCATTTGTATTGGAAACAACATTGTCATATGTCTTTTCTTGGATCGAAAAAATACGAAACCTCGCTCTATGATTTGAAGTTAAAATCCTCAAATATGGTTAAATAGTGACTTTTTTCACGTTAATCATGTAGTTTGATATTACGTAAATATATTCATTTTTATCAATATTTCGATACTATTTCATGTAGTATCACGATATGTGATTTGGCCTTCAAATCTCAGAATTTCGCATAATATTGCATTTTAAGCAAGTTTTCATGCATTTTGTTTCGTACGAAAAATCATCGAATTTAGCAATATTTTGACGTTTATGATCCCCTTTTCCTTTTCGTGATTTAAACAAAACATCATCGAATTAGGCAATATTTTGCCGTTTTTCCACGTTTTAGTGAGATTTCAGTTTATGGGTATTAATTCATTATATATACGATAAAAATAATGCAAACACATAATTGATTAGATAATAACCTTAAATACTTCATTTTCAATAAACTATTTGTATCTCGTTAAAATACTGAGTAAGATATTGAAAAGGGGAGAAGTTCTGTTTTTATTGCATATATCGACGTTTAAGCCGGAATAGAGCGGTTTTCGTGTACATCTTCCATCGGTAATATAAACCGAAAATCAGGAACATTTTAGATAATTCTAATGAAAACACATTGATTTTTATGATTTGTATTGGAAACAACATTGTCATATGTCTTTTCTTGGATCGAAATAATACGAAACTTCGCTCTATGATTTGAAGTTAAAATCCTCAAATATATTTAAATAGTGACTTTTTCACGTTTTTCATGTAGTTTGATATTACGTCAATATATTCATTTTTATCAATATTTCGATACTATTTCATGTAGTATTACGATATGTGATTTGGCCTTCAAATCTCAGAATTTCGCATATTATTGCAATTTAAGCAAGTTTTCTTGCATTTTGTTTCGTACGAAAAATCATCGAATTTAGCAATATTTTGACGTTTATCATCCCCTTTTCCTTTACGTGATTTAAACAAAATATCATCGAATTAGGCAACATTTTGCCGTTTTTCCACGTTTTTGTAAATTTTCAGTCTATGGGTATTAATTCATTATATATACGATAAAAATGATGCAAACACATAATTGATTAGATAATAACCTTAAATACTTCATTTTCAATTATCTATTTCTTTCTCGTTAAAATACTGAGTAAGATATTGAAAAGGGGAGAAGTTCGGATTTTATTGCATATATCGACGTTTCAGCCGGATTAGAGCCGTTTTACGCGTATAACTTCCATCACTAATATAAACGGAAAATCAAGAACATTTTAGTTAATTCTAATGAAAACACATTGTTTTTTATCATATGTATTGGGAACAACATTGTCATATGTCTTTTCTTGGATCTAAATAAAACGAAACCTCGCTGAATGATTTGAAGTTAAAATCCTCAAATATGGTAAAAAAGTGACTTTTTCACGTTAATCATGTAGTTTGATATTACGTAAATAAATTTATTTTTACCAATATTTCGACACTATTTCATGTAGTATCACGATATGTGATTTGGCCTTCAAATCTCAGAATTTCGCATAATATTGCATTTTAAGCAAGTTTTCTTGCATTTTGTTTCGTACGAAAAATCATCGAATTTATCAATATTTTAACGTTTATCATCCCCTTTTCCTTCACGTGATTTAAACAAAACATCATCGAATTAGGCAATATTTTGCCGTTTTTCCACGTTTTAGTGAGATTTCAGTTTATGGGTATTAATTCATTATATATACGATAAAAATAATGCAAACACATAATTGATTAGATAATAACCTTAAATACTTCATTTTCAATAAACTATTTGTATCTCGTTAAAATACTGAGTAAGATATTGAAAAGGGGAGAAGTTCTGTTTTTATTGCATATATCGACGTTTAAGCCGGAATAGAGCGGTTTTCGTGTACATCTTCCATCGGTAATATAAACCGAAAATCAGGAACATTTTAGATAATTCTAATGAAAACACATTGATTTTTATGATTTGTATTGGAAACAACATTGTCATATGTCTTTTCTTGGATCGAAATAATACGAAACTTCGCTCTATGATTTGAAGTTAAAATCCTCAAATATATTTAAATAGTGACTTTTTCACGTTTTTCATGTAGTTTGATATTACGTCAATATATTCATTTTTATCAATATTTCGATACTATTTCATGTAGTATTACGATATGTGATTTGGCCTTCAAATCTCAGAATTTCGCATATTATTGCAATTTAAGCAAGTTTTCTTGCATTTTGTTTCGTACGAAAAATCATCGAATTTAGCAATATTTTGACGTTTATCATCCCCTTTTCCTTTACGTGATTTAAACAAAATATCATCGAATTAGGCAACATTTTGCCGTTTTTCCACGTTTTTGTAAATTTTCAGTCTATGGGTATTAATTCATTATATATACGATAAAAATGATGCAAACACATAATTGATTAGATAATAACCTTAAATACTTCATTTTCAATTATCTATTTCTTTCTCGTTAAAATACTGAGTAAGATATTGAAAAGGGGAGAAGTTCGGATTTTATTGCATATATCGACGTTTCAGCCGGATTAGAGCTGTTTTACGCGTATAACTTCCATCACTAATATAAACGGAAAATCAAGAACATTTTAGTTAATTCTAATGAAAACACATTGTTTTTTATCATATGTATTGGGAACAACATTGTCATATGTCTTTTCTTGGATCTAAATAAAACGAAACCTCGCTGAATGATTTGAAGTTAAAATCCTCAAATATGGTAAAAAAGTGACTTTTTCACGTTAATCATGTAGTTTGATATTACGTAAATATATTTATTTTTACCAATATTTCGACACTATTTCATGTAGTATCACGATATGTGATTTGGCCTTCAAATCTCAGAATTTCGCATAATATTGCATTTTAAGCAAGTTTTCTTGCATTTTGTTTCGTACGAAAAATCATCGAATTTAGCAATATTTTGACGTTTATCATCCCCTTTTCCTTTACGTGATTTAAACAAAACATCATCGAATTAGGCAATATTTTGCCGTTTTTCCACGTTTTTGTGAGATTTCAGTTTAAGGGTATTAATTCATTATATATACGATAAAAATAATGCAAACACATAATTGATTAGAAAATAACCTTAAATACTTCATTTTCAATAAACTATTTGTTTCTCGTTAAAATACTGAGTAAGATATTGAAAAGGGGAGAAGTTCTGTTTTTATTGCATATATCGACGTTTCAGCCGGATTAGAGCGGTTTTACGTGTACATCTTCCATCGGTAATATAAACGGAAAATCAGGAACATTTTAGATATTTCTAATGAAAACGCATTGATTTTTATCATTTGTATTGGAAACAACATTGTCATATGTCTTTTCTTGGATCGAAAAAATACGAAACCTCGCTCTATGATTTGAAGTTAAAATCCTCAAATATGGTTAAATAGTGACTTTTTTCACGTTAATCATGTAGTTTGATATTACGTAAATATATTCATTTTTATCAATATTTCGATACTATTTCATGTAGTATCAGAATTGAAATATTGAAAAGGCGAGAAGTTCTGTTTTATTGCATATATCGACGTTTCAGCAGGAATAGAGTGGTTTTCGTGTACATCTTCCATCGGTAATATAAACGGAAAATCAGGAACATTTTAGATAATTCTAATGAAAACACATTGATTTTTATCATTTGTATTGGAAACAACATTGTCATATGTCTTTTCTTGGATCGAAATAATACGAAACTTCGCTCTATGATTTGAAGTTAAAATCCTCAAATATATTTAAATAGTGACTTTTTCACGTTTTTCATGTAGTTTGATATTACGTCAATATATTCATTTTTATCAATATTTCGATACTATTTCATGTAGTATTACGATATGTGATTTGGCCTTCAAATCTCAGAATTTCGCATATTATTGCAATTTAAGCAAGTTTTCTTGCATTTTGTTTCGTACGAAAAATCATCGAATTTAGCAATATTTTGACGTTTATCATCCCCTTTTCCTTTACGTGATTTAAACAAAATATCATCGAATTAGGCAACATTTTGCCGTTTTTCCACGTTTTTGTAAATTTTCAGTCTATGGGTATTAATTCATTATATATACGATAAAAATGATGCAAACACATAATTGATTAGATAATAACCTTAAATACTTCATTTTCAATTATCTATTTCTTTCTCGTTAAAATACTGAGTAAGATATTGAAAAGGGGAGAAGTTCGGATTTTATTGCATATATCGACGTTTCAGCCGGATTAGAGCCGTTTTACGCGTATAACTTCCATCACTAATATAAACGGAAAATCAAGAACATTTTAGTTAATTCTAATGAAAACACATTGTTTTTTATCATATGTATTGGGAACAACATTGTCATATGTCTTTTCTTGGATCTAAATAAAACGAAACCTCGCTGAATGATTTGAAGTTAAAATCCTCAAATATGGTAAAAAAGTGACTTTTTCACGTTAATCATGTAGTTTGATATTACGTAAATAAATTTATTTTTACCAATATTTCGACACTATTTCATGTAGTATCACGATATGTGATTTGGCCTTCAAATCTCAGAATTTCGCATAATATTGCATTTTAAGCAAGTTTTCTTGCATTTTGTTTCGTACGAAAAATCATCGAATTTATCAATATTTTAACGTTTATCATCCCCTTTTCCTTCACGTGATTTAAACAAAACATCATCGAATTAGGCAATATTTTGCCGTTTTTCCACGTTTTAGTGAGATTTCAGTTTATGGGTATTAATTCATTATATATACGATAAAAATAATGCAAACACATAATTGATTAGATAATAACCTTAAATACTTCATTTTCAATAAACTATTTGTATCTCGTTAAAATACTGAGTAAGATATTGAAAAGGGGAGAAGTTCTGTTTTTATTGCATATATCGACGTTTAAGCCGGAATAGAGCGGTTTTCGTGTACATCTTCCATCGGTAATATAAACCGAAAATCAGGAACATTTTAGATAATTCTAATGAAAACACATTGATTTTTATGATTTGTATTGGAAACAACATTGTCATATGTCTTTTCTTGGATCGAAATAATACGAAACTTCGCTCTATGATTTGAAGTTAAAATCCTCAAATATATTTAAATAGTGACTTTTTCACGTTTTTCATGTAGTTTGATATTACGTCAATATATTCATTTTTATCAATATTTCGATACTATTTCATGTAGTATTACGATATGTGATTTGGCCTTCAAATCTCAGAATTTCGCATATTATTGCAATTTAAGCAAGTTTTCTTGCATTTTGTTTCGTACGAAAAATCATCGAATTTAGCAATATTTTGACGTTTATCATCCCCTTTTCCTTTACGTGATTTAAACAAAATATCATCGAATTAGGCAACATTTTGCCGTTTTTCCACGTTTTTGTAAATTTTCAGTCTATGGGTATTAATTCATTATATATACGATAAAAATGATGCAAACACATAATTGATTAGATAATAACCTTAAATACTTCATTTTCAATTATCTATTTCTTTCTCGTTAAAATACTGAGTAAGATATTGAAAAGGGGAGAAGTTCGGATTTTATTGCATATATCGACGTTTCAGCCGGATTAGAGCTGTTTTACGCGTATAACTTCCATCACTAATATAAACGGAAAATCAAGAACATTTTAGTTAATTCTAATGAAAACACATTGTTTTTTATCATATGTATTGGGAACAACATTGTCATATGTCTTTTCTTGGATCTAAATAAAACGAAACCTCGCTGAATGATTTGAAGTTAAAATCCTCAAATATGGTAAAAAAGTGACTTTTTTCACGTTAATCATGTAGTTTGATATTACGTAAATATATTTATTTTTATCAATATTTCGATACTATTTCATGTAGTATCACGATATGTGATTTGGCCTTCAAATCTCAGAATTTCGCATAATATTGCATTTGAAGCAAGTTTTCTTGCATTTTGCTTCGTTCGAAAAATCATCGAATTTAGCAATATTTTTGACGTTTATCATCCCCTTTTCCTTTATGTGATTTAAACAAAATATCATCGAATTAGGCAATATTTTGCCGTTTTTCCACGTTTTTGTGAATTTTCAGTTTATTGGTATTAATTCAATATATATACGATAAAAATGATGCAAACACATAATTCATTAGATAATAACCTTAAATACTTCATTTTCAATCAACTATTTGTTTCTCGTTAAAATACTGAGTAAGATATTGAAAAGGGAAGAAGTTCTGTTTTTATTGCATATATCGACGTTTCAGCAGGATTAGAGCGGTTTTACGTGTACATCTTCCATCGGTAATATAAACGGAAAATCAAGAACATTTTAGTTAATTCAAATGAAAACACATTGTTTTTTTGTCATTTGTATTGGAAACAACATTGTCATATGTCTTTTCTTGGATCTAAATAATACGAAACCTCGCTCTATAATTTGAAGGCAAAATCCTCAAATATGGTAAAATAGTGACTTTTTCACGTTAATCATGTAGTTTGATACTACGCAAATATATTCATTTTTACCAATATTTCGAAACTATTTCATGAAGTTTCACGATATGTGATTTGGCCTTCAAATCTCAGAATTTCGCATAATATTGCATTTTAAGCAAGTTTTCTTGCATTTTGTTTCGTACGAAAAATCATCGAATTTAGCAATATTTTGACGTTTATCATCCCCTTTTCCTTTACGTGATTTAAACAAAATATCATCGAATTAGGCAATATTTTGCCGTTTTTCCACGTTTTTGCGAGATTTCAGTTTATGGGTATTAATTCGTTATATATACGATAAAAATAATGCAAACAAATAATTGATTAGATAATAACCTTAAATACTTCATTTATAATAAACTATTTGTATCCCGTTAAAATACTGAGTAAGATATTGAAAAGGGGAGAAGTTCTGTTTTAATTGCATATATCAACGTTTAAGCCGGAATAGAGCGGTTTTCGTGTACATCTTCCATCGGTAATATAAACCGAAAGTCAGGAACATTTTAGATAATTCTAATGAAAACACATTGATTTTTATGATTTGTATTAGAAACAACATTGTCATATGTCTTTTCTTGGATCGAAATAATACGAAACTTCGCTCTATGACTTGAAGTTAAAATCCTCAAATATATTTAAATAGTGACTTTTTTCACGTTTTTCATGTAGTTTGATATTACGTAAATATATTCATTTTTATCAATATTTCGATACAATTTCATGTAGTATCGTAGTATTGTGATTTGGCCTTCAACTCTCAGAATTTCGCATTATATTGCATTTTAAGCAAGTTTTCTTGCATTTTGTTTCGTATGAAAAATCATCGAATTTTGCAATATTTTGACGTTTATCATCCCCTTTTCCTTTACGTGATTTAAACAAAATATCATCGAATTAGGCAATATTTTGCCGTTTTTCCACGTTTTTGTAGATTTTCAGTCTATGGGTATTAATTCATTATATATACGATAAAAATGATGCAAACACATAATTGAATAGATAATAACCCTAAATACTTCATTATCAATCATCTATTTGTTTCTCGTTAAAATACTGAGTAAGATATTGAAAAGGGGAGAAGTTCGGTTTTTACTGCATATATCGACGTTTCAGCCGGATTAGAGCGGTTTTACGTGTATAACTTCCATCGGTAATATAAACGGAAAATCAAGAACATTTTAGTTAATTCTAATGAAAACACATTGTTTTTTTATCATTTGTATTGGAAACAACATTGTCATATGTCTTTTCTTGGATCTAAATAAAACGAAACCTCGCTGAATGATTTGAAGTTAAAATCCTCAAATATGGTAAAATAGTGCCTTTTTCACGTTAATTATGTAGTTTGATATTACGTAAATGTATTCATTTTTACCAATATTTCGATACTATTTCATGTAGTATTACGATTTGTGATTTGGCCTTCAAATCTCAGAATTTCGCATAATATTACATTTTAAGCAAGTTTTCTTGCATTTTGTTTCGTACGAAAAATCATCGAATTTAGCAATATTTTAACGTTTATCATGCCCTTTTCCTTTATGTGATTTAAACAAAATATCAACGAATTATGCAATACTTTGCCGTTTTTCCACGTTTTTGTGAATTTTCAGTCTATGGGTATTAATTCATTATATATACGATAAAAATGATGCATGCACATAATTGATTAGATAATAACCTTAAGTACTTCATTTTCAATCAACTATTTGTTTCTCGTTAAAATACTGAGTAAGATATTGAAAAGGGAAGAAGTTCTGTTTTTATTGCATATATCGACGTTTCAGCCGGATTAGATCGATTTTACGTGTACATCTTCCATTGGTAATATAAATGGAAAATTAAGAACATTTCAGTTAATTCTAATGAAAACACATTGTTTTTGTATCATTTGTATTGGAAACAACATTGTCATATGTCTTTTCATGGATCTAAATAATACGAAACCTCGCTCTATGATTTGAAGGTAAAATCCTCAAATATGGTAAAATAGTGACTTTTTCACGTTAATCATGTAGTTTGATATTACGCAAATATATTCATTTTTCCAATATTTCGAAACTATTTCATGTAGTATCACGATATGTGATTTGGCCTTCAAATCTCAGAATTTCGCATAATATTGCATTTTAAGCAAGTTTTTATGCATTTTGTTTCGTACGAAAAATCATCGAATTTAGCAATATTTTGACGTTTATCATCCCCTTTTCCTTTACGTGATTTAAACTAAATATCATCGAATTAGGCAATATTTTGCCGTTTTTCCACGTTTTTGTAAATTTTCAGTCTATGGGTATTAATTCATTATATATACGATAAAAATGATGCAAACACATAATTGATTAGATAATAACCTTAAATACTTCATTTTCAATCATCTATTTGTTTCTCGTTAAAATACTGAGTAAGATATTGAAAAGGGGAGAAGTTCGGTTTTTATTGCATATATCGACGTTTCTGCCGGATTAGAGCGGTTTTACGTGTATAACTTCCATCGGTAATATAAACGGAAAATCAAGAACATTTTAGTTAATTCTAATGAAAACACATTGTTTTTTTTATCATTTGTATTGGAAACAACATTGTCATATGTCTTTTATTGGATCTAAATAAAACGAAACCTCGCTGAATGATTTGAAGTTAAAATCCTCAAATATGGTAAAATAGTGCTTTTTCACGTTAATCATGTAGTTTGATATTACGTAAATGTATTCATTTTTACCAATATTTCGATACTATTTCATGTAGTATTACGATATGTGATTTGGCCTTCAAATCTCAGAATTTCGCATAATATTACATTTTAAGCAAGTTTTCTTGCATTTTGTTTCGTACGAAAAATCATCGAATTTAGCAATATTTTGACGTTTATCATGCCCTTTTCCTTTATGTGATTTAAACAAAATATCAACGAATTATGCAATACTTTGCCGTTTTTCCACGTTTTTGTGAATTTTCAGTCTATGGGTATTAATTCATTATATATACGATAAAAATGATGCATACACATAATTGATTAGATAATAACCTTAAATACTTCATTTTCAATCAACTATTTGTTTCTCGTTAAAATACTGAGTAAGATATTGAAAAGGGAAGAAGTTCTGTTTTTATTGCATATATCGACGTTTCAGCCGGATTAGATCGATTTTACGTGTACATCTTCCATTGGAAATATAAATGGAAAATTAAGAACATTTCAGTTAATTCTAATGAAAACACATTGTTTTTGTATCATTTGTATTGGAAACAACATTGTCATATGTCTTTTCATGGATCTAAATAATACGAAACCTCGCTCTATGATTTGAAGGTAAAATCCTCAAATATGGTAAAATAGTGACTTTTTCACGTTAATCATGTAGTTTGATATTACGCAAATATATTCATTTTTCCAATATTTCGAAACTATTTCATGTAGTATCACGATATGTGATTTGGCCTTCAAATCTCAGAATTTCGCATAATATTGCATTTTAAGCAAGTTTTTATGCATTTTGTTTCGTACGAAAAATCATCGAATTTAGCAATATTTTGACGTTTATCATCCCCTTTTCCTTTACGTGATTTAAACTAAATATCATCGAATTAGGCAATATTTTGCCGTTTTTCCACGTTTTTGTAAATTTTCAGTCTATGGGTATTAATTCATTATATATACGATAAAAATGATGCAAACACATAATTGATTAGATAATAACCTTAAATACTTCATTTTCAATCATCTATTTGTTTCTCGTTAAAATACTGAGTAAGATATTGAAAAGGGGAGAAGTTCGGTTTTTATTGCATATATCGACGTTTCTGCCGGATTAGAGCGGTGTTACGTGTATAACTTCCATCGGTAATATAAACGGAAAATCAAGAACATTTTAGTTAATTCTAATGAAAACACATTGTTTTTTTTATCATTTGTATTGGAAACAACATTGTCATATGTCTTTTCTTGGATCTAAATAAAACGAAACCTCGCTGAATGATTTGAAGTTAAAATCCTCAAATATGGTAAAATAGTGCTTTTTCACGTTAATCATGTAGTTTGATATTACGTAAATGTATTCATTTTTACCAATATTTCGATACTATTTCATGTAGTATTACGATATGTGATTTGGCCTTCAAATCTCAGAATTTCGCATAATATTACATTTTAAGCAAGTTTTCTTGCATTTTGTTTCGTACGAAAAATCATCGAATTTAGAAATATTTTGACGTTTATCATCCCCTTTTCCTTTATGTGATTTAAACAAAATATCATCGAATTATGCAATATTTACCGTTTTTCCACGTTTTTGCGAGATTTCAGTCTATGGGTATTAATTCATTATATATACGATAAAAATAATGCATACATAATGCATACATAATGCATAATTGATTAGATAATATCCTTAAATACTTCATTTTCAATCATCTATATGTTTCTTGTTAAAATACTGAGTAAGATATTGAAAAGGGGAGAAGTTCGGTTTTTATTGCATATATCGACGTTTCAGTCGGATTAGAGCGGTTTTACGTGTACATCTTCCATCGGTAATATAAGCGGAAAACCAAGAACATTTTAGTTAATTCTAATGAAAACACATTGTTTTTTTATCATTTGTTTTGGAAACAACATTGTCATATGTCTTTTCTTGGGTCTAAATAATACGAAACCTCGCTCCATGATTTGAAGGTAAAATCCTCAAATATGGTAAAATAGTGACTTTTTCACGTTAATCATGTAGTTTGGTATTACGCAAATATATTCATTTTTACCAATATTTCGAAACTATTTCACGATATGTGATTTGGCCTTCAAATCTCAGAATTTCGCATAATATTGCATTTTAAGCAAGTTTTCGTGCATTTTGTTTTGTACGAAAAATCATCGAATTTAGCAATATTTTGACGTTTATCATCCCCTTTTCCTTTACGTGATTTAAACAAAATATCATCGAAGTAGGCAATATTTTGCCGTTTTTCCACGTTTTTGTGAGATTTCAGTTTATGGGTATTAATTCATTATATATACGATTAAAATAATGCAAACACATAATTGATTAGATAATAACCTTAAATACTTCATTTTCAATCAACTATTTGTTTCTCGTTAAAATACTGAGTTAGATATTAAAAAGGGAAGAAGTTCTGTTTTTATTGCATATATCGACGTTTCAGCCGGATTAGAGCGGTTTTACGTGTACATCTTCCATCGGTAATATAAACGGAAAATCAGGAACATTTTAGATAATTCTGATGAAAACACTTTGATTTTTATCATATGTATTGGAAACAACATTGTCATATGTCTTTTCTTGGATCGAAATAATACGAAACCTCGCTCTATGATTTGAATTTAAAATCCTCAAATATGGTTAAATAGTGACTTTTTTTACGTTTTTCATGTAGTTTGATATTACGTAAATATATTCATTTTTATCAATATTTCGATACTATTTCATTTAGTATCACGATATGTGATTTGGCCTTCAAATCTCAGAATTTCGCATAATATTGCATTTTAAGCAAGTTTTCATGCATTTTGTTTCGTACGAAAAATCATCGAATTTAGCAATATTTTGACGTTTATCATCCCCTTTTCCTTTACGTGATTTAAACAAAACATCATCGAATTAGGCAATATTTTGCCGTTTTTCCACGTTTTTGTGAGATTTCAGTTTAAGGGTATTAATTCATTATATATACGATAAAAATAATGCAAACACATAATTGATTAGAAAATAACCTTAAAAACTTCATTTTCAATAAACTATTTGTTTCTCGTTAAAATACTGAGTAAGATATTGAAAAGGGGAGAAGTTCTGTTTTTATTGCATATATCGACGTTTCAGCCGGATTAGAGCGGTTTTACGTGTACATCTTCCATCGGTAATATAAACGGAAAATCAGGAACATTTTAGATATTTCTAATGAAAACACATTGATTTTTATCATTTGTATTGGAAACAACATTGTCATATGTCTTTTCTTGGATCGAAAAAATACGAAACCTCGCTCTGTGATTTGAAGTTAAAATCCTCAAATATGGTTAAATAGTGACTTTTTTCACGTTAATCATGTAGTTTGATATTACGTAAATATATTCATTTTTATCAATATTTCGATACTATTTCATGTAGCATCACGATATGTGATTTGGGCTTCAAATCTCAGAATTTCGCATAATATTGCATTTTAAGCAAGTTTTCTTGCATTTTGTTTCGTTCGAAAAATCATCGAATTTAGCAATATTTTGACGTTTATCATCCCCCTTTTCCTTTACGTGATTTAAACAAAACATCATCGAATTAGGCAATATTTTGCCGTTTTTCCACGTTTTTGTGAGATTTCAGTTTAAGGGTATTAATTCATTATATATACGATAAAAATAATGCAAACACATAATTGATTAGAAAATAACCTTAAATACTTCATTTTCAATTATCTATTTGTTTCTCGTTAAAATACTGAGTAAGATATTTAAAAGGGGAGAAGTTCTGTTTTTATTGCATATATCGACGTTTCAGCCGGATTAGAGCGGTTTTACGTGTACATCTTCCATCGGTAATATAAACGGAAAATCAGGAACATTTTAGATATTTCCAATGAAAACACATTGATTTTTATCATTTGTATTGGAAACAACATTGTCATATGTCTTTTCTTGGATCGAAAAAATACGAAACCTCGCTCTATGATTTCAAGTTAAAATCCTCAAATATGGTTAAATAGTGACTTTTTTCACGTTAATCATGTAGTTTGATATTACGTAAATATATTCATTTTTATCAATATTTCGATACTATTTCATGTAGCATCACGATATGTGATTTGGGCTTCAAATCTCAGAATTTCGCATAATATTGCATTTTAAGCAAGTTTTCTTGCATTTTGTTTCGTTCGAAAAATCATCGAATTTAGCAATATTTTGACGTTTATCATCCCCTTTTCCTTTATGTGATTTAAACAAAATATCATCGAATTAGGGAATAGTTTGCCGTTTTTCCACGTTTTTGTGAATTTTCAGTTTATTGGTATTAATTCATTATATATACGATAAAAATGATGCAAACACATAATTGATTAGATAATAACCTTAAATACTTCATTTTCAATCAACTATTTGTTTCTCGTTAAAATACTGAGTAAGATATTGAAAAGGGAAGAAGTTCTGTTTTTATTGCATATATCGACGTTTCAGCAGGATTAGAGCGGTTTTACGTGTACATCTTCCATCGGTAATATAAACGGAAAATCAAGAACATTTTAGTTAATTCTAATGAAAACACATTGTTTTTTTGTCATTTGTATTGGAAACAACATTGTCATATGCCTTTCTTGGATCTAAATAATACGAAACCTCGCTCTATGATTTGAAGGTAAAATCCTCAAATATGGTAAAATAGTGACTTTTTCACGTTAATCATGTAGTTTGATACTAAGCAAATATATTCTTTTTTACCAATATTTCGAAACTATTTCATGAAGTTTCACGATATGTGATTTGGCCTTCAAATCTCAGAATTTCGCATAATATTGCATTTTAAGCAAGTTTTCTTGCATTTTGTTTCGTACGAAAAATCATCGAATTTAGCAATATTTTGACGTTTATCATCCCCTTTTCCTTTACGTGATTTAAACAAAATATCATCGAATTAGGCAATATTTTGCCGTTTTTCCACGTTTTTGCGAGATTTCAGTTTATGGGTATGAATTCATTATATATACGAAAAAAATAATGCAAACACATAATTGATTAGATAATAACCTTAAATACTTCATTTTCAATAAACTGTTTGTATCTCGTTAAAATACTGAGTAAGATATTGAAAAGGGGAGAAGTTCTGTTTATATTGCATATATCGACGTTTAAGCCGGAATAGAGCGGTTTGCGTGTACATCTTCCATCGGTAATATGAACCGAAAATCAGGAACATTTTAGATAATTCTAATGAAAACACATTGATTTTTATGATTTGTATTGGAAACAACATTGTCATATGTCTTTTCTTGGATCGAAATAATACGAAACTTCGCTCTATGATTTGAAGTTAAAATCCTCAAATATATTTAAATAGTGACTTTTTTCACGTTTTTCATGTAGTTTGATATTACGTAAATATATTCATTTTTATTAATATTTCGATACTATTTCATGTAGTATCACGATATGTGATTTGGCCTTCAAATCTCAGAATTTCGCATAATATTGCAATTTAAGCAAGTTTTCTTGCATTTTGTTTCGTACGAAAAATCATCGAATTTAGCAATATTTTGACGTTTTTCATCCCCTTTTCCTTTACGTGATTTAAACAAAATATCATCGAAGTAGGCAATATTTTGCCGTTTTTCCACGTTTTTGTAAATTTTCAGTCTATGGGTATTAATTCATTATATATACGATAAAAATGATGCAAACACATAATTGATTAGATAATAACCTTAAATACTTCATTTTCAATAAACTATTTGTTTCTCGTTAAAATACTGAGTAAGATATTGAAAAGGGAAGAAGTTCGGTTTTTATTGCATATATCGACGTTTCAGCCGGAATAGAGCGGTTTTCGTGTATATCTTCCATCGATAATATTAACGGAAAATCAAGAACATTTCAGTGAATTCTAATGAAAACACATTGTTTTTTTGTCATTTGTATTGGAAACAACATTGTCATATGTCTTTTCTTGGATCTAAATAATACGAAACCTCGCTCTATGATTTGAAGGTAAAATCCTCAAATATTGTAAAATAGTGACTTTTTCACGTTAATCATGTAGTTTGGTATTTGGCAAATATATTGATTTTCACCAATATTTCGAAACTATTTCACGATATGTGATTTGGCCTTCAAATCTCAGAATTTCGCATAATATTGCATTTTAAGCAAGTTTTCGTGCATTTTGTTTCGTACGAAAAATCATCGAATTTAGCAATATTTTGACGTTTATCATCCCCTTTTCCTTTACGTGATTTAAACAAAATATCATCGAATTAGGCAATATTTTGCCGTTTTGCCATGTTTTTGTGAGATTTCAGTTTATGGGTATTAATTCATTATATATACGATAAAAATAATGCAAACACATAATTGATTAGAAAATAACCTTAAATATTTCATTTTCAATAAACTATTTGTTTCTCGTTAAAATACTGAGTAAGATATTTAAAAGGGAAGAAGTTCTGTTTTTATTGCATATATCGACGTTTCAGCCGGATTAGAGCGGTTTTACGTGTACATCTTCCATCTGTAATATAAACGGAAAATCAGGAACATTTTAGTTAATTCTAATGAAAACACATTGTTTTTTTGTCATTTGTATTGGAAACAACATTGTCATATGCCTTTCTTGGATCTAAATAATACGAAACCTCGCTCTGTGATTTGAAGGTAAAATCCTCAAATATGGTAAAATAGTGACTTTTTCACGTTAATCATGTAGTTTGATACTAAGCAAATATATTCTTTTTTACCAATATTTCGAAACTATTTCATGAAGTTTCACGATATGTGATTTGGCCTTCAAATCTCAGAATTTCGCATAATATTGCATTTTAAGCAAGTTTTCTTGCATTTTGTTTCGTACGAAAAATCATCGAATTTAGCAATATTTTGACGTTTATCATCCCCTTTTCCTTTACGTGATTTAAACAAAATATCATCGAATTAGGCAATATTTTGCCGTTTTTCCACGTTTTTGCGAGATTTCAGTTTATGGGTATGAATTCATTATATATACGAAAAAAATAATGCAAACACATAATTGATTAGATAATAACCTTAAATACTTCATTTTCAATAAACTATTTGTATCTCGTTAAAATACTGAGTAAGATATTGAAAAGGGGAGAAGTTCTGTTTATATTGCATATATCGACGTTTAAGCCGGAATAGAGCGGTTTGCGTGTACATCTTCCATCGGTAATATAAACCGAAAATCAGGAACATTTTAGATAATTCTAATGAAAACACATTGATTTTTATGATTTGTATTGGAAACAACATTGTCATATGTCTTTTCTTGGATCGAAATAATACGAAACTTCGCTCTATGATTTGAAGTTAAAATCTTCAAATATATTTAAATAGTGACTTTTTTCACGTTTTTCATGTAGTTTGATATTACGTAAATATATTCATTTTTATTAATATTTCGATACTATTTCATGTAGTATCACGATATGTGATTTGGCCTTCAAATCTCAGAATTTCGCCTAATATTGCATTTTAAGCAAGTTTTCTTGCATTTTGTTTCGTTCGAAAAATCATCGAATTTAGCAATATTTTGACGTTTATCATCCCCTTTTCCTTTATGTGATTTAAACAAAATATCGTCGAATTAGGCAATATTTTGCCGTTTTTCCACGTTTTTGTAAATTTTCAGTCTATGGGTATTAATTCATTATATATACGATAAAAATGATGCAAACACATAATTCATTAGATAATAACCTTAAATACTTCATTTTCAATAAACTATTTGTTTCCCGTTAAAATACTGAGTAAGATATTGAAAAGGGGGAGAAGTTCTGTTTTTATTGCATATATCGACGTTTCAGCCGGAATAGAGCGGTTTTCGTGTACATCTTCCATCGGTAATATAAACAGAAAATCAGGAACATTTTAGATAATTCTAATGAAAACACATTGATTTTTATGATTTGTATTGGAAACAACATTGTCATATGTCTTTTCTTGGATCGAAATAATACGAAACTTCGCTCTATGATTTAAAGTTAAAATCCTCAAATATGGTTAAATAGTGACTTTTTTCACGTTTTTCATGTAGTTTGATATTACGTAAATATATTCATTTTTATCAATATTTCGATACTATTTCATGTAGTATCACGATATGTGATTTGGCCTTCAAATCTCAGAATTTCGCCTAATATTGCATTTTAAGCAAGTTTTCTTGCATTTTGTTTCGTTCGAAAAATCATCGAATTTAGCAATATTTTGACGTTTATCATCCCCTTTTCCATTACGTGATTTAAACAAAATATCATCGAAGTAGGCAATATTTTGCCGTTTTTCCACGTTTTTGTAAATTTTCAGTCTATGGGTATTAATTCATTATATATACGATAAAAATGATGCAAACACATAATAAACAAAATATCATCGAATTAGGCAATATTTTGCCGTTTTTCCATGTTTTTGTGAGATTTCAGTTTATGGGTATTAATTCATTATATATACGATAAAAATAATGCAAACACATAATTGATTAGATAATAACCTTAAATACTTCATTTTCAATCAACTATTTGTTTCTCGGTAAAATACTGAGTAAGATATTAAAAAGGGAAGAAGTTCTGTTTTTATTGCATATATCGACGTTTCAGCCGGATTAGAGCGGTTTTACGTGTACATCTTCCATCGGTAATATAAACGGAAAATCAGGAACATTTTAGATAATTCTGATGAAAACACATTGATTTTTATCATATGTATTGGAAACAACATTGTCATATGTCTTTTCTTGGATCGAAATAATACGAAACCTCGCTCTATGATTTGAATTTAAAATCCTCAAATATGGTTAAATAGTGACTTTTTCACGTTTTTCATGTAGTTTGATATTACGTATATATATTCATTTTTATCAATATTTCGATACTATTTCATGTAGTATCACGATATGTGATTTGGCCTTCAAATAACAGAATTTCGCATAATATTGCATTTTAAGCAAGTTTTCATGCATTTTGTTTCGTACGAAAAATCATCGAATTTAGCAATATTTTGACGTTTGTCATCCCCTTTTCCTTTACGTGATTTAAACAAAACATCATCGAATTAGGCAATATTTTGCCGTTTTTCCACGTTTTTGTGAGATTTCAGTTTATGGGTATTAATTCATTATATATACGATAAAAATAATGCAAACACATAATTCATTAGATAATAACCTTAAATACTTCATTTTCAATCAACTATTTGTTTCTCGTTAAAATACTGAGTAAGATATTGAAAAGGGAAGAAGTTCTGTTTTTATTGCATATATCGACGTTTCAGCAGGATTAGAGCGGTTTTACGTGTACATCTTCCATAGGTAATATAAACAGAAAATCAGGAACATTTTAGATAATTCTAATGAAAACACATTGATTTTTATGATTTGTATTGGAAACAACATTGTCATATGTCTTTTCTTGGATCGAAATAATACGAAACTTCGCTCTATGATTTGAAGTTAAAATCCTCAAATATGGTTAAATAGTGACTTTTTTCACGTTTTTCATGTAGTTTGATATTACGTAAATATATTCATTTTTATCAACATTTCGATACTATTTCATGTAGTATCACGATATGTGATTTGGCCTTCAAATCTCAGAATTTCGCCTAATATTGCATTTTAAGCAAGTTTTCTTGCATTTTGTTTCGTTCGAAAAATCATCGAATTTAGCAATATTTTGACGTTTATCATCCCCTTTTCCTTTATGTGATTTAAACAAAATATCGTCGAATTAGGCAATATTTTGCCGTTTTTCCACGTTTTTGTAAATTTTCAGTCTATGGGTATTAATTCATTATATATACGATAAAAATGATGCAAACACATAATTCATTAGATAATAACCTTAAATACTTCATTTTCAATAAACTATTTGTTTCCCGTTAAAATACTGAGTAAGATATTGAAAAGGGGGAGAAGTTCTGTTTTTATTGCATATATCGACGTTTCAGCCGGAATAGAGCGGTTTTCGTGTACATCTTCCATCGGTAATATAAACAGAAAATCAGGAACATTTTAGATAATTCTAATGAAAACACATTGATTTTTATGATTTGTATTGGAAACAACATTGTCATATGTCTTTTCTTGGATCGAAATAATACGAAACTTCGCTCTATGATTTAAAGTTAAAATCCTCAAATATGGTTAAATAGTGACTTTTTTCACGTTTTTCATGTAGTTTGATATTACGTAAATATATTCATTTTTATCAATATTTCGATACTATTTCATGTAGTATCACGATATGTGATTTGGCCTTCAAATCTCAGAATTTCGCCTAATATTGCATTTTAAGCAAGTTTTCTTGCATTTTGTTTCGTTCGAAAAATCATCGAATTTAGCAATATTTTGACGTTTATCATCCCCTTTTCCTTTATGTGATTTAAACAAAATATCGTCGAATTAGGCAATATTTTGCCGTTTTTCCACGTTTTTGTAAATTTTCAGTCTATGGGTATTAATTCATTATATATACGATAAAAATGATGCAAACACATAATTCATTAGATAATAACCTTAAATACTTCATTTTCAATCAACTATTTGTTTCTCGTTAAAATACTGAGTAAGATATTGAAAAGGGAAGAAGTTCTGTTTTTATTGCATATATCGACGTTTCAGCAGGATTAGAGCGGTTTTACGTGTACATCTTCCATCGGTAATATAAACGGAAAATCAAGAACATTTCAGTTAATTCTAATGAAAACACATTGTTTTTTTGTCATTTGTATTGGAAACAACATTGTCATATGTCTTTTCTTGGATCTAAATAATACGAAACCTCGCTCTATGATTTGAAGGTAAAATCCTCAAATATGGTAAAATAGTGACTTTTTCACGTTAATCATGTAGTTTGATATTACGCAAATATATTCATTTTTCCAATATTTCGAAACTATTTCATGTAGTATCACGATATGTGATTTGGCCTTCAAATCTCAGAATTTCGCATAATATTGCATTTTAAGCAAGTTTACATGCATTTTGTTTCGTACGAAAAATCATCAAATTTTGCATTATTTTGACGTTTATCATCCCCTTTTCCTTTACGTGATTTAAACAAAACATCATCGAATTATGCAATATTTTGCCGTTTTTCCACGTTTTTGTGAGATTTCAGTTTAAGGGTATTAATTCATTATATATACGATAAAAATAATGCAAACACATAATTGATTAGAAACTATTTGTTTCTCGTTAAAATACTGAGTAAGATATTGAAAAGGGGAGAAGTTCTGTTTTTATTGCATATATCGACGTTTCAGCCGGAATAGAGCGGTTTTCGTGTACATCTTCCATCGGTAATATAAACGGAAAATCAGGAACATTTTAGATAATTCTAATGAAAACACATTGATTTTTATCATTTGTATTGGAAACAACATTGTCATATGTCTTTTCTTGGATCGAAATAATACGAAACCGCGCTCTATGATTTGAAGTTAAAATCCTCAAATATGGTTAAATAGTGACTTTTCACGTTAATCATGTAGTTGGTATTACGTAAATATATTCATTTTTATCAATATTTCGATACTATTTCATGTAGTATCACGATATGTGATTTGGCCTTCAAATCTCAGAATTTCGCATAATATTGCATTTTAAGCAAGTTTTCTTGCATTTTGTTTCGTTCGAAAAATCATCGAATTTAGCAATATTTTGACGTTTATCATCCTATTTTCCTTTATGTGATTTAAACAAAATATCATCGAATTAGGCAATATTTTGCCGTTTTTCCACGTTTTTGTGAATTTTCAGTTTATTGGTATTAATTCATTATATATACGATAAAAATGATGCAAACACATAATTGATTAGATAATAACCTTAAATACTTTATTTTCAATCAACTATTTGTTTCTCGTTAAAATACTGAGTAGGATATTGAAAAGGGAAGAAGTTCTGTTTTTATTGCATATATCGACGTTTCAGCAGGATTAGAGCGATTTTACGTGTACATCTTCCATCGGTAATATAAACGGAAAATCAAGAACATTTCAGTTAATTCTAATGAAAACACATTGTTTTTTTGTCATTTGTATTGGAAACAACATTGTCATGTCTTTTCTTGGATCTAAATAAAACGAAACCTCGCTGAATGATTTGAAGTTAAAATCCTCAAATATGGTAAAATAGTGCCTTTTTCACGTTAATCATGTAGTTTGATATTACGCAAATGTATTCATTTTTACCAATATTTCGATACTATTTCATGTAGTATTACGATATGTGATTTGGCCTTCAAATCTCAGAATTTCGCATAATATTACATTTTAAGCAAGTTTTCTTGCATTTTGTTTCGTACGAAAAATCATCGAATTTAGCAATATTTTGACGTTTATCATCCCCTTTTCCTTTATGTGATTTAAACAAAATATCATCGAATTATGCAATATTTACCGTTTTTCCACGTTTTTTCGAGATTTCAGTCTATGGGTATTAGTTCATTATATATACGATAAAAATAATGCATACACATAATTGATTAGATAATATCCTTAAATACTTCATTTTCAATCATCTATTTGTTTCTCGTTAAAATACTCAGTAAGATATTGAAAAGGGGAGAAGTTCGGTTTTTATTGCATATATCGACGTTTCAGCCGGATTAGAGCGGTTTTACGTGTACATCTTCCATCGGTAATATAAGCGGAAAATCAAGAACATTTTAGTTAATTCTAATGAAAACACATTGTTTATTTATCATTTGTATTGGAAACAACATTGTCATATGTCTTTTCTTGGATCTAAATAATACGAAACCTCGCTCTATGATTTGAAGGTAAAATCCTCAAATATGGTAAAATAGTGACTTTTTCACGTTAATCATGTAGTTTGGTATTACGCAAATATATTCATTTTTACCAATATTTCGAAACTATTTCACGATATGTGATTTGGCCTTCAAATCTCAGAATTTCGCATAATATTGCATTTTAAGCAAGTTTTCGTGCATTTTGTTTCGTAAGAAAAATCATCGAATTTAGCAATATTTTGACGTTTATCATCCCCTTTTCCTTTACGTGATTTAAACAAAAAATCATCGAATTAGGCAATATTTTGCCGTTTTTCCACGTTTTTGTGAGATTTCAGTTTATGGGTATTAATTCATTATATATACGAAAAAAAAATTGCAAACACATAATTGATTAGATAATAACCTTAAATACTTCATTTTCAATCAACTATTTGTTTCTCGGTAAAATACAGAGAAAGACATTAAAAAGGGAAGAAGTTCTGTTTTTAATGCATATATCGACGTTTCAGCCGGATTAGAGCGGTTTTACGTGTACATCTTCCATCGGTAATATAAACGGAAAATCAGGAACATTTTAGATAATTCTGATGAAAACACATTGATTTTTATCATATGTATTGGAAACAACATTGTCATATGTCTTTTCTTGGATCGAAATAATACGAAAACTCGCTCTATGATTTGAAGTTAAAATCCTCAAATATGGTTAAATAGTGACTTTTCACGTTAATCATGTAGTTGGTATTACGTAAATATATTCATTTTTATCAATATTTCGATACTATTTCATGTAGTATCACGATATGTGATTTGGCCTTCAAATCTCAGAATTTCGCATAATATTGCATTTTAAGCAAGTTTTCTTGCATTTTGTTTCGTTCGAAAAATCATCGAATTTAGCAATATTTTGACGTTTATCATCCCATTTTCCTTTATGTGATTTAAACAAAATATCATCGAATTAGGCAATATTTTGCCGTTTTTCCACGTTTTTGTGAATTTTCAGTTTATTGGTATTAATTCATTATATATACGATAAAAATGATGCAAACACATAATTGATTAGATAATTACCTTAAATACTTCATTTTCAATCAACTATTTGTTTCTCGTTAAAATACTGAGTAAGATATTGAAAAGGGGAGAAGTTCTGTTTTTATTGCATATCATCACATCTCATCTCATCGACGTTTCAGCCGGAATAGAGCGGTTTTCGTGTACATCTTCCATCGGTAATATAAACCGAAAATCAGGAACATTTTAGATAATTCTAATAAAAACACATTGATTTTTATGATTTGTATTGGAAACAACATTGTCATATGTCTTTTCTTGGATCGAAATAATACGAAACCTCGCTCTATGATTTGAAGTTAAAATCCTCAAATATGGTTAAATAGTGACTTTTCACGTTAATCATGTAGTTGGTATTACGTAAATATATTCATTTTTATCAATATTTCGATACTATTTCATGTAGTATCACGATATGTGATTTGGCCTTCAAATCTCAGAATTTCGCATAATATTGCATTTTAAGCAAGTTTTCTTGCATTTTGTTTCGTTCGAAAAATCATCGAATTTAGCAATATTTTGACGTTTATCATCCCCTTTTCCTTTATGTGATTTAAACAAAATATCATCGAATTAGGCAATATTTTGCCGTTTTTCCTTGTTTTTGTGAATTTTCAGTTTATTGGTATTAATTCATTATATATACGATAAAAATGATGCAAACACATAATTGATTAGATAATAACCTGAAATACTTCATTTTCAATCAACTATTTGTTTCTCGTTAAAAGACTGAGTAAGATATTGAAAAGGGAAGAAGTTCTGTTTTTATTGCATATATCGACGTTTCAGCAGGATTAGAGCGGTTTTACGTGTACATCTTCCATCGGTAATATAAACGGAAAATCAAGAACATTTCAGTTAATTCTAATGAAAACACATTGTTTTTTTGTCATTTGTATTGGAAACAACATTGTCATGTCTTTTCTTGGATCTAAATAAAACGAAACCTCGCTGAATGATTTGAAGTTAAAATCCTCAAATATGGTAAAATAGTGCCTTTTTCACGTTAATCATGTAGTTTGATATTACGCAAATGTATTCATTTTTACCAATATTTCGATACTATTTCATGTAGTATTACGATATGTGATTTGGCCTTCAAATCTCAGAATTTCGCATAATATTACATTTTAAGCAAGTTTTCTTGCATTTTGTTTCGTACGAAAAATCATCGAATTTAGCAATATTTTGACGTTTATCATCCCCTTTTCCTTTATGTGATTTAAACAAAATATCATCGAATTATGCAATATTTACCGTTTTTCCACGTTTTTGCGAGATTTCAGTCTATGGGTATTAATTCACTATATATACGATAAAAATAATGCATACACATAATTGATTACATAATATCCTTAAATACTTCATTTTCAATCATCTATTTGTTTCTCGTTAAAATACTGAGTAAGATATTGAAAAGGGGAGAAGTTCGGTTTTTATTGCATATATCGACGTTTCAGCCGGATTAGAGCGGTTTTACGTGTACATCTTCCATCGGTAATATAAACGGAAAATCAGGAACGTTTTAGATAATTCTGATGAAAACACATTGATTTTTATCATATGTATTGGAAACAACATTGTCATATGTCTTTTCTTGGATCGAAATAATACGAAAACTCGCTCTATGATTTGAATTTAAAATCCTCAAATATGGTTAAATAGTGACTTTTTTTACGTTTCTCATGTAGTTTGATATTACGTAAATATATTCATTTTTATCAATATTTCGATACTATTTCATGTAGTATCACGATATGTGATTTGGCCTTCAAATCTCAGAATTTCGCATAATATTGCATTTTAAGCAAGTTTTCTTGCATTTTGTTTCGTTCGAAAAATCATCGAATTTAGCAATATTTTGACGTTTATCATCCCCTTTTCCTTTATGTGATTTAAACAAAATATCTTCGAATTAGGCAATATTTTGCCGTTTTTCCACGTTTTTGTAAATTTTCAGTCTATGGGTATTAATTCATTATATATACGATAAAAATGATGCAAACACATAATTCATTAGATAATAACCTTAAATACTTCATTTTCAATCAACTATTTGTTTCTCGTTAAAATACTGAGTAAGATATTGAAAAGGGAAGAAGTTCTGTTTTTATTGCATATATGGACGTTTCAGCAGGATTAGAGCGGTTTTACGTGTACATCTTCCATCGGTAATATAAACGGAAAATCAAGAACATTTCAATTAATTCTAATGAAAACACATTGTTTTCTTGTCATTTGTATTGGAAACAACATTGTCATATGTCTTTTCTTGTATCTAAATAATACGAAACCTCGCTCTATGATTTGAAGGTAAAATCCTCAAATATGGTAAAATAGTGACTTTTTCACGTTAATCATGTAGTTTGATATTACGCAAATATATTCATTTTTCCAATATTTCGAAACTATTTCATGTAGTATCACGATATGTGATTTGGCCTTCAAATCTCAGAATTTCGCATAATATTGCATTTTAAGCAAGTTTTCATGCATTTTGTTTCGTACGAAAAATCATCGAATTTAGCATTATTTTGACGTTTATCATCCCCTTTTCCTTTACGTGATTTAAACAAAACATCATCGAATTAGGCAATATTTTGCCGTTTTTCCACGTTTTTGTGAGATTTCAGTTTATATGTATTAATTCATTATATATACGATAAAAATAATGCAAACACATAATTGATTAGAAACTATTTGTTTCTCGTTAAAATACTGAGTAAGATATTGAAAAGGGGAGAAGTTCTGTTTTATTGCATATATCGACGTTTCAGCCGGAATAGAACGGTTTTCGTGTACATCTTCCATCGGTAATATAAACGGAAAATCAGGAACATTTTAGATAATTCTAATGAAAACACATTGATTTTTATCATTTGTATTGGAAACAACATTGTCATATGTCTTTTCTTGGATCGAAATAATACGAAACCTCGCTCTATGATTTGAAGTTAAAATCCTCAAATATGGTTAAATAGTGACTTTTCACGTTAATCATGTAGTTGGTATTACGTAAATATATTCATTTTTATCAATATTTCGATACTATTTCATGTAGTATCACGATATGTGATTTGGCCTTCAAATCTCAGAATTTCGCATAATATTGCATTTTAAGCAAGTTTTCTTGCATTTTGTTTCGTTCGAAAAATCATCGAATTTAGCAATATTTTGACGTTTATCATCCCCTTTTAATTTATGTGATTTAAACAAAATATCATCGAATTAGGCAATATTTTGCCGTTTTTCCACGTTTTTGTAAATTTTCAGTCTATGGGTATTAATTCATTATATATACGATAAAAATGATGCAAACACATAATTCATTAGATAATAACCTTAAATACTTCATTTTCAATCAACTATTTGTTTCTCGTTAAAATACTGAGTAAGATATTGAAAAGGGAAGAAGTTCTGTTTTTATTGCATATATGGACGTTTCAGCAAGATTAGAGCGGTTTTACGTGTACATCTTCCATCGGTAATATAAACGGAAAATCAAGAACATTTCAATTAATTCTAATGAAAACACATTGTTTTTTTGTCATTTGTATTGGAAACAACATTGTCATATGTCTTTTCTTGTATCTAAATAATACGAAACCTCGCTCTATGATTTGAAGGTAAAATCCTCAAATATGGTAAAATAGTGACTTTTTCACGTTAATCATGTAGTTTGATATTACGCAAATATATTCATTTTTCCAATATTTCGAAACTATTTCATGTAGTATCACGATATGTGATTTGGCCTTCAAATCTCAGAATTTCGCATAATATTGCATTTTAAGCAAGTTTTCATGCATTTTGTTTCGTACGAAAAATCATCGAATTTAGCATTATTTTGACGTTTATCATCCCCTTTTCCTTTACGTGATTTAAACAAAACATCATCGAATTAGGCAATATTTTACCGTTTTTCCACGTTTTTGTGAGATTTCAGTTTATATGTATTAATTCATTATATATACGATAAAAATAATGCAAACACATAATTGATTAGAAACTATTTGTTTCTCGTTAAAATACTGAGTAAGATATTGAAAAGGGGAGAAGTTCTGTTTTTATTGCATATATCGACGTTTCAGCCGGAATAGAGCGGTTTTCGTGTACATCTTCCATCGGTAATATAAACGGAAAATCAGGAACATTTTAGATAATTCTAATGAAAACACATTGATTTTTATCATTTGTATTGGAAACAACATTGTCATATGTCTTTTCTTGGATCGAAATAATACGAAACCTCGCTCTATGATTTGAAGTTAAAATCCTCAAATATGGTTAAATAGTGACTTTTCACGTTAATCATGTAGTTTGATATTACGTAAATATATTCATTTTTATCAATATTTCGATACTATTTCATGTAGTATCACGATATGTGATTTGGCCTTCAAATCTCAGAATTTCGCATAATATTGCATTTTAAGCAAGTTTTCTTGCATTTTGTTTCGTTCGAAAAATCATCGAATTTAGCAATATTTTGACGTTTATCATCCCCTTTTCCTTTATGTGATTTAAACAAAATATCATCGAATTAGGCAATATTTTGCCGTTTTTCCACGTTTTTGTGAATTTTCAGTTTATTGGTATTAATTCATTATATATACGATAAAAATGATGCAAACACATAATTGATTAGATAATAACCTTAAATACTTCATTTTCAATCAACTATTTGTTTCTCGTTAAAAGACTGAGTAAGATATTGAAAAGGGAAGAAGTTCTGTTTTTAGTGCATATATCGACGTTTCAGCAGGATTAGAGCGGTTTTACGTGTACATCTTCCATCGGTAATATAAACGGAAAATCAAGAACATTTCAGTTAATTCTAATGAAAACACATTGTTTTTTTGTCATTTGTATTGGAAACAACATTGTCATATGTCTTTTCTTGGATCGAAATAATACGAAAACTCGCTGAATGATTTGAAGTTAAAATCCTCAAATATGGTAAAATAGTGCCTTTTTCACGTTAATCATGTAGTTTGATATTACGTAAATATATTCATTTTTATCAATATTTCGATACTATTTCATGTAGTATCACGATATGTGATTTGGCCTTCAAATCTCAGAATTTCGCATAATATTGCATTTTAAGCAAGTTTTCTTGCATTTTGTTTCGTTCGAAAAATCATCGAATTTAGCAATATTTTGACGTTTATCATCCCCTTTTCCTTTATGTGATTTAAACAAAATATCTTCGAATTAGGCAATATTTTGCCGTTTTTCCACGTTTTTGTAAATTTTCAGTCTATGGGTATTAATTCATTATATATACGATAAAAATGATGCAAACACATAATTCATTAGATAATAACCTTAAATACTTCATTTTCAATCAACTATTTGTTTCTCGTTAAAATACTGAGTAAGATATTGAAAAGGGAAGAAGTTCTGTTTTTATTGCATATATGGACGTTTCAGCAGGATTAGAGCGGTTTTACGTGTACATCTTCCATCGGTAATATAAACGGAAAATCAAGAACATTTCAATTAATTCTAATGAAAACACATTGTTTTTTTGTCATTTGTATTGGAAACAACATTGTCATATGTCTTTTCTTGTATCTAAATAATACGAAACCTCGCTCTATGATTTGAAGGTAAAATCCTCAAATATGGTAAAATAGTGCCTTTTTCACGTTAATCATGTAGTTTGATATTACGCAAATGTATTCATTTTTACCAATATTTCGATACTATTTCATGTAGTATTACGATATGTGATTTGGCCTTCAAATCTCAGAATTTCGCATAATATTACATTTTAAGCAAGTTTTCTTGCATTTTGTTTCGTACGAAAAATCATCGAATTTAGCAATATTTTGACGTTTATCATCCCCTTTTCCTTTATGTGATTTAAACAAAATATCATCGAATTATGCAATATTTACCGTTTTTCCACGTTTTTGCGAGATTTCAGTCTATGGGTATTAATTCATTATATATACGATAAAAATAATGCATACACATAATTGATTAGATAATATCCTTAAATACTTCATTTTCAATCATCTATTTGTTTCTCGTTAAAATACTGAGTAAGATATTGAAAAGGGGAGAAGTTCGGTTTTTATTGCATATATCGACGTTTCAGCCGGATTAGAGCGGTTTTACGTGTACATCTTCCATCGGTAATATAAACGGAAAATCAGGAACGTTTTAGATAATTCTGATGAAAACACATTGATTTTTATCATATGTATTGGAAACAACATTGTCATATGTCTTTTCTTGGATCGAAATAATACGAAAACTCGCTCTATGATTTGAATTTAAAATCCTCAAATATGGTTAAATAGTGACTTTTTTTACGTTTTTCATGTAGTTTGATATTACGTAAATATATTCATTTTTATCAATATTTCGATACTATTTCATGTAGTATCACGATATGTGATTTGGCCTTCAAATCTCAGAATTTCGCATAATATTGCATTTTAAGCAAGTTTTCTTGCATTTTGTTTCGTTCGAAAAATCATCGAATTTAGCAATATTTTGACCTTTATCATCCACTTTTCCTTTACGTGATTTAAACAAAACATCATCGAATTAGGCAATATTTTGCCGTTTTTCCACGTTTTTGTAAATTTTCAGTCTATGGGTATTAATTCATTATATATACGATAAAAATAATGCAAACACATAATTCATTAGATAATAACCTTAAATACTTCATTTTCAATCAACTATTTGTTTCTCGTTAAAATACTGAGTAAGATATTGAAAAGGGAAGAAGTTCTGTTTTTATTGCATATATCGACTTTTCAGCAGGATTAGAGCGGTTTTACGTGTACATCTTCCATCGGTAATATAAACGGAAAATCAAGAACATTTCAGTTAATTCTAATGAAAACACATTGTTTTTTTGTCATTTGTATTGGAAACAACATTGTCATATGTCTTTTCTTGGATCAAAATAATACGAAACCTCGCTCTATGATTTGAAGGTAAAATCCTCAAATATGGTAAAATTGTGACTTTTTCACGTTAATCATGTAGTTTGATACTACGCAATTATATTCATTTTTACCAATATTTCGAAACTATTTCATGAAGTTTCACGATATGTGATTTGGCCTTCAAATCTCAGAATTTCGCATAATATTGCATTTTAAGCAAGTTTTCATGCATTTTGTTTCGTACGAAAAATCATCGAATTTAGCAATATTTTGACGTTTATCTTCCCCTTTTCCTTTACGTGATTTAAACAAAATATCATCGAATTAGGTAATATTTTGCCGTTTTTCCACGTTTTTGCGAGATTTCAGTTTATGGGTATTAATTCTTTATATATACGATAAAAATAATGCAAACACATAATTGATTAGATAATAACCTTAAATACTTCATTTTAAATCATCTATTTGTTTCTCGTTAAAATACTGAGTAAGATATTGAAAAGGGGAGAAGTTCGGTTTTTATTGCATATATCGACGTTTCAGCCGGATTAGAGCGGTTTTACGTGTACATCTTCCATCGGTAATATAAGCGGAAAATCATGAACATTTTAGTTAATTCTAATGAAAACACATTGTTTATTTATCATTTGTATTGGAAACAACATTGTCATATGTCTTTTCTTGGATCTAAATAATACGAAACCTCACTCTATGATTTGAAGGTAAAATCCTCAAATATGGTAAAATAGTGACTTTTTCACGTTAATCATGTAGTTTGATATTACGCAAATATATTCATTTTTCCAATATTTCGAAACTATTTCATGTAGTATCACGATATGTGATTTGGCCTTCAAATCTCAGAATTTCGCATAATATTACATTTTAAGCAAGTTTTCTTGCATTTTGTTTCGTACGAAAAATCATCGAATTTAGCAATATTTTGACGTTTATCATCCCCTTTTCCATTATGTGATTTAAACAAAATATCATCGAATTATGCAATATTTACCGTTTTTCCACGTTTTTGCGAGATTTCAGTCTATGGGTATTAATTCATTATATATACGATAAAAATAATGCATACACATAATTGGTTAGATAATATCCTAAAATACTTCATTTTCAATCATCTATTTGTTTCTCGTTAAAATACTGAGTAAGATATTGAAAAGGGGAGAAGTTCTGTTTTTATTGCTTATATCGACGTTTCAGCAGGATTAGAGCGGTTTTACGTGTACATCTTCCATCGGTAATATAAACGGAAAATCAAGAACATTTCAGTTAATTCTAATGAAAACACATTGTTTTTTTGTCATTTGTATTGGAAACAACATTGTCATATGTCTTTTCTTAGATCTAAATAATACGAAACCTCGCTCTATGATTTGAAGGTAAAATCCTCAAATATGGTAAAATAGTGACTTTTTCACGTTAATCATGTAGTTTGATATTACACAAATATATTCATTTTTCCAATATTTCGAAACTATTTCATGTAGTATTACGATATGTGATTTGGCCTTCAAATCTCAGAATTTCGCATAATATTACATTTTAAGCAAGTTTTCTTGCATTTTGTTTCCTACGAAAAATCATCGAATTTAGCAATATTTTGACGTTTATCATCCCCTTTTCCTTTATGTGATTTAAACAAAATATCATCGAATTATGCAATATTTACCGTTTTTCCACGTTTTTGAGAGATTTCAGTCTATGGGTATTAATTCATTATATATACGATAAAAATAATGCATACACATAATTGATTAGATAATATCCTTAAATTTAATCCATTTTCAATCATCTATTTGTTTCTCGTTAAAATACTGAGTAAGATATTGAAAAGGGGAGAAGTTCGGTTTTTATTGCATATATCGACGTTTCAGCCGGATTAGAGCGGTTTTACGTGTACATCTTCCATCGGTAATATAAGCGGAAAATCAAGAACATTTTAGTTAATTCTAATGAAAACACATTGTTTATTTATCTTTTGTATTGGAAACAACATTGTCATATGTCTTTTCTTGGATCTAATTAATACGAAACCTCGCTCTATGATTTGACGGTAAAATCCTCAAATATGGTAAAATAGTGACTTTTTCACGTTAATCATGTAGTTTGGTATTACGCAAATATATTCATTTTTACCAATATTTCGAAACTATTTCACGATATGTGATTTGGCCTTCAAATCTCAGAATTTCGCATAATATTGCATTTTAAGCAAGTTTTCGTGCATTTTGTTTCGTACGAAAAATCATCGAATTTAGCAATATTTTGACTTTTATCATCCCCTTTTTCTTTACGTGATTTAAACAAAATATCATCGAATTAGGCAATATTTTGCCGTTTTTCCACGTTTTTGTGAGATTTCAGTTGATGGGTATTAATTCATTATATATACGAAAAAAATAATGCAAACACATAATTGATTAGATAATAACCTTAAATACTTCATTTTCAATCAACTATTTGTTTCTCGGAAATACTGAGTAAGATATTAAAAAGGGAAGAAGTTCTGTTTTTATTGCATATATCGACGTTTCAGCCGGATTAGAGCGGTTTTACGTGTACATCTTCCATCGGTAATATAAACGGAAAATCAGGAACATTTTAGATAATTCTGATGAAAACACATTGATTTTTATCATATGTATTGGAAACAACATTGTCATATGTCTTTTCTTGGATCGAAATAATACGAAACCTCGCTCTATGATTTGAATTTAAAATCCTCAAATATGGTTAAATAATGACTTTTTTTACGTTTTTCATGTAGTTTGATATTACGTAAATATATTCATTTTTATCAATATTTCGATACTATTTCATGTAGTATCACGATATGTGATTTGGCCTTCAAATCTCAGAATTTCGCATAATATTGCATTTTAAGCAAGTTTTCATGCATTTTGTTTCGTACGAAAAATCATCAAATTTAGCAATATTTTGACGTTTATCATCCCCTTTTCCTTTATGTGATTTAAACAAAATATCATCGAATTAGGCAATATTTTGCCGTTTTTCTACGTTTTTGTAAATTTTCAGTCTATGGGTTATATATGGGTTATATGGGTTTCATTATATATATGATAAAAATGATGCAAACACATAATTCATTAGATAATAACCTTAAATACTTCATTTTCAATCAACTATTTGTTTCTCGTTAAAATACTGAGTAAGATATTAAAAAGGGAAGAAGTTCTGTTTTTATTGCTTATATCGACGTTTCAGCAGGATTAGAGCGGTTTTACGTGTACATCTTCCATCGGTAATATAAACGGAAAATCAAGAACATTTCAGTTAATTCTAATGAAAACACATTGTTTTTTTTTGTCATTTGTATTGGAAACAACATTGTCATATGTCTTTTCTTGGATCTAAATAATACGAAACCTCGCTCTATGATTTGAAGGTAAAATCCTCAAATATGGTAAAATAGTGACTTTTTCACGTTAATCATGTAGTTTGATATTACGCAAATGTATTCATTTTTACCAATATTTCGATACTATTTCATGTAGTATTACGATATGTGATTTGGCCTTCAAATCTCAGAATTTCGCATAATATTGCATTTTAAGCAAGTTTTCATGCATTTTGTTTCGTACGAAAAATCATCGAATTTAGCAATATTTTGACGTTTATCATCCCCTTTTCCTTTCCGTAATTTAAACAAAACATCATCGAATTAGGCAATATTTTGCCGTTTTTCCACGTTTTTGTGAGATTTCAGTTTATGGGTATTAATTTATTATATATACGATAAAAATAATGCAAACACATAATTGATTAGATAATAACCTTAAATACTTCATTTTCAATAAACTATTTGTTTCTCGTTAAAATACTGAGTAAGATATTGAAAAGGGGAGAAGTTCTGTTTTTATTGCATATATCGACGTTTAAGCCGGAATAGAGCGGTTTTCGTGTACATCTTCCATCGGTAATATAAACCGAAAATCAGGAACATTTTAGATAATTCTAATGAAAACACATTGATTTTTATGATTTGAATTGGAAACAACATTGTCATATGTCTTTTCTTGGATCGAAATAATACGAAACTTCGCTCTATGATTTGAAGTTAAAATCCTCAAATATATTTAAATAGTGACTTTTTTCACGTTTTTCATGTAGTTTGATATTACGTAAATATATTCATTTTTATCAATATTTCGATACTATTTCATGTAGTATCACGATATGTGATTTGGCCTTCAAATCTCAGAATTTCACATAATATTGCCGTTTTTCCACGTTTTTGTAAATTTTCAGTCTATGGGTATTAATATATATACGATAAAAATGATGCAAACACATAATTGATTAGATAATAACCTTAAATACTTCATTTTCAATCATCTATTTGTTTCTCGTTAAAATACTGAGTAAGATATTGAAAAGGGGAGAAGTTCGGTTTTTATTGCATATATCGACGTTTCAGCCGGATTAGAGCGGTTTTACGTGTATAACTTCCATCGGTAATATAAACGGAAAATCAAGAACATTTTAGTTAATTCTAATGAAAACACATTGTTTTTTTATCATTTGTATTGGAAACAACATTGGCATATGTCTTTTCTTGGATCTAAATAAAACGAAACCTCGCTGAATGATTTGTAGTTAAAATCCTCAATTATGGTAAAATAGTGCCTTTTTCACGTTAATCATGTAGTTTGATATTACGTAAATGTATTCATTTTTACCAATATTTCGATACTATTTCATGTAGTATTACGATATGTGATTTGGCCTGCAAATCTCAGAATTTCGCATAATATTACATTTTAAGCAAGTTTTCTTGCATTTTGTTTCGTACGAAAAATCATCGAATTTAGCAATATTTTGACGTTTATCATCCCCTTTTCCTTTACGTGATTTAAACAAAATATCATCGAATTATGCAATATTTACCGTTTTTCCACGTTTTTGTGAGATTTCAGTTTATGGGTATTAATTCATTTTATATACGATAAAAATAATGCAAACACATAATTGATTAGATAATAACCTTAAATACTTCATTTTCAATCAACTATTTGTTTCTCGGTAAAATACTGAGTAAGATATTGAAAAGGGAAGAAGTTCTGTTTTTATTGCGTATATCGACGTTTCAGCCGGATTAGAGCGGTTTTACGTGTACATCTTCCATCGGTAATATAAACGGAAAATCAGGAACATTTTAGATAATTCTAATGAAAACACATTGATTTATATCATATGTATTGGAAACAACATTGTCAATTGTCTTTTCTTGGATCGAAATAATACGAAACCTCGCTCTATGAATTGAATTTAAAATCCTCAAATATGGTTAAATAGTGACTTTTTTTACGTTTTTCATGTAGTTTGATATTACGTAAATATATTCATTTTTATCAATATTTCGATACTATTTCATGTAGTATCACGATATGTGATTTGGCCTTCAAATATCAGAATTTCGCATAATATTGCATATTAAGCAAGTTTTCTTGCATTTTGTATCGTACGAAAAATCATCGAATTTAGCAATATTTTGACGTTTATCATCCCCTTTTCCTTTACGTGATTTAAAGAAAATATCATCGAATTAGGCAATATTTTGCCGTTTTTCCACGTTTTTGTAAATTTTCAGTCTATGGGTATTATTATATATACGATAAAAATGATGCAAACACATAATTGATTAGATAATAACCTTAAATACTTTATTTTCAATCATCTATTTGTTTCTCGTTAAAATACTGAGTAAGATATTGAAAAGGGGAGAAGTTCGGTTTTTATTGCATATATCGACGTTTCAGCCGGATTAGAGCGGTGTTTCGTGTACATCTTCCATCGGTAATATAAACGGAAAATCATGAACATTTTAGTTAATTCTAATGAAAACACATTGTTTTTTTATCATTTGTATTGGAAACAACATTGTCATATGTCTTTTCTTGGATCTAAATAATACGAAACCTCGCTCTATGATTTGAAGGTAAAATCCTCAAATATGGTAAAATAGTGACTTTTTCACGTTAATCATCTAGTTTGGTATAACGCAAATATATTCATTTTTACCAATATTTTGAAACTATTTCATGTAGTTTCACGATATGTGATTTGGCCTTCAAATCTCAGAATTTCGCATAATATTACATTTTAAGCAAGTTTTCTTGCATTTTGTTTCCTACGAAAAATCATCGAATTTAGCAATATTTTGACGTTTATCATCCCCTTTTCCTTTATGTGATTTAAACAAAATATCATCGAATTATGCAATATTTACCGTTTTTCCACGTTTTTGAGAGATTTCAGTCTATGGGT
The DNA here is from genome assembly GCF_040958095.1 of Procambarus clarkii. Taxonomy (NCBI): domain Eukaryota; kingdom Metazoa; phylum Arthropoda; class Malacostraca; order Decapoda; family Cambaridae; genus Procambarus; species Procambarus clarkii. Next base: position 24,312,237 of record NC_091166.1, on the reverse strand, counting down.
ATTAATTCATTATATATACGATAAAAATAATGCATACACATAATTGATTAGATAATATCCTTAAATACTTCATTTTCAATCATCTATTTGTTTCTCGTTAAAATACTGGGTAAGGTATTGAAAAGGGGAGAAGTTCGGTTTTTATTGCATATATCGACGTTTCAGCCGGATTAGAGCGGTTTTACGTGTACATCTTCCATCGGTAATATAAGCGGAAAATCAAGAACATTTTAGTTAATTCTAATGAAAACACATTGTTTATTTATCATTTGTATTGGAAACAACATTGTCATATGTCTTTTCTTGGATCTAATTAATACGAAACCTCGCTCTATGATTTGACGGTAAAATCCTCAAATATGGTAAAATAGTGACTTTTTCACGTTAATCATTTAGTTTGGTATTACGCAAATATATTCATTTTTACCAATATTTCGAAACTATTTCACGATATGTGATTTGGCCTTCAAATCTCAGAATTTCGCATAATATTGCATTTTAAGCAAGTTTTCGTGCATTTTGTTTCGTACGAAAAATCATCGAATTTAGCAATATTTTGACGTTTATCATCCCCTTTTTCTTTACGTGATTTAAACAAAATATCATCGAATTAGGCAATATTTTGCCGTTTTTCCACGTTTTTGTTAGATTTCAGTTGATGGGTGTTAATTCATTATATATACGATAAAAATAATGCAAACACATAATTGATTAGATAATAACCTTAAATACTTCATTTTCAATCAACTATTTGTTTCTCGGTAAAATACTGAGTAAGATATTAAAAAGGGAAGAAGTTCTGTTTTTATTGCATATATCGACGTTTCAGCCGGATTAGAGCGGTTTTACGTGTACATCTTCCATCGGTAATATAAGCGGAAAATCAAGAACATTTTAGTTAATTCTAATGAAAACACATTGTTTATTTATCATTTGCATTGGAAACAACATTGTCATATGTCTTTTCTTGGATCTAATTAATACGAAACCTCGCTCTATGATTTGACGGTAAAATCCTCAAATATGGTAAAATAGTGACTTTTTCACGTTAATCATGTAGTTTGGTATTACGCAAATATATTCATTTTTACCAATATTTCGAAACTATTTCACGATATGTGATTTGGCCTTCAAATCTCAGAATTTCGCATAATATTGCATTTTAAGCAAGTTTTCTTGCATTTTGTTTCGTACGAAAAATCATCGAATTTAGCAATATTTTGACGTTTATCATCCCCTTTTTCTTTACGTGATTTAAACAAAATATTATCGAATTAGGCAATATTTTGCCGTTTTTCCACGTTTTTGTGAGATTTCAGTTTATGGGTATTAATTCATTATATATACGAAAAAAAAATTGCAAACACATAATTGATTAGATAATAACCTTAAATACTTCATTTTCAATCAACTATTTGTTTCTCGGTAAAATACTGAGAAAGACATTAAAAAGGGAAGAAGTTCTGTTTTTAATGCATATATCGACGTTTCAGCCGGATTAGAGCGGTTTTACGTGTACATCTTCCATCGGTAATATAAACGGAAAATCAGGAACATTTTAGATAATTCTGATGAAAACACATTGATTTTTATCATATGTATTGGAAACAACATTGTCATATGTCTTTTCTTGGATCGAAATAATACGAAACCTCGCTCTATGATTTGAAGTTAAAATCCTCAAATATGGTTAAATAGTGACTTTTCACGTTAATCATGTAGTTGGTATTACGTAAATATATTCATTTTTATCAATATTTCGATACTATTTCATGTAGTATCACGATATGTGATTTGGCCTTCAAATCTCAGAATTTCGCATAATATTGCATTTTAAGCAAGTTTTCTTGCATTTTGTTTCGTTCGAAAAATCATCGAATTTAGCAATATTTTGACGTTTATCATCCCCTTTTCCTTTATGTGATTTAAACAAAATATCATCGAATTAGGCAATATTTTGCCGTTTTTCCACGTTTTTGTGAATTTTCAGTTTATTGGTATTAATTCATTATATATACGATAAAAATGATGCAAACACATAATTGATTAGATAATAACCTTAAATACTTCATTTTCAATCAACTATTTGTTTCTCGTTAAAAGACTGAGTAAGATATTGAAAAGGGAAGAAGTTCTGTTTTTATTGCATATATCGACGTTTCAGCAGGATTAGAGCGGTTTTACGTGTACATCTTCCATCGGTAATATAAACGGAAAATCAAGAACATTTCAGTTAATTCTAATGAAAACACATTGTTTTTTTGTCATTTGTATTGGAAACAACATTGTCATGTCTTTTCTTGGATCTAAATAAAACGAAACCTCGCTGAATGATTTGAAGTTAAAATCCTCAAATATGGTAAAATAGTGCCTTTTTCACGTTAATCATGTAGTTTGATATTACGCAAATGTATTCATTTTTACCAATATTTCGATACTATTTCATGTAGTATTACGATATGTGATTTGGCCTTCAAATCTCAGAATTTCGCATAATATTACATTTTAAGCAAGTTTTCTTGCATTTTGTTTCGTACGAAAAATCATCGAATTTAGCAATATTTTGACGTTTATCATCCCCTTTTCCTTTATGTGATTTAAACAAAATATCATCGAATTATGCAATATTTACCGTTTTTCCACGTTTTTGCGAGATTTCAGTCTATGGGTATTAATTCATTATATATACGAGAAAAATAATGCATACACATAATTGATTAGATAATATCCTTAAATACTTCATTTTCAATCATCTATTTGTTTCTCGTTAAAATACTGAGTAAGATATTGAAAAGGGGAGAAGTTCGGTTTTTATTGCATATATCGACGTTTCAGCCGGATTAGAGCGGTTTTACGTGTACATCTTCCATCGGTAATATAAACGGAAAATCAGGAACGTTTTAGATAATTCTGATGAAAACACATTGATTTTTATCATATGTATTGGAAACAACATTGTCATATGTCTTTTCTTGGATCGAAATAATACGAAAACTCGCTCTATGATTTGAATTTAAAATCCTCAAATATGGTTAAATAGTGACTTTTTTTACGTTTCTCATGTAGTTTGATATTACGTAAATATATTCATTTTTATCAATATTTCGATACTATTTCATGTAGTATCACGATATGTGATTTGGCCTTCAAATCTCAGAATTTCGCATAATATTGCATTTTAAGCAAGTTTTCTTGCATTTTGTTTCGTTCGAAAAATCATCGAATTTAGCAATATTTTGACGTTTATCATCCCCTTTTCCTTTATGTGATTTAAACAAAATATCTTCGAATTAGGCAATATTTTGCCGTTTTTCCACGTTTTTGTAAATTTTCAGTCTATGGGTATTAATTCATTATATATACGATAAAAATGATGCAAACACATAATTCATTAGATAATAACCTTAAATACTTCATTTTCAATCAACTATTTGTTTCTCGTTAAAATACTGAGTAAGATATTGAAAAGGGAAGAAGTTCTGTTTTTATTGCATATATGGACGTTTCAGCAGGATTAGAGCGGTTTTACGTGTACATCTTCCATCGGTAATATAAACGGAAAATCAAGAACATTTCAATTAATTCTAATGAAAACACATTGTTTTCTTGTCATTTGTATTGGAAACAACATTGTCATATGTCTTTTCTTGTATCTAAATAATACGAAACCTCGCTCTATGATTTGAAGGTAAATTCCTCAAATATGGTAAAATAGTGACTTTTTCACGTTAATCATGTAGTTTGATATTACGCAAATATATTCATTTTTCCAATATTTCGAAACTATTTCATGTAGTATCACGATATGTGATTTGGCCTTCAAATCTCAGAATTTCGCATAATATTGCATTTTAAGCAAGTTTTCATGCATTTTGTTTCGTACGAAAAATCATCGAATTTAGCATTATTTTGACGTTTATCATCCCCTTTTCCTTTACGTGATTTAAACAAAACATCATCGAATTAGGCAATATTTTGCCGTTTTTCCACGTTTTTGTGAGATTTCAGTTTATATGTATTAATTCATTATATATACGATAAAAATAATGCAAACACATAATTGATTAGAAACTATTTGTTTCTCGTTAAAATACTGAGTAAGATATTGAAAAGGGGAGAAGTTCTGTTTTTATTGCATATATCGACGTTTCAGCCGGAATAGAGCGGTTTTCGTGTACATCTTCCATCGGTAATATAAACGGAAAATCAGGAACATTTTAGATAATTCTAATGAAAACACATTGATTTTTATCATTTGTATTGGAAACAACATTGTCATATGTCTTTTCTTGGATCGAAATAATACGAAACCTCGCTCTATGATTTGAAGTTAAAATCCTCAAATATGGTTAAATAGTGACTTTTCACGTTAATCATGTAGTTGGTATTACGTAAATATATTCATTTTTATCAATATTTCGATACTATTTCATGTAGTATCACGATATGTGATTTGGCCTTCAAATCTCAGAATTTCGCATAATATTGCATTTTAAGCAAGTTTTCTTGCATTTTGTTTCGTTCGAAAAATCATCGAATTTAGCAATATTTTGACGTTTATCATCCCCTTTTAATTTATGTGATTTAAACAAAATATCATCGAATTAGGCAATATTTTGCCGTTTTTCCACGTTTTTGTAAATTTTCAGTCTATGGGTATTAATTCATTATATATACGATAAAAATGATGCAAACACATAATTCATTAGATAATAACCTTAAATATTTCATTTTCAATCAACTATTTGTTTCTCGTTAAAATACTGAGTAAGATATTGAAAAGGGGAGAAGTTCTGTTTTTATTGCATATATGGACGTTTCAGCAGGATTAGAGCGGTTTTACGTGTACATCTTCCATCGGTAATATAAACGGAAAATCAAGAACATTTCAATTAATTCTAATGAAAACACATTGTTTTTTTGTCATTTGTATTGGAAACAACATTGTCATATGTCTTTTCTTGTATCTAAATAATACGAAACCTCGCTCTATGATTTGAAGGTAAAATCCTCAAATATGGTAAAATAGTGACTTTTTCACGTTAATCATGTAGTTTGATATTACGCAAATATATTCATTTTTCCAATATTTCGAAACTATTTCATGTAGTATCACGATATGTGATTTGGCCTTCAAATCTCAGAATTTCGCATAATATTGCATTTTAAGCAAGTTTTCATGCATTTTGTTTCGTACGAAAAATCATCGAATTTAGCATTATTTTGACGTTTATCATCCCCTTTTCCTTTGCGTGATTTAAACAAAACATCATCGAATTAGGCAATATTTTGCCGTTTTTCCACGTTTTTGTGAGATTTCAGTTTATATGTATTAATTCATTATATATACGATAAAAATAATGCAAACACATAATTGATTAGAAACTATTTGTTTCTCGTTAAAATACTGAGTAAGATATTGAAAAGGGGAGAAGTTCTGTTTTTATTGCATATATCGACGTTTCAGCCGGAATAGAGCGGTTTTCGTGTACATCTTCCATCGGTAATATAAACGGAAAATCAGGAACATTTTAGATAATTCTAATGAAAACACATTGATTTTTATCATTTGTATTGGAAACAACATTGTCATATGTCTTTTCTTGGATTGAAATAATACGAAACCTCGCTCTATGATTTGAAGTTAAAATCCTCAAATATGGTTAAATAGTGACTTTTCACGTTAATCATGTAGTTTGATATTACGTAAATATATTCATTTTTATCAATATTTCGATACTATTTCATGTAGTATCACGATATGTGATTTGGCCTTCAAATCTCAGAATTTCGCATAATATTGCATTTTAAGCAAGTTTTCTTGCATTTTGTTTCGTTCGAAAAATCATCGAATTTAGCAATATTTTGACGTTTATCATCCCCTTTTCCTTTATGTGATTTAAACAAAATATCATCGAATTAGGCAATATTTTGCCGTTTTTCCACGTTTTTGTGAATTTTCAGTTTATTGGTATTAATTCATTATATATACGATAAAAATGATGCAAACACATAATTGATTAGATAATAACCTTAAATACTTCATTTTCAATCAACTATTTGTTTCTCGTTAAAAGACTGAGTAAGATATTGAAAAGGGAAGAAGTTCTGTTTTTATTGCATATATCGACGTTTCAGCAGGATTAGAGCGGTTTTACGTGTACATCTTCCATCGGTAATATAAACGGAAAATCAAGAACATTTCAGTTAATTCTAATGAAAACACATTGTTTTTTTGTCATTTGTATTGGAAACAACATTGTCATGTCTTTTCTTGGATCTAAATAAAACGAAACCTCGCTGAATGATTTGAAGTTAAAATCCTCAAATATGGTAAAATAGTGCCTTTTTCACGTTAATCATGTAGTTTGATATTACGCAAATGTATTCATTTTTACCAATATTTCGATACTATTTCATGTAGTATTACGATATGTGATTTGGCCTTCAAATCTCAGAATTTCGCATAATATTACATTTTAAGCAAGTTTTCTTGCATTTTGTTTCGTACGAAAAATCATCGAATTTAGCAATATTTTGACGTTTATCATCCCCTTTTCCTTTATGTGATTTAAACAAAATATCATCGAATTATGCAATATTTACCGTTTTTCCACGTTTTTGCGAGATTTCAGTCTATGGGTATTAATTCATTATATATACGATAAAAATAATGCATACACATAATTGATTAGATAATATCCTTAAATACTTCATTTTCAATCATCTATTTGTTTCTCGTTAAAATACTGAGTAAGATATTGAAAAGGGGAGAAGTTCGGTTTTTATTGCATATATCGACGTTTCAGCCGGATTAGAGCGGTTTTACGTGTACATCTTCCATCGGTAATATAAACGGAAAATCAGGAACGTTTTAGATAATTCTGATGAAAACACATTGATTTTTATCATATGTATTGGAAACAACATTGTCATATGTCTTTTCTTGGATCGAAATAATACGAAAACTCGCTCTATGATTTGAATTTAAAATCCTCAAATATGGTTAAATAGTGACTTTTTTTACGTTTTTCATGTAGTTTGATATTACGTAAATATATTCATTTTTATCAATATTTCGATACTATTTCATGTAGTATCACGATATGTGATTTGGCCTTCAAATCTCAGAATTTCGCATAATATTGCATTTTAAGCAAGTTTTCTTGCATTTTGTTTCGTTCGAAAAATCATCGAATTTAGCAATATTTTGACCTTTATCATCCACTTTTCCTTTACGTGATTTAAACAAAACATCATCGAATTAGGCAATATTTTGCCGTTTTTCCACGTTTTTGTAAATTTTCAGTCTATGGGTATTAATTCATTATATATACGATAAAAATAATGCAAACACATAATTCATTAGATAATAACCTTAAATACTTCATTTTCAATCAACTATTTGTTTCTCGTTAAAATACTGAGTAAGATATTGAAAAGGGAAGAAGTTCTGTTTTTATTGCATATATCGACTTTTCAGCAGGATTAGAGCGGTTTTACGTGTACATCTTCCATCGGTAATATAAACGGAAAATCAAGAACATTTCAGTTAATTCTAATGAAAACACATTGTTTTTTTGTCATTTGTATTGGAAACAACATTGTCATATGTCTTTTCTTGGATCAAAATAATACGAAACCTCGCTCTATGATTTGAAGGTAAAATCCTCAAATATGGTAAAATTGTGACTTTTTCACGTTAATCATGTAGTTTGATACTACGCAATTATATTCATTTTTACCAATATTTCGAAACTATTTCATGAAGTTTCACGATATGTGATTTGGCCTTCAAATCTCAGAATTTCGCATAATATTGCATTTTAAGCAAGTTTTCATGCATTTTGTTTCGTACGAAAAATCATCGAATTTAGCAATATTTTGACGTTTATCATCCCCTTTTCCTTTACGTGATTTAAACAAAATATCATCGAATTAGGTAATATTTTGCCGTTTTTCCACGTTTTTGCGAGATTTCAGTTTATGGGTATTAATTCTTTATATATACGATAAAAATAATGCAAACACATAATTGATTAGATAATAACCTTAAATACTTCATTTTAAATCATCTATTTGTTTCTCGTTAAAATACTGAGTAAGATATTGAAAAGGGGAGAAGTTCGGTTTTTATTGCATATATCGACGTTTCAGCCGGATTAGAGCGGTTTTACGTGTACATCTTCCATCGGTAATATAAGCGGAAAATCATGAACATTTTAGGTAATTCTAATGAAAACACATTGTTTATTTATCATTTGTATTGGAAACAACATTGTCATATGTCTTTTCTTGGATGTAAATAATACGAAACCTCACTCTATGATTTGAAGGTAAAATCCTCAAATATGGTAAAATAGTGACTTTTTCACGTTAATCATGTAGTTTGATATTACGCAAATATATTCATTTTTCCAATATTTCGAAACTATTTCATGTAGTATCACGATATGTGATTTGGCCTTCAAATCTCAGAATTTCGCATAATATTACATTTTAAGCAAGTTTTCTTGCATTTTGTTTCGTACGAAAAATCATCGAATTTAGCAATATTTTGACGTTTATCATCCCCTTTTCCATTATGTGATTTAAACAAAATATCATCGAATTATGCAATATTTACCGTTTTTCCACGTTTTTGCGAGATTTCAGTCTATGGGTATTAATTCATTATATATACGATAAAAATAATGCATACACATAATTGATTAGATAATATTCTTAAATACTTCATTTTCAATCATCTATTTGTTTCTCGTTAAAATACTGAGTAAGATATTGAAAAGGGAAGAAGTTCTGTTTTTATTGCATATATCGACGTTTCAGCCGGATTAGAGCGGTTTTACGTGTACATCTTCCATCGGTAATATAAGCGGAAAATCAAGAACATTTTAGTTAATTCTAATGAAAACACATTGTTTATTTATCATTTGTATTGGAAACAACATTGTCATATGTCTTTTTTTGGATCTAATTAATACGAAACCTCGCTCTATGATTTGACGGTAAAATCCTCAAATATGGTAAAATAGTGACTTTTTCACGTTAATCATGTAGTTTGGTATTACGCAAATATATTCATTTTTACCAATATTTCGAAACTATTTCACGATATGTGATTTGGCCTTCAAATCTCAAAATTTCGCATAATATTGCATTTTAAGCAAGTTTTCGTGCATTTTGTTTCGTACGAAAAATCATCGAATTTAGCAATATCTTGACGTTTATCATCCCCTTTTTCTTTACGTGATTTAAACAAAATATCATCGAATTAGGCAATATTTTGCCGTTTTTCCACGTTTTTGTGAGATTTCAGTTGATGGGTATTAATTCATTATATATACGAAAAAAATAATGCAAACACATAATTGATTAGATAATAACCTTAAATACTTCATTTTCAATCAACTATTTGTTTCTCGGAAATACTGAGTAAGATATTAAAAAGGGAAGAAGTTCTGTTTTTATTGCATATATCGACGTTTCAGCCGGATTAGAGCGGTTTTACGTGTACATCTTCCATCGGTAATATAAACGGAAAATCAGGAACATTTTAGATAATTCTGATGAAAACACATTGATTTTTATCATATGTATTGGAAACAACATTGTCATATGTCTTTTCTTGGATCGAAATAATACGAAACCTCGCTCTATGATTTGAATTTAAAATCCTCAAATATGGTTAAATAATGACTTTTTTTACGTTTTTCATGTAGTTTGATATTACGTAAATATATTCATTTTTATCAATATTTCGATACTATTTCATGTAGTATCACGATATGTGATTTGGCCTTCAAATCTCAGAATTTCGCATAATATTGCATTTTAAGCAAGTTTTCATGCATTTTGTTTCGTACGAAAAATCATCAAATTTAGCAATATTTTGACGTTTATCATCCCCTTTTCCTTTATGTGATTTAAACAAAATATCATCGAATTAGGCAATATTTTGCCGTTTTTCTACGTTTTTGTAAATTTTCAGTCTATGGGTTATATATGGGTTATATGGGTTTCATTATATATATGATAAAAATGATGCAAACACATAATTCATTAGATAATAACCTTAAATACTTCATTTTCAATCAACTATTTGTTTCTCGTTAAAATACTGAGTAAGATATTAAAAAGGGAAGAAGTTCTGTTTTTATTGCTTATATCGACGTTTCAGCAGGATTAGAGCGGTTTTACGTGTACATCTTCCATCGGTAATATAAACGGAAAATCAAGAACATTTCAGTTAATTCTAATGAAAACACATTGTTTTTTTTGTCATTTGTATTGGAAACAACATTGTCATGTCTTTTCTTGGATCTAAATAATACGAAACCTCGCTCTATGATTTGAAGGTAAAATCCTCAAATATGGTAAAATAGTGACTTTTTCACGTTAATCATGTAGTTTGATATTACGCAAATGTATTCATTTTTACCAATATTTCGATACTATTTCATGTAGTATTACGATATGTGATTTGGCCTTCAAATCTCAGAATTTCGCATAATATTGCATTTTAAGAAAGTTTTCTTGCATTTTGTTTAGTTCGAAAAATCATCGAATTTAGCAATATTTTGACGTTTATCATCCCCTTTTCCTTTATGTGATTTAAACAAATATCATCGAATTATGCAATATTTACCGTTTTTCCACGTTTTTGAGAGATTTCAGTCTATGGGTATTAATTCATTATATATACGATAAAAATAATGCATACACATAATTGATTAGATAATATCCTTAAATACTTCATTTTCAATCATCTATTTGTTTCTCGTTAAAATACTGAGTAAGATATTGAAAAGGGGAGAAGTTCGGTTTTTATTGCATATATCGACGTTTCAGCCGGATTAGAGCGGTTTTACGTGTACATCTTCCATCGGTAATATAAGCGGAAAATCAAGAACATTTTAGTTAATTCTAATGAAAACACATTGTTTATTTATCATTTGTATTGGAAACAACATTGTCATATGTCTTTTCTTGGATCTAATTAATACGAAACCTCGCTCTATGATTTGACGGTAAAATCCTCAAATATGGTAAAATAGTGACTTTTTCACGTTAATCATGTAGTTTGGTATTACGCAAATATATTCATTTTTACCAATATTTCGAAACTATTTCACGATATGTGATTTGGCCTTCAAATCTCAGAATTTCGCATAATATTGCATTTTAAGCAAGTTTTCTTGCATTTTGTTTCGTACGAAAAATCATCGAATTTAGCAATATTTTGACGTTTATCATCCCCTTTTTCTTTACGTGATTTAAACAAAATATCATCGAATTAGGCAATATTTTGCCGTTTTTCCACGTTTTTGTGAGATTTCAGTTTATGGGTATTAATTCATTATATATACGATAAAAATAATGCAAACACATAATTGATTAGATAATAACCTTAAATACTTCATTTTCAATCAACTATTTGTTTCTCGGTAAAATACTGAGTAAGATATTAAATAGGGAAGAAGTTCTGTTTTTATTGCATATATCGACGTTTCAGCCGGATTAGAGCGGTTTTACCTGTACATCTTCCATCGGTAGTATAAACGGAAAATCAGGAACATTTTAGATAATTCTGATGAAAACACATTGATTTTTATCATATGTATTGGAAACAACATTGTCATATGTCTTTTCTTGGATCGAAATAATACGAAACCTCGCTCTATGATTTGAATTTAAAATCCTCAAATATGGTTAAATAATGACTTTTTTTACGTTTTTCATGTAGTTTGATATTACGTAAATATATTCATTTTTATCAATATTTCGATACTATTTCATGTAGTATCACGATATGTGATTTGGCCTTCAAATCTCAGAATTTCGCATAATATTGCATTTTAAGCAAGTTTTCATGCATTTTGTTTCGTACGAAAAATCATCGAATTTAGCAATATTTTGACGTTTATCCTCCCCTTTTCCTTTCCGTAATTTAAACAAAACATCATCGAATTAGGCAATATTTTGCCGTTTTTCCACGTTTTTGTGAGATTTCAGTTTATGGGTATTAATTTATTATATATACGATAAAAATAATGCAAACACATAATTGATTAGATAATAACCTTAAATACTTCATTTTCAATAAACTATTTGTTTCTCGTTAAAATACTGAGTAAGATATTGAAAAGGGGAGAAGTTCTGTTTTTATTGCATATATCGACGTTTAAGCCGGAATAGAGCGGTTTTCGTGTACATCTTCCATCGGTAATATAAACCGAAAATCAGGAACATTTTAGATAATTCTAATGAAAACACATTGATTTTTATGATTTGAATTGGAAACAATATTGTCATATGTCTTTTCTTGGATCGAAATAATACGAAACTTCGCTCTATGATTTGAAGTTAAAATCCTCAAATATATTTAAATAGTGACTTTTTTCACGTTTTTCATGTAGTTTGATATTACGTAAATATATTCATTTTTATCAATATTTCGATACTATTTCATGTAGTATCACGATATGTGATTTGGCCTTCAAATCTCAGAATTTCGCATAATATTGCAATATAAGCAAGTTTTCTTGCATTTTGTTTCGTACGAAAAATCATCGAATTTCGCAATATTTTGACGATTATCATCCCCTTTTCCTTTACGTGATTTAAACAAAATATCATCGAATTAGGCAATATTTTGCCGTTTTTCCACGTTTTTGTAAATTTTCAGTCTATAGGTATTAATTCGTTATATATACGATAAAAATGATGCAAACACATAATTGATTAGATAATAACCTTAAATACTTCATTTTCAATAAACTATTTGTTTCTCGTTAAAATACTGAGTAAGATATTGAAAAGAGGAGAAGTTCTGTTTTTATTGCATATATCGACGTTTAAGCCGGATTAGAGCGGTTTTCGTGTACATCTTCCATCGGTAATATAAACCGAAAATCAGGAACATTTTAGATAATTCTAATGAAAACACATTGATTTTTATGATTTGTATTGGAAACAACATTGTCATATGTCTTTTCTTGGATCGAAATAATACGAAACTTCGCTCTATGATTTGAAGTTAAAATCCTCAAATATGGTTAAATAGTGACTTTTTTTACGTTTTTCAAGTAGTTTGATATTACGTAAATATATTCATTTTTATCAATATTTCGATACTATTTCATGTAGTATCACGATATATGATTTGGCCTTCAAATCTCAGAATTTCACATAATATTGCCGTTTTTCCACGTTTTTGTAAATTTTCAGTCTATGGGTATTAATATATATACGATAAAAATGATGCAAACACATAATTGATTAGATAATAACCTTAAATACTTCATTTTCAATCATCTATTTGTTTCTCGTTAAAATACTGAGTAAGATATTGAAAAGGGGAGAAGTTCGGTTTTTATTGCATATATCGACGTTTCAGCCGGATTAGAGCGGTTTTACGTGTATAACTTCCATCGGTAATATAAACGGAAAATCAAGAACATTTTAGTTAATTCTAATGAAAACACATTGTTTTTTTATCATTTGTATTGGAAACAACATTGGCATATGTCTTTTCTTGGATCTAAATAAAACGAAACCTCGCTGAATGATTTGTAGTTAAAATCCTCAATTATGGTAAAATAGTGCCTTTTTCACGTTAATCATGTAGTTTGATATTACGTAAATGTATTCATTTTTACCAATATTTCGATACTATTTCATGTAGTATTACGATATGTGATTTGGCCTGCAAATCTCAGAATTTCGCATAATATTACATTTTAAGCAAGTTTTCTTGCATTTTGTTTCGTACGAAAAATCATCGAATTTAGCAATATTTTGACGTTTATCATCCCCTTTTCCTTTATGTGACTTAAACAAAATATCATCGAATTATGCAATATTTACCGTTTTTCCACGTTTTTGTGAATTTTCAGTCTATGGGTATTAATTCATTATATATACGATAAAAATGATGCATACACATAATTGATTAGATAATATCCTTAAATACTTCATTTTCAATCATCTATTTGTTTCTCGTTAAAATACTGAGTAAGATATTGAAAAGGGGAGAAGTTCGGTTCTTATTGCATATATCGACGTTTCAGCCGGATTAGAGCGGTTTTACGTGTACATCTTCCATCGGTAATATAAGCGGAAAATCAAGAACATTTTAGTTAATTCTAATGAAAACACATTGTTTTTTTATCATTTGTATTGGAAACAACATTGTCATATGTCTTTTCTTGGATCTAAATAATACGAAACCTCGCTCTATGATTTGAAGGTAAAATCCTCAAATATGGTAAAATAGTGACTTTTTCACGTTAATCATCTAGTTTGGTATAACGCAAATATATTCATTTTTACCAATATTTTGAAACTATTTCATGTAGTTTCACGATATGTGATTTGGCCTTCAAATCTCAGAATTTCGCATAATATTACATTTTAAGCAAGTTTTCTTGCATTTTGTTTCCTACGAAAAATCATCGAATTTAGCAATATTTTGACGTTTATCATCCCCTTTTCCTTTATGTGATTTAAACAAAATATCATCGAATTATGCAATATTTACCGTTTTTCCACGTTTTTGAGAGATTTCAGTCTATGGGTATTAATTCATTATATATACGATAAAAATAATGCATACACATAATTGATTAGATAATATCCTTAAATACTTCATTTTCAATCATCTATTTGTTTCTCGTTAAAATACTGGGTAAGGTATTGAAAAGGGGAGAAGTTCGGTTTTTATTGCATATATCGACGTTTCAGCCGGATTAGAGCGGTTTTACGTGTACATCTTCCATCGGTAATATAAGCGGAAAATCAAGAACATTTTAGTTATTTCTAATGAAAACACATTGTTTATTTATCATTTGTATTGGAAACAACATTGTCATATGTCTTTTCTTGGATCTAATTAATACGAAACCTCGCTCTATGATTTGACGGTAAAATCCTCAAATATGGTAAAATAGTGACTTTTTCACGTTAATCATGTAGTTTGGTATTACGCAAATATATTCATTTTTACCAATATTTCGAAACTATTTCACGATGTGATTTGGCCTTCAAATCTCAGAATTTCGCATAATATTGCATTTTAAGCAAGTTTTCTTGCATTTTGTTTCGTACGAAAAATCATCGAATTTAGCAATATTTTGACGTTTATCATCCCCTTTTTCTTTACGTGATTTAAACAAAATATTATCGAATTAGGCAATATTTTGCCGTTTTTCCACGTTTTTGTGAGATTTCAGTTTATGGGTATTAATTCATTATATATACGATAAAAATAATGCAAACACATAATTGATTAGATAATAACCTTAAATACTTCATTTTCAATCAACTATTTGTTTCTCGGTAAAATACTGAGTAAGATATTAAAAAGGGAAGAAGTTCTGTTTTTATTGCATATATCGACGTTTCAGCCGGATTAGAGCGGTTTTACCTGTACATCTTCCATCGGTAATATAAACGGAAAATCAGGAACATTTTAGATAATTCTGATGAAAACACATTGATTTTTATCATATGTATTGGAAACAACATTGTCATATGTCTTTTCTTGGATCGAAATAATACGAAACCTCGCTCTATGATTTGAATTTAAAATCCTCAAATATGGTTAAATAATGACTTTTTTTACGTTTTTCATGTAGTTTGATATTACGTAAATATATTCATTTTTATCAATATTTCGATACTATTTCATGTAGTATCACGATATGTGATTTGGCCTTCAAATCTCAGAATTTCGCATAATATTGCATTTTAAGCAAGTTTTCATGCATTTTGTTTCGTACGAAAAATCATCGAATTTAGCAATATTTTGACGTTTATCATCCCCTTTTCCTTTCCGTAATTTAAACAAAACATCATCGAATTAGGCAATATTTTGCCGTTTTTCCACGTTTTTGTGAGATTTCAGTTTATGGGTATTAATTTATTATATATACGATAAAAATAATGCAAACACATAATTGATTAGATAATAACCTTAAATACTTCATTTTCAATAAACTATTTGTTTCTCGTTAAAATACTGAGTAAGATATTGAAAAGGGGAGAAGTTCTGTTTTTATTGCATATATCGACGTTTAAGCCGGAATAGAGCGGTTTTCGTGTACATCTTCCATCGGTAATATAAACCGAAAATCAGGAACATTTTAGATAATTCTAATGAAAACACATTGATTTTTATGATTTGAATTGGAAACAACATTGTCATATGTCTTTTCTTGGATCGAAATAATACGAAACTTCGCTCTATGATTTGAAGTTAAAATCCTCAAATATATTTAAATAGTGACTTTTTTCACGTTTTTCATGTAGTTTGATATTACGTAAATATATTCATTTTTATCAATATTTCGATACTATTTCATGTAGTATCACGATATGTGATTTGGCCTTCAAATCTCAGAATTTCGCATAATATTGCAATATAAGCAAGTTTTCTTGCATTTTGTTTCGTACGAAAAATCATCGAATTTCGCAATATTTTGACGATTATCATCCCCTTTTCCTTTACGTGATTTAAACAAAATATCATCGAATTAGGCAATATTTTGCCGTTTTTCCACGTTTTTGTAAATTTTCAGTCTATAGGTATTAATTCGTTATATATACGATAAAAATGATGCAAACACATAATTGATTAGATAATAACCTTAAATACTTCATTTTCAATAAACTATTTGTTTCTCGTTAAAATACTGAGTAAGATATTGAAAAGGGAAGAAGTTCTGTTTTTATTGCATATATCGACGTTTCAGCAGGATTAGAGCGGTTTTACGTGTACATCTCCCATCGGTAATATAAACGGAAAATCAAGAACATTTTAGTTAATTCTAATGAAAACACATTGTTTTTTTATCATTTGTATTGGAAACAACATTGTCATATGTCTTTTCTTGGATCTAAATAAAACGAAACCTCGCTGAATGATTTGAAGTTAAAATCCTCAAATATGGTAAAATAGTGCCTTTTTCACGTTAATCATGTAGTTTGATATTACGCAAATGTATTCATTTTTACCAATATTTCGATACTATTTCATGTAGTATTACGATATGTGATTTGGCCTTCAAATCTCAGAATTTCGCATAATATTACATTTTAAGCAAGTTTTCTTGCATTTTGTTTCCTACGAAAAATCATCGAATTTAGCAAAATTTTGACGTTTATCATCCCCTTTTCCTTTATGTGATTTAAACAAAATATCATCGAATTATGCAATATTTACCGTTTTTCCACGTTTTTGAGAGATTTCAGTCTATGGGTATTAATTCATTATATATACGATAAAAATAATGCATACACATAATTGATTAGATAATATCCTTAAATACTTCATTTTCAATCATCTATTTGTTTCTCGTTAAAATACTGAGTAAGATATTGAAAAGGGGAGAAGTTCGGTTCTTATTGCATATATCGATGTTTCAGCCGGATTAGAGCGGTTTTACGTGTACATCTTCCATCGGTAATATAAGCGAAAAATCAAGAACATTTTAGTTAATTCTAATGAAAACACATTGTTTATTTATCATTTGTATTGGAAACAACATTGTCATATGTCTTTTCTTGGATCTAATTAATACGAAACCTCGCTCTATGATTTGACGGTAAAATCCTCAAATACGGTAAAATAGTGACTTTTTCACGTTAATCATGTAGTTTGGTATTACGCAAATATATTCATTTTTACCAATATTTCGAAACTATTTCACGATATGTGATTTGGCCTTCAAATCTCAGAATTTCGCATAATATTGCATTTTAAGCAAGTTTTCGTGCATTTTGTTTCGTACGAAAAATTATCGAATTTAGCAATATTTTGACGTTTATCATCCCCTTTTTCTTTACGTGATTTAAACAAAATATCATCGAATTAGGCAATATTTTGCCGTTTTTCCACGTTTTTGGGAGATTTCAGTTTATGGGTATTAATTCATTATATATACGATAAAAATAATGCAAACACATAATTGATTAGATAATAACCTTAAATACTTCATTTTCAATCAACTATTTGTTTCTCGGTAAAATACTGAGTAAGATATCTTAAAAAGGGAAGAAGTTCTGTTTTTATTGCATATATCGACGTTTCAGCCGGATTAGAGCGGTTTTACGTGTACATCTTCCATCGGTAATATAAACGGAAAATCAGGAACATTTTAGATAATTCTGATGAAAATACATTGATTTTTATCATATGTATTGGAAACAACATTGTCATATGTCTTTTCTTGGATCGAAATAATACGAAACCTCGCTCTATGATTTGAATTTAAAATCCTCAAATATGGTTAAATAATGACTTTTTTTCCGTTTTTATGTAGTTTGATATTACGTAAATATATTCATTTTTATCAATATTTCGAAACTATTTCATGTAGTATCACGATATGTGATTTGGCCTTCAAATCTCAGAATTTCGCATAATATTGCATTTTAAGCAAGTTTTCATGCATTTTGTTTCGTACGAAAAATCATCGAATTTAGCAATATTTTGACGTTTATCATCCCCTTTTCCTTTCCGTGATTTAAACAAAATATCATCGAATTAGGCAATATTTTGCCGTTTTTCCACGTTTTTGTGAGATTTCAGTTTATGGGTATTAATTTATTATATATACGATAAAAATAATGCAAACACATAATTGATTAGATAATAACCTTAAATACTTCATTTTCAATAAACTATTTGTTTCTCGTTAAAATACTGAGTAAGATATTGAAAAAGGGAGAAGTTCTGTTTTTATTGCATATATCGACGTTTCAGCCGGATTAGAGCGGTTTTACGTGTACATCTTCCATCCGTAATATAAACCGAAAATCAGGAACATTTTAGATAATTCTAATGAAAACACATTGATTTTTATGATTTGTATTGGAAACAACATTGTCATATGTCTTTTCTTGGATCGAAATAATACGAAACTTCGCTCTATGATTTGAAGTTAAAATCCTCAAATATGGTTATATAGTGACTTTTTTCACGTTTTTCATGTAGTTTGATATTACGTAAATATATTCATTTTTATCAATATTTCGATACTATTTCATGTAGTATCACGATATGTGATTTGGCCTTCAAATCTCAGAATTTCGCATAATATTGCATTTTAAGCAAGTTTTCTTGCATTTTGTTTCGTTCGAAAAATCATCGAATTTAGCAATATTTTGACGTTTATCATCCCCTTTTCCTTTATGTGATTTAAACAAAATATCATCGAATTATGCAATATTTACCGTTTTTCCACGTTTTTGCGAGATTTCAGTCTATGGGTATTAATTCATTATATATACGATAAAAATAATGCATACACATAATTGATTAGATAATATCCTTAAATACTTCATTTTCAATCATCTATTTGTTTCCCGTTAAAATACTGAGTAAGATATTGAAAAGGGGAGAAGTTCGGTTTTTATTGCATATATCGACGTTTCAGCCGGATTAGAGCGGTTTTACGTGTACATCTTCCATCGGTAATATAAACGGAAAATCAGGAACGTTTTAGATAATTCTGATGAAAACACATTGATTTTTATCATATGTATTGGAAACAACATTGTCATATGTCTTTTCTTGGATCGAAATAATACGAAAACTCGCTCTATGATTTGAATTTAAAATCCTCAAATATGGTTAAATAGTGACTTTTTTTACGTTTTTCATGTAGTTTGATATTACGTAAATATATTCATTTTTATCAATATTTCGATACTATTTCATGTAGTATCACGATATGTGATTTGGCCTTCAAATCTCAGAATTTCGCATAATATTGCATTTTAAGCAAGTTTTCTTGCATTTTGTTTCGTTCGAAAAATCATCGAATTTAGCAATATTTTGACGTTTATCATCCCCTTTTCCTTTATGTGATTTAAACAAAATATCTTCGAATTAGGCAATATTTTGCCGTTTTTCCACGTTTTTGTAAATTTTCAGTCTATGGGTATTAATTCATTATATATACGATAAAAATGATGCAAACACATAATTCATTAGATAATAACCTTAAATACTTCATTTTCAATCAACTATTTGTTTCTCGTTAAAATACTGAGTAAGATATTGAAAAGGGAAGAAGTTCTGTTTTTATTGCATATATGGACGTTTCAGCAGGATTAGAGCGGTTTTACGTGTACATCTTCCATCGGTAATATAAACGGAAAATCAAGAACATTTCAATTAATTCTAATGAAAACACATTGTTTTTTTGTCATTTGTATTGGAAACAACATTGTCATATGTCTTTTCTTGTATCTAAATAATACGAAACCTCGCTCTATGATTTGAAATTAAAATCCTCAAATATGGTAAAATAGTGACTTTTTCACGTTAATCATGTAGTTTGATATTACGCAAATATATTCATTTTTCCAATATTTCGAAACTATTTCATGTAGTATCACGATATGTGATTTGGCCTTCAAATCTCAGAATTTCGCATAATATTGCATTTTAAGCAAGTTTTCATGCATTTTGTTTCGTACGAAAAATCATCGAATTTAGCATTATTTTGACGTTTATCATCCCCTTTCCTTTACGTGATTTAAACAAAACATCATCGAATTAGGCAATATTTTGCCGTTTTTCCACGTTTTTGTGAGATTTCAGGTTATATGTATTAATTCATTATATATACGATAAAAATAATGCAAACACATAATTGATTAGAAACTATTTGTTTCTCGTTAAAATACTGAGTAAGATATTGAAAAGGGGAGAAGTTCTGTTTTTATTGCATATATCGACGTTTCAGCCGGAATAGAGCGGTTTTCCTGTACATCTTCCATCGGTAATATAAACGGAAAATCAGGAATATTTTAGATAATTCTAATGAAAACACATTGATTTTTATCATTTGTATTGGAAACAACATTGTCATATGTCTTTTCTTGGATCGAAATAATACGAAACCTCGCTCTATGATTTGAAGTTAAAATCCTCAAATATGGTTAAATAGTGACTTTTCACGTTAATCATGTAGTTGGTATTACGTAAATATATTCATTTTTATCAATATTTCAATACTATTTCATGTAGTATCACGATATGTGATTTGGCCTTCAAATCTCAGAATTTCGCATAATATTGCATTTTAAGCAAGTTTTCTTGCATTTTGTTTCGTTCGAAAAATCATCGAATTTAGCAATATTTTGACGTTTATCATCACCTTTTCCTTTATGTGATTTAAACAAAATATCATCGAATTAGGCAATTTTTGCCGTTTTTCCACGTTTTTGTGAATTTTCAGTTTATTGGTATTAATTCATTATATATACGATAAAAATGATGCAAACACATAATTGATTAGATAATAACCTTAAATACTTCATTTTCAATCAACTATTTGTTTCTCGTTAAAAGACTGAGTAAGATATTGAAAAGGGAAGAAGTTCTGTTTTTATTGCATATATCGACGTTTCAGCAGGATTAGAGCGGTTTTACGTGTACATCTTCCATCGGTAATATAAACGGAAAATCAAGAACATTTCAGTTATTTCTAATGAAAACACATTGTTTTTTTGTCATTTGTATTGGAAACAACATTGTCATGTCTTTTCTTGGATCTAAATAAAACGAAACCTCGCTGAATGATTTGAAGTTAAAATCCTCAAATATGGTAAAATAGTGCCTTTTTCACGTTAATCATGTAGTTTGATATTACGCAAATGTATTCATTTTTACCAATATTTCGATACTATTTCATGTAGTATTACGATATGTGATTTGGCCTTCAAATCTCAGAATTTCGCATAATATTACATTTTAAGCAAGTTTTCTTGCATTTTGTTTCGTACGAAAAATCATCGAATTTAGCAATATTTTGACGTTTATCATCCCCTTTTCCTTTATGTGATTTAAACAAAATATCATCGAATTATGCAATATTTACCGTTTTTCCACGTTTTTGCGAGATTTCAGTCTATGGGTATTAATTCATTATATATACGATAAAAATAATGCATACACATAATTGATTAGATAATATCCTTAAATACTTCATTTTCAATCATCTATTTGTTTCTCGTTAAAATACTGAGTAAGATATTGAAAAGGGGAGAAGTTCGGTTTTAATTGCATATATCGACGTTTCAGCCGGATTAGAGCGGTTTTACGTGTACATCTTCCATCGGTAATATAAACGGAAAATCAAGAACGTTTTAGATAATTCTGATGAAAACACATTGATTTTTATCATATGTATTGGAAACAACATTGTCATATGTCTTTTCTTGGATCGAAATAATACGAAAACTCGCTCTATGATTTGAATTTAAAATCCTCAAATATGGTTAAATAGTGACTTTTTTTACGTTTTCCATGTAGTTTGATATTACGTAAATATATTCATTTTTATTAATATTTCGATACTATTTCATGTAGTATCACGATATGTGATTTGGCCTTCAAATCTCAGAATTTCGCATAATATTGCATTTTAAGCAAGTTTTCTTGCATTTTGTTTCGTTCGAAAAATCATCGAATTTAGCAATATTTTGACCTTTATCATCCACTTTTCCTTTACGTGATTTAAACAAAACATCATCGAATTAGGCAATATTTTGCCGTTTTTCCACGTTTTTGTAAATTTTCAGTCTATGGGTATTAATTCATTATATATACGATAAAAATAATGCAAACACATAATTCATTAGATAATAACCTTAAATACTTCATTTTCAATCAACTATTTGTTTCTCGTTAAAATACTGAGTAAGATATTGAAAAGGGAAGAAGTTCTGTTTTTATTGCATATATCGACTTTTCAGCAGGATTAGAGCGGTTTTACGTGTACATCTTCCATCGGTAATATAAACGGAAAATCAAGAACATTTCAGTTAATTCTAATGAAAACACATTGTTTTTTTGTCATTTGTATTGGAAACAACATTGTCATATGTCTTTTCTTGGATCAAAATAATACGAAACCTCGCTCTATGATTTGAAGGTAAAATCCTCAAATATGGTAAAATTGTGACTTTTTCACGTTAATCATGTAGTTTGATACTACGCAATTATATTCATTTTTACCAATATTTCGAAACTATTTCATGAAGTTTCACGATATGTGATTTGGCCTTCAAATCTCAGAATTTCGCATAATATTGCATTTTAAGCAAGTTTTCATGCATTTTGTTTCGTACGAAAAATCATCGAATTTAGCAATATTTTGACGTTTATCATCCCCTTTTCCTTTACGTGATTTAAACAAAATATCATCGAATTAGGTAATATTTTGCCGTTTTTCCACGTTTTTGCGAGATTTCAGTTTATGGGTATTAATTCTTTATATATACGATAAAAATAATGCAAACACATAATTGATTAGATAATAACCTTAAATACTTCATTTTAAATCATCTATTTGTTTCTCGTTAAAATACTGAGTAAGATATTGAAAAGGGGAGAAGTTCGGTTTTTATTGCATATATCGACGTTTCAGCCGGATTAGAGCGGTTTTACGTGTACATCTTCCATCGGTAATATAAGCGGAAAATCATGAACATTTTAGTTAATTCTAATGAAAACACATTGTTTATTTATCATTTGTATTGGAAACAACATTGTCATATGTCTTTTCTTGGATCTAAATAATACGAAACCTCACTCTATGATTTGAAGGTAAAATCCTCAAATATGGTAAAATAGTGACTTTTTCACGTTAATCATGTAGTTTGATATTACGCAAATATATTCATTTTTCCAATATTTCGAAACTATTTCATGTAGTATCACGATATGTGATTTGGCCTTCAAATCTCAGAATTTCGCATAATATTACATTTTAAGCAAGTTTTCTTGCATTTTGTTTCGTACGAAAAATCATCGAATTTAGCAATATTTTGACGTTTATCATCCCCTTTTCCATTATGTGATTTAAACAAAATATCATCGAATTATGCAATATTTACCGTTTTTCCACGTTTTTGCGAGATTTCAGTCTATGGGTATTAATTCATTATATATACGATAAAAATAATGCATACACATAATTCATTAGATAATATCCTTAAATACTTCATTTTCAATCATCTATTTGTTTCTCGTTAAAATACTGAGTAAGATATTGCAAAGGGGAGAAGTTCTGTTTTTATTGCTTATATCGACGTTTCAGCAGGATTAGAGCGGTTTTACGTGTACATCTTCCATCGGTAATATAAACGGAAAATCAAGAACATTTCAGTTAATTCTAATGAAAACACATTGTTTTTTTGTCATTTGTATTGGAAACAACATTGTCATATGTCTTTTCTTAGATCTAAATAATACGTAACCTCGCTCTATGATTTGAATGTAAAATCCTCAAATATGGTAAAATAGTGACTTTTTCACGTTAATCATGTAGTTTGATATTACGCAAATATATTCATTTTTCCAATATTTCGAAACTATTTCATGTAGTATTACGATATGTGATTTGGCCTTCAAATCTCAGAATTTCGCATAATATTACATTTTAAGCAAGTTTTCTTGCATTTTGTTTCCTACGAAAAATCATCGAATTTAGCAATATTTTGACGTTTATCATCCCCTTTTCCTTTATGTGATTTAAACAAAATATCATCGAATTATGCAATATTTACCGTTTTTCCACGTTTTTGAGAGATTTCAGTCTATGGGTATTAATTCATTATATATACGATAAAAATAATGCATACACATAATTGATTAGATAATATCCTTAAATTTAATCCATTTTCAATCATCTATTTGTTTCTCGTTAAAATACTGAGTAAGATATTGAAAAGGGGAGAAGTTCGGTTTTTATTGCATATATCGACGTTTCAGCCGGATTAGAGCGGTTTTACGTGTACATCTTCCATCGGTAATATAAGCGGAAAATCAAGAACATTTTAGTTAATTCTAATGAAAACACATTGTTTATTTATCATTTGTATTGGAAACAACATTGTCATATGTCTTTTCTTGGATCTAATTAATACGAAACCTCGCTCTATGATTTGACGGTAAAATCCTCAAATATGGTAAAATAGTGACTTTTTCACGTTAATCATATAGTTTGGTATTACGCAAATATATTCATTTTTACCAATATTTCGAAACTATTTCACGATATGTGATTTGGCCTTCAAATCTCAGAATTTCGCATAATATTGCATTTTAAGCAAGTTTTCGTGCATTTTGTTTCGTACGAAAAATCATCGAATTTAGCAATATTTTGACGTTTATCATCCCCTTTTTCTTTACGTGATTTAAACAAAATATCATCGAATTAGGCAATATTTTGCCGTTTTTCCACGTTTTTGTGAGATTTCAGTTGATGGGTATTAATTCATTATATATACGAAAAAAATAATGCAAACACATAATTGATTAGATAATAACCTTAAATACTTCATTTTCAATCAACTATTTGTTTCTCGGAAATACTGAGTAAGATATTAAAAAGGGAAGAAGTTCTGTTTTTATTGCATATATCGACGTTTCAGCCGGATTAGAGCGGTTTTACGTGTACATCTTCCATCGGTAATATAAACGGAAAATCAGGAACATTTTAGATAATTCTGATGAAAACACATTGATTTTTATCATATGTATTGGAAACAACATTGTCATATGTCTTTTCTTGGATCGAAATAATACGAAACCTCGCTCTATGATTTGAATTTAAAATCCTCAAATATGGTTAAATAATGACTTTTTTTACGTTTTTCATGTAGTTTGATATTACGTAAATATATTCATTTTTATCAATATTTCGATACTATTTCATGTAGTATCACGATATGTGATTTGGCCTTCAAATCTCAGAATTTCGCATAATATTGCATTTTAAGCAAGTTTTCATGCATTTTCTTTCGTACGAAAAATCATCAAATTTAGCAATATTTTGACGTTTATCATCCCCTTTTCCTTTATGTGATTTAAACAAAATATCATCGAATTAGGCAATATTTTGCCGTTTTTCTACGTTTTTGTAAATTTTCAGTCTATGGGTTATATATGGGTTATATGGGTTTCATTATATATATGATAAAAATGATGCAAACACATAATTCATTAGATAATAACCTTAAATACTTCTTTTTCAATCAACTATTTGTTTCTCGTTAAAATACTGAGTAAGATATTAAAAAGGGAAGAAGTTCTGTTTTTATTGCTTATATCGACGTTTCAGCAGGATTAGAGCGGTTTTACGTGTACATCTTCCATCGGTAATATAAACGGAAAATCAAGAACATTTCAGTTAATTCTAATGAAAACACATTGTTTTTTTTGTCATTTGTATTAACAGGAAACAACATTGTCATATGTCTTTTCTTGGATCTAAATAATACGAAACCTCGCTCTATGATTTGAAGGTAAAATCCTCAAATATGGTAAAATAGTGACTTTTTCACGTTAATCATGTAGTTTGATATTACGCAAATGTATTCATTTTTACCAATATTTCGATACTATTTCATGTAGTATTACGATATGTGATTTGGCCTTCAAATCTCAGAATTTCGCATAATATTGCATTTTAAGCAAGTTTTCTTGCATTTTGTTTAGTTCGAAAAATCATCGAATTTAGCAATATTTTGACGTTTATCATCCCCTTTTCCTTTATGTGATTTAAACAAAATATCATCGAATTATGCAATATTTACCGTTTTTCCACGTTTTTGAGAGATTTCAGGCTATGGGTATTAATTCATTATATATACGATAAAAATAATGCATACACATAATTGATTAGATAATATCCTTAAATACTTCATTTTCAATCATCTATTTGTTTCTCGTTAAAATACTGAGTAAGATATTGAAAAGGGGAGAAGTTCGGTTTTTATTGCATATATCGACGTTTCAGCCGGATTAGAGCGGTTTTACGTGTACATCTTCCATCGGTAATATAAGCGGAAAATCAAGAACATTTTAGTTAATTCTAATGAAAACACATTGTTTATTTATCATTTGTATTGGAAACAACATTGTCATATGTCTTTTCTTGGATCTAATTAATACGAAACCTCGCTCTATGACTTGACGGTAAAATCCTCAAATATGGTAAAATAGTGACTTTTTCACGTTAATCATGTAGTTTGGTATTACGCAAATATATTCATTTTTACCAATATTTCGAAACTATTTCACGATATGTGATTTGGCCTTCAAATCTCAGAATTTCGCATAATATTGCATTTTAAGCAAGTTTTCTTGCATTTTGTTTCGTACGAAAAATCATCGAATTTAGCAATATTTTGACGTTTATCATCCCCTTTTTCTTTACGTGATTTAAACAAAATATCATCGAATTAGGCAATATTTTGCCGTTTTTCCACGTTTTTGTGAGATTTCAGTTTATGGGTATTAATTCATTATATATACGATAAAAATAATGCAAACACATAATTGATTAGATAATAACCTTAAATACTTCATTTTCAATCAACTATTTGTTTCTCGGTAAAATACTGAGTAAGATATTAAATAGGGAAGAAGTTCTGTTTTTATTGCATATATCGACGTTTCAGCCGGATTAGAGCGGTTTTACCTGTACATCTTCCATCGGTAGTATAAACGGAAAATCAGGAACATTTTAGATAATTCTGATGAAAACACATTGATTTTTATCATATGTATTGGAAACAACATTGTCATATGTCTTTTCTTGGATCGAAATAATACGAAACCTCGCTCTATGATTTGAATTTAAAATCCTCAAATATGATTAAATAATGACTTTTTTTACGTTTTTCATGTAGTTTGATATTACGTAAATATATTCATTTTTATCAATATTTCGATACTATTTCATGTAGTATCACGATATGTGATTTGGCCTTCAAATCTCAGAATTTCGCATAATATTGCATTTTATGCAAGTTTTCATGCATTTTGTTTCGTACGAAAAATCATCGAATTTAGCAATATTTTGACGTTTATCATCCCCTTTTCCTTTCCGTAATTTAAACAAAACATCATCGAATTAGGCAATATTTTGCCGTTTTTCCACGTTTTTGTGAGATTTCAGTTTATGGGTATTAATTTATTATATATACGATAAAAATAATGCAAACACATAATTGATTAGATAATAACCTTAAATACTTCATTTTCAATAAACTATTTGTTTCTCGTTAAAATACTGAGTAAGATATTGAAAAGGGGAGAAGTTCTCTTTTTATTGCATATATCGACGTTTAAGCCGGAATAGAGCGGTTTTCGTGTACATCTTCCATCGGTAATATAAACCGAAAATCAGGAACATTTTAGATAATTCTAATGAAAACACATTGATTTTTATGATTTGAATTGGAAACAACATTGTCATATGTCTTTTCTTGGATCGAAATAATACGAAACTTCGCTCTATGATTTGAAATTAAAATCCTCAAATATATTTAAATAGTGACTTTTTTCACGTTTTTCATGTAGTTTGATATTACGTAAATATATTCATTTTTATCAATATTTCGATACTATTTCATGTAGTATCACGATATGTGCCTTCAAATCTCAGAATTTCGCATAATATTGCAATATAAGCAAGTTTTCTTGCATTTTGTTTCGTACGAAAAAATCATCGAATTTCGCAATATTTTGACGATTATCATCCCCTTTTCCTTTACGTGATTTAAACAAAATATCATCGAATTAGGCAATATTTTGCCGTTTTTCCACGTTTTTGTAAATTTTCAGTCTATAGGTATTAATTCGTTATATATAGATAAAAATGATGCAAACACATAATTGATTAGATAATAACCTTAAATACTTCATTTTCAATAAACTATTTGTTTCTCGTTAAAATACTGAGTAAGATATTGAAAAGAGGAGAAGTTCTGTTTTTATTGCATATATCGACGTTTAAGCCGGATTAGAGCGGTTTTCGTGTACATCTTCAATCGGTAATATAAACCGAAAATCAGGAACATTTTAGATAATTCTAATGAAAACACATTGATTTTTATGATTTGTATTGGAAACAACATTGTCATATGTCTTTTCTTGGATCGAAATAATACGAAACTTCGCTCTATGATTTGAAGTTAAAATCCTCAAATATGGTTAAATAGTGACTTTTTTTACGTTTTTCAAGTAGTTTGATATTACGTAAATATATTCATTTTTATCAATATTTCGATACTATTTCATGTAGTATCACGATATATGATTTGGCCTTCAAATCTCAGAATTTCACATAATATTGCCGTTTTTCCACGTTTTTGTAAATTTTCAGTCTATGGGTATTAATATATATACGATAAAAATGATGCAAACACATAATTGATTAGATAATAACCTTAAATACTTCATTTTCAATCATCTATTTGTTTCTCGTTAAAATACTGAGTAAGATATTGAAAAGGGGAGAAGTTCGGTTTTTATTGCATATATCGACGTTTCAGCCGGATTAGAGCGGTTTTACGTGTATAACTTCCATCGGTAATATAAACGGAAAATCAAGAACATTTTAGTTAATTCTAATGAAAACACATTGTTTTTTTATCATTTGTATTGGAAACAACATTGGCATATGTCTTTTCTTGGATCTAAATAAAACGAAACCTCGCTGAATGATTTGTAGTTAAAATCCTCAATTATGGTAAAATAGTGCCTTTTTCACGTTAATCATGTAGTTTGATATTACGTAAATGTATTCATTTTTACCAATATTTCGATACTATTTCATGTAGTATTACGATATGTGATTTGGCCTGCAAATCTCAGAATTTCGCATAATATTACATTTTAAGCAAGTTTTCTTGCATTTTGTTTCGTACGAAAAATCATCGAATTTAGCAATATTTTGACGTTTATCATCCCCTTTTCCTTTATGTGACTTAAACAAAATATCATCGAATTATGCAATATTTACCGTTTTTCCACGTTTTTGTGAATTTTCAGTCTATGGGTATTAATTCATTATATATACGATAAAAATGATGCATACACATAATTGATTAGATAATATCCTTAAATACTTCATTTTCAATCATCTATTTGTTTCTCGTTAAAATACTGAGTAAGATATTGAAAAGGGGAGAAGTTAGGTTCTTATTGCATATATCGACGTTTCAGCCGGATTAGAGCGGTTTTACGTGTACATCTTCCATCGGTAATATAAGCGGAAAATCAAGAACATTTTAGTTAATTCTAATGAAAACACATTGTTTTTTTATCATTTGTATTGGAAACAACATTGTCATATGTCTTTTCTTGGATCTAAATAATACGAAACCTCGCTCTATGATTTGAAGGTAAAATCCTCAAATATGGTAAAATAGTGACTTTTTCACGTTAATTTGGTATTACGCATATATATTCATTTTTACCAATATTTGGAAACTATTTCACGATATGTGATTTGGCCTTCAAATCTCAGAATTTCGCATAATATTGCATTTTAATCAAGTTTTCGTGCATTTTGTTTCGTACGAAAAATCATCGAATTTAGCAATATTTTGACGTTTATCATCCCCTTTTCCTTTACGTGATTTAAACAAAATATCATCGAATTATGCAATATTTACCGTTTTTCCACGTTTTTGTGAATTTTCAGTCTATGGGTATTAATTCATTATATATACGATAAAAATGATGCATACACATAATTGATTAGATAATATCCTTAAATACTTCATTTTCAATCATCTATTTGTTTCTCGTTAAAATACTGAGTAAGATATTGAAAAGGGGAGAAGTTCGGTTCTTATTGCATATATCGACGTTTCAGCCGGATTAGAGCGGTTTTACGTGTACATCTTCCATCGGTAATATAAGCGGAAAATCAAGAACATTTTAGTTAATTCTAATGAAAACACATTGTTTTTTTATCATTTGTATTGTAAACAACATTGTCATATGTCTTTTCTTGGATCTAAATAATACGAAACCTCGCTCTATGATTTGAAGGTAAAATCCTCAAATATGGTAAAATAGTGACTTTTAAACGTTAATTTGGTATTACGCATATATATTCATTTTTACCAATATTTGGAAACTATTTCACGATATGTGATTTGGCCTTCAAATCTCAGAATTTCGCATAATATTGCATTTTAATCAAGTTTTCGTGCATTTTGTTTCGTACGAAAAATCATCGAATTTAGCAATATTTTGACGTTTATCATCCCCTTTTCCTTTACGTGATTTAAACAAAATATCATCGAATTAGGCAATATTTTGCCGTTTTTCCACGTTTTTGTGAGATTTCAGTTTATGGGTATTAATTCATTTTATATACGATAAAAATAATGCAAACACATAATTGATTAGATAATAACCTTAAATACTTCATTTTCAATCAACTATTTGTTTCTCGGTAAAATACTGAGTAAGATATTGAAAAGGGAAGAAGTTCTGTTTTTATTGCGTATTTCGACGTTTCAGCCGGATTAGAGCGGTTTTACGTGTACATCTTCCATCGGTAATATAAACGGAAAATCAATTACATTTTAGATAATTCTAATGAAAACACATTGATTTATATCATATGTATTGGAAACAACATTGTCAATTGTCTTTTCTTGGCTCGAAATAATACGAAACCTCGCTCTATGAATTGAATTTAAAATCCTCAAATATGGTTAAATAGTGACTTTTTTTACGTTTTTCATGTAGTTTGATATAACGTAAATATATTCATTTTTATCAATATTTCGATACTATTTCATGTAGTATCACGATATGTGATTTGGCCTTCAAATCTCAGAATTTCGCATAATATTGCATATTAAGCAAGTTTTCTTGCATTTTGTTTCGTACGAAAAATCATCGAATTTAGCAATATTTTGACGTTTATCATCCCCTTTTCCTTTACGTGATTTAAAGAAAATATCATCGAATTAGGCAATATTTTGCCGTTTTTCCACGTTTTTGTAAATTTTCAGTCTATGGGTATTATTATATATACGATAAAAATGATGCAAACACATAATTGATTAGATAATAACCTTAAATACTTTATTTTCAATCATCTATTTGTTTCTCGTTAAAATACTGAGTAAGATATTGAAAAGGGGAGAAGTTCGGTTTTTATTGCATATATCGACGTTTCAGCCGGATTAGAGCGGTGTTTCGTGTACATCTTCCATCGGTAATATAAACGGAAAATCATGAACATTTTAGTTAATTCTAATGAAAACACATTTTTTTTTATCATTTGTATTGGAAACAACATTGTCATATGTCTTTTCTTGGATCTAAATAATACGAAACCTCGCTCTATGATTTGAAGGTAAAATCCTCAAATATGGTAAAATAGTGACTTTTTCACGTTAATCATCTAGTTTGGTATAACGCAAATATATTCATTTTTACCAATATTTTGAAACTATTTCATGTAGTTTCACGATATGTGATTTGGCCTTCAAATCTCAGAATTTCGCATAATATTACATTTTAAGCAAGTTTTCTTGCATTTTGTTTCCTACGAAAAATCATCGAATTTAGCAATATTTTGACGTTTATCATCCCCTTTTCCTTTATGTGATTTAAACAAAATATCATCGAATTATGCAATATTTACCGTTTTTCCACGTTTTTGAGAGATTTCAGTCTATGGGTATTAATTCATTATATATACGATAAAAATAATGCATACACATAATTGATTAGATAATATCCTTAAATACTTCATTTTCAATCATCTATTTGTTTCTCGTTAAAATACTGGGTAAGGTATTGAAAAGGGGAGAAGTTCGGTTTTTATTGCATATATCGACGTTTCAGCCGGATTAGAGCGGTTTTACGTGTACATCTTCCATCGGTAATATAAGCGGAAAATCAAGAACATTTTAGTTAATTCTAATGAAAACACATTGTTTATTTATCATTTGTATTGGAAACAACATTGTCATATGTCTTTTCTTGGATCTAATTAATACGAAACCTCGCTCTATGATTTGACGGTAAAATCCTCAAATATGGTAAAATAGTGACTTTTTCACGTTAATCATGTAGTTTGGTATTACGCAAATATATTCATTTTTACCAATATTTCGAAACTATTTCACGATATGTGATTTGGCCTTCAAATCTCAGAATTTCGCATAATATTGCATTTTAAGCAAGTTTTCGTGCATTTTGTTTCGTACGAAAAATCATCGAATTTAGCAATATTTTGACGTTTATCATCCCCTTTTTCTTTACGTGATTTAAACAAAATATCATCGAATTAGGCAATATTTTGCCGTTTTTCCACGTTTTTGTTAGATTTCAGTTGATGGGTATTAATTCATTATATATACGATAAAAATAATGCAAACACATAATTGATTAGATAATAACCTTAAATACTTCATTTTCAATCAACTATTTGTTTCTCGGTAAAATACTGAGTAAGATATTAAAAAGGGAAGAAGTTCTGTTTTTATTGCATATATCGACGTTTCAGCCGGATTAGAGCGGTTTTACGTGTACATCTTCCATCGGTAATATAAGCGGAAAATCAAGAACATTTTAGTTAATTCTAATGAAAACACATTGTTTATTTATCATTTGTATTGGAAACAACATTGTCATATGTCTTTTCTTGGATCTAATTAATACGAAACCTCGCTCTATGATTTGACGGTAAAATCCTCAAATATGGTAAAATAGTGACTTTTTCACGTTAATCATGTAGTTTGGTATTACGCAAATATATTCATTTTTACCAATATTTCGAAACTATTTCACGATATGTGATTTGGCCTTCAAATCTCAGAATTTCGCATAATATTGCATTTTAAGCAAGTTTTCTTGCATTTTGTTTCGTACGAAAAATCATCGAATTTAGCAATATTTTGACGTTTATCATCCCCTTTTTCTTTACGTGATTTAAACAAAATATTATCGAATTAGGCAATATTTTGCCGTTTTTCCACGTTTTTGTGAGATTTCAGTTTATGGGTATTAATTCATTATATATACGATAAAAATAATGCAAACACATAATTGATTAGATAATAACCTTAAATACTTCATTTTCAATCAACTATTTGTTTCTCGGTAAAATACTGAGTAAGATATTAAAAAGGGAAGAAGTTCTGTTTTTATTGCATATATCGACGTTTCAGCCGGATTAGAGCGGTTTTACCTGTACATCTTCCATCGGTAATATAAACGGAAAATCAGGAACATTTTAGATAATTCTGATGAAAACACATTGATTTTTATCATATGTATTGGAAACAACATTGTCATATGTCTTTTCTTGGATCGAAATAATACGAAACCTCGCTCTATGATTTGAATTTAAAATCCTCAAATATGGTTAAATAATGACTTTTTTTACGTTTTTCATGTAGTTTGATATTACGTAAATATATTCATTTTTATCAATTTTTCGATACTATTTCATGTAGTATCACGATATGTGATTTGGCCTTCAAATCTCAGAATTTCGCATAATATTGCATTTTAAGCAAGTTTTCATGCATTTTGTTTCGTACAAAAAATCATCGAATTTAGCAATATTTTGACGTTTATCATCCCCTTTTCCTTTCCGTAATTTAAACAAAACATCATCGAATTAGGCAATATTTTGCCGTTTTTCCACGTTTTTGTGAGATTTCAGTTTATGGGTATTAATTTATTATATATACGATAAAAATAATGCAAACACATAATTGATTAGATAATAACCTTAAATACTTCATTTTCAATAATCTATTTGTTTCTCGTTAAAATACTGAGTAAGATATTGAAAAGGGGAGAAGTTCTGTTTTTATTGCATATATCGACGTTTAAGCCGGAATAGAGCGGTTTTCGTGTACATCTTCCATCGGTAATATAAACCGAAAATCAGGAACATTTTAGATAATTCTAATGAAAACACATTGATTTTTATGATTTGAATTGGAAACAACATTGTCATATGTCTTTTCTTGGATCGAAATAATACGAAACTTCGCTCTATGATTTGAAGTTAAAATCCTCAAATATATTTAAATAGTGACTTTTTTCACGTTTTTCATGTAGTTTGATATTACGTAAATATATTCATTTTTATCAATATTTCGATACTATTTCATGTAGTATCACGATATGTGATTTGGCCTTCAAATCTCAGAATTTCGCATAATATTGCAATATAAGCAAGTTTTCTTGCATTTTGTTTCGTACGAAAAATCATCGAATTTCGCAATATTTTGACGATTATCATCCCCTTTTCCTTTACGTGATTTAAACAAAATATCATCGAATTAGGCAATATTTTGCCGTTTTTCCACGTTTTTGTAAATTTTCAGTCTATAGGTATTAATTCGTTATATATACGATAAAAATGATGCAAACACATAATTGATTAGATAATAACCTTAAATACTTCATTTTCAATAAACTATTTGTTTCTCGTTAAAATACTGAGTAAGATATTGAAAAGGGAAGAAGTTCTGTTTTTATTGCATATATCGACGTTTCAGCAGGATTAGAGCGGTTTTACGTGTACATCTCCCATCGGTAATATAAACGGAAAATCAAGAACATTTTAGTTAATTCTAATGAAAACACATTGTTTTTTTATCATTTGTATTGGAAACAACATTGTCATATGTCTTTTCTTGGATCTAAATAAAACGAAACCTCGCTGAATGATTTGAAGTTAAAATCCTCAAATATGGTAAAATAGTGCCTTTTTCACGTTAATCATGTAGTTTGATATTACGCAAATGTATTCATTTTTACCAATATTTCGATACTTTTTCATGTAGTATTACGATATGTGATTTGGCCTTCAAATCTCAGAATTTCGCATAATATTACATTTTAAGCAAGTTTTCTTGCATTTTGTTTCCTACGAAAAATCATCGAATTTAGCAAAATTTTGACGTTTATCATCCCCTTTTCCTTTATGTGATTTAAACAAAATATCATCGAATTATGCAATATTTACCGTTTTTCCACGTTTTTGAGAGATTTCAGTCTATGGGTATTAATTCATTATATATACGATAAAAATAATGCAAACACATAATTGATTAGATAATAACCTTAAATACTTCATTTTCAATCAACTATTTGTTTCTCGGTAAAATACTGAGTAAGATATCTTAAAAAGGGAAGAAGTTCTGTTTTTATTGCATATATCGACGTTTCAGCCGGATTAGAGCGGTTTTACGTGTACATCTTCCATCGGTAATATAAACGGAAAATCAGGAACATTTTAGATAATTCTGATGAAAATACATTGATTTTTATCATATGTATTGGAAACAACATTGTCATATGTCTTTTCTTGGATCGAAATAATACGAAACCTCGCTCTATGATTTGAATTTAAAATCCTCAAATATGGTTAAATAATGACTTTTTTTCCGTTTTTATGTAGTTTGATATTACGTAAATATATTCATTTTTATCAATATTTCGATACTATTTCATGTAGTATCACGATATGTGATTTGGCCTTCAAATCTCAGAATTTCGCATAATATTGCATATTAAGCAAGTTTTCATGCATTTTGTTTCGTAGGAAAAATCATCGAATTTAGCAATATTTTGACGTTTATCATCCCCTTTTCCTTTCCGTGATTTAAACAAAATATCATCGAATTAGGCAATATTTTGCCGTTTTTCCACGTTTTTGTGAGATTTCAGTTTATGGGTATTAATTTATTATATATACGATAAAAATAATGCAAACACATAATTGATTAGATAATAACCTTAAATACTTCATTTTCAATAAACTATTTGTTTCTCGTTAAAATACTGAGTAAGATATTGAAAAGGGGAGAAGTTCTGTTTTTATTGCATATATCGACGTTTCAGCCGGATTAGAGCGGTTTTACGTGTACATCTTCCATCCGTAATATAAACCGAAAATCAGGAACATTTTAGATAATTCTAATGAAAACACATTGATTTTTATGATTTGTATTGGAAACAACATTGTCATATGTCTTTTCTTGGATCGAAATAATACGAAACTTCGCTCTATGATTTGAAGTTAAAATCCTCAAATATGGTTAAATAGTGACTTTTTTCACGTTTTTCTTGTAGTTTGATATTACGTAAATATATTCCTTTTTATCAATATTTCGATACTATTTCATGTAGTATCACGATATGTGATTTGGCCTTCAAATCACAGAATTTCGCATAATATTGCATTTTAAGCAAGTTTTCTTGCATTTTGTTTTGTTCGAAAAATCATCGAATTTAGCAATATTTTGACGTTTATCTTCCCCTTTTCCTTTCCGTGATTTAAACAAAATATCATCGAATTAGGCAATATTTTGCCGTTTTTCCACGTTTTTGTGAGATTTCAGTTTATGGGTATTAATTTATTATATATACGATAAAAATAATGCAAACACATAATTGATTAGATAATAACCTTAAATACTTCATTTTCAATAAACTATTTGTTTCTCGT
This sequence comes from Procambarus clarkii, assembly GCF_040958095.1. NCBI lineage: Eukaryota > Metazoa > Arthropoda > Malacostraca > Decapoda > Cambaridae > Procambarus > Procambarus clarkii. The sequence continues at coordinate 24,274,921 of NC_091166.1, read as the reverse complement.
TAAAATACTGAGTAAGATATTGAAAAGGGGAGAAGTTCTGTTTTTATTGCATATATCGACGTTTCAGCCGGATTAGAGCGGTTTTACGTGTACATCTTCCATCCGTAATATAAGCGGAAAATCAAGAACATTTTAGTTAATTCTAATGAAAACACATTGTTTATTTATCATTTGTATTGGAAACAACATTGTCATATGTCTTTTCTTGGATCTAATTAATACGAAACCTCGCTCTATGATTTGACGGTAAAATCCTCAAATATGGTAAAATAGTGACTTTTTCAAGTTAATCATGTAGTTTGGTATTACGCAAATATATTCATTTTTACCAATATTTCGAAACTATTTCACGATATGTGATTTGGCCTTCAAATCTCAGAATTTCGCATAATATTGCATTTTAAGCAAGTTTTCGTGCATTTTGTTTCGTACGAAAAATCATCGAATTTAGCAGTATTTTGACGTTTATCATCCCCTTTTTCTTTACGTGATTTAAACAAAATATCATCGAATTAGGCAATATTTTGCCGTTTTTCCACGTTTTTGTGAGATTTCAGTTGATGGGTATTAATTCATTATATATACGATAAAAATAATGCAAACACATAATTGATTAGATAATAACCTTAAATACTTCATTTTCAATCAACTATTTGTTTCTCGGTAAAATACTGAGTAAGATATTAAAAAGGGAAGAAGTTCTGTTTTTATTGCATATATCGACGTTTCAGCCGGATTAGAGCGGTTTTACGTGTACATCTTCCATCGGTAATATAAACGGAAAATCAGGAACATTTTAGATAATTCTGATGAAAACACATTGATTTTTATCATATGTATTGGAAACAACATTGTCATATGTCTTTTCTTGGATCGAAATAATACGAAACCTCGCTCTATGATTTGAATTTAAAATCCTCAAATATGGTTAAATAATGACTTTTTTTACGTTTTTCATGTAGTTTGATATTACGTAAATATATTCATTTTTATCAATATTTCGATACTATTTCATGTAGTATCACGATATGTGATTTGGCCTTCAAATCTCAGAATTTCGCATAATATTGCATTTTAAGCAAGTTTTCATGCATTTTGTTTCGTACGAAAAATCATCGAATTTAGCAATATTTTGACGTTTATCATCCCCTTTTCCTTTATGTGATTTAAACAAAATATCATCGAATTAGGCAATATTTTGCCGTTTTTCTACGTTTTTGTAAATTTTCAGTCTATGGGTATTATTTCATTATATATATGATAAAAATGATGCAAACACATAATTCATTAGATAATAACCTTAAATACTTCATTTTCAATCAACTATTTGTTTCTCGTTAAAATACTGAGTAAGATATTAAAAAGGGAAGAAGTTCTGTTTTTATTGCTTATATCGACGTTTCAGCAGGATTAGAGCGGTTTTACGTGTACATCTTCCATCGGTAATATAAACGGAAAATCAAGAACATTTCAGTTAATTCTAATGAAAACACATTGTTTTTTTTGTCATTTGTATTGGAAACAACATTGTCATATGTCTTTTCTTGGATCTAAATAATACGAAATCTCGCTCTATGATTTGAAGGTAAAATCCTCAAATATGGTAAAATAGTGACTTTTTCACGTTAATCATGTAGTTTGATATTACGCAAATGTATTCATTTTTACCAATATTTCGATACTATTTCATGTAGTATTACGATATGTGATTTGGCCTTCATATCTCAGAATTCCGCATAATATTGCATTTTAAGCAAGTTTTCTTGCATTTTGTTTTGTTCGAAAAATCATCGAATTTAGCAATATTTTGACGTTTATCATCCCCTTTTTCTTTACGTGATTTAAACAAAATATCATCGAATTAGGCAATATTTTGCCGTTTTTCCACGTTTTTGTTAGATTTCAGTTGATGGGTATTAATTCATTATATATACGATAAAAATAATGCATACACATAATTGATTAGATAATAACCTTAAATACTTCATTTTCAATCAACTATTTGTTTCTCGGTAAAATACTGAGTAAGATATTAAAAAGGGAAGAAGTTCTGTTTTTATTGCATATATCGACGTTTCAGCCGGATTAGAGCGGTTTTACCTGTACATCTTCCATCGGTAATATAAACGGAAAATCAGGAACATTTTAGATAATTCTGATGAAAACACATTGATTTTTATCATATGTATTGGAAACAACATTGTCATATGTCTTTTCTTGGATCGAAATAATACGAAACCTCGCTCTATGATTTGAATTTAAAATCCTCAAATATGATTAAATAATGACTTTTTTTACGTTTTTCATGTAGTTTGATATTACGTAAATATATTCAATTTTATCAATATTTCGATACTATTTCATGTAGTATCACGATATGTGATTTGGCCTTCAAATCTCAGAATTTCGCATAATATTGCATTTTAAGCAAGTTTTCGTGCATTTTGTTTCGTACGAAAAATCATCGAATTTAGCAATATTTTGACGTTTATCATCCCCTTTTCCTTTACGTGATTTAAACAAAATATCATCGAATTAGGCAATATTTTGCCGTTTTTCCACGTTTTTGTAAATTTTCAGTCTATAGGTATTAATTCGTTATATATACGATAAAAATGATGCAAACACATAATTGATTAGATAATAACCTTAAATACTTCATTTTCAATAAACTATTTGTTTCTCGTTAAAATACTGAGTAAGATATTGAAAAGAGGAGAAGTTCTGTTTTTATTGCATATATCGACGTTTAAGCCGGATTAGAGCGGTTTTCGTGTACATCTTCCATCGGTAATATAAACCGAAAATCAGGAACATTTTAGATAATTCTAATGAAAACACATTGATTTTTATGATTTGTATTGGAAACAACATTGTCATATGTCTTTTCTTGGATCGAAATAATACGAAACTTCGCTCTATGATTTGAAGTTAAAATCCTCAAATATGGTTAAATAGTGACTTTTTTTACGTTTTTCAAGTAGTTTGATATTACGTAAATATATTCATTTTTATCAATATTTCGATACTATTTCATGTAGTATCACGATATATGATTTGGCCTTCAAATCTCAGAATTTCACATAATATTGCCGTTTTTCCACGTTTTTGTAAATTTTCAGTCTATGGGTATTAATATATATACGATAAAAATGATGCAAACACATAATTGATTAGATAATAACCTTAAATACTTCATTTTCAATCATCTATTTGTTTCTCGTTAAAATACTGAGTAAGATATTGAAAAGGGGAGAAGTTCGGTTTTTATTGCATATATCGACGTTTCAGCCGGATTAGAGCGGTGTTTCGTGTACATCTTCCATCGGTAATATAAACGGAAAATCATGAACATTTTAGTTAATTCTAATGAAAACACATTGTTTTTTTATCATTTGTATTGGAAACAACATTGTCATATGTCTTTTCTTGGATCTAAATAATACGAAACCTCGCTCTATGATTTGAAGGTAAAATCCTCAAATATGGTAAAATAGTGACTTTTTCACGTTAATCATCTAGTTTGGTATAACGCAAATATATTCATTTTTACCAATATTTCGAAACTATTTCATGTAGTTTCACGATATGTGATTTGGCCTTCAAATCTCAGAATTTCGCATAATATTACATTTTAAGCAAGTTTTCTTGCATTTTGTTTCCTACGAAAAATCATCGAATTTAGCAATATTTTGACGTTTATCATCCCCTTTTCCTTTATGTGATTTAAACAAAATATCATCGAATTATGCAATATTTACCGTTTTTCCACGTTTTTGAGAGATTTCAGTCTATGGGTATTAATTCATTATATATACGATAAAAATAATGCATACACATAATTGATTAGATAATATCCTTAAATACTTCATTTTCAATCATCTATTTGTTTCTCGTTAAAATACTGGGTAAGGTATTGAAAAGGGGAGAAGTTCGGTTTTTATTGCATATATCGACGTTTCAGCCGGATTAGAGCGGTTTTACGTGTACATCTTCCATCGGTAATATAAGCGGAAAATCAAGAACATTTTAGTTAATTCTAATGAAAACACATTGTTTATTTATCATTTGTATTGGAAACAACATTGTCATATGTCTTTTCTTGGATCTAATTAATACGAAACCTCGCTCTATGATTTGACGGTAAAATCCTCAAATATGGTAAAATAGTGACTTTTTCACGTTAATCATGTAGTTTGGTATTACGCAAATATATTCATTTTTACCAATATTTCGAAACTATTTCACGATATGTGATTTGGCCTTCAAATCTCAGAATTTCGCATAATATTGCATTTTAAGCAAGTTTTCGTGCATTTTGTTTCGTACGAAAAATCATCGAATTTAGCAATATTTTGACCTTTATCATCCCCTTTTTCTTTACGTGATTTAAACAAAATATCATCGAATTAGGCAATATTTTGCCGTTTTTCCACGTTTTTGTTAGATTTCAGTTGATGGGTATTAATTCATTATATATACGATAAAAATAATGCAAACACATAATTGATTAGATAATAACCTTAAATACTTCATTTTCAATCAACTATTTGTTTCTCGGTAAAATACTGAGTAAGATATTAAAAAGGGAAGAAGTTCTGTTTTTATTGCATATATCGACGTTTCAGCCGGATTAGAGCGGTTTTACGTGTACATCTTCCATCGGTAATATAAGCGGAAAATCAAGAACATTTTAGTTAATTCTAATGAAAACACATTGTTTATTTATCATTTGTATTGGAAACAACATTGTCATATGTCTTTTCTTGGATCTAATTAATACGAAACCTCTCTCTATGATTTGACGGTAAAATCCTCAAATATGGTAAAATAGTGACTTTTTCACGTTAATCATGTAGTTTGGTATTACGCAAATATATTCATTTTTACCAATATTTCGAAACTATTTCACGATATGTGATTTGGCCTTCAAATCTCAGAATTTCGCATAATATTGCATTTTAAGCAAGTTTTCTTGCATTTTGTTTCGTACGAAAAATCATCGAATTTAGCAATATTTTGACGTTTATCATCCCCTTTTTCTTTACGTGATTTAAACAAAATATTATCGAATTAGGCAATATTTTGCCGTTTTTCCACGTTTTTGTGAGATTTCAGTTTATGGGTATTAATTCATTATATATACGATAAAAATAATGCAAACACATAATTGATTAGATAATAACCTTAAATACTTCATTTTCAATCAACTATTTGTTTCTCGGTAAAATACTGAGTAAGATATTAAAAAGGGAAGAAGTTCTGTTTTTATTGCATATATCGACGTTTCAGCCGGATTAGAGCGGTTTTACCTGTACATCTTCCATCGGTAATATAAACGGAAAATCAGGAACATTTTAGATAATTCTGATGAAAACACATTGATTTTTATCATATGTATTGGAAACAACATTGTCATATGTCTTTTCTTGGATCGAAATAATACGAAACCTCGCTCTATGATTTGAATTTAAAATCCTCAAATATGGTTAAATAATGACTTTTTTTACGTTTTTCATGTAGTTTGATATTACGTAAATATATTCAATTTTATCAATATTTCGATACTATTTCATGTAGTATCACGATATGTGATTTGGCCTTCAAATCTCAGAATTTCGCATAATATTGCATTTTAAGCAAGTTTTCATGCATTTTGTTTCGTACGAAAAATCATCGAATTTAGCAATATTTTGACGTTTATCATCCCCTTTTCCTTTCCGTAATTTAAACAAAACATCATCGAATTAGGCAATATTTTGCCGTTTTTCCACGTTTTTGTGAGATTTCAGTTTATGGGTATTAATTTATTATATATACGATAAAAATAATGCAAACACATAATTGATTAGATAATAACCTTAAATACTTCATTTTCAATAAACTATTTGTTTCTCGTTAAAATACTGAGTAAGATATTGAAAAGGGGAGAAGTTCTGTTTTTATTGCATATATCGACGTTTAAGCCGGAATAGAGCGGTTTTCGTGTACATCTTCCATCGGTAATATAAACCGAAAATCAGGAACATTTTAGATAATTCTAATGAAAACACATTGATTTTTATGATTTGAATTGGAAACAACATTGTCATATGTCTTTTCTTGGATCGAAATAATACGAAACTTCGCTCTATGATTTGAAGTTAAAATCCTCAAATATATTTAAATAGTGACTTTTTTCACGTTTTTCATGTAGTTTGATATTACGTAAATATATTCATTTTTATCAATATTTCGATACTATTTCATGTAGTATCACGATATGTGATTTGGCCTTCAAATCTCAGAATTTCGCATAATATTGCAATATAAGCAAGTTTTCTTGCATTTTGTTTCGTACGAAAAATCATCGAATTTCGCAATATTTTGACGATTATCATCCCCTTTTCCTTTACGTGATTTAAACAAAATATCATCGAATTAGGCAATATTTTGCCGTTTTTCCACGTTTTTGTAAATTTTCAGTCTATAGGTATTAATTCGTTATATATACGATAAAAATGATGCAAACACATAATTGATTAGATAATAACCTTAAATACTTCATTTTCAATAAACTATTTGTTTCTCGTTAAAATACTGAGTAAGATATTGAAAAGGGAAGAAGTTCTGTTTTTATTGCATATATCGACGTTTCAGCAGGATTAGAGCGGTTTTACGTGTACATCTTCCATCGGTAATATAAACGGAAAATCAAGAACATTTTAGTTAATTCTAATGAAAACACATTGTTTTTTTATCATTTGTATTGGAAACAACATTGTCATATGTCTTTTCTTGGATCTAAATAAAACGAAACCTCGCTGAATGATTTGAAGTTAAAATCCTCAAATATGGTAAAATAGTGCCTTTTTCACGTTAATCATGTAGTTTGATATTACGCAAATGTATTCATTTTTACCAATATTTCGATACTATTTCATGTAGTATTACGATCTGTGATTTGGCCTTCAAATCTCAGAATTTCGCATAATATTGCAATATAAGCAAGTTTTCTTGCATTTTGTTTCGTACGAAAAATCATCGAATTTAGCAATATTTTGACGTTTATCATCCCCTTTTCCTTTCCGTGATTTAAACAAAATATCATCGAATTAGGCAATATTTTGCCGTTTTTCCACGTTTTTGTGAGATTTCAGTTTATGGGTATTAATTTATTATATATACGATAAAAATAATGCAAACACATAATTGATTAGATAATAACCTTAAATACTTCATTTTCAATAAACTATTTGTTTCTCGTTAAAATACTGAGTAAGATATTGAAAAGGGGAGAAGTTCTGTTTTTATTGCATATATCGACGTTTCATCCGGATTAGAGCGGTTTTACGTGTACATCTTCCATCCGTAATATAAGCGGAAAATCAAGAACATTTTAGTTAATTCTAATGAAAACACATTGTTTATTTATCATTTGTATTGGAAACAACATTGTCATATGTCTTTTCTTGGATCTAATTAATACGAAACCTCGCTCTATGATTTGACGGTAAAATCCTCAAATATGGTAAAATAGTGACTTTTTCACGTTAATCATGTAGTTTGGTATTACGCAAATATATTCATTTTTACCAATATTTCGAAACTATTTCACGATATGTGATTTGGCCTTCAAATCTCAGAATTTCGCATAATATTGCATTTTAAGCAAGTTTTCGTGCATTTTGTTTCGTACGAAAAATCATCGAATTTAGCAGTATTTTGACGTTTATCATCCCCTTTTTCTTTACGTGATTTAAACAAAATATCATCGAATTAGGCAATATTTTGCCGTTTTTCCACGTTTTTGTGAGATTTCAGTTGATGGGTATTAATTCATTATATATACGATAAAAATAATGCAAACACATAATTGATTAGATAATAACCTTAAATACTTCATTTTCAATCAACTATTTGTTTCTCGTTAAAATACTGAGTAAGATATTAAAAAGGGAAGAAGTTCTGTTTTTATTGCATATATCGACGTTTCAGCCGGATTAGAGCGGTTTTACGTGTACATCTTCCATCGGTAATATAAACGGAAAATCAGGAACATTTTAGATAATTCTGATGAAAACACATTGATTTTTATCATATGTATTGGAAACAACATTGTCATATGTCTTTTCTTGGATCGAAATAATACGAAACCTCGCTCTATGATTTGAATTTAAAATCCTCAAATATGGTTAAATAATGACTTTTTTTACGTTTTTCATGTAGTTTGATATTACGTAAATATATTCATTTTTATCAATATTTCGATACTATTTCATGTAGTATCACGATATGTGATTTGGCCTTCAAATCTCAGAATTTCGCATAATATTGCATTTTAAGCAAGTTTTCATGCATTTTGTTTCGTACGAAAAATCATCGAATTTAGCAATATTTTGACGTTTATCATCCCCTTTTCCTTTATGTGATTTAAACAAAATATCATCGAATTCGGCAATATTTTGCCGTTTTTCTACGTTTTTGTAAATTTTCAGTCTATGGGTATTAATTCATTATATATATGATAAAAATGATGCAAACACATAATTCATTAGATAATAACCTTAAATACTTCATTTTCAATCAACTATTTGTTTCTCGTTAAAATACTTAGTAAGATATTAAAAAGGGAAGAAGTTCTGTTTTTATTGCTTATATCGACGTTTCAGCAGGATTAGAGCGGTTTTACGTGTACATCTTCCATCGGTAATATAAACGGAAAATCAAGAACATTTCAGTTAATTCTAATGAAAACACATTGTTTTTTTTTGTCATTTGTATTGGAAACAACATTGTCATATGTCTTTTCTTGGATCTAAATAATACGAAACCTCGCTCTATGATTTGAAGGTAAAATCCTCAAATATGGTAAAATAGTGACTTTTTCACGTTAATCATGTAGTTTGATATTATGCAAATATATTCATTTTTCCAATATTTCGAAACTATTTCATGTAGTATTACGATATGTGATTTGGCCTTCAAATCTCAGAATTTCGCATAATATTACATTTTAAGCAAGTTTTCTTGCATTTTGTTTCCTACGAAAAATCATCGAATTTAGCAATATTTTGACGTTTATCATCCCCTTTTCCTTTATGTGATTTAAACAAAATATCATCGAATTATGCAATATTTACCGTTTTTCCACGTTTTTGAGAGATTTCAGTCTATGGGTATTAATTCATTATATATACGATAAAAATAATGCATACACATAATTGATTAGATAATATCCTTAAATACTTCATTTTCAATCATCTATTTGTTTCTCGTTAAAATACTGAGTAAGATATTGAAAAGGGGAGAAGTTCGGTTTTTATTGCATATATCGACGTTTAAGCCGGAATAGAGCGGTTTTCGTGTACATCTTCCATCGGTAATATAAACCGAAAATCAGGAACATTTTAGATAATTCTAATGAAAACACATTGATTTTTATGATTTGTATTGGAAACAACATTGTCATATGTCTTTTCTTGGATCGAAATAATACGAAGCTTCGCTCTAAGATTTGAAGTTAAAATCCTCAAATATGGTTAAATAGTGACTTTTTTCACGTTTTTCATGTAGTTTTATATTACGTAAATATATTCATTTTTATCAATATTTCGATACTATTTCATGTAGTATCACGATATGTGATTTGGCCTTCAAATCACAGAATTTCGCATAATATTGCATTTTAAGCAAGTTTTCTTGCATTTTGTTTTTTTCGAAAAATCATCGAATTTAGCAATATTTTGACGTTTATCATCCCCTTTTCCTTTATGTGATTTAAACAAAATATCATCGAATTAGGCAATATTTTGCCGTTTTTCTACGTTTTTGTAAATTTTCAGTCTATGGGTATTAATTCATTATATATATGATAAAAATGATGCAAACACATAATTCATTAGATAATAACCTTAAATACTTCATTTTCAATCAACTATTTGTTTCTCGTTAAAATACTGAGTAAGATATTGAAAAGGGAAGAAGTTCTGTTTTTATTGCTTATATCGACGTTTCAGCAGGATTAGAGCGGTTTTACGTGTACATCTTCCATCGGTAATATAAACGGAAAATCAAGAACATTTCAGTTAATTCTAATGAAAACACATTGTTTTTTTTTGTCATTTGTATTGGAAACAACATTGTCATATGTCTTTTCTTGGATCTAAATAATACGAAACCTCGCTCTATGATTTGAAGGTAAAATCCTCAAATATGGTAAAATAGTGACTTGTTCACGTTGATCATGTAGTTTGATATTACGCAAATATATTCATTTTTCCAATATTTCGAAACTATTTCATGTAGTATCACGATATGTGATTTGGCCTTCAAATCTCAGAATTTCGCATAATATTGCATTTTAAGCAAGTTTTCATGCATTTTGTTTCGTACGAAAAATCATCGAATTTAGCAATATTTTGACGTTTATCATCCCCTTTTCCTTTATGTGATTTAAACAAAATATCATCGAATTAGGCAATATTTTGCCGTTTTTCTACGTTTTTGTAAATTTTCAGTCTATGGGTATTAATTCATTATATATATGATAAAAATGATGCAAACACATAATTCATTAGATAATAACCTTAAATACTTCATTTTCAATAAACTATTTGTTTCTCGTTAAAATACTGAGTAAGATATTGAAAAGGCGAGAAGTTCGGTTTTTATTGCATATATCGACGTTTCAGCCGGAATAGAGCGGTTTTCGTGTACATCTTCCATCGGTAATATAAACGGAAAATGGAAAATCAAGAACATTTTAGTTAATTCTAATGAAAACACATTGTTTATTTATCATTTGTATTGGAAACAACATTGTCATATGTCTTTTCTTGGATCTAATTAATACGAAACCTCGCTCTATGATTTGACGGTAAAATCCTCAAATATGGTAAAATAGTGACTTTTTCACGTTAATCATGTAGTTTGGTATTACGCAAATATATTCATTTTTACCAATATTTCGAAACTATTTCACGATATGTGATTTGGCCTTCAAATCTCAGAATTTCGCATAATATTGCATTTTAATCAAGTTTTCGTGCATTTTGTTTCGTACGAAAAATCATCGAATTTAGCAAGGTAAAATCCTCAAATATGGTAAAATAGTGACTTTTTCACGTTAATTTGGTATTACGCATATATATTCATTTTTACCAATATTTCGAAACTATTTCACGATATGTGATTTGGCCTTCAAATCTCAGAATTTCGCATAATATTGCATTTTAATCAAGTTTTCGTGCATTTTGTTTCGTACGAAAAATCATCGAATTTAGCAACATTTTGACGTTTATCATCCCCTTTTCCTTTACGTGATTTAAACAAAATATCATCGAATTAGGCAATATTTTGCCGTTTTTCCACGTTTTTGTGAGATTTCAGTTTATGGGTATTAATTCATTTTATATACGATAAAAATAATTCAAACACATAATTGATTAGATAATAACCTTAAATACTTCATTTTCAATCAACTATTTGTTTCTCGGTAAAATACTGAGTAAGATATTGAAAAGGGAAGAAGTTAAGTTTTTATTGCGTATATCGACGTTTCAGCCGGATTAGAGCGGTTTTACGTGTACATCTTCCATCGGTAATATAAACGGAAAATCAGGAACATTTTAGATAATTCTAATGAAAACACATTGATTTATATCATATGTATTGGAAACAACATTGTCAATTGTCTTTTCTTGGATCGAAATAATACGAAACCTCGCTCTATGATTTGAATTTAAAATCCTCAAATATGGTTAAATAGTGACTTTTTTTACGTTTTTCATGTAGTTTGATATTACGTAAATATATTCATTTTTATCAATATTTCGATACTATTTCATGTAGTATCACGATATGTGATTTGGCCTTCAAATCTCAGAATTTCGCATAATATTGCATATTAAGCAAGTTTTCTTGCATTTTGTTTCGTACGAAAAATCATCGAATTTAGCAATATTTTGACGTTTATCATCCCCTTTTCCTTTACGTGATTTAAAGAAAATATCATCGAATTAGGCAATATTTTGCCGTTTTTCCACGTTTTTGTAAATTTTCAGTCTATGGGTATTAATATATTTACGATAAAAATGTTGCAAACACATAATTGATTAGATAATAACCTTAAATACTTTATTTTCAATCATCTATTTGTTTCTCGTTAAAATACTGAGTAAGATATTGAAAAGGGGAGAAGTTCGGTTTTTATTGCATATATCGACGTTTCAGCCGGATTAGAGCGGTGTTTCGTGTACATCTTCCATCGGTAATATAAACGGAAAATCATGAACATTTTAGTTAATTCTAATGAAAACACATTGATTTTTATGATTTGTATTGGAAACAACATTGTCATATGTCTTTTCTTGGATCGAAATAATACGAAACTTCGCTCTATGATTTGAAGGTAAAATCCTCAAATATGGTTAAATAGTAACTTTTTTCACGTTTTTCATGTAGTTTGGTATAACGCAAATATATTCATTTTTACCAATATTTCGAAACTATTTCATGTAGTTTCACGATATGTGATTTGGCCTTCAAATCTCAGAATTTCGCATAATATTACATTTTAAGCAAGTTTTCTTGCATTTTGTTTCCTATGAAAAATCATCGAATTTAGCAATATTTTGACGTTTATCATCCCCTTTTCCTTTATGTGATTTAAACAAAATATCATCGAATTATGCAATATTTACCGTTTTTCCACGTTTTTGCGAGATTTCAGTCTATGGGTATTAATTCATTATATATACGATAAAAATAATGCATACACATAATTGATTAGATAATATCCTTAAATACTTCATTTTCAATCATCTATTTGTTTCTCGTTAAAATACTGGGTAAGATATTGAAAAGGGGAGAAGTTCGGTTTTTATTGCATATATCGACGTTTCAGCCGGATTAGAGCGGTTTTACGTGTACATCTTCCATAGGTAATATAAGCGGAAAATCAAGAACATTTTAGTTAATTCTAATGAAAACACATTGTTTATTTATCATTTGTATTGGAAACAACATTGTCATATGTCTTTTCTTGGATCTAATTAATACGAAACCTCGCTCTATGATTTGACGGTAAAATCCTCAAATATGGTAAAATAGTGACTTTTTCACGTTAATCATGTAGTTTGGTATTACGCAAATATATTCATTTTTACCAATATTTCGAAACTATTTCACGATATGTGATTTGGCCTTCAAATCTCAGAATTTCGCATAATATTGCATTTTAAGCAAGTTTTCGTGCATTTTGTTTCGTACGAAAAATCATCGAATTTAGCAATATTTTGACGTTTATCATCCCCTTTTTCTTTACGTGATTTAAACAAAATATCATCGAATTAGGCAATATTTTGCCGTTTTTCCACGTTTTTGTTAGATTTCAGTTGATGGGTATTAATTCATTATATATACGATAAAAATAATGCAAACACATAATTGATTAGATAATAACCTTAAATACTTCATTTTCAATCAACTATTTGTTTCTCGGTAAAATACTGAGTAAGATATTAAAAAGGGAAAAAGTTCTGTTTTTATTGCATATATCGACGTTTCAGCCGGATTAGAGCGGTTTTACGTGTACATCTTCCATCGGTAATATAAACGGAAAATCAGGAACATTTTAGATAATTCTGATGAAAACACATTGATTTTTATCATATGTATTGGAAACAACATTGTCATATGTCTTTTCTTGGATCGAAATAATACGAAACCTCGCTCTATGATTTGAATTTAAAATCCTCAAATATGGTTAAATAATGACTTTTTTTACGTTTTTCATGTAGTTTGATATTACGTAAATATATTCATTTTTATCAATATTTCGATACTATTTCATGTAGTATCACGATATGTGATTTGGCCTTCAAATCTCAGAATTTCGCATAATATTGCATTTTAAGCAAGTTTTCATGCATTTTGTTTCGTACGAAAAATCATCGAATTTAGCAATATTTTGACGTTTATCATCCCCTTTTCCTTTCCGTGATTTAAACAAAACATCATCGAATTAGGCAATATTTTGCCGTTTTTCCACGTTTTTGTGAGATTTCAGTTTATGGGTATTAATTTATTATATATACGATAAAAATAATGCAAACACATACTTGATTAGATAATAACCTTAAATACTTCATTTTCAATAAACTATTTGTTTCTCGTTAAAATACTGAGTAAGATATTGAAAAGGGGAGAAGTTCTGTTTTTATTGCATATATCGACGTTTAAGCCGGAATAGAGCGGTTTTTGTGTACATCTTCCATCGGTAATATAAACCGAAAATCAGGAACATTTTAGATAATTCTAATGAAAACACATTGATTTTTATGATTTGTATTGGAAACAACATTGTCATATGTCTTTTCTTGGATCGAAATAATACGAAACTTCGCTCTATGATTTGAAGTTAAAATCCTCAAATATGGTTAAATAGTAACTTTTTTCACGTTTTTCATGTAGTTTGATATTACGTAAATATATTCCTTTTTATCAATATTTCGATACTATTTCATGTAGTATCACGATATGTGATTTGGCCTTCAAATCACAGAATTTCGCATAATATTGCATTTTAAGCAAGTTTTCTTGCATTTTGTTTTGTTCGAAAAATCATCGAATTTAGCAATATTTTGACGTTTATCATCCCCTTTTCCTTTATGTGATTTAAACAAAATATCATCGAATTAGGCAATATTTTGCCGTTTTTCCATGTTTTTGTGAATTTTCAGTTTATTCGTATTAATTTATTATATATACGATAAAAATGATGCAAACACATAATTGATTAGATAATAACCTTAAATACTTCATTTTCAATCAACTATTTGTTTCTCGTTAAAATACTGAGTAAGATATTGAAAAGGGAAGAAGTTCTGTTTTTATTGCATATATCGACGTTTCAGCAGGATTAGAGCGGTTTTACGTGTACATCTTCCATCGGTAATATAAACGGAAAATCAAGAACATTTTAGTTAATTCTAATGAAAACACATTGTTTTTTTATCATTTGTATTGGAAACAACATTGTCATATGTCTTTTCTTGGATCTAAATAAAACGAAACCTCGCTGAATGATTTGAAGGTAAAATCCTCAAATATGGTAAAATAGTGACTTGTTCACGTTGATCATGTAGTTTGATATTACGCAAATATATTCATTTTTCCAATATTTCGAAACTATTTCATGTAGTATCACGATATGTGATTTGGCCTTCAAATCTCAGAATTTCGCATAATATTGCATTTTAAGCAAGTTTTCATGCATTTTGTTTCGTACGAAAAATCATCGAATTTAGCAATATTTTGACGTTTATCATCCCCTTTTCCTTTATGTGATTTAAACAAAATATCATCGAATTAGGCAATATTTTGCCGTTTTTCTACGTTTTTGTAAATTTTCAGTCTATGGGTATTAATTCATTATATATATGATAAAAATGATGCAAACACATAATTCATTAGATAATAACCTTAAATACTTCATTTTCAATAAACTATTTGTTTCTCGTTAAAATACTGAGTAAGATATTGAAAAGGCGAGAAGTTCGGTTTTTATTGCATATATCGACGTTTCAGCCGGAATAGAGCGGTTTTCGTGTACATCTTCCATCGGTAATATAAACGGAAAATGGAAAATCAAGAACATTTTAGTTAATTCTAATGAAAACACATTGTTTATTTATCATTTGTATTGGAAACAACATTGTCATATGTCTTTTCTTGGATCTAATTAATACGAAACCTCGCTCTATGATTTGACGGTAAAATCCTCAAATATGGTAAAATAGTGACTTTGTCACGTTAATCATGTAGTTTGGTATTACGCAAATATATTCATTTTTACCAATATTTCGAAACTATTTCACGATATGTGATTTGGCCTTCAAATCTCAGAATTTCGCATAATATTGCATTTTAATCAAGTTTTCGTGCATTTTGTTTCGTACGAAAAATCATCGAATTTAGCAATATTTTGACGTTTATCATCCCCTTTTCCTTTACGTGATTTAAACAAAATATCATCGAATTAGGCAATATTTTGCCGTTTTTCCACGTTTTTGTGAGATTTCAGTTTATGGGTATTAATTCATTTTATATACGATAAAAATAATTCAAACACATAATTGATTAGATAATAACCTTAAATACTTAATTTTCAATCAACTATTTGTTTCTCGGTAAAATACTGAGTAAGATATTGAAAAGGGAAGAAGTTCTGTTTTTATTGCGTATATCGACGTTCCAGCCGGATTAGAGCGGTTTTACGTGTACATCTTCCATCGGTAATATAAACGGAAAATCAGGAACATTTTAGATAATTCTAATGAAAACACATTGATTTATATCATATGTATTGGAAACAACATTGTCAATTGTCTTTTCTTGGATCGAAATAATACGAAACCTCGCTCTATGATTTGAATTTAAAATCCTCAAATATGGTTAAATAGTGCCTTTTTTACGTTTTTCATGTAGTTTGATATTACGTAAATATATTCATTTTTATCAATATTTCGATACTATTTCATGTAGTATCACGATATGTGATTTGGCCTTCAAATCTCAGAATTTCGCATAATATTGCATATTAAGCAAGTTTTCTTGCATTTTGTTTCGTACGAAAAATCATCGAATTTAGCAATATTTTGACGTTTATCATCCCCTTTTCCTTTACGTGATTTAAAGAAAATATCATCGAATTAGGCAATATTTTGCCGTTTTTCCACGTTTTTGTAAATTTTCAGTCTATGGGTATTAATATATTTACGATAAAAATGTTGCAAACACATAATTGATTAGATAATAACCTTAAATACTTTATTTTCAATCATCTATTTGTTTCTCGTTAAAATACTGAGTAAGATATTGAAAAGGGGAGAAGTTCGGTTTTTATTGCATATATCGACGTTTCAGCCGGATTAGAGCGGTGTTTCGTGTACATCTTCCATCGGTAATATAAACGGAAAATCATGAACATTTTAGTTAATTCTAATGAAACAACATTGTTTTTTTTATCATTTGTATTGGAAACAACATTGTCATATGTCTTTTCTTGGATCTAAATAATACGAAACCTCGCTCTATGATTTGAAGGTAAAATCCTCAAATATGGTAAAATAGTGACTTGTTCACGTTGATCATGTAGTTTGGTATAACGCAAATATATTCATTTTTACCAATATTTCGAAACTATTTCATGTAGTTTCACGATATGTGATTTGGCCTTCAAATCTCAGAATTTCGCATAATATTGCATTTTAAGCAAGTTTTCATGCATTTTGTTTCGTACGAAAAATCATCGAATTTAGCAATATTTTGACGTTTATCATCCCCTTTTCCTTTATGTGATTTAAACAAAATATCATCGAATTATGCAATATTTACCGTTTTTCCACGTTTTTGAGAGATTTCAGTCTATGGGTATTAATTCATTATATATACGATAAAAATAATGCATACACATAATTGATTAGATAATATCCTTAAATACTTCATTTTCAATCATCTATTTGTTTCTCGTTAAAATACTGGGTAAGATATTGAAAAGGGGAGAAGTTCGGTTTTTATTGCATATATCGACGTTTCAGCCGGAATAGAGCGGTTTTACGTGTACATCTTCCATCGGTAATATAAACGGAAAATGGAAAATCAAGAACATTTTAGTTAATTCTAATGAAAACACATTGTTTATTTATCATTTGTATTGGAAACAACATTGTCATATGTCTTTTCTTGGATCTAATTAATACGAAACCTCGCTCTATGATTTGACGGTAAAATCCTCAAATATGGTAAAATAGTGACTTTGTCACGTTAATCATGTAGTTTGGTATTACGCAAATATATTCATTTTTACCAATATTTCGAAACTATTTCACGATATGTGATTTGGCCTTCAAATCTCAGAATTTCGCATAATATTGCATTTTAATCAAGTTTTCGTGCATTTTGTTTCGTACGAAAAATCATCGAATTTAGCAAGGTAAAATCCTCAAATATGGTTAAATAGTGACTTTTTCACGTTAATTTGGTATTACGCATATATATTCATTTTTACCAATATTTCGAAACTATTTCACGATATGTGATTTGGCCTTCAAATCTCAGAATTTCGCATAATATTGCATTTTAATCAAGTTTTCGTGCATTTTGTTTCGTACGAAAAATCATCGAATTTAGCAATATTTTGACGTTTATCATCCCCTTTTCCTTTACGTGATTTAAACAAAATATCATCGAATTAGGCAATATTTTGCCGTTTTTCCACGTTTTTGTGAGATTTCAGTTTATGGTTATTAATTCATTTTATATACGATAAAAATAATTCAAACACATAATTGATTAGATAATAACCTTAAATACTTCATTTTCAATCAACTATTTGTTTCTCGGTAAAATACTGAGTAAGATATTGAAAAGGGAAGAAGTTCTGTTTTTATTGCGTATATCGACGTTTCAGCCGGATTAGAGCGGTTTTACGTGTACATCTTCCATCGGTAATATAAACGGAAAATCAGGAACATTTTAGATAATTCTAATGAAAACACATTGATTTATATCATATGTATTGGAAACAACATTGTCAATTGTCTTTTCTTGGATCGAAATAATACGAAACCTCGCTCTATGATTTGAATTTAAAACCCTCAAATATGGTTAAATAGTGACTTTTTTTACGTTTTTCATGTAGTTTGATATTACGTAAATATATTCATTTTTATCAATATTTCGATACTATTTCATGTAGTATCACGATATGTGATTTGGCCTTCAAATCTCAGAATTTCGCATAATATTGCATATTAAGCAAGTTTTCTTGCATTTTGTTTCGTACGAAAAATCATCGAATTTAGCAATATTTTGACGTTTATCATCCCC
This sequence comes from Procambarus clarkii, assembly GCF_040958095.1. Lineage (NCBI taxonomy): Eukaryota > Metazoa > Arthropoda > Malacostraca > Decapoda > Cambaridae > Procambarus > Procambarus clarkii. The sequence goes on along the minus strand of NC_091166.1, from coordinate 24,256,048 downwards.
TTTTCCTTTACGTGATTTAAAGAAAATATCATCGAATTAGGCAATATTTTGCCGTTTTTCCACGTTTTTGTAAATTTTCAGTCTATGGGTATTAATATATTTACGATAAAAATGTTGCAAACACATAATTGATTAGATAATAACCTTAAATACTTTATTTTCAATCATCTATTTGTTTCTCGTTAAAATACTGAGTAAGATATTGAAAAGGGGAGAAGTTCGGTTTTTATTGCATATATCGACGTTTCAGCCGGATTAGAGCGGTGTTTCGTGTACATCTTCCATCGGTAATATAAACGGAAAATCATGAACATTTTAGTTAATTCTAATGAAAACACATTGTTTTTTTATCATTTGTATTGGAAACAACATTGTCATATGTCTTTTCTTGGATCTAAATAATACGAAACCTCGCTCTATGATTTGAAGGTAAAATCCTCAAATATGGTAAAATAGTGACTTTTTCACGTTAATCATCTAGTTTGGTATAACGCAAATATATTCATTTTTACCAATATTTCGAAACTATTTCATGTAGTTTCACGATATGTGATTTGGCCTTCAAATCTCAGAATTTCGCATAATATTACATTTTAAGCAAGTTTTCTTGCATTTTGTTTCCTACGAAAAATCATCGAATTTAGCAATATTTTGACGTTTATCATCCCCTTTTCCATTATGTGATTTAAACAAAATATCATCGAATTATGCAATATTTACCGTTTTTCCACGTTTTTGAGAGATTTCAGTCTATGGGTATTAATTCATTATATATACGATAAAAATAATGCATACACATAATTGATTAGATAATATCCTTAAATACTTCATTTTCAATCATCTATTTGTTTCTCGTTAAAATACTGGGTAAGATATTGAAAAGGGGAGAAGTTCGGTTTTTATTGCATATATCGACGTTTCAGCCGGATTAGAGCGGTTTTACGTGTACATCTTCCATCGGTAATATAAGCGGAAAATCAAGAACATTTTAGTTAATTCTAATGAAAACACATTGTTTATTTATCATTTGTATTGGAAACAACATTGTCATATGTCTTTTCTTGGATCTAATTAATACGAAACCTCGCTCTATGATTTGACGGTAAAATCCTCAAATATGGTAAAATAGTGACTTTTTCACGTTAATCATGTAGTTTGGTATTACGCAAATATATTCATTTTTACCAATATTTCGAAACTATTTCACGATATGTGATTTGGCCTTCAAATCTCAGAATTTCGCATAATATTGCATTTTAAGCAAGTTTTCGTGCATTTTGTTTCGTACGAAAAATCATCGAATTTAGCAATATTTTGACGTTTATCATCCCCTTTTTCTTTACGTGATTTAAACAAAATATCTTCGAATTAGGCAATATTTTGCCGTTTTTCCACGTTTTTGTTAGATTTCAGTTGATGGGTATTAATTCATTATATATACGATAAAAATAATGCAAACACATAATTGATTAGATAATAACCTTAAATACTTCATTTTCAATCAACTATTTGTTTCTCGGTAAAATACTGAGTAAGATATTAAAAAGGGAAAAAGTTCTGTTTTTATTGCATATATCGACGTTTCAGCCGGATTAGAGTGGTTTTACGTGTACATCTTCCATCGGTAATATAAACGGAAAATCAGGAACATTTTAGATAATTCTGATGAAAACACATTGATTTTTATCATATGTATTGGAAACAACATTGTCATATGTCTTTTCTTGGATCGAAATAATACGAAACCTCGCTCTATGATTTGAATTTAAAATCCTCAAATATGGTTAAATAATGACTTTTTTTACGTTTTTCATGTAGTTTGATATTACGTAAATATATTCATTTTTATCAATATTTCGATACTATTTCATGTAGTATCACGATATGTGATTTGGCCTTCAAATCTCAGAATTTCGCATAATATTGCATTTTAAGCAAGTTTTCATGCATTTTGTTTCGTACGAAAAATCATCGAATTTAGCAATATTTTGACGTTTATCATCCCCTTTTCCTTTCCGTGATTTAAACAAAACATCATCGAATTAGGCAATATTTTGCCGTTTTTCCACGTTTTTGTGAGATTTCAGTTTATGGGTATTAATTTATTATATATACGATAAAAATAATGCAAACACATACTTGATTAGATAATAACCTTAAATACTTCATTTTCAATAAACTATTTGTTTCTCGTTAAAATACTGAGTAAGATATTGAAAAGGGGAGAAGTTCTGTTTTTATTGCATATATCGACGTTTAAGCCGGAATAGAGCGGTTTTTGTGTACATCTTCCATCGGTAATATAAACCGAAAATCAGGAACATTTTAGATAATTCTAATGAAAACACATTGATTTTTATGATTTGTATTGGAAACAACATTGTCATATGTCTTTTCTTGGATCGAAATAATACGAAACTTCGCTCTATGATTTGAAGTTAAAATCCTCAAATATGGTTAAATAGTAACTTTTTTCACGTTTTTCATGTAGTTTGATATTACGTAAATATATTCCTTTTTATCAATATTTCGATACTATTTCATGTAGTATCACGATATGTGATTTGGCCTTCAAATCACAGAATTTCGCATAATATTGCATTTTAAGCAAGTTTTCTTGCATTTTGTTTTGTTCGAAAAATCATCGAATTTAGCAATATTTTGACGTTTATCATCCCCTTTTCCTTTATGTGATTTAAACAAAATATCATCGAATTAGGCAATATTTTGCCGTTTTTCCACGTTTTTGTGAATTTTCAGTTTATTCGTATTAATTTATTATATATACGATAAAAATGATGCAAACACATAATTGATTAGATAATAACCTTAAATACTTCATTTTCAATCAACTATTTGTTTCTCGTTAAAATACTGAGTAAGATATTGAAAAGGGAAGAAGTTCTGTTTTTATTGCATATATCGACGTTTCAGCAGGATTAGAGCGGTTTTACGTGTACATCTTCCATCGGTAATATAAACGGAAAATCAAGAACATTTTAGTTAATTCTAATGAAAACACATTGTTTTTTTATCATTTGTATTGGAAACAACATTGTCATATGTCTTTTCTTGGATCTAAATAAAACGAAACCTCGCTGAATGATTTGAAGGTAAAATCCTCAAATATGGTAAAATAGTGACTTGTTCACGTTGATCATGTAGTTTGATATTACGCAAATATATTCATTTTTCCAATATTTCGAAACTATTTCATGTAGTATCACGATATGTGATTTGGCCTTCAAATCTCAGAATTTCGCATAATATTGCATTTTAAGCAAGTTTACATGCATTTTGTTTCGTACGAAAAATCATCGAATTTAGCAATATTTTGACGTTTATCATCCCCCTTTTCCTTTATGTGATTTAAACAAAATATCATCGAATTAGGCAATATTTTGCCGTTTTTCTACGTTTTTGTAAATTTTCAGTCTATGGGTATTAATTCATTATATATATGATAAAAATGATGCAAACACATAATTCATTAGATAATAACCTTAAATACTTCATTTTCAATAAACTATTTGTTTCTCGTTAAAATACTGAGTAAGATATTGAAAAGGCGAGAAGTTCGGTTTTTATTGCATATATCGACGTTTCAGCCGGAATAGAGCGGTTTTCGTGTACATCTTCCATCGGTAATATAAACGGAAAATGGAAAATCAAGAACATTTTAGTTAATTCTAATGAAAACACATTGTTTATTTATCATTTGTATTGGAAACAACATTGTCATATGTCTTTTCTTGGATCTAATTAATACGAAACCTCGCTCTATGATTTGACGGTAAAATCCTCAAATATGGTAAAATAGTGACTTTTTCACGTTAATTTGGTATTACGCATATATATTCATTTTTACCAATATTTCGAAACTATTTCACGATATGTGATTTGGCCTTCAAATCTCAGAATTTCGCATAATATTGCATTTTAATCAAGTTTTCGTGCATTTTGTTTCGTACGAAAAATCATCGAATTTAGCAATATTTTGACGTTTATCATCCCCTTTTCCTTTACGTGATTTAAACAAAATATCATCGAATTAGGCAATGTTTTGCCGTTTTTCCACGTTTTTGTGAGATTTCAGTTTATGGGTATTAATTCATTTTATATACGATAAAAATAATTCAAACACATAATTGATTAGATAATAACCTTAAATACTTCATTTTCAATCAACTATTTGTTTCTCGGTAAAATACTGAGTAAGATATTGAAAAGGGAAGAAGTTCTGTTTTTATTGCGTATATCGACGTTTCAGCCGGATTAGAGCGGTTTTACGTGTACATCTTCCATCGGTAATATAAACGGAAAATCAGGAACATTTTAGATAATTCTAATGAAAACACATTGATTTATATCATATGTATTGGAAACAACATTGTCAATTGTCTTTTCTTGGATCGAAATAATACGAAACCTCGCTCTATGATTTGAATTTAAAATCCTCAAATATGGTTAAATAGTGACTTTTTTTACGTTTTTCATGTAGTTTGATATTACGTAAATATATTCATTTTTATCAATATTTCGATACTATTTCATGTAGTATCACGATATGTGATTTGGCCTTCAAATCTCAGAATTTCGCATAATATTGCATATTAAGCAAGTTTTCTTGCATTTTGTTTCGTACGAAAAATCATCGAATTTAGCAATATTTTGACGTTTATCATCCCCTTTTCCTTTACGTGATTTAAAGAAAATATCATCGAATTAGGCAATATTTTGCCGTTTTTCCACGTTTTTGTAAATTTTCAGTCTATGGGTATTAATATATTTACGATAAAAATGTTGCAAACACATAATTGATTAGATAATAACCTTAAATACTTTATTTTCAATCATCTATTTGTTTCTCGTTAAAATACTGAGTAAGATATTGAAAAGGGGAGAAGTTCGGTTTTTATTGCATATATCGACGTTTCAGCCGGATTAGAGCGGTGTTTCGTGTACATCTTCCATCGGTAATATAAACGGAAAATCATGAACATTTTAGTTAATTCTAATGAAAACACATTGTTTTTTTATCATTTGTATTGGAAACAACATTGTCATATGTCTTTTCTTGGATCTAAATAATACGAAACCTCGCTCTATGATTTGAAGGTAAAATCCTCAAATATGGTAAAATAGTGACTTTTTCACGTTAATCATCTAGTTTGGTATAACGCAAATATATTCATTTTTACCAATATTTCGAAACTATTTCATGTAGTTTCACGATATGTGATTTGGCCTTCAAATCTCAGAATTTCGCATAATATTGCATATTAAGCAAGTTTTCTTGCATTTTGTTTCCTACGAAAAATCATCGAATTTAGCAATATTTTGACGTTTATCATCCCCTTTTCCTTTATGTGATTTAAACAAAATATCATCGAATTATGCAATATTTACCGTTTTTCCACGTTTTTGAGAGATTTCAGTCTATGGGTATTAATTCATTATATATACGATAAAAATAATGCATACACATAATTGATTAGATAATATCCTTAAATACTTCATTTTCAATCATCTATTTGTTTCTCGTTAAAATACTGGGTAAGATATTGAAAAGGGGAGAAGTTCGGTTTTTATTGCATATAGAAAGCGCGGAACGTTTCAGCCGGATTAGAGCGGTTTTACGTGTACATCTTCCATAGGTAATATAAGCGGAAAATCAAGAACATTTTAGTTAATTCTAATGAAAACACATTGTTTATTTATCATTTGTATTGGAAACAACATTGTCATATGTCTTTTCTTGGATCTAATTAATACGAAACCTCGCTCTATGATTTGACGGTAAAATCCTCAAATATGGTAAAATAGTGACTTTTTCACGTTAATCATGTAGTTTGGTATTACGCAAATATATTCATTTTTACCAATATTTCGAAACTATTTCACGATATGTGATTTGGCCTTCAAATCTCAGAATTTCGCATAATATTGCATTTTAAGCAAGTTTTCGTGCATTTTGTTTCGTACGAAAAATCATCGAATTTAGCAATATTTTGACGTTTATCATCCCCTTTTTCTTTACGTGATTTAAACAAAATATCATCGAATTAGGCAATATTTTGCCGTTTTTCCACGTTTTTGTTAGATTTCAGTTGATGGGTATTAATTCATTATATATACGATAAAAATAATGCAAACACATAATTGATTAGATAATAACCTTAAATACTTCATTTTCAATCAACTATTTGTTTCTCGGTAAAATACTGAGTAAGATATTAAAAAGGGAAAAAGTTCTGTTTTTATTGCATATATCGACGTTTCAGCCGGATTAGAGCGGTTTTACGTGTACATCTTCCATCGGTAATATAAACGGAAAATCAGGAACATTTTAGATAATTCTGATGAAAACACATTGATTTTTATCATATGTATTGGAAACAACATTGTCATATGTCTTTTCTTGGATCGAAATAATACGAAACCTCGCTCTATGATTTGAATTTAAAATCCTCAAATATGGTTAAATAATGACTTTTTTTACGTTTTTCATGTAGTTTGATATTACGTAAATATATTCATTTTTATCAATATTTCGATACTATTTCATGTAGTATCACGATATGTGATTTGGCCTTCAAATCTCAGAATTTCGCATAATATTGCATTTTAAGCAAGTTTTCATGCATTTTGTTTCGTACGAAAAATCATCGAATTTAGCAATATTTTGACGTTTATCATCCCCTTTTCCTTTCCGTGATTTAAACAAAACATCATCGAATTAGGCAATATTTTGCCGTTTTTCCACGTTTTTGTGAGATTTCAGTTTATGGGTATTAATTTATTATATATACGATAAAAATAATGCAAACACATACTTGATTAGATAATAACCTTAAATACTTCATTTTCAATAAACTATTTGTTTCTCGTTAAAATACTGAGTAAGATATTGAAAAGGGGAGAAGTTCTGTTTTTATTGCATATATCGACGTTTAAGCCGGAATAGAGCGGTTTTTGTGTACATCTTCCATCGGTAATATAAACCGAAAATCAGGAACATTTTAGATAATTCTAATGAAAACACATTGATTTTTATGATTTGTATTGGAAACAACATTGTCATATGTCTTTTCTTGGATCGAAATAATACGAAACTTCGCTCTATGATTTGAAGTTAAAATCCTCAAATATGGTTAAATAGTAACTTTTTTCACGTTTTTCATGTAGTTTGATATTACGTAAATATATTCCTTTTTATCAATATTTCGATACTATTTCATGTAGTATCACGATATGTGATTTGGCCTTCAAATCACAGAATTTCGCATAATATTGCATTTTAAGCAAGTTTTCTTGCATTTTGTTTTGTTCGAAAAATCATCGAATTTAGCAATATTTTGACGTTTATCATCCCCTTTTCCTTTATGTGATTTAAACAAAATATCATCGAATTAGGCAATATTTTGCCGTTTTTCCACGTTTTTGTGAATTTTCAGTTTATTCGTATTAATTTATTATATATACGATAAAAATGATGCAAACACATAATTGATTAGATAATAACCTTAAATACTTCATTTTCAATCAACTATTTGTTTCTCGTTAAAATACTGAGTAAGATATTGAAAAGGGAAGAAGTTCTGTTTTTATTGCATATATCGACGTTTCAGCAGGATTAGAGCGGTTTTACGTGTACATCTTCCATCGGTAATATAAACGGAAAATCAAGAACATTTTAGTTAATTCTAATGAAAACACATTGTTTTTTTATCATTTGTATTGGAAACAACATTGTCATATGTCTTTTCTTGGATCTAAATAAAACGAAACCTCGCTGAATGATTTGAAGTTAAAATCCTCAAATATGGTAAAATAGTGCCTTTTTCACGTTAATCATGTAGTTTGATATTACGCAAATGTATTCATTTTTACCAATATTTCGATACTATTTCATGTAGTATTACGATATGTGATTTGGCCTTCAAATCTCAGAATTTCGCATAATATTACATTTTAAGCAAGTTTTCTTGCATTTTGTTTCCTACGAAAAATCATCGAATTTAGCAAAATTTTGAAGTTTATCATCCCCTTTTCCTTTATGTGATTTAAACAAAATATCATCGAATTATGCAATATTTACCGTTTTTCCACGTTTTTGAGAGATTTCAGTCTATGGGTATTAATTCATTATATATACGATAAAAATAATGCATACACATAATTGATTAGATAATATCCTTAAATACTTCATTTTCAATCATCTATTTGTTTCTCGTTAAAATACTGAGTAAGATATTGAAAAGGGGAGAAGTTCGGTTTTTATTGCATATATCGACGTTTCAGCCGGATTAGAGCGGTTTTACGTGTACATCTTCCATCGGTAATATAAGCGGAAAATCAAGAACATTTTAGTTAATTCTAATGAAAACACATTGTTTATTTATCATTTGTATTGGAAACAACATTGTCATATGTCTTTTCTTGGATCTAATTAATACGAAACCTCGCTCTATGATTTGACGGTAAAATCCTCAAATATGGTAAAATAGTGACTTTTTCACGTTAATCATGTAGTTTGGTATTACGCAAATATATTCATTTTTACCAATATTTCGAAACTATTTCACGATATGTGATTTGGCCTTCAAATCTCAGAATTTCGCATAATATTGCATTTTAAGCAAGTTTTCGTGCATTTTGTTTCGTACGAAAAATCATCGAATTTAGCAATATTTTGACGTTTATCATCCCCTTTTTCTTTTCGTGATTTAAACAAAATATCATCGAATTAGGCAATATTTTGCCGTTTTTCCACGTTTTTGTGAGATTTCAGTTTATGGGTATTAATTTATTATATATACGATAAAAATAATGCAAACACATAATTGATTAGATAATAACTTTAAATACTTCATTTTCAATAAACTATTTGTTTCTCGTTAAAATACTGAGTAAGATATTGAAAAGGGGAGAAGTTCTGTTTTTATTGCATATATCGACGTTTCAGCCGGATTAGAGCGGTTTTACGTGTACATCTTCCATCCGTAATATAAGCGGAAAATCAAGAACATTTTAGTTAATTCTAATGAAAACACATTGTTTATTTATCATTTGTATTGGAAACAACATTGTCATATGTCTTTTCTTGGATCTAATTAATACGAAACCTCGCTCTATGATTTGACGGTAAAATCCTCAAATATGGTAAAATAGTGACTTTTTCACGTTAATCATGGAGTTTGGTATTACGCAAATATATTCATTTTTACCAATATTTCGAAACTATTTCACGATATGTGATTTGGCCTTCAAATCACAGAATTTCGCATAATATTGCATTTTAAGCAAGTTTTCTTGCATTTTGTTTTGTTCGAAAAATCATCGAATTTAGCAATATTTTGACGTTTATCATCCCCTTTTCCTTTATGTGATTTAAACAAAATATCATCGAATTAGGCAATATTTTGCCGTTTTTCCACGTTTTTGTGAATTTTCAGTTTATTCGTATTAATTTATTATATATACGATAAAAATGATGCAAACACATAATTGATTAGATAATAACCTTAAATACTTCATTTTCAATCAACTATTTGTTTCTCGTTAAAATACTGAGTAAGATATTGAAAAGGGAAGAAGTTCTGTTTTTATTGCATATATCGACGTTTCAGCAGGATTAGAGCGGTTTTACGTGTACATCTTCCATCGGTAATATAAACGGAAAATCAAGAACATTTTAGTTAATTCTAATGAAAACACATTGTTTTTTTATCATTTGTATTGGAAACAACATTGTCATATGTCTTTTCTTGGATCTAAATAAAACGAAACCTCGCTGAATGATTTGAAGTTAAAATCCTCAAATATGGTAAAATAGTGCCTTTTTCACGTTAATCATGTAGTTTGATATTACGCAAATGTATTCTTTTTACCAATATTTCGATACTATTTCATGTAGTATTACGATATGTGATTTGGCCTTCAAATCTCAGAATTTCGCATAATATTACATTTTAAGCAAGTTTTCTTGCATTTTGTTTCCTACGAAAAATCATCGAATTTAGCAAAATTTTGACGTTTATCATCCCCTTTTCCTTTATGTGATTTAAACAAAATATCATCGAATTATGCAATATTTACCGTTTTTCCACGTTTTTGAGAGATTTCAGTCTATGGGTATTAATTCATTATATATACGATAAAAATAATGCATACACATAATTGATTAGATAATATCCTTAAATACTTCATTTTCAATCATCTATTTGTTTCTCGTTAAAATACTGAGTAAGATATTGAAAAGGGGAGAAGTTCGGTTTTTATTGCATATATCGACGTTTCAGCCGGATTAGAGCGGTTTTACGTGTACCTCTTCCATCGGTAATATAAGCGGAAAATCAAGAACATTTTAGTTAATTCTAATGAAAACACATTGTTTATTTATCATTTGTATTGGAAACAACATTGTCATATGTCTTTTCTTGGATCTAATTAATACGAAACCTCGCTCTATGATTTGACGGTAAAATCCTCAAATATGGTAAAATAGTGACTTTTTCACGTTAATCATGTAGTTTGGTATTACGCAAATATATTCATTTTTACCAATATTTCGAAACTATTTCACGATATGTGATTTGGCCTTCAAATCTCAGAATTTCGCATAATATTGCATTTTAAGCAAGTTTTCGTGCATTTTGTTTCGTACGAAAAATCATCGAATTTAGCAATATTTTGACGTTTATCATCCCCTTTTTCTTTACGTGATTTAAACAAAATATCATCGAATTAGGCAATATTTTGCCGTTTTTCCACGTTTTTGTGAGATTTCAGTTTATGGGTATTAATTTATTATATATACGATAAAAATAATGCAAACACATAATTGATTAGATAATAACCTTAAATACTTCATTTTCAATAAACTATTTGTTTCTCGTTAAAATACTGAGTAAGATATTGAAAAGGGGAGAAGTTCTGTTTTTATTGCATATATCGACGTTTCAGCCGGATTAGAGCGGTTTTACGTGTACATCTTCCATCCGTAATATAAGCGGAAAATCAAGAACATTTTAGTTAATTCTAATGAAAACACATTGTTTATTTATCATTTGTATTGGAAACAACATTGTCATATGTCTTTTCTTGGATCTAATTAATACGAAACCTCGCTCTATGATTTGACGGTAAAATCCTCAAATATGGTAAAATAGTGACTTTTTCACGTTAATCATGTAGTTTGGTATTACGCAAATATATTCATTTTTACCAATATTTCGAAACTATTTCACGATATGAGATTTGGCCTTCAAATCACAGAATTTCGCATAATATTGCATTTTAAGCAAGTTTTCTTGCATTTTGTTTTGTTCGAAAAATCATCGAATTTAGCAATATTTTGACGTTTATCATCCCCTTTTCCTTTATGTGATTTAAACAAAATATCATCGAATTAGGCAATATTTTGCCGTTTTTCCACGTTTTTGTGAATTTTCAGTTTATTCGTAAATTAATTATATTAATTAATTAATTATTAATTAATTATTATATTAAATTAATAAATTATAATATTCACAATAAATCACAATAAATTAATTATTATATATACGATAAAAATGATGCAAACACATAATTGATTAGATAATAACCTTAAATACTTCATTTTCAATCAACTATTTGTTTCTCGTTAAAATACTGAGTAAGATATTCAAAAGGGAAGAAGTTCTGTTTTTATTGCATATATCGACGTTTCAGCAGGATTAGAGCGGTTTTACGTGTACATCTTCCATCGGTAATATAAACGGAAAATCAAGAACATTTTAGTTAATTCTAATGAAAACACATTGTTTTTTTATCATTTGTATTGGAAACAACATTGTCATATGTCTTTTCTTGGATCTAAATAAAACGAAACCTCGCTGAATGATTTGAAGTTAAAATCCTCAAATATGGTAAAATAGTGCCTTTTTCACATTAATCATGTAGTTTGATATTACGCAAATGTATTCATTTTTACCAATATTTCGATACTATTTCATGTAGTATTACGATATGTGATTTGGCCTTCAAATCTCAGAATTTCGCATAATATTACATTTTAAGCAAGTTTTCTTGCATTTTGTTTCCTACGAAAAATCATCGAATTTAGCAAAATTTTGACGTTTATCATCCCCTTTTCCTTTATGTGATTTAAACAAAATATCATCGAATTATGCAATATTTACCGTTTTTCCACGTTTTTGAGAGATTTCAGTCTATGGGTATTAATTCATTATATATACGATAAAAATAATGCATACACATAATTGATTAGATAATATCCTTAAATACTTCATTTTCAATCATCTATTTGTTTCTCGTTAAAATACTGAGTAAGATATTGAAAAGGGGAGAAGTTCGGTTTTTATTGCATATATCGACGTTTCAGCCGGATTAGAGCGGTTTTACGTGTACCTCTTCCATCGGTAATATAAGCGGAAAATCAAGAACATTTTAGGCAATTCTAATGAAAACACATTGTTTATTTATCATTTGTATTGGAAACAACATTGTCATATGTCTTTTCTTGGATCTAATTAATACGAAACCTCGCTCTATGATTTGACGGTAAAATCCTCAAATATGGTAAAATAGTGACTTTTTCACGTTAATCATGTAGTTTGGTATTACGCAAATATATTCATTTTTACCAATATTTCGAAACTATTTCACGATATGTGATTTGGCCTTCAAATCTCAGAATTTCGCATAATATTGCATTTTAAGCAAGTTTTCGTGCATTTTGTTTCGTACGAAAAATCATCGAATTTAGCAATATTTTGACGTTTATCATCCCCTTTTTCTTTACGTGATTTAAACAAAATATCATCGAATTAGGCAATATTTTGCCGTTTTTCCACGTTTTTGTGAGATTTCAGTTTATGGGTATTAATTTATTATATATACGATAAAAATAATGCAAACACATAATTGATTAGATAATAACCTTAAATACTTCATTTTCAATAAACTATTTGTTTCTCGTTAAAATACTGAGTAAGATATTGAAAAGGGGAGAAGTTCTGTTTTTTTTTCATATATCGACGTTTCAGCCGGATTAGAGCGGTTTTACGTGTACATCTTCCATCCGTAATATAAGCGGAAAATCAAGAACATTTTAGTTAATTCTAATGAAAACACATTGTTTATTTATCATTTGTATTGGAAACAACATTGTCATATGTCTTTTCTTGGATCTAATTAATACGAAACCTCGCTCTATGATTTGACGGTAAAATCCTCAAATATGGTAAAATAGTGACTTTTTCACGTTAATCATGTAGTTTGGTATTACGCAAATATATTCATTTTTACCAATATTTCGAAACTATTTCACGATATGTGATTTGGCCTTCAAATCTCAGAATTTCGCATAATATTGCATTTTAAGCAAGTTTTCGTGCATTTTGTTTCGTACGAAAAATCATCGAATTTAGCAGTATTTTGACGTTTATCATCCCCTTTTTCTTTACGTGATTTAAACAAAATATCATCGAATTAGGCAATATTTTGCCGTTTTTCCACGTTTTTGTGAGATTTCAGTTGATGGGTATTAATTCATTATATATACGATAAAAATAATGCAAACACTTAATTGATTAGATAATAACCTTAAATACTTCATTTTCAATCAACTATTTGTTTCTCGGTAAAATACTGAGTAAGATATTAAAAAGGGAAGAAGTTCTGTTTTTATTGCATATATCGACGTTTCAGCCGGATTAGAGCGGTTTTACGTGTACATCTTCCATCGGTAATATAAACGGAAAATCAGGAACATTTTAGATAATTCTGATGAAAACACATTGATTTTTATCATATGTATTGGAAACAACATTGTCATATGTCTTTTCTTGGATCGAAATAATACGAAACCTCGCTCTATGATTTGAAGGTAAAATCCTCAAATATGGTAAAATAGTGACTTTTTCACGTTAATCATGTAGTTTGATATTACGCTAATATATTCATTTTTCCAATATTTCGAAACTATTTCATGTAGTATCACGATATGTGATTTGGCCGTCAAATCTCAGAATTTCGCATAATATTGCATTTTAAGCAAGTTTTCATGCATTTTGATTCCTACGAAAAATCATCGAATTTAGCAATATTTTGACGTTTATCATCCCCTTTTCCTTTATGTGATTTAAACAAAATATCATCGAATTATGCAATATTTACCGTTTTTCCACGTTTTTGAGAGATTTCAGTCTATGGGTATTAATTCATTATATATACGATAAAAATAATGCATACACATAATTGATTAGATAATATCCTTAAATACTTCATTTTCAATCATCTATTTGTTTCTCGTTAAAATACTGAGTAAGATATTGAAAAGTGGAGAAGTTCGGTTTTTATTGCATATATCGACGTTTCAGCCGGATTAGAGCGGTTTTACGTGTACATCTTCCATCGGTAATATAAGCGGAAAATCAAGAACATTTTAGTTAATTCTAATGAAAACACATTGTTTATTTATCATTTGTATTGGAAACAACATTGTCATATGTCTTTTCTTGGATCTAATTAATACGAAACATCGCTCTATGATTTGACGGTAAAATCCTCAAATATGGTAAAATAGTGACTTTTTCACGTTAATCATGTAGTTTGGTATTACGCAAATATATTCATTTTTACGAATATTTCGAAACTATTTCACAATATGTGATTTGGCCTTCAAATCTCAGAATTTCGCATAATATTGCATTTTAAGCAAGTTTTCGTGCATTTTGTTTCGTACGAAAAATCATCGAATTTAGCAATATTTTGACGTTTATCATCCCCTTTTTCTTTACGTGATTTAAACAAAATATCATCGAATTAGGCAATATTTTGCCGTTTTTCCACGTTTTTGTGAGATTTCAGTTTATGGGTATTAATTCATTATATATACGATAAAAATAATGCAAACACATAATTGATTAGATAATAACCTTAAATACTTCATTTTCAATCAACTATTTGTTTCTCGGTAAAATACTGAGTAAGATATTAAAAAGGGAAGAAGTTCTGTTTTTATTGCATATATCGACGTTTCAGCCGGATTAGAGCGGTTTTACGTGTACATCTTCCATCGGTAATATAAACGGAAAATCAGGAACATTTTAGATAATTCTGATGAAAAAACATTGTTTTTTTATCATTTGTATTGGAAACAACATTGTCATATGTCTTTTCTTGGATCTAATTAATACGAAACCTCGCTCTATGATTTGACGGTAAAATCCTCAAATATGGTAAAATAGTGACTTTTTCACGTTAATCATGTAGTTTGGTATTACGCAAATATATTCATTTTTACCAATATTTCGAAACTATTTCACGATATGTGATTTGGCCTTCAAATCTCAGAATTTCGCATAATATTGCATTTTAAGCAAGTTTTCGTGCATTTTGTTTCGTACGAAAAATCATCGAATTTAGCAATATTTTGACGTTTATCATCCCCTTTTTCTTTACGTGATTTAAACAAAATATCATCGAATTAGGCAATATTTTGCCGTTTTTCCACGTTTTTGTGAGATTTCAGTTTATGGGTATTAATTTATTATATATACGATAAAAATAATGCAAACACATAATTGATTAGATAATAACCTTAAATACTTCATTTTCAATAAACTATTTGTTTCTCGTTAAAATACTGAGTAAGATATTGAAAAGGGGAGAAGTTCTGTTTTTTTTTCATATATCGACGTTTCAGCCGGATTAGAGCGGTTTTACGTGTACATCTTCCATCCGTAATATAAGCGGAAAATCAAGAACATTTTAGTTAATTCTAATGAAAACACATTGTTTATTTATCATTTGTATTGGAAACAACATTGTCATATGTCTTTTCTTGGATCTAATTAATACGAAACCTCGCTCTATGATTTGACGGTAAAATCCTCAAATATGGTAAAATAGTGACTTTTTCACGTTAATCATGTAGTTTGGTATTACGCAAATATATTCATTTTTACCAATATTTCGAAACTATTTCACGATATGTGATTTGGCCTTCAAATCTCAGAATTTCGCATAATATTGCATTTTAAGCAAGTTTTCGTGCATTTTGTTTCGTACGAAAAATCATCGAATTTAGCAGTATTTTGACGTTTATCATCCCCTTTTTCTTTACGTGATTTAAACAAAATATCATCGAATTAGGCAATATTTTGCCGTTTTTCCACGTTTTTGTGAGATTTCAGTTGATGGGTATTAATTCATTATATATACGATAAAAATAATGCAAACACTTAATTGATTAGATAATAACCTTAAATACTTCATTTTCAATCAACTATTTGTTTCTCGGTAAAATACTGAGTAAGATATTAAAAAGGGAAGAAGTTCTGTTTTTATTGCATATATCGACGTTTCAGCCGGATTAGAGCGGTTTTACGTGTACATCTTCCATCGGTAATATAAACGGAAAATCAGGAACATTTTAGATAATTCTGATGAAAACACATTGATTTTTATCATATGTATTGGAAACAACATTGTCATATGTCTTTTCTTGGATCGAAATAATACGAAACCTCGCTCTATGATTTGAAGGTAAAATCCTCAAATATGGTAAAATAGTGACTTTTTCACGTTAATCATGTAGTTTGATATTACGCTAATATATTCATTTTTCCAATATTTCGAAACTATTTCATGTAGTATCACGATATGTGATTTGGCCGTCAAATCTCAGAATTTCGCATAATATTGCATTTTAAGCAAGTTTTCATGCATTTTGATTCCTACGAAAAATCATCGAATTTAGCAATATTTTGACGTTTATCATCCCCTTTTCCTTTATGTGATTTAAACAAAATATCATCGAATTATGCAATATTTACCGTTTTTCCACGTTTTTGAGAGATTTCAGTCTATGGGTATTAATTCATTATATATACGATAAAAATAATGCATACACATAATTGATTAGATAATATCCTTAAATACTTCATTTTCAATCATCTATTTGTTTCTCGTTAAAATACTGAGTAAGATATTGAAAAGTGGAGAAGTTCGGTTTTTATTGCATATATCGACGTTTCAGCCGGATTAGAGCGGTTTTACGTGTACATCTTCCATCGGTAATATAAGCGGAAAATCAAGAACATTTTAGTTAATTCTAATGAAAACACATTGTTTATTTATCATTTGTATTGGAAACAACATTGTCATATGTCTTTTCTTGGATCTAATTAATACGAAACATCGCTCTATGATTTGACGGTAAAATCCTCAAATATGGTAAAATAGTGACTTTTTCACGTTAATCATGTAGTTTGGTATTACGCAAATATATTCATTTTTACGAATATTTCGAAACTATTTCACAATATGTGATTTGGCCTTCAAATCTCAGAATTTCGCATAATATTGCATTTTAAGCAAGTTTTCGTGCATTTTGTTTCGTACGAAAAATCATCGAATTTAGCAATATTTTGACGTTTATCATCCCCTTTTTCTTTACGTGATTTAAACAAAATATCATCGAATT
Source organism: Procambarus clarkii (assembly GCF_040958095.1). Classification (NCBI taxonomy): domain Eukaryota; kingdom Metazoa; phylum Arthropoda; class Malacostraca; order Decapoda; family Cambaridae; genus Procambarus; species Procambarus clarkii. The sequence continues at coordinate 24,238,551 of NC_091166.1, read as the reverse complement.
AGGCAATATTTTGCCGTTTTTCCACGTTTTTGTGAGATTTCAGTTTATGGGTATTAATTCATTATATATACGATAAAAATAATGCAAACACATAATTGATTAGATAATAACCTTAAATACTTCATTTTCAATCAACTATTTGTTTCTCGGTAAAATACTGAGTAAGATATTAAAAAGGGAAGAAGTTCTGTTTTTATTGCATATATCGACGTTTCAGCCGGATTAGAGCGGTTTTACGTGTACATCTTCCATCGGTAATATAAACGGAAAATCAGGAACATTTTAGATAATTCTGATGAAAAAACATTGTTTTTTTATCATTTGTATTGGAAACAACATTGTCATATGTCTTTTCTTGGATCTAATTAATACGAAACCTCGCTCTATGATTTGACGGTAAAATCCTCAAATATGGTAAAATAGTGACTTTTTCACGTTAATCATGTAGTTTGGTATTACGCAAATATATTCATTTTTACCAATATTTCGAAACTATTTCACGATATGTGATTTGGCCTTCAAATCTCAGAATTTCGCATAATATTGCATTTTAAGCAAGTTTTCGTGCATTTTGTTTCGTACGAAAAATCATCGAATTTAGCAATATTTTGACGTTTATCATCCCCTTTTTCTTTACGTGATTTAAACAAAATATCATCGAATTAGGCAATATTTTGCCGTTTTTCCACGTTTTTGTGAGATTTCAGTTTATGGGTATTAATTTATTATATATACGATAAAAATAATGCAAACACATAATTGATTAGATAATAACCTTAAATACTTCATTTTCAATAAACTATTTGTTTCTCGTTAAAATACTGAGTAAGATATTGAAAAGGGGAGAAGTTCTGTTTTTTTTTCATATATCGACGTTTCAGCCGGATTAGAGCGGTTTTACGTGTACATCTTCCATCCGTAATATAAGCGGAAAATCAAGAACATTTTAGTTAATTCTAATGAAAACACATTGTTTATTTATCATTTGTATTGGAAACAACATTGTCATATGTCTTTTCTTGGATCTAATTAATACGAAACCTCGCTCTATGATTTGACGGTAAAATCCTCAAATATGGTAAAATAGTGACTTTTTCACGTTAATCATGTAGTTTGGTATTACGCAAATATATTCATTTTTACCAATATTTCGAAACTATTTCACGATATGTGATTTGGCCTTCAAATCTCAGAATTTCGCATAATATTGCATTTTAAGCAAGTTTTCGTGCATTTTGTTTCGTACGAAAAATCATCGAATTTAGCAGTATTTTGACGTTTATCATCCCCTTTTTCTTTACGTGATTTAAACAAAATATCATCGAATTAGGCAATATTTTGCCGTTTTTCCACGTTTTTGTGAGATTTCAGTTGATGGGTATTAATTCATTATATATACGATAAAAATAATGCAAACACTTAATTGATTAGATAATAACCTTAAATACTTCATTTTCAATCAACTATTTGTTTCTCGGTAAAATACTGAGTAAGATATTAAAAAGGGAAGAAGTTCTGTTTTTATTGCATATATCGACGTTTCAGCCGGATTAGAGCGGTTTTACGTGTACATCTTCCATCGGTAATATAAACGGAAAATCAGGAACATTTTAGATAATTCTGATGAAAACACATTGATTTTTATCATATGTATTGGAAACAACATTGTCATATGTCTTTTCTTGGATCGAAATAATACGAAACCTCGCTCTATGATTTGAATTTAAAATCCTCAAATATGGTTAAATAATGACTTTTTTTACGTTTTTCATGTAGTTTGATATTACGTAAATATATTCATTTTTATCAATATTTCGATACTATTTCATGTAGTATCACGATATGTGATTTGGCCGTCAAATCTCAGAATTTCGCATAATATTGCATTTTAAGCAAGTTTTCATGCATTTTGTTTCGTACGAAAAATCATCGAATTTAGCAATATTTTGACGTTTATCATCCCCTTTTCCTTTATGTGATTTAAACAAAATATCATCGAATTTGGCAATATTTTGCCGTTTTTCTACGTTTTTGTAAATTTTCAGTCTATGGGTATTAATTCATTATATATATGATAAAAATGATGCAAACACATAATTCATTAGATAATAACCTTAAATACTTCATTTTCAATCAACTATTTGTTTCTCGTTAAAATACTTAGTAAGATATTAAAAAGGGAAGAAGTTCTGTTTTTATTGCTTATATCGACGTTTCAGCAGGATTAGAGCGGTTTTACGTGTACATCTTCCATCGGTAATATAAACGGAAAATCAAGAACATTTCAGTTAATTCTAATGAAAACACATTGTTTTTTTTGTCATTTGTATTGGAAACAACATTGTCATATGTCTTTTCTTGGATCTAAATAATACGAAACCTCGCTCTATGATTTGAAGGTAAAATCCTCAAATATGGTAAAATAGTGACTTTTTCACGTTAATCATGTAGTTTGATATTACGCTAATATATTCATTTTTCCAATATTTCGAAACTATTTCATGTAGTATTACGATATGTGATTTGGCCTTCAAATCTCAGAATTTCGCATAATATTACATTTTAAGCAAGTTTTCTTGCATTTTGATTCCTACGAAAAATCATCGAATTTAGCAATATTTTGACGTTTATCATCCCCTTTTTCTTTACGTGATTTAAACAAAATATCATCGAATTAGGCAATATTTTGCCGTTTTTCCACGTTTTTGTGAGATTTCAGTTTATGGGTATTAATTCATTATATATACGATAAAAATAATGCAAACACATAATTGATTAGATAATAACCTTAAATACTTCATTTTCAATCAACTATTTGTTTCTCGGTAAAATACTGAGTAAGATATTAAAAAGGGAAGAAGTTCTGTTTTTATTGCATATATCGACGTTTCAGCCGGATTAGAGCGGTTTTACGTGTACATCTTCCATCGGTAATATAAACGGAAAATCAGGAACATTTTAGATAATCTGCTGAAAAAAACATTGTTTTTTTATCATTTGTATTGGAAACAACATTGTCATATGTCTTTTCTTGGATCTAATTAATACGAAACCTCGCTCTATGATTTGACGGTAAAATCCTCAAATATGGTAAAATAGTGACTTTTTCACGTTAATCATGTAGTTTGGTATTACGCAAATATATTCATTTTTACCAATATTTCGAAACTATTTCACGATATGTGATTTGGCCTTCAAATCTCAGAATTTCGCATAATATTGCATTTTAAGCAAGTTTTCGTGCATTTTGTTTCGTACGAAAAATCATCGAATTTAGCAATATTTTGACGTTTATCATCCCCTTTTTCTTTACGTGATTTAAACAAAATATCATCGAATTAGGCAATATTTTGCCGTTTTTCCACGTTTTTGTGAGATTTCAGTTTATGGGTATTAATTTATTATATATACGATAAAAATAATGCAAACACATAATTGATTAGATAATAACCTTAAATACTTCATTTTCAATAAACTATTTGTTTCTCGTTAAAATACTGAGTAAGATATTGAAAAGGGGAGAAGTTCTGTTTTTTTTTCATATATCGACGTTTCAGCCGGATTAGAGCGGTTTTACGTGTACATCTTCCATCCGTAATATAAGCGGAAAATCAAGAACATTTTAGTTAATTCTAATGAAAACACATTGTTTATTTATCATTTGTATTGGAAACAACATTGTCATATGTCTTTTCTTGGATCTAATTAATACGAAACCTCGCTCTATGATTTGACGGTAAAATCCTCAAATATGGTAAAATAGTGACTTTTTCACGTTAATCATGTAGTTTGGTATTACGCAAATATATTCATTTTTACCAATATTTCGAAACTATTTCACGATATGTGATTTGGCCTTCAAATCTCAGAATTTCGCATAATATTGCATTTTAAGCAAGTTTTCGTGCATTTTGTTTCGTACGAAAAATCATCGAATTTAGCAGTATTTTGACGTTTATCATCCCCTTTTTCTTTACGTGATTTAAACAAAATATCATCGAATTAGGCAATATTTTGCCGTTTTTCCACGTTTTTGTGAGATTTCAGTTGATGGGTATTAATTCATTATATATACGATAAAAATAATGCAAACACTTAATTGATTAGATAATAACCTTAAATACTTCATTTTCAATCAACTATTTGTTTCTCGGTAAAATACTGAGTAAGATATTAAAAAGGGAAGAAGTTCTGTTTTTATTGCATATATCGACGTTTCAGCCGGATTAGAGCGGTTTTACGTGTACATCTTCCATCGGTAATATAAACGGAAAATCAGGAACATTTTAGATAATTCTGATGAAAACACATTGATTTTTATCATATGTATTGGAAACAACATTGTCATATGTCTTTTCTTGGATCGAAATAATACGAAACCTCGCTCTATGATTTGAATTTAAAATCCTCAAATATGGTTAAATAATGACTTTTTTTACGTTTTTCATGTAGTTTGATATTACGTAAATATATTCATTTTTATCAATATTTCGATACTATTTCATGTAGTATCACGATATGTGATTTGGCCGTCAAATCTCAGAATTTCGCATAATATTGCATTTTAAGCAAGTTTTCATGCATTTTGTTTCGTACGAAAAATCATCGAATTTAGCAATATTTTGACGTTTATCATCCCCTTTTCCTTTATGTGATTTAAACAAAATATCATCGAATTTGGCAATATTTTGCCGTTTTTCTACGTTTTTGTAAATTTTCAGTCTATGGGTATTAATTCATTATATATATGATAAAAATGATGCAAACACATAATTCATTAGATAATAACCTTAAATACTTCATTTTCAATCAACTATTTGTTTCTCGTTAAAATACTTAGTAAGATATTAAAAAGGGAAGAAGTTCTGTTTTTATTGCTTATATCGACGTTTCAGCAGGATTAGAGCGGTTTTACGTGTACATCTTCCATCGGTAATATAAACGGAAAATCAAGAACATTTCAGTTAATTCTAATGAAAACACATTGTTTTTTTTGTCATTTGTATTGGAAACAACATTGTCATATGTCTTTTCTTGGATCTAAATAATACGAAACCTCGCTCTATGATTTGAAGGTAAAATCCTCAAATATGGTAAAATAGTGACTTTTTCACGTTAATCATGTAGTTTGATATTACGCTAATATATTCATTTTTCCAATATTTCGAAACTATTTCATGTAGTATTACGATATGTGATTTGGCCTTCAAATCTCAGAATTTCGCATAATATTACATTTTAAGCAAGTTTTCTTGCATTTTGATTCCTACGAAAAATCATCGAATTTAGCAATATTTTGACGTTTATCATCCCCTTTTTCTTTACGTGATTTAAACAAAATATCATCGAATTAGGCAATATTTTGCCGTTTTTCCACGTTTTTGTGAGATTTCAGTTTATGGGTATTAATTCATTATATATACGATAAAAATAATGCAAACACATAATTGATTAGATAATAACCTTAAATACTTCATTTTCAATCAACTATTTGTTTCTCGGTAAAATACTGAGTAAGATATTAAAAAGGGAAGAAGTTCTGTTTTTATTGCATATATCGACGTTTCAGCCGGATTAGAGCGGTTTTACGTGTACATCTTCCATCGGTAATATAAACGGAAAATCAGGAACATTTTAGATAATGCTGAAAAAAACATTGTTTTTTTATCATTTGTATTGGAAACAACATTGTCATATGTCTTTTCTTGGATCTAATTAATACGAAACCTCGCTCTATGATTTGACGGTAAAATCCTCAAATATGGTAAAATAGTGACTTTTTCACGTTAATCATGTAGTTTGGTATTACGCAAATATATTCATTTTTACCAATATTTCGAAACTATTTCACGATATGTGATTTGGCCTTCAAATCTCAGAATTTCGCATAATATTGCATTTTAAGCAAGTTTTCGTGCATTTTGTTTCGTACGAAAAATCATCGAATTTAGCAATATTTTGACGTTTATCATCCCCTTTTTCTTTACGTGATTTAAACAAAATATCATCGAATTAGGCAATATTTTGCCGTTTTTCCACGTTTTTGTGAGATTTCAGTTTATGGGTATTAATTTATTATATATACGATAAAAATAATGCAAACACATAATTGATTAGATAATAACCTTAAATACTTCATTTTCAATAAACTATTTGTTTCTCGTTAAAATACTGAGTAAGATATTGAAAAGGGGAGAAGTTCTGTTTTTTTTTCATATATCGACGTTTCAGCCGGATTAGAGCGGTTTTACGTGTACATCTTCCATCCGTAATATAAGCGGAAAATCAAGAACATTTTAGTTAATTCTAATGAAAACACATTGTTTATTTATCATTTGTATTGGAAACAACATTGTCATATGTCTTTTCTTGGATCTAATTAATACGAAACCTCGCTCTATGATTTGACGGTAAAATCCTCAAATATGGTAAAATAGTGACTTTTTCACGTTAATCATGTAGTTTGGTATTACGCAAATATATTCATTTTTACCAATATTTCGAAACTATTTCACGATATGTGATTTGGCCTTCAAATCTCAGAATTTCGCATAATATTGCATTTTAAGCAAGTTTTCGTGCATTTTGTTTCGTACGAAAAATCATCGAATTTAGCAGTATTTTGACGTTTATCATCCCCTTTTTCTTTACGTGATTTAAACAAAATATCATCGAATTAGGCAATATTTTGCCGTTTTTCCACGTTTTTGTGAGATTTCAGTTGATGGGTATTAATTCATTATATATACGATAAAAATAATGCAAACACTTAATTGATTAGATAATAACCTTAAATACTTCATTTTCAATCAACTATTTGTTTCTCGGTAAAATACTGAGTAAGATATTAAAAAGGGAAGAAGTTCTGTTTTTATTGCATATATCGACGTTTCAGCCGGATTAGAGCGGTTTTACGTGTACATCTTCCATCGGTAATATAAACGGAAAATCAGGAACATTTTAGATAATTCTGATGAAAACACATTGATTTTTATCATATGTATTGGAAACAACATTGTCATATGTCTTTTCTTGGATCGAAATAATACGAAACCTCGCTCTATGATTTGAATTTAAAATCCTCAAATATGGTTAAATAATGACTTTTTTTACGTTTTTCATGTAGTTTGATATTACGTAAATATATTCATTTTTATCAATATTTCGATACTATTTCATGTAGTATCACGATATGTGATTTGGCCGTCAAATCTCAGAATTTCGCATAATATTGCATTTTAAGCAAGTTTTCATGCATTTTGTTTCGTACGAAAAATCATCGAATTTAGCAATATTTTGACGTTTATCATCCCCTTTTCCTTTATGTGATTTAAACAAAATATCATCGAATTTGGCAATATTTTGCCGTTTTTCTACGTTTTTGTAAATTTTCAGTCTATGGGTATTAATTCATTATATATATGATAAAAATGATGCAAACACATAATTCATTAGATAATAACCTTAAATACTTCATTTTCAATCAACTATTTGTTTCTCGTTAAAATACTTAGTAAGATATTAAAAAGGGAAGAAGTTCTGTTTTTATTGCTTATATCGACGTTTCAGCAGGATTAGAGCGGTTTTACGTGTACATCTTCCATCGGTAATATAAACGGAAAATCAAGAACATTTCAGTTAATTCTAATGAAAACACATTGTTTTTTTGTCATTTGTATTGGAAACAACATTGTCATATGTCTTTTCTTGGATCTAAATAATACGAAACCTCGCTCTATGATTTGAAGGTAAAATCCTCAAATATGGTAAAATAGTGACTTTTTCACGTTAATCATGTAGTTTGATATTACGCTAATATATTCATTTTTCCAATATTTCGAAACTATTTCATGTAGTATTACGATATGTGATTTGGCCTTCAAATCTCAGAATTTCGCATAATATTACATTTTAAGCAAGTTTTCTTGCATTTTGATTCCTACGAAAAATCATCGAATTTAGCAAAATTTTGACGTTTATCATCCCCTTTTCCTTTATGTGATTTAAACAAAATATCATCGAATTATGCAATATTTACCGTTTTTCCACGTTTTTGAGAGATTTCAGTCTATGGGTATTAATTCATTATATATACGATAAAAATAATGCATACACATAATTGATTAGATAATATCCTTAAATACTTCATTTTCAATCATCTATTTGTTTCTCGTTAAAATACTGAGTAAGATATTGAAAAGTGGAGAAGTTCGGTTTTTATTGCATATATCGACGTTTCAGCCGGATTAGAGCGGTTTTACGTGTACATCTTCCATCGGTAATATAAGCGGAAAATCAAGAACATTTTAGTTAATTCTAATGAAAACACATTGTTTATTTATCATTTGTATTGGAAACAACATTGTCATATGTCTTTTCTTGGATCTAATTAATACGAAACATCGCTCTATGATTTGACGGTAAAATCCTCAAATATGGTAAAATAGTGACTTTTTCACGTTAATCATGTAGTTTGGTATTACGCAAATATATTCATTTTTACGAATATTTCGAAACTATTTCACAATATGTGATTTGGCCTTCAAATCTCAGAATTTCGCATAATATTGCATTTTAAGCAAGTTTTCGTGCATTTTGTTTCGTACGAAAAATCATCGAATTTAGCAATATTTTGACGTTTATCATCCCCTTTTTCTTTACGTGATTTAAACAAAATATCATCGAATTAGGCAATATTTTGCCGTTTTTCCACGTTTTTGTGAGATTTCAGTTTATGGGTATTAATTCATTATATATACGATAAAAATAATGCAAACACATAATTGATTAGATAATAACCTTAAATACTTCATTTTCAATCAACTATTTGTTTCTCGGTAAAATACTGAGTAAGATATTAAAAAGGGAAGAAGTTCTGTTTTTATTGCATATATCGACGTTTCAGCCGGATTAGAGCGGTTTTACGTGTACATCTTCCATCGGTAATATAAACGGAAAATCAGGAACATTTTAGATAATTCTGATGAAAAAACATTGTTTTTTTATCATTTGTATTGGAAACAACATTGTCATATGTCTTTTCTTGGATCTAATTAATACGAAACCTCGCTCTATGATTTGACGGTAAAATCCTCAAATATGGTAAAATAGTGACTTTTTCACGTTAATCATGTAGTTTGGTATTACGCAAATATATTCATTTTTACCAATATTTCGAAACTATTTCACGATATGTGATTTGGCCTTCAAATCTCAGAATTTCGCATAATATTGCATTTTAAGCAAGTTTTCGTGCATTTTGTTTCGTACGAAAAATCATCGAATTTAGCAATATTTTGACGTTTATCATCCCCTTTTTCTTTACGTGATTTAAACAAAATATCATCGAATTAGGCAATATTTTGCCGTTTTTCCACGTTTTTGTTAGATTTCAGTTGATGGGTATTAATTCATTATATATACGATAAAAATAATGCAAACACATAATTGATTAGATAATAACCTTAAATACTTCATTTTCAATCAACTATTTGTTTCTCGGTAAAATACTGAGTAAGATATTAAAAAGGGAAAAAGTTCTGTTTTTATTGCATATATCGACGTTTCAGCCGGATTAGAGCGGTTTTACGTGTACATCTTCCATCGGTAATATAAACGGAAAATCAGGTACATTTTAGATAATTCTGATGAAAACACATTGATTTTTATCATATGTATTGGAAACAACATTGTCATATGTCTTTTCTTGGATCGAAATAATACGAAACCTCGCTCTATGATTTGAATTTAAAATCCTCAAATATGGTTAAATAATGACTTTTTTTACGTTTTTCATGTAGTTTGATATTACGTAAATATATTCATTTTTATCAATATTTCGATACTATTTCATGTAGTATCACGATATGTGATTTGGCCTTCAAATCTCAGAATTTCGCATAATATTGCATTTTAAGGAAGTTTTCATGCATTTTGTTTCGTACGAAAAATCATCGAATTTAGCAATATTTTGACGTTTATCATCCCCTTTTCCTTTCCGTGATTTAAACAAAACATCATCGAATTAGGCAATATTTTGCCGTTTTTCCACGTTTTTGTGAGATTTCAGTTTATGGGTATTAATTTATTATATATACGATAAAAATAATGCAAACACATACTTGATTAGATAATAACCTTAAATACTTCATTTTCAATAAACTATTTGTTTCTCGTTAAAATACTGAGTAAGATATTGAAAAGGGGAGAAGTTCTGTTTTTATTGCATATATCGACGTTTAAGCCGGAATAGAGCGGTTTTTGTGTACATCTTCCATCGGTAATATAAACCGAAAATCAGGAACATTTTAGATAATTCTAATGAAAACACATTGATTTTTATGATTTGTATTGGAAACAACATTGTCATATGTCTTTTCTTGGATCGAAATAATACGAAACTTCGCTCTATGATTTGAAGTTAAAATCCTCAAATATGGTTAAATAGTAACTTTTTTCACGTTTTTCATGTAGTTTGATATTACGTAAATATATTCCTTTTTATCAATATTTCGATACTATTTCATGTAGTATCACGATATGTGATTTGGCCTTCAAATCACAGAATTTCGCATAATATTGCATTTTAAGCAAGTTTTCTTGCATTTTGTTTTGTTCGAAAAATCATCGAATTTAGCAATATTTTGACGTTTATCATCCCCTTTTCCTTTATGTGATTTAAACAAAATATCATCGAATTAGGCAATATTTTGCCGTTTTTCCACGTTTTTGTGAATTTTCAGTTTATTCGTATTAATTTATTATATATACGATAAAAATGATGCAAACACATAATTGATTAGATAATAACCTTAAATACTTCATTTTCAATCAACTATTTGTTTCTCGTTAAAATACTGAGTAAGATATTGAAAAGGGAAGAAGTTCTGTTTTTATTGCATATATCGACGTTTCAGCAGGATTAGAGCGGTTTTACGTGTACATCTTCCATCGGTAATATAAACGGAAAATCAAGAACATTTTAGTTAATTCTAATGAAAACACATTGTTTTTTTATCATTTGTATTGGGAACAACATTGTCATATGTCTTTTCTTGGATCTAAATAAAACGAAACCTCGCTGAATGATTTGAAGTTAAAATCCTCAAATATGGTAAAATAGTGCCTTTTTCACGTTAATCATGTAGTTTGATATTACGCAAATGTATTCTTTTTACCAATTTTTCGATACTATTTCATGTAGTATTACGATATGTGATTTGGCCTTCAAATCTCAGAATTTCGCATAATATTACATTTTAAGCAAGTTTTCTTGCATTTTGTTTCCTACGAAAAATCATCGAATTTAGCAAAATTTTGACGTTTATCATCCCCTTTTCCTTTATGTGATTTAAACAAAATATCATCGAATTATGCAATATTTACCGTTTTTCCACGTTTTTGAGAGATTTCAGTCTATGGGTATTAATTCATTATATATACGATAAAAATAATGCATACACATAATTGATTAGATAATATCCTTAAATACTTCATTTTCAATCATCTATTTGTTTCTCGTTAAAATACTGAGTAAGATATTGAAAAGGGGAGAAGTTCGGTTTTTATTGCATATATCGACGTTTCAGCCGGATTAGAGCGGTTTTACGTGTACCTCTTCCATCGGTAATATAAGCGGAAAATCAAGAACATTTTAGTTAATTCTAATGAAAACACATTGTTTATTTATCATTTGTATTGGAAACAACATTGTCATATGTCTTTTCTTGGATCTAATTAATACGAAACCTCGCTCTATGATTTGACGGTAAAATCCTCAAATATGGTAAAATAGTGACTTTTTCACGTTAATCATGTAGTTTGGTATTACGCAAATATATTCATTTTTACCAATATTTCGAAACTATTTCACGATATGTGATTTGGCCTTCAAATCTCAGAATTTCGCATAATATTGCATTTTAAGCAAGTTTTCGTGCATTTTGTTTCGTACGAAAAATCATCGAATTTAGCAATATTTTGACGTTTATCATCCCTTTTTTCTTTTCGTGATTTAAACAAAATATCATCGAATTAGGCAATATTTTGCCGTTTTTCCACGTTTTTGTGAGATTTCAGTTTATGGGTATTAATTTATTATATATACGATAAAAATAATGCAAACACATAATTGATTAGATAATAACCTTAAATACTTCATTTTCAATAAACTATTTGTTTCTCGTTAAAATACTGAGTAAGATATTGAAAAGGGGAGAAGTTCTGTTTTTATTGCATATATCGACGTTTCAGCCGGATTAGAGCGGTTTTACGTGTACATCTTCCATCCGTAATATAAGCGGAAAATCAAGAACATTTTAGTTAATTCTAATGAAAACACATTGTTTATTTATCATTTGTATTGGAAACAACATTGTCATATGTCTTTTCTTGGATCTAATTAATACGAAACCTCGCTCTATGATTTGACGGTAAAATCCTCAAATATGGTAAAATAGTGACTTTTTCACGTTAATCATGTAGTTTGGTATTACGCAAATATATTCATTTTTACCAATATTTCGAAACTATTTCACGATATGTGATTTGGCCTTCAAATCACAGAATTTCGCATAATATTGCATTTTAAGCAAGTTTTCTTGCATTTTGTTTTGTTCGAAAAATCATCGAATTTAGCAATATTTTGACGTTTATCATCCCCTTTTCCTTTATGTGATTTAAACAAAATATCATCGAATTAGGCAATATTTTGCCGTTTTTCCACGTTTTTGTGAATTTTCAGTTTATTCGTATTAATTTATTATATATACGATAAAAATGATGCAAACACATAATTGATTAGATAATAACCTTAAATACTTCATTTTCAATCAACTATTTGTTTCTCGTTAAAATACTGAGTAAGATATTGAAAAGGGAAGAAGTTCTGTTTTTATTGCATATATCGACGTTTCAGCAGGATTAGAGCGGTTTTACGTGTACATCTTCCATCGGTAATATAAACGGAAAATCAAGAACATTTTAGTTAATTCTAATGAAAACACATTGTTTTTTTATCATTTGTATTGGAAACAACATTGTCATATGTCTTTTCTTGGATCTAAATAAAACGAAACCTCGCTGAATGATTTGAAGTTAAAATCCTCAAATATGGTAAAATAGTGCCTTTTTCACGTTAATCATGTAGTTTGATATTACGCAAATGTATTCTTTTTACCAATTTTTCGATACTATTTCATGTAGTATTACGATATGTGATTTGGCCTTCAAATCTCAGAATTTCGCATAATATTACATTTTAAGCAAGTTTTCTTGCATTTTGTTTCCTACGAAAAATCATCGAATTTAGCAAAATTTTGACGTTTATCATCCCCTTTTCCTTTATGTGATTTAAACAAAATATCATCGAATTATGCAATATTTACCGTTTTTCCACGTTTTTGAGAGATTTCAGTCTATGGGTATTAATTCATTATATATACGATAAAAATAATGCATACACATAATTGATTAGATAATATCCTTAAATACTTCATTTTCAATCATCTATTTGTTTCTCGTTAAAATACTGAGTAAGATATTGAAAAGGGGAGAAGTTCGGTTTTTATTGCATATATCGACGTTTCAGCCGGATTAGAGCGGTTTTACGTGTACCTCTTCCATCGGTAATATAAGCGGAAAATCAAGAACATTTTAGTTAATTCTAATGAAAACACATTGTTTATTTATCATTTGTATTGGAAACAACATTGTCATATGTCTTTTCTTGGATCTAATTAATACGAAACCTCGCTCTATGATTTGACGGTAAAATCCTCAAATATGGTAAAATAGTGACTTTTTCACGTTAATCATGTAGTTTGGTATTACGCAAATATATTCATTTTTACCAATATTTCGAAACTATTTCACGATATGTGATTTGGCCTTCAAATCTCAGAATTTCGCATAATATTGCATTTTAAGCAAGTTTTCGTGCATTTTGTTTCGTACGAAAAATCATCGAATTTAGCAATATTTTGACGTTTATCATCCCCTTTTTCTTTACGTGATTTAAACAAAATATCATCGAATTAGGCAATATTTTGCCGTTTTTCCACGTTTTTGTGAGATTTCAGTTTATGGGTATTAATTTATTATATATACGATAAAAATAATGCAAACACATAATTGATTAGATAATAACCTTAAATACTTCATTTTCAATAAACTATTTGTTTCTCGTTAAAATACTGAGTAAGATATTGAAAAGGGGAGAAGTTCTGTTTTTATTGCATATATCGACGTTTCAGCCGGATTAGAGCGGTTTTACGTGTACATCTTCCATCCGTAATATAAGCGGAAAATCAAGAACATTTTAGTTAATTCTAATGAAAACACATTGTTTATTTATCATTTGTATTGGAAACAACATTGTCATATGTCTTTTCTTGGATCTAATTAATACGAAACCTCGCTCTATGATTTGACGGTAAAATCCTCAAATATGGTAAAATAGTGACTTTTTCACGTTAATCATGTAGTTTGGTATTACGCAAATATATTCATTTTTACCAATATTTCGAAACTATTTCACGATATGTGATTTGGCCTTCAAATCACAGAATTTCGCATAATATTGCATTTTAAGCAAGTTTTCTTGCATTTTGTTTTGTTCGAAAAATCATCGAATTTAGCAATATTTTGACGTTTATCATCCCCTTTTCCTTTATGTGATTTAAACAAAATATCATCGAATTAGGCAATATTTTGCCGTTTTTCCACGTTTTTGTGAATTTTCAGTTTATTCGTATTAATTTATTATATATACGATAAAAATGATGCAAACACATAATTGATTAGATAATAACCTTAAATACTTCATTTTCAATCAACTATTTGTTTCTCGTTAAAATACTGAGTAAGATATTCAAAGGGGAAGAAGTTCTGTTTTTATTGCATATATCGACGTTTCAGCAGGATTAGAGCGGTTTTACGTGTACATCTTCCATCGGTAATATAAACGGAAAATCAAGAACATTTTAGTTAATTCTAATGAAAACACATTGTTTTTTTATCATTTGTATTGGAAACAACATTGTCATATGTCTTTTCTTGGATCTAAATAAAACGAAACCTCGCTGAATGATTTGAAGTTAAAATCCTCAAATATGGTAAAATAGTGCCTTTTTCACATTAATCATGTAGTTTGATATTACGCAAATGTATTCATTTTTACCAATATTTCGATACTATTTCATGTAGTATTACGATATGTGATTTGGCCTTCAAATCTCAGAATTTCGCATAATATTACATTTTAAGCAAGTTTTCTTGCATTTTGTTTCCTACGAAAAATCATCGAATTTAGCAAAATTTTGACGTTTATCATCCCCTTTTCCTTTATGTGATTTAAACAAAATATCATCGAATTATGCAATATTTACCGTTTTTCCACGTTTTTGAGAGATTTCAGTCTATGGGTATTAATTCATTATATATACGATAAAAATAATGCATACACATAATTGATTAGATAATATCCCTAAATACTTCATTTTCAATCATCTATTTGTTTCTCGTTAAAATACTGAGTAAGATATTGAAAAGGGGAGAAGTTCGGTTTTTATTGCATATATCGACGTTTCAGCCGGATTAGAGCGGTTTTACGTGTACCTCTTCCATCGGTAATATAAGCGGAAAATCAAGAACATTTTAGGCAATTCTAATGAAAACACATTGTTTATTTATCATTTGTATTGGAAACAACATTGTCATATGTCTTTTCTTGGATCTAATTAATACGAAACCTCGCTCTATGATTTGACGGTAAAATCCTCAAATATGGTAAAATAGTGACTTTTTCACGTTAATCATGTAGTTTGGTATTACGCAAATATATTCATTTTTACCAATATTTCGAAACTATTTCACGATATGTGATTTGGCCTTCAAATCTCAGAATTTCGCATAATATTGCATTTTAAGCAAGTTTTCGTGCATTTTGTTTCGTACGAAAAATCATCGAATTTAGCAATATTTTGACGTTTATCATCCCCTTTTTCTTTACGTGATTTAAACAAAATATCATCGAATTAGGCAATATTTTGCCGTTTTTCCACGTTTTTGTGAGATTTCAGTTTATGGGTATTAATTTATTATATATACGATAAAAATAATGCAAACACATAATTGATTAGATAATAACCTTAAATACTTCATTTTCAATAAACTATTTGTTTCTCGTTAAAATACTGAGTAAGATATTGAAAAGGGGAGAAGTTCTGTTTTTTTTTCATATATCGACGTTTCAGCCGGATTAGAGCGGTTTTACGTGTACATCTTCCATCCGTAATATAAGCGGAAAATCAAGAACATTTTAGTTAATTCTAATGAAAACACATTGTTTATTTATCATTTGTATTGGAAACAACATTGTCATATGTCTTTTCTTGGATCTAATTAATACGAAACCTCGCTCTATGATTTGACGGTAAAATCCTCAAATATGGTAAAATAGTGACTTTTTCACGTTAATCATGTAGTTTGGTATTACGCAAATATATTCATTTTTACCAATATTTCGAAACTATTTCACGATATGTGATTTGGCCTTCAAATCTCAGAATTTCGCATAATATTGCATTTTAAGCAAGTTTTCGTGCATTTTGTTTCGTACGAAAAATCATCGAATTTAGCAGTATTTTGACGTTTATCATCCCCTTTTTCTTTACGTGATTTAAACAAAATATCATCGAATTAGGCAATATTTTGCCGTTTTTTCCACGTTTTTGTGAGATTTCAGTTGATGGGTATTAATTCATTATATATACGATAAAAATAATGCAAACACATAATTGATTAGATAATAACCTTAAATACTTCATTTTCAATCAACTATTTGTTTCTCGGTAAAATACTGAGTAAGATATTAAAAAGGGAAGAAGTTCTGTTTTTATTGCATATATCGACGTTTCAGCCGGATTAGAGCGGTTTTACGTGTACATCTTCCATCGGTAATATAAACGGAAAATCAGGAACATTTTAGATAATTCTGATGAAAAAACATTGATTTTTATCATATGTATTGGAAACAACATTGTCATATGTCTTTTCTTGGATCGAAATAATACGAAACCTCGCTCTATGATTTGAATTTAAAATCCTCAAATATGTTTAAATAATGACTTTTTTTACGTTTTTCATGTAGTTTGATATTACGTAAATATATTCATTTTTATCAATATTTCGATACTATTTCATGTAGTATCACGATATGTGATTTGGCCTTCAAATCTCAGAATTTCGCATAATATTGCATTTTAAGCAAGTTTTCATGCATTTTGTTTCGTACGAAAAATCATCGAATTTAGTAATATTTTGACGTTTATCATCCCCTTTTCCTTTCCGTGATTTAAACAAAACATCATCGAATTAGGCAATATTTTGCCGTTTCTCCACGTTTTTGTGAGATTTCAGTTTATGGGTATTAATTTATTATATATACGATAAAAATAATGCAAACACATAATTGATTAGATAATAACCTTAAATACTTCATTTTCAATAAACTATTTGTTTCTCGTTAAAATACTGAGTAAGATATTGAAAAGGGGAGAAGTTCTGTTTTTATTGCATATATCGACGTTTAAGCCGGAATAGAGCGGTTTTCGTGTACATCTTCCATCGGTAATATAAACGGAAAATCAGGAACATTTTAGATAATTCTAATGAAAACACATTGATTTATATCATATGTATTGGAAACAACATTGTCAATTGTCTTTTCTTGGATCTAAGTAAAACGAAACCTCGCTGAATGATTTGTAGTTAAAATCCTCAATTATGGTAAAATAGTGCCTTTTTCACGTTAATCATGTAGTTTGATATTACGTAAATGTATTCATTTTTACCAATATTTCGATACTATTTCATGTAGTATTACGATATGTGATTTGGCCTTCAAATCTCAGAATTTCGCATAATATTACATTTTAAGCAAGTTTTCTTGCATTTTGTTTCGTACGAAAAATCATCGAATTTAGCAATATTTTGACGTTTATCATCCCCTTTTCCTTTATGTGACTTAAACAAAATATCATCGAATTATGCAATATTTACCGTTTTTCCACGTTTTTGTGAATTTTCAGTCTATGGGTATTAATTCATTATATATACGATAAAAATGATGCATACACATAATTGATTAGATAATATCCTTAAATACTTCATTTTCAATCATCTATTTGTTTCTCGTTAAAATACTGAGTAAGATATTGAAAAGGGGAGAAGTTCGGTTCTTATTGCATATATCGACGTTTCAGCCGGATTAGAGCGGTTTTACGTGTACATCTTCCATCGGTAATATAAGCGGAAAATCAAGAACATTTTAGTTAATTCTAATGAAAACACATTGTTTTTTTATCATTTGTATTGGAAACAACATTGTCATATGTCTTTTCTTGGATCTAAATAATACGAAACCTCGCTCTATGATTTGAAGGTAAAATCCTCAAATATGCTAAAATAGTGACTTTTTCACGTTAATTTGGTATTACGCATATATATTAATTTTTACCAATATTTCGAAACTATTTCACGATATGTGATTTGGCCTTCAAATCTCAGAATTTCGCATAATATTACATTTTAAGCAAGTTTTCTTGCATTTTGTTTCCTACGAAAAATCATCGAATTTAGCAAAATTTTGACGTTTATCATCCTCTTTTCCTTTATGTGATTTAAACAAAATATCATCGAATTATGCAATATTTACCGTTTTTCCACGTTTTTGAGAGATTTCAGTCTATGGGTATTAATTCATTATATATACGATAAAAATAATGCATACACATAATTGATTAGATAATATCCTTAAATACTTCATTTTCAATCATTTATTTGTTTCTCGTTAAAATACTGAGTAAGATATTGAAAAGGGGAGAAGCTCGGTTTTTATTGCATATATCGACGTTTCAGCCGGATTAGAGCGGTTTTACGTGTACCTCTTCCATCGGTAATATAAGCGGAAAATCAAGAACATTTTAGTTAATTCTAATGAAAACACATTGTTTATTTATCATTTGTATTGGAAACAACATTGTCATATGTCTTTTCTTGGATCTAATTAATACGAAACCTCGCTCTATGATTTGACGGTAAAATCCTCAAATATGGTAAAATAGTGACTTTTTCACGTTAATCATGTAGTTTGGTATTACGCAAATATATTCATTTTTACCAATATTTCGAAACTATTTCACGATATGTGATTTGGCCTTCAAATCTCAGAATTTCGCATAATATTGCATTTTAAGCAAGTTTTCGTGCATTTTGTTTCGTACGAAAAATCATCGAATTTAGCAATATTTTGACGTTTATCATCCCCTTTTTCTTTACGTGATTTAAACAAAATATCATCGAATTAGGCAATATTTTGCCGTTTTTCCACGTTTTTGTGAGATTTCAGTTTATGGGTATTAATTTATTATATATACGATAAAAATAATGCAAACACATAATTGATTAGATAATAACCTTAAATACTTCATTTTCAATAAACTATTTGTTTCTCGTTAAAATACTGAGTAAGATATTGAAAAGGGGAGAAGTTCTGTTTTTTTTTCATATATCGACGTTTCAGCCGGATTAGAGCGGTTTTACGTGTACATCTTCCATCCGTAATATAAGCGGAAAATCAAGAACATTTTAGTTAATTCTAATGAAAACACATTGTTTATTTATCATTTGTATTGGAAACAACATTGTCATATGTCTTTTCTTGGATCTAATTAATACGAAACCTCGCTCTATGATTTGACGGTAAAATCCTCAAATATGGTAAAATAGTGACTTTTTCACGTTAATCATGTAGTTTGGTATTACGCAAATATATTCATTTTTACCAATATTTCGAAACTATTTCACGATATGTGATTTGGCCTTCAAATCTCAGAATTTCGCATAATATTGCATTTTAAGCAAGTTTTCGTGCATTTTGTTTCGTACGAAAAATCATCGAATTTAGCAGTATTTTGACGTTTATCATCCCCTTTTTCTTTACGTGATTTAAACAAAATATCATCGAATTAGGCAATATTTTGCCGTTTTTCCACGTTTTTGTGAGATTTCAGTTGATGGGTATTAATTCATTATATATACGATAAAAATAATGCAAACACATAATTGATTAGATAATAACCTTAAATACTTCATTTTCAATCAACTATTTGTTTCTCGGTAAAATACTGAGTAAGATATTAAAAAGGGAAGAAGTTCTGTTTTTATTGCATATATCGACGTTTCAGCCGGATTAGAGCGGTTTTACGTGTACATCTTCTATTGGTAATATAAACGGAAAATCAAGAACATTTTAGTTAATTCTAATGAAAACACATTGTTTTTTTATCATTTGTATTGGAAACAACATTGTCATATGTCTTTTCTTGGATCTAAATAATACGAAACCTCGCTCTATGATTTGAAGGTAAAATCCTCAAATATGGTAAAATAGTGACTTTTTCACGTTAATCATGTAGTTTGATATTACGCAAATATATTCATTTTTACCAATATTTCGTAACTATTTCATGTAGTTTCACGATATGTGATTTGGCCTTCAAATCTCAGAATTTCGCATAATATTGCATTTTACGCAAGTTTTCGTGCATTTTGTTTCGTACGAATAATCATCGAATTTAGCAATATTTTGACGTTTATCATCCCCTTTTCCTTTACGTGATTTAAATAAAATATCATCGAATTAGGCAATATTTTGCCGTTTTTCCACGTTTTTGTGAATTTTCTGTTTATTAGTATTAATTCATTATATATACGATAAAAATGATGCAAACACATAATTGATTAGATAATGACTTTAAATACTTCATTTTCAATCAACTATTTGTTTCTCGTTAAAATAATGAGAAAGATATTGAAATGGGAAGAAGTTCTGTTTTTATTGCATATATCGACGTTTCAGCCGGAATAGAGCGGTTTTCGTGTACATCTTCCATCGGTAATATAAACGGAAAATCAGGAACATTTTAGATAATTCTAATGAAAACACATTGATTTTTATGATTTGTATTGGAAACAACATTGTCATATGTCTTTTCTTGGATCGAAATAATACGAAACCTCGCTCTATGATTTGAAGTTAAAATCCTCAAATATGGTTAAATAGTGACTTTTTTCACGTTTTTCATGTAGTTTGATATTACGTAAATATATTCATTTTTATCAATATTTCGATACTATTTCATGTAGTATCACGATTATGTGATTTGGCCTTCAAACCTCAGAATTTCGCATAATATTGCATTTTAAGCCAGTTTTCTTGCATTTTGTTTCGTTCGAAAAATCATCGAATTTAGCAATATTTTGACGTTTATCATCCCCTTTTAATTTATGTGATTTAAACAAAATATCATCGAATTAGGCAATATTTTGCCGTTTTTCCACGTTTTTGTGAATTTTCAGTTTATTGGTATTAATTCATTATATATACGATAAAAATGATGCAAACACATAATTGATTAGATAATGACCTTAAATACTTCATTTTCAATCAACTATTTGTTTCTCGTTAAAATACTGAGAAAGATATTGAAAAGGGAAGAAGTTCTGTTTTTATTGCATATATCGATGTTTCAGCAGGATTAGAGCGGTTTTACGTGTACATCTTCCATCGGTAATATAAACGGAAAATCAAGAACATTTTAGTTAATTCTAATGAAAACACATTGTTTTTTTATCATTTGTATTGGAAACAACATTGTCATATGTCTTTTCTTGGATCTAAATAATACGAAACCTCGCTCTATGATTTGAAGGTAAAATTCTCAAATATGGTAAAATAGTGACTTTTTCACGTTAATCATGTAGTTTGATATTACGCAAATATATTCAATTTTACCAATATTCGAAACTATTTCATGTAGTTTCACGATATGTGATTTGGCCTTCAAATCTCAGAATTTCGCATAATATTGCATTTTACGCAAGTTTTCGTGCATTTTGTTTCGTACGAAAAATCATCGAATTTAGCAATATTTTGACGTTTATCATCCCCTCTTAATTTACGTGATTTAAACAAAATATCGTCGAATTAGGCAATATTTTGCCGTTTTTCCACGTTTTTGTGAATTTTCAGTTTATTGGTATTAATTCATGATATATACGATAAAAATGATGCAAACACATAATTGATTAGATAATAACCTTAAATACTTCATTTTCAATCAACTATTTGTTTCTCGTTAAAATACTGAGTAAGATATTGAAAAGGGATGAAGTTCTGTTTTTATTGCATATATCGACGATTCAGCAGGATTAGAGCGGTTTTACGTGTACATCTTCCATCGGTAATATAAACGAAAAATCAAGAACATTTTAGTTAATTCTAATGAAAACACATTGTTTTTTTATCATTTGTATTGGAAACAACATTGTCATATGTCTTTTCTTGGATCTAAATAATACGAAACCTCGCTCTATGATTTGAAGGTAAAATCCGCAAATATGGTAAAATAGTGACTTTTTCACGTTAATCATTTAGTTTGATATTACGCAAATATATTCATTTTTACCAATATTTCGTAACTATTTCATGTAGTTTCACGATATGTGATTTGGCCTTCAAATCTCAGAATTTCGCATAATATTGCATTTTACGCAAGTTTTCTTGCATTTTGTTTCGTTCGAAAAATCATCGAATTTAGCAATATTTTGACGTTTATCATCCCCTTTTCCTTTATGTGATTTAAACAAAATTTCATCGAATTAGGCAATATTTTGCCGTTTTTCCACGTTTTTGTGAATTTTCAGTTTATGGGTATTAATTCATTATATATACGATAAAAATGATGCAAACACATAATTGATTAGATATTGAATACCTTAAATACTTCATTTTCAATAAACTATTTGTTTCTCGTTAAAATACTGAGTAAGATATTGAAAAGGGGAGAAGTTCTGTTTTTATTGCATATATCGACGTTTAAGCCGGAATAGAGCGGTTTTCGTGTACATCTTCCATCGGTAATATAAACGGAAAATCAGGAACATTTTAGATAATTCTAATGAAAACACATTGATTTTTATGATTTGTATTGGAAACAACATTGTCATATGTCTTTTCTTGGATCGAAATAATACGAAACCTCGGTCTATGATTTGAGGTTAAAATCCTCAAATATGGTTATATAGTGACTTTTTTCACGTTTTTCATGTAGTTTGATATTACGTAAATATATTAATTTTTATCAATATTTCGATACTATTTCATGTAGTATCACGATATGTGATTTGGCCTTCAAATCTCAGAATTTCGCATAATATTGCATTTTAAGCAAGTTTTCTTGCATTTTGTTTCGTTCGAAAAATCATCGAATTTAGCAATATTTTGACGTTTATCATCCCCTTTACCTTTATGTGGTTTAAACAAAATATCATCGAATTAGGCAATATTTTGCCGTTTTTCCACGTTTTTGTGAATTTTCAGTTTATTGGTATTAATTCATTATATATACGATAAAAATGATGCAAACACATAATTGATTAGATAATAACCTTATATACTTCATTTTCAATCAACTATTTGTTTCTCGTTAAAATACTGAGTAAGATATTGAAAAGGGGAGAAGTTCTGTTTTTATTGCATATATCGACGTTTAAGCCTGAATAGAGCGGTTTTCGTGTACATCTTCCATCGGTAATATAAACGGAAAATCAGGAACATTTTAGATAATTCTAATGAAAACACATTGATTTTTATCATTTGTATTGGAAACAACATTGTCATATGTCTTTTCTTGGATCGAAATAATACGAAACCTCGCTCTATGATTTGAAGTTAAAATCCTCAAATATGGTTAAATAGTGACTTTTTTCACTTTTTTCATGTAGTTTGAAATTACGTAAATATATTCATTTTCATCAATATTTCGATACTATTTCATGTAGTATCACGATATGTGATTTGGCCTTCAAATCTCAGAATTTCGCATAATATTGCATTTTAAGCAAGTTTTCGTGCATTTTGTTTCGTACGAAAAATCATCGAATTTAGCAATATTTTGACGTTTATCATCCCCTTTTCCTTTACGTGATTTAAACAAAATATCATCGAATTAGGCAATATTTTGCCGTTTTTCCACGTTTTTGTGAATTTTCTGTTTATTAGTATTAATTCATTATATATACGATAAAAATGATGCAAACACATAATTGATTAGATAATGACTTTAAATACTTCATTTTCAATCAACTATTTGTTTCTCGTTAAAATACTGAGAAAGATATTGAAAAGGGAAGAAGTTCTGTTTTTATTGCATATATCGACGTTTCAGCCGGAATAGAGCGGTTTTCGTGTACATCTTCCACCGGTAATATAAACGGAAAATCAGGAACATTTTAGATAATTCTAATGAAAACACATTGATTTTTATGATTTGTATTGGAAACAACATTGTCATATGTCTTTTCTTGGATCGAAATAATACGAAACCTCGCTCTACGATTTGAAGTTAAAATCCTCAAATATGGTTATATAGTGACTTTTTTCACGTTTTTCATGTAGTTTGATATTACGTAAATATATTCATTTTTATCAATATTTCGATACTATTTCATGTAGTATCACGAAATGTGATTTGACCTTCAAATCTCAGAATTTCGCATAATATTGCATTTTAAGCAAGTTTTCTTGCATTTTGTTTCGTTCGAAAAATCATCGAATTTAGCAATATTTTGACGTTTATCATCCCCTTTTAATTTATGTGATTTAAACAAAATATCATCGAATTAGGCAATATTTTGCCGTTTTTCCACGTTTTTGTGAATTTTCAGTTTATTGGTATTAATTCATTATATATATACGATAAAAATGATGCAAACACATAATTGATTAGATAATGACCTTAAATACTTCATTTTCAATCAACTATTTGTTTCTCGTTAAAATACTGAGAAAGATATTGAAAAGGGAAGAAGTTCTGTTTTTATTGCATATATCGACGTTTCAGCAGGATTAGAGCGGTTTTACGTGTACATCTTCCATCGGTAATATAAACGGAAAATCAAGAACATTTTAGTTAATTCTAATGAAAACACATTGTTTTTTTATCATTTGTATTGGAAACAACATTGTCATATGTCTTTTCTTGGATCTAAATAATACGAAACCTCGCTCTATGATTTGAAGGTAAAATTCTCAAATATGGTAAAATAGTGACTTTTTCACGTTAATCATGTAGTTTGATATTACGCAAATATATTCAATTTTACCAATATTTCGAAACTATTTCATGTAGTTTCACGATATGTGATTTGGCCTTCAAATCTCAGAATTTCGCATAATATTGCATTTTAAGCAAGTTTTCCTGCATTTTGTTTCGTACGAAAAATCATCGAATTTAGCAATATTTTGACGTTTATCATCCCCTTTTCCTTTACGTGATTTAAACAAAATATCATCGAATTAGGCAATATTTTGCCGTTTTTCCACGTTTTTGTGAATTTTCTGTTTATTAGTATTAATTCATTATATATACGATAAAAATGATGCAAACACATAATTGATTAGATAATGACTTTAAATACTTCATTTTCAATCAACTATTTGTTTCTCGTTAAAATACTGAGAAAGATATTGAAAAGGGAAGAAGTTCTGTTTTTATTGCATATATCGACGTTTCAGCCGGAATAGAGCGGTTTTCGTGTACATCTTCCATCGGTAATATAAACGGAAAATCAGGAACATTTTAGATAATTCTAATGAAAACACATTGATTTTTATAATTTGTATTGGAAACAACATTGTCATATGTCTTTTCTTAGATCGAAATAATACGAAACCTCGCTCTATGATTTGAAGTTAAAATCCTCAAATATGGTTAAATAGTGACTTTTTTCACGTTTTTCATGTAGTTTGATATTACGTAAATATATTCATTTTTATCAATATTTCGATACTATTTCATGTAGTATCACGATTATGTGATTTGGCCTTCAAATCTCAGAATTTCGCATAATATTGCATTTTAAGCCAGTTTTCTTGCATTTTGTTTCGTTCGAAAAATCATCGAATTTAGCAATATTTTGACGTTTATCATCCCCTTTTAATTTATGTGATTTAAACAAAATATCATCGAATTAGGCAATATTTTGCCGTTTTTCCACGTTTTTGTGAATTTTCAGTTTATTGGTATTAATTCATTATATATACGATAAAAATGATGCAAACACATAATTGATTAGATAATGACCTTAAATACTTTATTTTCAATCAACTATTTGTTTCTCGTTAAAATACTGAGAAAGATATTGAAAAGGGAAGAAGTTCTGTTTTTATTGCATATATCGACGTTTCAGCAGGATTAGAGCGGTTTTACGTGTACATCTTCCATCTGTAATATAAACGGAAAATCAAGAACATTTTAGTTAATTCTAATGAAAACACATTGTTTTTTTATCATTTGTATTGGAAACAACATTGTCATATGTCTTTTCTTGGATCTAAATAATACGAAACCTCGCTCTATGATTTGAAGGTAAAATCCTCAAATATGGTAAAATAGTAACTTTTTCACGTTAATCATGTAGTTCCATATTACGCAAATATATTCATTTTTATCAATATTTCGATACTATTTCATGTAGTTTCACGATATGTGATTTGGCCTTCAAATCTCAGAATTTCGCATAATATTGCATTTTACGCAAGTTTTCGTGCATTTTGTTTCGTACGAAAAATCATCGAATTTAGCAATATTTTGACGTTTATCATCCCCTCTTAATTTACGTGATTTAAACAAAATATCGTCGAATTAGGCAATATTTAGCCGTTTTTCCACGTTTTTGTGAGATTTCAGTTCATGGGTATTAATTCATTATATATACAATAAAAATAATGCAAACACATAATTGATTAGATAATAACCTTAAATACTTCATTTTCAATAAACTATTTGTTTCTCGTTAAAATACTGAGTAAGATATTGAAATGGGGAGAAGTTCTGTTTTTATTGCATATATCGACGTTTCAGCCGGAATAGAGCGGTTTTCGTGTACACCTTCCATCGGTAATATAAACGGAAAATCAGGAACATTTTAGATAATTCTAATGAAAACACATTGATTTTTATCATTTGTATTGGAAACAACATTGTCATATGTCTTTTCTTGGATCGAAATAATACGAAACCTCGCTCTATGATTTGAAGTTAAAATCCTCAAATATGGTTAAATAGTGAGTTTTTTCACGTTTTTCATGTAGTTTGATATTACGTAAATATATTCATTTTTATCAATATTTCGATACTATTTCATGTAGTTTCACGATTATGTGATTTGGCCTTCAAATCTCAGAATTTCGCATAATATTGCATTTTACGCAAGTTTTCGTGCATTTTGTTTCGTACGAAAAATCATCGAATTTAGCAATATTTTGACGTTTATCATCCCCTTTTCCTTTACGTGATTTAAACAAAATATCATCGAATTAGGCAATATTTTGCCGTTTTTCCACGTTTTTGTGAATTTTCAGTTTATTGGTATTAATTCATGATATATACGATAAAAATGATGCAAACACATAATTGATTAGATAATAACCTTAAATACTTCATTTTCAATCAACTATTTGTTTCTCGTTAAAATACTGAGTAAGATATTGAAAAAGGATGAAGTTATGTTTTTATTGCATATATCGACGTTTCAGCAGGATTAGAGCGGTTTTACATGTACATCTTCCATCGGTAATATAAACGGAAAATCAAGAACATTTTAGTTAATTCTAATGAAAACACATTGTTTTTTTATCATTTGTATTGGAAACAACATTGTCATATGTCTTTTCTTGGATCTAAATAATACGAAACCTCGCTCTATGATTTGAAGGTAAAATCCTCAAATATGGTAAAATAGTGACTTTTTCACGTTAATCATTTAGTTTGATATTACGCAAATATATTCATTTTTACCAATATTTCGTAACTATTTCATGTAGTTTCACGATATGTGATTTGGCCTTCAAATCTCAGAATTTCGCATAATATTGCATTTTACGCAAGTTTTCGTGCATTTTGTTTCGTACGAAAAATCGAATTTAGCAATATTTTGACGTTTATCATCCCCTATTCCTTTACGTGATTTAAACAAAATATCGTCGAATTAGGCAATATTTTGCCGTTTTTCCACGTTTTTGTGAGATTTCAGTTTATGGGTATTAATTCATTATATATACGATAAAAACGATGCAAACACATAATTGATTAGATACTGAATACCTTAAATACTTCATTTTCAATAAACTATTTGTTTCTCGTTAAAATACTGAGTAAGATATTGAAAAGGGGATAAGTTCTGTTTTTTATTGCATATATATCGACGTTTCAGCCGGAATAGAGCGGTTTTCGTGTACATCTTCCATCGGTAATATAAACGGAAAATCAGGAACATTTTAGATAATTCTAATGAAAACACATTGATTTTTATCATTTGTATTGGAAACAACATTGTCATATGTCTTTTCTTGGATCGAAATAATACGAAACCTCGCTCTATGATTTGAAGTTAAAATCCTCAAATATGGTTAAATAGTGACTTTTTTCACGTTTTTCATGTAGTTTGAAATTACGTAAATATATTCATTTTTATCAATATTTCGATACTATTTCATGTAGTATCACGATATGTGATTTGGCCTTCAAATCTCAGAATTTCGCATAATATTGCATTTTAAGCAAGTTTTCGTGCATTTTGTTTCGTACGAAAAATCATCGAATTTAGCAATATTTTGACGTTTATCATCCCCTTTTCCTTTACGTGATTTAAACAAAATATCATCGAATTAGGCAATATTTTGCCGTTTTTCCACGTTTTTGTGAATTTTCTGTTTATTAGTATTAATTCATTATATATACGATAAAAATGATGCAAACACATAATTGATTAGATAATGACTTTAAATACTTCATTTTCAATCAACTATTTGTTTCTCGTTAAAATACTGAGAAAGATATTGAAAAGGGAAGAAGTTCTGTTTTTATTGCATATATCGACGTTTCAGCCGGAATAGAGCGGTTTTCGTGTACATCTTCCATCGGTAATATAAACGGAAAATCAGGAACATTTTAGATAATTCTAATGAAAACACATTGATTTTTATGATTTGTATTGGAAACAACATTGTCATATGTCTTTTCTTGGATCGAAAGAATACGAAACCTCGCTCTATGATTTGAAGTTAAAATCCTCAAATATGGTTATATAGTGACTTTTTTCACGTTTTTCATGTAGTTTGATATTACGTAAATATATTCATTTTTATCAATATTTCGATACTATTTCATGTAGTATCACGAAATGTGATTTGGCCTTCAAATCTCAGAATTTCGCATAATATTGCATTTTAAGCAAGTTTTCTTGCATTTTGTTTCGTTCGAAAAATCATCGAATTTAGCAATATTTTGACGTTTATCATCCCCTTTTAATTTATGTGATTTAAACAAAATATCATCGAATTAGGCAATATTTTGCCGTTTTTCCACGTTTTTGTGAATTTTCAGTTTATTGGTATTAATTCATTATATATACGATAAAAATGATGCAAACACATAATTGATTAGATAATGACCTTAAATACTTCATTTTCAATCAACTATTTGTTTCTCGTTAAAATACTGAGAAAGATATTGAAAAGGGAAGAAGTTCTGTTTTTATTGCATATATCGACGTTTCAGCAGGATTAGAGCGGTTTTACGTGTACATCTTCCATCGGTAATATAAACGGAAAATCAAGAACATTTTAGTTAATTCTAATGAAAACACATTGTTTTTTTATCATTTGTATTGGAAACAACATTGTCATATGTCTTTTCTTGGATCTAAATAATACGAAACCTCGCTCTATGATTTGAAGGTAAAATTCTCAAATATGGTAAAATAGTGACTTTTTCACGTTAATCATGTAGTTTGATATTACGCAAATATATTCAATTTTACCAATATTTCGAAACTATTTCATGTAGTTTCACGATATGTGATTTGGCCTTCAAATCTCAGAATTTCGCATAATATTGCATTTTAAGCAAGTTTTCCTGCATTTTGTTTCGTACGAAAAATCATCGAATTTAGCAATATTTTGACGTTTATCATCCCCTTTTCCTTTACGCGATTTAAACAAAATATCATCGAATTAGGCAATATTTTGCCGTTTTTCCACGTTTTTGTGAGATTTCAGTTTATGGGTATTAATTCATTATATATACGATAAAAATAATGCAAACACATAATTGATTAGATAATAACCTTAAATACTTCATTTTCAATAAACTATTTGTTTCTCGTTAAAATACTGAGTAAGATATTGAAAAGGGGAGAAGTTCTGTTTTTATTGCATATATCGACGTTTCAGCCGGAATAGAGCGGTTTTCGTGTACACCTTCCATCGGTAATATAAACGGAAAATCAGGAACATTTTAGATAATTCTAATGAAAACACATTGATTTTTATCATTTGTATTGGAAACAACATTGTCATATGTCTTTTCTTGGATCGAAATAATACGAAACCTCGCTCTATGATTTGAAGTTAAAATCCTCAAATATGGTTAAATAGTGAGTTTTTTCACGTTTTTCATGTAGTTTGATATTACGTAAATATATTCATTTTTATCAATATTTCGATACTATTTCATGTAGTTTCACGATTATGTGATTTGGCCTTCAAATCTCAGAATTTCGCATAATATTGCATTTTACGCAAGTTTTCGTGCATTTTGTTTCGTACGAAAAATCATCGAATTTAGCAATATTTTGACGTTTATCATCCCCTTTTCCTTTACGTGATTTAAACAAAATATCATCGAATTAGGCAATATTTTGCCGTTTTTCCACGTTTTTGTGAATTTTCAGTTTATTGGTATTAATTCATGATATATACGATAAAAATGATGCAAACACATAATTGATTAGATAATAACCTTAAATACTTCATTTTCAATCAACTATTTGTTTCTCGTTAAAATACTGAGTAAGATATTGAAAAAGGATGAAGTTATGTTTTCATTGCATATATCGACGTTTCAGCAGGATTAGAGCGGTTTTACATGTACATCTTCCATCGGTAATATAAACGGAAAATCAAGAACATTTTAGTTAATTCTAATGAAAACACATTGTTTTTTTATCATTTGTATTGGAAACAACATTGTCATATGTCTTTTCTTGGATCTAAATAATACGAAACCTCGCTCTATGATTTGAAGGTAAAATCCTCAAATATGGTAAAATAGTGACTTTTTCACGTTAATCATTTAGTTTGATATTACGCAAATATATTCATTTTTACCAATATTTCGTAACTATTTCATGTAGTTTCACGATATGTGATTTGGCCTTCAAATCTCAGAATTTCGCATAATATTGCATTTTACGCAAGTTTTCGTGCATTTTGTTTCGTACGAAAAATCGAATTTAGCAATATTTTGACGTTTATCATCCCCTTTTCCTTTACGTGATTTAAACAAAATATCGTCGAATTAGGCATTATTTTGCCGTTTTTCCACGTTTTTGTGAGATTTCAGTTTATGGGTATTAATTCATTATATATACGATAAAAATGATGCAAACACATAATTGATTAGATATTGAATACCTTAAATACTTCATTTTCAATAAACTATTTGTTTCTCGTTAAAATACTGAGTAAGATATTGAAAAGGGGATAAGTTCTGTTTTTTATTGCATATATCGACGTTTCAGCCGGAATAGAGCGGTTTTCGTGTACATCTTCCATCGGTAATATAAACGGAAAATCAGGAACATTTTAGATAATTCTAATGAAAACACATTGATTTTTATCATTTGTATTGGAAACAACATTGTCATATGTCTTTTCTTGGATCGAAATAATACGAAACCTCGCTCTATGATTTGAAGTTAAAATCCTCAAATATGGTTAAATAGTGACTTTTTTCACGTTTTTCATGTAGTTTGAAATTACGTAAATATATTCATTTTTATCAATATTTCGATACTATTTCATGTAGTATCACGATATGTGATTTGGCCTTCAAATCTCAGAATTTCGCATAATATTGCATTTTAAGCAAGTTTTCGTGCATTTTGTTTCGTACGAAAAATCATCGAATTTAGCAATATTTTGACGTTTATCATCCCCTTTTCCTTTACGTGATTTAAACAAAATATCATCGAATTAGGCAATATTTTGCCGTTTTTCCACGTTTTTGTGAATTTTCTGTTTATTAGTATTAATTCATTATATATACGATAAAAATGATGCAAACACATAATTGATTAGATAATGACTTTAAATACTTCATTTTCAATCAACTATTTGTTTCTCGTTAAAATACTGAGAAAGATATTGAAAAGGGAAGAAGTTCTGTTTTTATTGCATATATCGACGTTTCAGCCGGAATAGAGCGGTTTTCGTGTACATCTTCCATCGGTAA
The DNA here is from genome assembly GCF_040958095.1 of Procambarus clarkii. Taxonomy (NCBI): domain Eukaryota; kingdom Metazoa; phylum Arthropoda; class Malacostraca; order Decapoda; family Cambaridae; genus Procambarus; species Procambarus clarkii. The sequence continues at coordinate 24,206,131 of NC_091166.1, read as the reverse complement.
TATAAACGGAAAATCAGGAACATTTTAGATAATTCTAATGAAAACACATTGATTTTTATGATTTGTATTGGAAACAACATTGTCATATGTCTTTTCTTGGATCGAAATAATACGAAACCTCGCTCTATGATTTGAAGTTAAAATCCTCAAATATGGTTATATAGTGACTTTTTTCACGTTTTTCATGTAGTTTGATATTACGTAAATATATTCATTTTTATCAATATTTCGATACTATTTCATGTAGTATCACGAAATGTGATTTGGCCTTCAAATCTCAGAATTTCGCATAATATTGCATTTTAAGCAAGTTTTCTTGCATTTTGTTTCGTTCGAAAAATCATCGAATTTAGCAATATTTTGACGTTTATCATCCCCTTTTAATTTATGTGATTTAAACAAAATATCATCGAATTAGGCAATATTTTGCCGTTTTTCCACGTTTTTGTGAATTTTCAGTTTATTGGTATTAATTCATTATATATACGATAAAAATGATGCAAACACATAATTGATTAGATAATGACCTTAAATACTTCATTTTCAATCAACTATTTGTTTCTCGTTAAAATACTGAGAAAGATATTGAAAAGGGAAGAAGTTCTGCTTTTATTGCATATATCGACGTTTCAGCAGGATTAGAGCGGTTTTACGTGTACATCTTCCATCGGTAATATAAACGGAAAATCAAGAACATTTTAGTTAATTCTAATGAAAACACATTGTTTTTTTATCATTTGTATTGGAAACAACATTGTCATATGTCTTTTCTTGGATCTAAATAATACGAAACCTCGCTCTATGATTTGAAGGTAAAATTCTCAAATATGGTAAAATAGTGACTTTTTCACGTTAATCATGTAGTTTGATATTACGCAAATATATTCAATTTTACCAATATTTCGAAACTATTTCATGTAGTTTCACGATATGTGATTTGGCCTTCAAATCTCAGAATTTCGCATAATATTGCATTTTAAGCAAGTTTTCCTGCATTTTGTTTCGTACGAAAAATCATCGAATTTAGCAATATTTTGACGTTTATCATCCCCTTTTCCTTTACGCGATTTAAACAAAATATCATCGAATTAGGCAATATTTTGCCGTTTTTCCACGTTTTTGTGAGATTTCAGTTTATGGGTATTAATTCATTATATATACGATAAAAATAATGCAAACACATAATTGATTAGATAATAACCTTAAATACTTCATTTTCAATCAACTATTTGTTTCTCGTTAAAATACTGAGTAAGATATTGAAAAGGGGATAAGTTCTGCTTTTTATTGCATATATCGACGTTTCAGCCGGAATAGAGCGGTTTTCGTGTACATCTTCCATCGGTAATATAAACGGAAAATCAGGAACATTTTAGATAATTCTAATGAAAACACATTGATTTTTATCATTTGTATTAGAAACAACATTGTCATATGTCTTTTCTTGGATCGAAATAATACGAAACCTCGCTCTATGATTTGAAGTTAAAATCCTCAAATATGGTTAAATAGTGACTTTTTTCACGTTTTTCATGTAGTTTGAAATTACGTAAATATATTCATTTTTATCAATATTTCGATACTATTTCATGTAGTATCACGATATGTGATTTGGCCTTCAAATCTCAGAATTTCGCATAATATTGCATTTTAAGCAAGTTTTCGTGCATTTTGTTTCGTACGAAAAATCATCGAATTTAGCAATATTTTGACGTTTATCATCCCCTTTTCCTTTACGTGATTTAAACAAAATATCATCGAATTAGGCAATATTTTGCCGTTTTTCCACGTTTTTGTGAATTTTCTGTTTATTAGTATTAATTCATTATATATACGATAAAAATGATGCAAACACATAATTGATTAGATAATGACTTTAAATACTTCATTTTCAATCAACTATTTGTTTCTCGTTAAAATACTGAGAAAGATATTGAAAAGGGAAGAAGTTCTGTTTTTATTGCATATATCGACGTTTCAGCCGGAATAGAGCGGTTTTCGTGTACATCTTCCATCGGTAATATAAACGGAAAATCAGGAACATTTTAGATAATTCTAATGAAAACACATTGATTTTTATGATTTGTATTGGAAACAACATTGTCATATGTCTTTTCTTGGATCGAAAGAATACGAAACCTCGCTCTATGATTTGAAGTTAAAATCCTCAAATATGGTTATATAGTGACTTTTTTCACGTTTTTCATGTAGTTTGATATTACGTAAATATATTCATTTTTATCAATATTTCGATACTATTTCATGTAGTATCACGAAATGTGATTTGGCCTTCAAATCTCAGAATTTCGCATAATATTGCATTTTAAGCAAGTTTTCTTGCATTTTGTTTCGTTCGAAAAATCATCGAATTTAGCAATATTTTGACGTTTATCATCCCCTTTTAATTTATGTGATTTAAACAAAATATCATCGAATTAGGCAATATTTTGCCGTTTTTCCACGTTTTTGTGAATTTTCAGTTTATTGGTATTAATTCATTATATATACGATAAAAATGATGCAAACACATAATTGATTAGATAATGACCTTAAATACTTCATTTTCAATCAACTATTTGTTTCTCGTTAAAATACTGAGAAAGATATTGAAAAGGGAAGAAGTTCTGTTTTTATTGCATATATCGACGTTTCAGCAGGATTAGAGCGGTTTTACGTGTACATCTTCCATCGGTAATATAAACGGAAAATCAAGAACATTTTAGTTAATTCTAATGAAAACACATTGTTTTTTTATCATTTGTATTGGAAACAACATTGTCATATGTCTTTTCTTGGATCTAAATAATACGAAACCTCGCTCTATGATTTGAAGGTAAAATTCTCAAATATGGTAAAATAGTGACTTTTTCACGTTAATCATGTAGTTTGATATTACGCAAATATATTCAATTTTACCAATATTTCGAAACTATTTCATGTAGTTTCACGATATGTGATTTGGCCTTCAAATCTCAGAATTTCGCATAATATTGCATTTTAAGCAAGTTTTCCTGCATTTTGTTTCGTACGAAAAATCATCGAATTTAGCAATATTTTGACGTTTATCATCCCCTTTTCCTTTACGCGATTTAAACAAAATATCATCGAATTAGGCAATATTTTGCCGTTTTTCCACGTTTTTGTGAGATTTCAGTTTATGGGTATTAATTCATTATATATACGATAAAAATAATGCAAACACATAATTGATTAGATAATAACCTTAAATACTTCATTTTCAATAAACTATTTGTTTCTCGTTAAAATACTGAGTAAGATATTGAAAAGGGGAGAAGTTCTGTTTTTATTGCATATATCGACGTTTCAGCCGGAATAGAGCGGTTTTCGTGTACACCTTCCATCGGTAATATAAACGGAAAATCAGGAACATTTTAGATAATTCTAATGAAAACACATTGATTTTTATCATTTGTATTGGAAACAACATTGTCATATGTCTTTTCTTGGATCGAAATAATACGAAACCTCGCACTATGATTTGAAGTTAAAATCCTCAAATATGGTTAAATAGTGAGTTTTTTCACGTTTTTCATGTAGTTTGATATTACGTAAATATATTCATTTTTATCAATATTTCGATACTATTTCATGTAGTTTCACGATTATGTGATTTGGCCTTCAAATCTCAGAATTTCGCATAATATTGCATTTTACGCAAGTTTTCGTGCATTTTGTTTCGTACGAAAAATCATCGAATTTAGCAATATTTTGACGTTTATCATCCCCTTTTCCTTTACGTGATTTAAACAAAATATCATCGAATTAGGCAATATTTTGCCGTTTTTCCACGTTTTTGTGAATTTTCAGTTTATTGGTATTAATTCATGATATATACGATAAAAATGATGCAAACACATAATTGATTAGATAATAACCTTAAATACTTCATTTTCAATCAACTATTTGTTTCTCGTTAAAATACTGAGTAAGATATTGAAAAAGGATGAAGTTATGTTTTCATTGCATATATCGACGTTTCAGCAGGATTAGAGCGGTTTTACATGTACATCTTCCATCGGTAATATAAACGGAAAATCAAGAACATTTTAGTTAATTCTAATGAAAACACATTGTTTTTTTATCATTTGTATTGGAAACAACATTGTCATATGTCTTTTCTTGGATCTAAATAATACGAAACCTCGCTCTATGATTTGAAGGTAAAATCCTCAAATATGGTAAAATAGTGACTTTTTCACGTTAATCATTTAGTTTGATATTACGCAAATATATTCATTTTTACCAATATTTCGTAACTATTTCATGTAGTTTCACGATATGTGATTTGGCCTTCAAATCTCAGAATTTCGCATAATATTGCATTTTACGCAAGTTTTCGTGCATTTTGTTTCGTACGAAAAATCGAATTTAGCAATATTTTGACGTTTATCATCCCCTTTTCCTTTACGTGATTTAAACAAAATATCGTCGAATTAGGCATTATTTTGCCGTTTTTCCACGTTTTTGTGAGATTTCAGTTTATGGGTATTAATTCATTATATATACGATAAAAATGATGCAAACACATAATTGATTAGATATTGAATACCTTAAATACTTCATTTTCAATAAACTATTTGTTTCTCGTTAAAATACTGAGTAAGATATTGAAAAGGGGATAAGTTCTGTTTTTTATTGCATATATCGACGTTTCAGCCGGAATAGAGCGGTTTTCGTGTACATCTTCCATCGGTAATATAAACGGAAAATCAGGAACATTTTAGATAATTCTAATGAAAACACATTGATTTTTATCATTTGTATTGGAAACAACATTGTCATATGTCTTTTCTTGGATCGAAATAATACGAAACCTCGCTCTATGATTTGAAGTTAAAATCCTCAAATATGGTTAAATAGTGACTTTTTTCACGTTTTTCATGTAGTTTGAAATTACGTAAATATATTCATTTTTATCAATATTTCGATACTATTTCATGTAGTATCACGATATGTGATTTGGCCTTCAAATCTCAGAATTTCGCATAATATTGCATTTTAAGCAAGTTTTCGTGCATTTTGTTTCGTACGAAAAATCATCGAATTTAGCAATATTTTGACGTTTATCATCCCCTTTTCCTTTACGTGATTTAAACAAAATATCATCGAATTAGGCAATATTTTGCCGTTTTTCCACGTTTTTGTGAATTTTCTGTTTATTAGTATTAATTCATTATATATACGATAAAAATGATGCAAACACATAATTGATTAGATAATGACTTTAAATACTTCATTTTCAATCAACTATTTGTTTCTCGTTAAAATACTGAGAAAGATATTGAAAAGGGAAGAAGTTCTGTTTTTATTGCATATATCGACGTTTCAGCCGGAATAGAGCGGTTTTCGTGTACATCTTCCATCGGTAATATAAACGGAAAATCAGGAACATTTTAGATAATTCTAATGAAAACACATTGATTTTTATGATTTGTATTGGAAACAACATTGTCATATGTCTTTTCTTGGATCGAAATAATACGAAACCTCGCTCTATGATTTGAAGTTAAAATCCTCAAATATGGTTATATAGTGACTTTTTTCACGTTTTTCATGTAGTTTGATATTACGTAAATATATTCATTTTTATCAATATTTCGATACTATTTCATGTAGTATCACGAAATGTGATTTGGCCTTCAAATCTCAGAATTTCGCATAATATTGCATTTTAAGCAAGTTTTCTTGCATTTTGTTTCGTTCGAAAAATCATCGAATTTAGCAATATTTTGACGTTTATCATCCCCTTTTAATTTATGTGATTTAAACAAAATATCATCGAATTAGGCAATATTTTGCCGTTTTTCCACGTTTTTGTGAATTTTCAGTTTATTGGTATTAATTCATTATATATACGATAAAAATGATGCAAACACATAATTGATTAGATAATGACCTTAAATACTTCATTTTCAATCAACTATTTGTTTCTCGTTAAAATACTGAGAAAGATATTGAAAAGGGAAGAAGTTCTGCTTTTATTGCATATATCGACGTTTCAGCAGGATTAGAGCGGTTTTACGTGTACATCTTCCATCGGTAATATAAACGGAAAATCAAGAACATTTTAGTTAATTCTAATGAAAACACATTGTTTTTTTATCATTTGTATTGGAAACAACATTGTCATATGTCTTTTCTTGGATCTAAATAATACGAAACCTCGCTCTATGATTTGAAGGTAAAATTCTCAAATATGGTAAAATAGTGACTTTTTCACGTTAATCATGTAGTTTGATATTACGCAAATATATTCAATTTTACCAATATTTCGAAACTATTTCATGTAGTTTCACGATATGTGATTTGGCCTTCAAATCTCAGAATTTCGCATAATATTGCATTTTAAGCAAGTTTTCCTGCATTTTGTTTCGTACGAAAAATCATCGAATTTAGCAATATTTTGACGTTTATCATCCCCTTTTCCTTTACGCGATTTAAACAAAATATCATCGAATTAGGCAATATTTTGCCGTTTTTCCACGTTTTTGTGAGATTTCAGTTTATGGGTATTAATTCATTATATATACGATAAAAATAATGCAAACACATAATTGATTAGATAATAACCTTAAATACTTCATTTTCAATCAACTATTTGTTTCTCGTTAAAATACTGAGTAAGATATTGAAAAGGGGATAAGTTCTGCTTTTTATTGCATATATCGACGTTTCAGCCGGAATAGAGCGGTTTTCGTGTACATCTTCCATCGGTAATATAAACGGAAAATCAGGAACATTTTAGATAATTCTAATGAAAACACATTGATTTTTATCATTTGTATTAGAAACAACATTGTCATATGTCTTTTCTTGGATCGAAATAATACGAAACCTCGCTCTATGATTTGAAGTTAAAATCCTCAAATATGGTTAAATAGTGACTTTTTTCACGTTTTTCATGTAGTTTGAAATTACGTAAATATATTCATTTTTATCAATATTTCGATACTATTTCATGTAGTATCACGATATGTGATTTGGCCTTCAAATCTCAGAATTTCGCATAATATTGCATTTTAAGCAAGTTTTCGTGCATTTTGTTTCGTACGAAAAATCATCGAATTTAGCAATATTTTGACGTTTATCATCCCCTTTTCCTTTACGTGATTTAAACAAAATATCATCGAATTAGGCAATATTTTGCCGTTTTTCCACGTTTTTGTGAATTTTCTGTTTATTAGTATTAATTCATTATATATACGATAAAAATGATGCAAACACATAATTGATTAGATAATGACTTTAAATACTTCATTTTCAATCAACTATTTGTTTCTCGTTAAAATACTGAGAAAGATATTGAAAAGGGAAGAAGTTCTGTTTTTATTGCATATATCGACGTTTCAGCCGGAATAGAGCGGTTTTCGTGTACATCTTCCATCGGTAATATAAACGGAAAATCAGGAACATTTTAGATAATTCTAATGAAAACACATTGATTTTTATGATTTGTATTGGAAACAACATTGTCATATGTCTTTTCTTGGATCGAAATAATACGAAACCTCGCTCTATGATTTGAAGTTAAAATCCTCAAATATGGTTATATAGTGACTTTTTTCACGTTTTTCATGTAGTTTGATATTACGTAAATATATTCATTTTTATCAATATTTCGATACTATTTCATGTAGTATCACGAAATGTGATTTGGCCTTCAAATCTCAGAATTTCGCATAATATTGCATTTTAAGCAAGTTTTCTTGCATTTTGTTGCGTTCGAAAAATCATCGAATTTAGCAATATTTTGACGTTTATCATCCCCTTTTAATTTATGTGATTTAAACAAAATATCATCGAATTAGGCAATATTTTGCCGTTTTTCCACGTTTTTGTGAATTTTCAGTTTATTGGTATTAATTCATTATATATACGATAAAAATGATGCAAACACATAATTGATTAGATAATGACCTTAAATACTTCATTTTCAATCAACTATTTGTTTCTCGTTAAAATACTGAGAAAGATATTGAAAAGGGAAGAAGTTCTGTTTTTATTGCATATATCGACGTTTCAGCAGGATTAGAGCGGTTTTACGTGTACATCTTCCATCGGTAATATAAACGGAAAATCAAGAACATTTTAGTTAATTCTAATGAAAACACATTGTTTTTTTATCATTTGTATTGGAAACAACATTGTCATATATCTTTTCTTGGATCTGAATAATACGAAACCTCGCTCTATGATTTGAAGGTAAAATTCTCAAATATGGTAAAATAGTGACTTTTTCACGTTAATCATGTAGTTTGATATTACGCAAATATATTCAATTTTACCAATATTTCGAAACTATTTCATGTAGTTTCACGATATGTGATTTGGCCTTCAAATCTCAGAATTTCGCATAATATTGCATTTTAAGCAAGTTTTCCTGCATTTTGTTTCGTACGAAAAATCATCGAATTTAGCAATATTTTGACGTTTATCATCCACTTTTCCTTTACGCGATTTAAACAAAATATCATCGAATTAGGCAATATTTTGCCGTTTTTCCACGTTTTTGTGAATTTTCTGTTTATTAGTATTAATTCGTTATATATACGATAAAAATGATGCAAACACATAATTGATTAGATAATGACTTTAAATACTTCATTTTCAATCAACTATTTGTTTCTCGTTAAAATACTGAGAAAGATATTGAAAAGGGAAGAAGTTCTGTTTTTATTGCATATATCGACGTTTCAGCCGGAATAGAGCGGTTTTCGTGTACATCTTCCATCGGTAATATAAACGGAAAATCAGGAACATTGAGGAAAATCAGGAAAATCAGATAATTCTAATGAAAACACATTGATTTTTATGATTTGTATTGGAAACAACATTGTCATATGTCTTTTCTTGGATCGAAATAATACGAAACCTCGCTCTATGATTTGAAGTTAAAATCCTCAAATATGGTTATATAGTGACTTTTTTCACGTTTTTCATGAAGTTTGATATTACGTAAATATATTCATTTTTATCAATATTTCGATACTATTTCATGTAGTATCACGAAATGTGATTTGGCCTTCAAATCTCAGAATTTCGCATAATATTGCATTTTAAGCAAGTTTTCTTGCATTTTGTTTCGTTCGAAAAATCATCGAATTTAGCAATATTTTGACGTTTATCATCCCCTTTTAATTTATGTGATTTAAACAAAATATCATCGAATTAGGCAATATTTTGCTGTTTTTCCACGTTTTTGTGAATTTTCAGTTTATTGGTATTAATTCATTATATATACGATAAAAATGATGCAAACACATAATTGATTAGATAATGACCTTAAATACTTCATTTTCAATCAACTATTTGTTTCTCGTTAAAATACTGAGAAAGATATTGAAAAGGGAAGAAGTTCTGTTTTTATTGCATATATCGACGTTTCAGCAGGATTAGAGCGGTTTTACGTGTACATCTACCATCGGTAATATAAACGGAAAATCAAGAACATTTTAGTTAATTCTAATGAAAACACATTGTTTTTTTATCATTTGTATTGGAAACAACATTGTCATATATATTTTCTTGGATCTAAATAATACGAAACCTCGCTCTATGATTTGAAGGTAAAATTCTCAAATATGGTAAAATAGTGACTTTTTCACGTTAATCATGTAGTTTGATATTACGCAAATATATTCAATTTTACCAATATTTCGAAACTATTTCATGTAGTTTCACGATATGTGATTTGGCCTTCAAATCTCAGAATTTCGCATAATATTGCATTTTAAGCAAGTTTTCCTGCATTTTGTTTCGTACGAAAATCATCGAATTTAGCAATATTTTGACGTTTATCATCCCCTTTTCCTTTACGCGATTTAAACAAAATATCATCGAATTAGGCAATATTTTGCCGTTTTTCCACGTTTTTGTGAGATTTCAGTTGATGGGTATTAATTCATTATATATACGATAAAAATAATGCAAACACATAATTGATTAGATAATAACCTTAAATACTTCATTTTCAATCAACTATTTGTTTCTCGTTAAAATACTGAGTAAGATATTGAAAAGGGGATAAGTTCTGTTTTTTATTGCATATATCGACGTTTCAGCCGGAATAGAGCGGTTTTCGTGTACATCTTCCATCGGTAATATAAACGGAAAATCAGGAACATTTTACATAATTCTAATGAAAACACATTGATTTTTATCATTTGTATTGGAAACAACATTGTCATATGTCTTTTCTTGGATCGAAATAATACGAAACCTCGCTCTATAATTTGAAGTTAAAATCCTCAAATATGGTTAAATAGTGACTTTTTTCACGTTTTTCATGTAGTTTGAAATTACGTAAATATATTCATTTTTATCAATATTTCGATACTATTTCATGTAGTATCACGATATGTGATTTGGCCTTCAAATCTCAGAATTTCGCATAATATTGCATTTTAAGCAAGTTTTCGTGCATTTTGTTTCGTACGAAAAATCATCGAATTTAGCAATATTTTGACGTTTATCATCCCCTTTTCCTTTACGTGATTTAAACAGAATATCATCGAATTAGGCAATATTTTGCCGTTTTTCCACGTTTTTGTGAATTTTCTGTTTATTAGTATTAATTCATTATATATACGATAAAAATGATGCAAACACATAATTGATTAGATAATGACTTTAAATACTTCATTTTCAATCAACTATTTGTTTCTCGTTAAAATACTGAGAAAGATATTGAAAAGGGAAGAAGTTCTGTTTTTATTGCATATATCGACGTTTCAGCCGGAATAGAGCGGTTTTCGTGTACATCTTCCATCAGTAATATAAACGGAAAATCAGGAACATTTTAGATAATTCTAATGAAAACACATTGATTTTATCATTTGTATTGGAAACAACATTGTCATGTCTTTTCTTGGATCGAAATAATACGAAACCTCGCTCTATGATTTGAAGTTAAAATCCTCAAATATGGTTAAATAGTGACTTTTTTCACGTTTTTCATGTAGTTTGAAATTACGTAAATATATTCATTTTTATCAATATTTCGATACTATTTCATGTAGTATCACGAAATGTGATTTGGCCTTCAAATCTCAGAATTTCGCATAATATTGCATTTTAAGCAAGTTTTCTTGCATTTTGTTTCGTTCGAAAAATCATCGAATTTAGCAATATTTTGACGTTTATCATCCCCTTTTAATTTATGTGATTTAAACAAAATATCATCGAATTAGGCAATATTTTGCCGTTTTTCCACGTTTTTGTGAATTTTCAGTTTATTGGTATTAATTCATTATATATACGATAAAAATGATGCAAACACATAATTGATTAGATAATGACCTTAAATACTTCATTTTCAATCAACTATTTGTTTCTCGTTAAAATACTGAGAAAGATATTGAAAAGGGAAGAAGTTCTGTTTTTATTGCATATATCGACGTTTCAGCAGGATTAGAGCGGTTTTACGTGTACATCTTCCATCGGTAATATAAACGGAAAATCAAGAACATTTTAGTTAATTCTAATGAAAACACATTGTTTTTTTATCATTTGTATTGGAAACAACATTGTCATATATCTTTTCTTGGATCTAAATAATACGAAACCTCGCTCTATGATTTGAAGGTAAAATTCTCAAATATGGTAAAATAGTGACTTTTTCACGTTAATCATGTAGTTTGATATTACGCAAATATATTCAATTTTACCAATATTCCGAAACTATTTCATGTAGTTTCACGATATGTGATTTGGCCTTCAAATCTCAGAATTTCGCATAATATTGCATTTTAAGCAAGTTTTCCTGCATTTTGTTTCGTACGAAAAATCATCGAATTTAGCAATATTTTGACGTTTATCATCCCCTTTTCCTTTACGCGATTTAAACAAAATATCATCGAATTAGGCAATATTTTGCCGTTTTTCCACGTTTTTGTGAGATTTCAGTTGATGGGTATTAATTCATTATATATACGATAAAAATAATGCAAACACATAATTGATTAGATAATAACCTTAAATACTTCATTTTCAATCAACTATTTGTTTCTCGTTAAAATACTGAGTAAGATATTGAAAAGGGGATAAGTTCTGTTTTTTATTGCATATATCGACGTTTCAGCCGGAATAGAGCGGTTTTCGTGTACATCTTCCATCGGTAATATAAACGGAAAATCAGGAACATTTTAGATAATTCTAATGAAAACACATTGATTTTTATCATTTGTATTGGAAACAACATTGTCATATGTCTTTTCTTGGATCGAAATAATACGAAACCTCGCTCTATGATTTGAAGTTAAAATCCTCAAATATGGTTAAATAGTGACTTTTTCACGTTTTTCATGTAGTTTGAAATTACGTATATATATTCATTTTTATCAATATTTCGATACTATTTCATGTAGTATCACGATATGTGATTTGGCCTTCAAATCTCAGAATTTCGCATAATATTGCATTTTAAGCAAGTTTTCGTGCATTTTGTTTCGTACGAAAAATCATCGAATTTAGCAATATTTTGACGTTTATCATTCCCTTTTCCTTTACGTGATTTAAACAAAATATCATCGAATTAGGCAATATTTTGCCGTTTTTCCACGTTTTTGTGAATTTTCTGTTTATTAGTATTAATTCATTATATATACGATAAAAATGATGCAAACACATAATTGATTAGATAATGACTTTAAATACTTCATTTTCAATCAACTATTTGTTTCTCGTTAAAATACTGAGAAAGATATTGAAAAGGGAAGAAGTTCTGTTTTTATTGCATATATCGACGTTTCAGCCGGAATAGAGCGGTTTTCGTGTACATCTTCCATCGGTAATATAAACGGAAAATCAGGAACATTGAGGAAAATCAGGAAAATCAGATAATTCTAATGAAAACACATTGATTTTTATGATTTGTATTGGAAACAACATTGTCATATGTCTTTTCTTGGATCGAAATAATACGAAACCTCGCTCTATGATTTGAAGTTAAAATCCTCAAATATGGTTATATAGTGACTTTTTTCACGTTTTTCATGAAGTTTGATATTACGTAAATATATTCATTTTTATCAATATTTCGATACTATTTCATGTAGTATCACGAAATGTGATTTGGCCTTCAAATCTCAGAATTTCGCATAATATTGCATTTTAAGCAAGTTTTCTTGCATTTTGTTTCGTTCGAAAAATCATCGAATTTAGCAATATTTTGACGTTTATCATCCCCTTTTATTTTATGTGATTTAAACAAAATATCATCGAATTAGGCAATATTTTGCCGTTTTTCCACGTTTTTGTGAATTTTCAGTTTATTGGTATTAATTCATTATATATACGATAAAAATGATGCAAACACATAATTGATTAGATAATGACCTTAAATACTTCATTTTCAATCAACTATTTGTTTCTCGTTAAAATACTGAGAAAGATATTGAAAAGGGAAGAAGTTCTGTTTTTATTGCATATATCGACGTTTCAGCAGGATTAGAGCGGTTTTACGTGTACATCTACCATCGGTAATATAAACGGAAAATCAAGAACATTTTAGTTAATTCTAATGAAAACACATTGTTTTTTTATCATTTGTATTGGAAACAACATTGTCATATATCTTTTCTTGGATCTAAATAATACGAAACCTCGCTCTATGATTTGAAGGTAAAATTCTCAAATATGGTAAAATAGTGACTTTTTCACGTTAATCATGTAGTTTGATATTACGCAAATATATTCAATTTTACCAATATTTCGAAACTATTTCATGTAGTTTCACGATATGTGATTTGGCCTTCAAATTTCAGAATTTCGCATAATATTGCATTTTAAGCAAGTTTTCCTGCATTTTGTTTCGTACGAAAAATCATCGAATTTAGCAATATTTTGACGTTTATCATCCCCTTTTCCTTTACGCGATTTAAACAAAATATCATCGAATTAGGCAATATTTTGCCGTTTTTCCACGTTTTTGTGAGATTTCAGTTGATGGGTATTAATTCATTATATATACGATAAAAATAATGCAAACACATAATTGATTAGATAATAACCTTAAATACTTCATTTTCAATCAACTATTTGTTTCTCGTTAAAATACTGAGTAAGATATTGAAAAGGGGATAAGTTCTGTTTTTTATTGCATATATCGACGTTTCAGCCGGAATAGAGCGGTTTTCGTGTACATCTTCCATCGGTAATATAAACGGAAAATCAGGAACATTTTACATAATTCTAATGAAAACACATTGATTTTTATCATTTGTATTGGAAACAACATTGTCATATGTCTTTTCTTGGATCGAAATAATACGAAACCTCGCTCTATGATTTGAAGGTAAAATTCTCAAATATGGTAAAATAGTGACTTTTTCACGTTAATCATGTAGTTTGATATTACGCAAATATATTCAATTTTACCAATATTTCGAAACTATTTCATGTAGTTTCACGATATGTGATTTGGCCTTCAAATCTCAGAATTTCGCATAATATTGCATTTTAAGCAAGTTTTCCTGCATTTTGTTTCGTACGAAAAATCATCGAATTTAGCAATATTTTGACGTTTATCATCCCCTTTTCCTTTACGCGATTTAAACAAAATATCATCGAATTAGGCAATATTTTGCCGTTTTTCCACGTTTTTGTGAGATTTCAGTTGATGGGTATTAATTCATTATATATACGATAAAAATAATGCAAACACATAATTGATTAGATAATAACCTTAAATACTTCATTTTCAATCAACTATTTGTTTCTCGTTAAAATACTGAGTAAGATATTGAAAAGGGGATAAGTTCTGTTTTTTATTGCATATATCGACGTTTCAGCCGGAATAGAGCGGTTTTCGTGTACATCTTCCATCGGTAATATAAACGGAAAATCAGGAACATTTTACATAATTCTAATGAAAACACATTGATTTTTATCATTTGTATTGGAAACAACATTGTCATATGTCTTTTCTTGGATCGAAATAATACGAAACCTCGCTCTATGATTTGAAGTTAAAATCCTCAAATATGGTTAAATAGTGACTTTTTTCACGTTTTTCATGTAGTTTGAAATTACGTAAATATATTCATTTTTATCAATATTTCGATACTATTTCATGTAGTATCACGATATGTGATTTGGCCTTCAAATCTCAGAATTTCGCATAATATTGCATTTTAAGCAAGTTTTCGTGCATTTTGTTTCGTACGAAAAATCATCGAATTTAGCAATATTTTGACGTTTATCATCCCCTTTTCCTTTACGTGATTTAAACAGAATATCATCGAATTAGGCAATATTTTGCCGTTTTTCCACGTTTTTGTGAATTTTCTGTTTATTAGTATTAATTCATTATATATACGATAAAAATGATGCAAACACATAATTGATTAGATAATGACTTTAAATACTTCATTTTCAATCAACTATTTGTTTCTCGTTAAAATACTGAGAAAGATATTGAAAAGGGAAGAAGTTCTGTTTTTATTGCATATATCGACGTTTCAGCCGGAATAGAGCGGTTTTCGTGTACATCTTCCATCGGTAATATAAACGGAAAATCAGGAACATTTTAGATAATTCTAATGAAAACACATTGATTTTTATGATTTGTATTGGAAACAACATTGTCATATGTCTTTTCTTGGATCGAAATAATACGAAACCTCGCTCTATGATTTGAAGTTAAAATCCTCAAATATGGTTATATAGTGACTTTTTTCACGTTTTTCATGTAGTTTGATATTACGTAAATATATTCATTTTTATCAATATTTCGATACTATTTCATGTAGTATCACGAAATGTGATTTGGCCTTCAAATCTCAGAATTTCGCATAATATTGCATTTTAAGCAAGTTTTCTTGCATTTTGTTTCGTTCGAAAAATCATCGAATTTAGCAATATTTTGACGTTTATCATCCCCTTTTAATTTATGTGATTTAAACAAAATATCATCGAATTAGGCAATATTTTGCCGTTTTTCCACGTTTTTGTGAATTTTCAGTTTATTGGTATTAATTCATTATATATACGATAAAAATGATGCAAACACATAATTGATTAGATAATGACCTTAAATACTTCATTTTCAATCAACTATTTGTTTCTCGTTAAAATACTGAGAAAGATATTGAAAAGGGAAGAAGTTCTGTTTTTATTGCATATATCGACGTTTCAGCAGGATTAGAGCGGTTTTACGTGTACATCTTCCATCGGTAATATAAACGGAAAATCAAGAACATTTTAGTTAATTCTAATGAAAACACATTGTTTTTTTATCATTTGTATTGGAAACAACATTGTCATATGTCTTTTCTTGGATCTAAATAATACGAAACCTCGCTCTATGATTTGAAGGTAAAATTCTCAAATATGGTAAAATAGTGACTTTTTCACGTTAATCATGTAGTTTGATATTACGCAAATATATTCAATTTTACCAATATTTCGAAACTATTTCATGAAGTTTCACGATATGTGATTTGGCCTTCAAATTTCAGAATTTCGCATAATATTGCATTTTAAGCAAGTTTTCCTGCATTTTGTTTCGTACGAAAAATCATCGAATTTAGCAATATTTTGACGTTTATCATCCCCTTTTCCTTTACGCGATTTAAACAAAATATCATCGAATTAGGCAATATTTTGCCGTTTTTCCACGTTTTTGTGAGATTTCAGTTGATGGGTATTAATTCATTATATATACGATAAAAATAATGCAAACACATAATTGATTAGATAATAACCTTAAATACTTCATTTTCAATCAACTATTTGTTTCTCGTTAAAATACTGAGTAAGATATTGAAAAGGGGATAAGTTCTGTTTTTTATTGCATATATCGACGTTTCAGCCGGAATAGAGCGGTTTTCGTGTACATCTTCCATCGGTAATATAAACGGAAAATCAGGAACATTTTACATAATTCTAATGAAAACACATTGATTTTTATCATTTGTATTGGAAACAACATTGTCATATGTCTTTTCTTGGATCGAAATAATACGAAACCTCGCTCTATGATTTGAAGGTAAAATTCTCAAATATGGTAAAATAGTGACTTTTTCACGTTAATCATGTAGTTTGATATTACGCAAATATATTCAATTTTACCAATATTTCGAAACTATTTCATGTAGTTTCACGATATGTGATTTGGCCTTCAAATCTCAGAATTTCGCATAATATTGCATTTTAAGCAAGTTTTCCTGCATTTTGTTTCGTACGAAAAATCATCGAATTTAGCAATATTTTGACGTTTATCATCCCCTTTTCCTTTACGCGATTTAAACAAAATATCATCGAATTAGGCAATATTTTGCCGTTTTTCCACGTTTTTGTGAGATTTCAGTTGATGGGTATTAATTCATTATATATACGATAAAAATAATGCAAACACATAATTGATTAGATAATAACCTTAAATACTTCATTTTCAATCAACTATTTGTTTCTCGTTAAAATACTGAGTAAGATATTGAAAAGGGGATAAGTTCTGTTTTTTATTGCATATATCGACGTTTCAGCCGGAATAGAGCGGTTTTCGTGTACATCTTCCATCGGTAATATAAACGGAAAATCAGGAACATTTTACATAATTCTAATGAAAACACATTGATTTTTATCATTTGTATTGGAAACAACATTGTCATATGTCTTTTCTTGGATCGAAATAATACGAAACCTCGCTCTATGATTTGAAGTTAAAATCCTCAAATATGGTTAAATAGTGACTTTTTTCACGTTTTTCATGTAGTTTGAAATTACGTAAATATATTCATTTTTATCAATATTTCGATACTATTTCATGTAGTATCACGATATGTGATTTGGCCTTCAAATCTCAGAATTTCGCATAATATTGCATTTTAAGCAAGTTTTCGTGCATTTTGTTTCGTACGAAAAATCATCGAATTTAGCAATATTTTGACGTTTATCATCCCCTTTTCCTTTACGTGATTTAAACAGAATATCATCGAATTAGGCAATATTTTGCCGTTTTTCCACGTTTTTGTGAATTTTCTGTTTATTAGTATTAATTCATTATATATACGATAAAAATGATGCAAACACATAATTGATTAGATAATGACTTTAAATACTTCATTTTCAATCAACTATTTGTTTCTCGTTAAAATACTGAGAAAGATATTGAAAAGGGAAGAAGTTCTGTTTTTATTGCATATATCGACGTTTCAGCCGGAATAGAGCGGTTTTCGTGTACATCTTCCATCGGTAATATAAACGGAAAATCAGGAACATTTTAGATAATTCTAATGAAAACACATTGATTTTTATGATTTGTATTGGAAACAACATTGTCATATGTCTTTTCTTGGATCGAAATAATACGAAACCTCGCTCTATGATTTGAAGTTAAAATCCTCAAATATGGTTATATAGTGACTTTTTTCACGTTTTTCATGTAGTTTGATATTACGTAAATATATTCATTTTTATCAATATTTCGATACTATTTCATGTAGTATCACGAAATGTGATTTGGCCTTCAAATCTCAGAATTTCGCATAATATTGCATTTTAAGCAAGTTTTCTTGCATTTTGTTTCGTTCGAAAAATCATCGAATTTAGCAATATTTTGACGTTTATCATCCCCTTTTAATTTATGTGATTTAAACAAAATATCATCGAATTAGGCAATATTTTGCCGTTTTTCCACGTTTTTGTGAATTTTCAGTTTATTGGTATTAATTCATTATATATACGATAAAAATGATGCAAACACATAATTGATTAGATAATGACCTTAAATACTTCATTTTCAATCAACTATTTGTTTCTCGTTAAAATACTGAGAAAGATATTGAAAAGGGAAGAAGTTCTGTTTTTATTGCATATATCGACGTTTCAGCAGGATTAGAGCGGTTTTACGTGTACATCTTCCATCGGTAATATAAACGGAAAATCAAGAACATTTTAGTTAATTCTAATGAAAACACATTGTTTTTTTTATCATTTGTATTGGAAACAACATTGTCATATGTCTTTTCTTGGATCTAAATAATACGAAACCTCGCTCTATGATTTGAAGGTAAAATTCTCAAATATGGTAAAATAGTGACTTTTTCACGTTAATCATGTAGTTTGATATTACGCAAATATATTCAATTTTACCAATATTTCGAAACTATTTCATGAAGTTTCACGATATGTGATTTGGCCTTCAAATCTCCGAATTTCGCATAATATTGCATTTTAAGCAAGTTTTCCTGCATTTTGTTTCGTACGAAAAATCATCGAATTAGCAATATTTTGACGTTTATCATCCCCTTTTCCTTTACGCGATTTAAACAAAATATCATCGAATTAGGCAATATTTTGCCGTTTTTCCACGTTTTTGTGAATTTTCAGGTTATTGGTATTAATTCATTATATATACGATAAAAATGATGCAAACACATAATTGATTAGATAATGACCTTAAATACTTCATTTTCAATCAACTATTTGTTTCTCGTTAAAATACTGAGAAAGATATTGAAAAGGGGAAGAAGTTCTGTTTTTTATTGCATATATCGACGTTTCAGCAGGATTAGAGCGGTTTTACGTGTACATCTTCCATCGGTAATATAAACGGAAAATCAAGAACATTTTAGTTAATTCTAATGAAAACACATTGTTTTTTTATCATTTGTATTGGAAACAACATTGTCAGATGTCTTTTCTTGGATCTAAATAATACGAAACCTCGCTCTATGATTTGAAGGTAAAATTCTCAAATAAGGTTTTAAATAGTGACTTTTTTCACGTTTTTCATGTAGTTTGATATTACGTAAATATATTCATTTTTATCAATATTTCGATACTATTTCATGTAGTTTCACGAATATGTGATTTGGCCTTCAAATCTCAGAATTTAGCATAATATTGCATTTTAAGCAAGTTTTCTTGCATTTTGCTTCGTTCGAAAAATCATCTAATTTAGCAATATTTTGACGTTTATCATCCCCTTTTCCTTTATGTGATTTAAACAAAATATCATCGAATTAGGCAATATTTTGCCGTTTTTCCACGTTATTGTGAATTTTCAGTTTATTGGTATTAATTCATTATATATACGATAAAATGATGCAAACACATAATTGATTAGATAATTACCTTAAATACTTCATTTTCAATCAACTATTTGTTTCTCGTTAAATACTGAGTAAGATATTGAAAAGGGAAGAAGTTCTGTTTTTATGCATATATCGACGTTTCAGCAGGATAGAGCGGTTTTACGTGTACATCTTCCATCGGTAATATAAACGGAAAATCAAGAACATTTAGTTAATTCTAATGAAAACACATTGTTTTTTATCATTTGTATTGGAAAGAACATTGTCATATGTCTTTTCTTGGATCTAAATAATACGAAACCTCGCTCTATGATTTGAAGGTAAAATCCTCAAATATGGTAAAATAGTAACTTTTTCACGTTAATCATGTAGTTTGATATTACGCAAATATATTCATTTTTTACCAATATTTCGATACTATTCATGTAGTTTCACGATATGTGATTTGGCCTTCAAATCTCAGAATTTCGCATAATATGCATTTTACGCAAGTTTTCGTGCATTTTGTTTCGTACGAAAAATCATCGAATTTAGCAATATTTTGACGTTTATCATCCAATCTTAATTTACGTGATTTAAACAAAATATCGTCGAATTAGGCAATATTTTGCCGTTTTTCCACGTTTTTGTGATATTTCAGTTCATGGGTATTAATTCATTATATATACAATAAAAATAATGCAAACACATAACTGATTAGATAATAACCTTAAATACTTCATTTTCAATAAACTATTTGTTTCTCGTTAAAATACTGAGTAAGATATTGAAAAGGGAGAAGTTCTGTTTTTATGCATATATATGAGAATAGAGCGGTTTTCGTGTACCTTCCATCGGTAATATAAACGGAAAACAAAATCAAGAACATTTTAGTAATTCTAATGAAAACACATTGTTTTTTACATTTGTATTGGAAACAACATTGTCATATGTCTTTTCTTGGATCTAAATAATACGAAACCTCGCTCTATGATTTGAAGGTAAAATTCTCAAATATGGTAAAATAGTGACTTTTCACGTTAATCATGTAGTTTGATATTACGCAAATATATTCATTTTACCAATATTTCGAAACTATTTCATGTAGTTCACGATATGTGATTTGGCTTCAAATCTCAGAATTTCGCATAATATTGCATTTTAAGCAAGTTTTCCTGCATTTTGTTTCGTACGAAAATCATCGAATTTAGCAATATTTTGACGTTTATCATCCCTTTTAATTTATGTGATTTAAACAAAATATCATCGAATTAGGCAATATTTGCCGTTTTTCCACGTTTTTGTGAATTTTCAGTTTATTGGTATTAATTCATTATATTATACGATAAAATGATGCAAACACATAATTGATTAGATAATGACCTTAAATACTTCATTTTCAATCAACTATTTGTTTCTCGTTAAAATACTGAGTAAAGATATTGAAAAGGGAGAAGTTCTGTTTTTATTGCATATATCGACGTTTCAGCAGATTAGAGCGGTTTTACGTGTACATCTTCCATCGGTAATATAAACGGAAAATCAAGAACATTTTAGTTAATTCTAATGAAAACACATTGTTTTTTTTATCATTTGTATGGAAACAACATTGTCATATATCTTTTCTTGGAATCTAAATAATACGAAACCTCGCTCTATGATTTGAAGTTAAAATCCTCAAATATGGTTAAATAGTGACTTTTTTCACGTTTTTCATGTAGTTGATATTACGTAAATATATTCATTTTTATCAAATTTCGATACTATTTCATGTAGTATCACGGTTATGTGATTTGGCCTTCAAATCTCAGAATTTCGCATAATATTGCATTTTAAGCAAGTTTCTTGCATTTTGTTTCGTTCGAAAAATCATCGAATTTAGCAATATTTTGACGTTATCATCCCCTTTTAATTTACGTGATTTAAACAAAATATCGTCGAATTAGGCAATATTTTGCCGTTTTTCCACGTTTTTGTGAGATTTCAGTTCATGGGTATTAATTCATTATATATACAATAAAAATAATGCAAACACATAATTGATAGATAATAACCTTAAATACTTCATTTTCAATAAACTATTTGTTTCTCGTTAAAATACTGAGTAGATATTGAAAATGGGAGAAGTTCTGTTTTTATTGCATATATCGACGTTTCAGCCGGAATAGAGCGGTTTTCGTGTACATCTTCCATCGGTAATATAAACGGAAAATCAGGAACATTTTAGATAATTCTAATGAAAACACATTGATTTTTATCATTTGTATTGGAAACAACATTGTCATATGTCTTTTCTTGGATCGAAATAATACGAAACCTCGCTCTATGATTTGAAGTTAAAATCCTCAAATATGGTTAAATAGTGACTTTTTTCACGTTTTTCATGTAGTTTGATATTACGTAAATATATTCATTTTTATCAATATTTCGATACTATTTCATGTAGTTTCACGATTATGTGATTTGGCCTTCAAATCTCAGAATTTCGCATAATATTGCATTTAAGCAAGTTTTCTTGCATTTTGCTTCGTTCGAAAAATCATCTAATTTAGCAATATTTTGACGTTTATCATCCCTTTTCCTTTATGTGATTTAAACAAAATATCATCGAATTAGGCAATATTTTGCCGTTTTTCCACGTTTTGTGAATTTTCAGTTTATTGGTATTAATTCATTATATATACGATAAAAATGATGCAAACACATAATTGATTAGATAATAACCTTAAATACTTCATTTTCAATCAACTATTTGTTTCTCGTTAAAATACTGAGTAAGATATTGAAAAGGGAAGAAGTTCTGTTTTTATTGCATATAACGACGTTTCAGCAGGATTAGAGCGTTTTACGTGTACATCTTCCATCGGTAATATAAACGGAAAATCAAGAACATTTTAGTTAATTCTAATGAAAACACATTGTTTTTTTTATCTTTGTATTGGAAACAACATGTCATATGTCTTTTCTTGGATCTAAATAATACGAAACCTCGCTCTATGATTTGAAGGTAAAATTCTCAAATATGGTAAAATAGTGACTTTTTCACGTTAATCATGTAGTTTGATATTACGCAAATATATTCAATTTTACCAATATTTCGAAACTATTCATGTAGTTTCACGATATGTGATTTGGCCTTCAAATCTCAGAATTTCGCATAATATTGCATTTTAAGCAAGTTTTCCTGCATTTTGTTTCGTACGAAAAATCATCGAATTTAGCAATATTTTGCGTTTATCATCCCCTTTTCCTTTACGCGATTTAAACAAAATATCATCGAATTAGGCAATATTTGCCGTTTTTCCACGTTTTTGTGAGATTTCAGTTTATGGGTATTAATTCATTATATATACGATAAAAATAATGCAAACACATAATTGATTAGATAATAACCTTAAATACTTCATTTTCAATCAAACTATTTGTTTCTCGTTAAAATACTGAGTAAGATCTTGAAAAGGGGATAAGTTCTGTTTTTTATTGCATATATCGACGTTTCAGTCGGAATAGAGCGGTTTTCGTGTACATCTTCCATCGGTAATATAAACGGAAAATCAGGAACATTTTAGATAATTCTAATGAAAACACATTGATTTTATCATTTGTATTGGAAACAACATTGTCATATGTCTTTTCTTGGATCGAAATAATACGAAACCTCGCTCTATGATTTGAAGTTAAAATCCTCAAATATGGTTAAATAGTGACTTTTTCACGTTTTTCATGTAGTTTGATATTACGTAAATATATTCATTTTTATCAATATTTCGATACTATTTCATGTAGTATCACGGTTATGTGATTTGGCCTTCAAATCTCAGAATTTCGCATAATATTGCATTTTAAGCAAGTTTCTTGCATTTTGTTTCGTTCGAAAAATCATCGAATTTAGCATATTTTGACGTTATCATCCCTTTTAATTTACGTGATTTAACAAAATATCGTCGAATTAGGCAATATTTTGCCGTTTTTCCACGTTTTTGTGAGATTTCAGTTCATGGGTATTAATTCATTATATATACAATAAAATAATGCAAACACATAATTGATTAGATAATAACCTTAAATACTTCATTTTCAATAACTATTTGTTTCTCGTTAAAATACTGAGTAAGATATTGAAAATGGAGAAGTTCTGTTTTATTGCATATATCGACGTTTCAGCCGGAATAGAGCGGTTTTCGTGTACATCTTCCATCGGTAATATAAACGGAAAATCAGGAACATTTTAGATAATTCTAATGAAAACACATTGATTTTTATCATTTGTATTGGAAACAACATTGTCATATGTCTTTTCTTGGATCGAAATAATACGAAACCTCGCTCTATGATTTGAAGTTAAAATCCTCAAATATGGTTAAATAGTGACTTTTTTCACGTTTTCATGTAGTTTGATATTACGTAAAATATTCATTTTTATCAATATTTCGATACTATTTCATGTAGTTTCACGATTATGTGATTTGGCCTTCAAATCTCAGAATTTCGCATAATATTGCATTTTAAGCAAGTTTTCTTGCATTTGCTTCGTTCGAAAAATCATCTAATTTAGCAATATTTTGACGTTTATCATCCCCTTTTCCTTTATGTGATTTAAACAAATATCATCGAATTAGGCAATATTTTGCCGTTTTTCCACGTTTTTGTGAATTTTCAGTTTATTGGTATTAATTCATTATTACGATAAAAATGATGCAAACACATAATTGATTAGATAATAACCTTAAATACTTCATTTCAATCAACTATTTGTTTCTCGTTAAAATACTGAGTAAGATATGAAAGGGAAGAAGTTCTGTTTTTATTGCATATATCGACGTTTCAGCAGGATTAGAGCGGTTTTACGTGTACATCTTCCATCGGTAATATAAACGGAAAATCAGAACATTTTAGTTAATTCTAATGAAAACACATGGTTTTTTTATCATTTGTATTGGAAAGAACATTGTCATTGTCTTTTCTTGGATCTAAATAATACGAAACCTCGCTCTATGATTGAAGGTAAAATCCTCAAATATGGTAAAATAGTAACTTTTTCACGTTAATCATGTAGTTTGATATCGACGTTTCAGCTGGAATAGAGCGGTTTTCGTGTACATCTTCCATCGGTAATATAAACGGAAAATCAGGAACATTTTAGATAATTCTAATGAAAACACATTGATTTTTATCATTTGTATTGGAAACAACATTGTCATATGTCTTTTCTTGGATCGAAATATACGAAACCTCGCTCTATGATTTGAAGTTAAAATCCTCAAATATGGTTAAATAGTGACTTTTTCACGTTTTCATGTAGTTTGATATTACGTAAATATATTCATTTTTATCAATATTTCGATACTATTTCATGTAGTTTCACGATTATGTGATTTGGCCTTCAAATCTCAGAATTTCGCATAATATTGCATTTTAAGCAAGTTTTCTGCATTTTGCTTCGTTCGAAAATCATCTAATTTAGCAATTATTTGACGTTTATCATCCCCTTTTCCTTTATGTGATTTAAACAAAATATCGTCGAATTAGGCAATATTTTCCGTTTTTCCACGTTTTTGTGAGATTTCAGTTCATGGGTATTAATTCATTATATATACAATAAAAATAATGCAAAACACATAATTGATTAGATAATAACCTTAAATACTTCATTTTCAACTATTTGTTTCTCGTTAAAATACTGAGTAAGATATGAAAAGGGAGAAGTTCTGTTTTTATTGCATATATCGACGTTTCAGCCGGAATAGAGCGGTTTTCGTGTGCATCTTCCATCGGTAATATAAACGGAAAATCAGGAACATTTTAGATAATTCTAATGAAAACACATTGATTTTTATTTGTATTGGAAACAACATTGTCATATGTTTTTCTTGGATCGAAATAATACGAAACCTCGCTCTATGATTTGAAGTTAAAATCCTCAAATATGGTTAAATAGTGACTTTTTCACGTTTTTCATGTAGTTTGATATTACGTAAATATATCATTTTTATCAATATATTCGATACTATTTCATGTAGTTTCACGAATATGTGATTTGGCCTTCAAATCTCAGAATTTCGCATAATATTGCATTTTAAGCAAGTTTTCTTGCATTTTGCTTCGTCGAAAAATCATCTAATTTAGCAATATTTTGACGTTTATCATCCCCTTTTCCTTTATGTGATTTAAACAAAATATCATCGAATTAGGCAACATTTTGCCGTTTTTCCACGTTTTGTGAATTTCAGTTATTGGTATTAATTCATTATATATACGATAAAAATGATGCAAACACATAATTGATTAGATAATAACCTTAAATACTTCATTTTCAATCAACTATTGTTTCTCGTTAAAATACTGAGTAAGATATTGAAAAGGGAAGAAGTTCTGTTTTTATTGCATATATCGACGTTTCAGCAGGATTAGAGCGGTTTTACGTGTACATCTTCCATCGGTAATATAAACGGAAAATCAAGAACATTTTAGTTAATTCTAATGAAAACACATTGTTTTTTATCATTTGTATTGGAAAGAACATTGTCATATGTCTTTTCTTGATCTAAATAATACGAAACCTCGCTCTATGATTTGAAGGTAAAATCCTCAAATATGGTAAATAGTAACTTTTTCACGTTAATCATGTAGTTTGATATTACGCAAATATATTCTTTTACCAATATTTCGATACTATTTCATGTAGTTTCACGATATGTGATTTGGCCTTCAAATCTCAGAATTTCGCATAATATTGCATTTTACGCAAGTTTTCGTGCATTTTGTTTCGTACGAAAAATCATCGAATTTAGCAATATTTTGACGTTTATCATCCCTCTAATTTACGTGATTTAAACAAAATATCGTCGAATTAGGCAATATTTTGCCGTTTTTCCACGTTTTTGTGATATTTCAGTTCATGGGTATTAATTCATTATATATACAATAAAAATAATGCAAACACATAATTGATTAGATAATAACCTTAAATACTTCATTTTCAATAAACTATTTGTTTCTCGTTAAAATACTGAGTAAGATATTGAAAAGGGGAGAAGTTCTGTTTTTATTGCATATATCGACATTTCAGCCGGAATTGAGCGGTTTTCGTGTACACCTTCCATCGGTAATATAAACGGAAAATCAGGAACATTTTAGATAATTCTAATGAAAACACATTGATTTTTATCATTTGTATTGGAAACAACATTGTCATATGTCTTTTCTTGGATCGAAATAATACGAAACCTCGCTCTATGATTTGAAGTTAAAATCCTCAAATATGGTTAAATAGTGACTTTTTTCACGTTTTCATGTAGTTTGAAATTACGTAAATATTCATTTTTATCAATATTTCGATACTATTTCATGTAGTATCACGATATGTGATTTGGCCTTCAAATCTCAGAATTTCGCATAATATTGCATTTTAAGCAAGTTTTCGTGCATTTTGTTTCGTACGAAAAATCATCGAATTTAGCAATATTTTGACGTTTATCATCCCTTTTCCTTTACGTGATTTAAACAAAATATCATCGAATTAGGCAATATTTTGCCGTTTTCCACGTTTTTGTGAATTTTCGTTTATTAGATTAATTCATTATATATACGATAAAAATGATGCAAACACATAATTGATTAGATAATGACTTTAAATACTTCATTTTCAATCAACTATTTGTTTCTCGTTAAAATACTGAGAAAGATATGAAAAGGGAAGAAGTTCTGTTTTTATTGCATATATCGACGTTTCAGCTGGATAGAGCGGTTTTCGTGTACATCTTCCATCGGTAATATAAACGGAAAATCAGGAACATTTTAGATAATTCTAATGAAAAGACATTGTTTTATGATTTGTATTGGAAACAACATTGTCATATGTTTTCTTGGATCGAAATAATACGAAACCTCGCTCTATGATTTGAAGTAAAATCCTCAAATATGGTTAAATAGTGACTTTTTTCACGTTTTTCATGTAGTTTGATATTACGTAAATATATTCATTTTTATCAATATTTCGATACTATTTCATGTAGTTTCACGATATGTGATTTGGCCTTCAAATCTCAGAATTTCGCATAATATTGCATTT